>NC_056664.1:48132730-48754872 GCF_018350195.1 Panthera tigris | reverse complement strand
TAAACTTCCTGACATTATCCATTTGCACTGTGTGATAGCAGACTTAGTGTTAAAAGCTTTTAAATCTGTTCAGATTCTATTCCCTCTGCCTAGCATAACCACTCCCTGCCATACTTGCCTGGAGAATACCCATTCATCTTTTGAGACATAACATCAAGATGCCATTCTGTGAAGTTTTTTCCTCTAGTCCTCCAGACAGTGAGGCATGCCCTTCTCTGGGCTAGAGTTTTGAACCAGGTAGCCTGGTTTCACCCTTGGCTCCACCATTTGCTGGTTGTATTGACAACAGTCTTCTGGGCCTCAAATTTCTCATTTGTAAAAAAGAAACAATAGTGACTTTGTCATAGGATTATCACGAGAGTTAAATTAGTTAATATTTTTGATGTTCTGAAACACTACCCAGAACATTTGAATCATTATTATTACAGTCATTGTTTTTATTATTACTCTTAATCTATGTATTAGGCTGTCCATACAACTCATCTTAGTCTCCATGGCCTTGTCCTAACACTAGTGGATTTTCACTTAAGTGCTTACTGAATCTTGGAAACAATGGGTCTTGTAGTGAACATTCTCTTCTCTGGGCTGCTGTCCATTTTCAGGGAGGGAGACACCAAAAGCTGGGTGTGGTGTAAAATTCCACTTTGACTATTTTATAGAGTTTGCATTTCAAGAGAAATAAAGGATTCCGACACTGGAATTACACTGGAAGCCAACTTTTCAGGAAAATGACTGGCACCTATTCAGTCTGTTTGTTTGTTTGTTTGTTTTTTCCTATCCCAAAAAACATTGTCTGAAATGAGAAAATCTGAGAGTCACATCTACTCCTTGGAGGTTACTTGCTGGTCACAAGCTGGTCTGCAACAGATAAAACACATTCATAGGAAACTGATTTGCTGGACAATATGACAAATTGATGATTGATGTCAAAGTTAAATGTTCAGGTAAGTGAACTGTGCATGTAGGATGGAACCAAGTGAGATTCTCAAATCTACACTAGACACCATGTTCCATTGCTGGAATATATACACTCCTGAACAGATTTTCTGAGGCCTTCTGTTTCATGTCTGGACACATCCACCACAATAGCCCTGCTTGTCCAGAAGTCAAGTCCAGCCCTTCCTACGAAAGGAAAATTTTAAATGAAGAAGAGAAAGAATGAATAGAAGTTAATTACATACTGTTTGCCTACCAATCATGAGGTGATTCACTAGGAACTTTATGTGCATTATTATATTCATTAATTATAATCACATTGACAATAATCTTATGAGGATACTTATTATTATTCTCATTACACAAATGAAGAAACTGAGGCCCAGGGATAAGTAATTTGCTCTGGGCCACACAACTAATAAGCTCTACATTCTTTTTATCACCATTTTTATTATCTTTATCTGATCAGAAGTTTCCAACCACAGGCAACACCTCCTCTCCTATCCACAAGGAGCATTTGGAAATGTGTGGAGCATTTCTGTTTTACATACATTTTCCTGAGTTCCTCTGATTTTTAGAGTATGTCCAGGGATGCCACACAACCTGCAAAGCATAGGACTTCTCTGCACAGAAAAAGCTTATCTTCCCCAAGTGCCTATACACACCCTTTGAACAACATGGCGATTAGACTCTAGAGGTTGGATGATTTCTAACAGATAAACTATTAATTAAGGAATAGCTCATTACTGGGTGTTGTATGGAAACCAATTTGACAATAAATTTCATATATTAAAAAAAAAAAGAAATAGCTCATTTATCTGAGTTTATTTTAATCAAATTATCTGTCCACACTGTTAAGAATATCTGAACCCAGGGACCCTGGTGGCTTAGTTGGTTGAGCATCTGACTCGATTTCAGCTCAGGTTGTGATCTCGTGTTTCAAGGGATCAAGTCCCGTTCTGTGCTTATAGCACAGAGCCTGCTTTGGATTCTCTGTCTCTCTCTCTCTCTCTCTGCCCCTCCCCTATTTATGCTTGCTCTCTTTCTAGGTTTTTTTTTTTTTCTCAAAATAAATAAATTAACATTAAAAAATAAGAATATCTGCACCCAGACACAGTGATTGAATATAATTCCATATCAAAGTAGAGATATTTGATCAACTAGACAGCCTGGTCTCAGACCAAACTCCAATTTTCATTGAATTGTTTTAAAACAATTGAAAACAAAAATATCTAACAAAAAAAATTTTAACATTCATTTATTTTTTGAGAGAGTGAGGAAGGGGTAGAGAGAGGGGGACAGAGGATCTGAAGTTGGCTCTGTGCTGACAGCAGAGAGCCCAATGCAGGACTTGAACTCATGAAATGTGAGATCATGACCCGAGCCAAAGTTGGACGCTTAACCAACTGAGTCACCCAAGTGCCTCTCATATCTTTAGTTAGTAGTAGCAGTCATTTCTAAAATTGTTCCAATGAGCCTGGTGAGGCTGATAAGTTTTAACATGTTTTCTAACTCTGTTAACAAAACTATCATATTTAAATACAAACAACTGATAAATGATCTTGTATAGAAACTACAATTTGAGGTTTCACCAAATACAAAAGAACCTTTGCATCACAAAATGCTACCCTCAAAATCAGCACTCTGAAGTTGATACATGCATTCCAGTAACGTGTCCCTATTATTTCAAATAACACTTGCCACACCTGTCTGCAAATGTTTCCAGGATCTATGTACATTCCTTTTAATACCTTCAAATGTACCCTTTGTGAGGAGTTGTCTGGAGTCATCTCTTAGTCCATAACATTCAATTTGATTGAATAAGACAAAAATACATTGGTCACATCTTGTGACAGGATAGAGATGACAAGCAGAAAAAATCTGCAATAAGATGGATGACTCTAGTGGATAACGGTTTTCTTTGGTAAAATATAGGTGACTATATTTCTTAAACTGACAGCCCCACACAGCTCAAAACAACAACAACAACAACAACAACAACAACAACAACAACAACAACAACAAAGGATCCATTCTAAAGTGGAGCTCCAAAAAGGTGCCAAACTTCATTAGAATGGGTATACAGGATAATGCTCATCTAAGCACTTACCTCTTACCTTCTGTTATATCTTTCTTAGAAATCAATTTTATTATGTTACAATCACACTTTGTTTCTGTTCACACAGTTTGCTTCAGAGCCTTATTTGCTTCTTATTTGGGGGAACACCTTTTATTCCCCAATGCCCCTGAAGAACAAAGTAATTCCCCTCACTCTGAGATCAAATGAGATGACTTCAGCATTGGCAGAGGCATCAAGAACTGACAGACTAGAGAGGCAGAGCCATTGGGTTGAGCACTGCTGGGGACTCCAACCTAGAACAGGAAACATGTAGGACAGATGACTTATCTTCTTTTTAGTTCACCAGCCTGCCACAATTACTTGTATAAGCTCACACCACCACACGGTGAGGGGAAAATACCTCCTAAATGTAGCAAATGAGCCAGAGGAAAGGAGCAGTGAGCAAGCACAGAACAAGGAGGCAAGAAGCCTGTATTCTGGCTTACTCTCCAAGTTCCCAGTTGTGTAGCTTTGGGCAAATCCTTTGACAGTTCTGAGCCTAAGCATCCTCAGCTGTAAAATAAAGACATTCCGCTTGTTAATACCCATGGTTCTTTTCACTTACATGTTGTATTGTTTTAAAGAATCAGAAGGAAAATGATCTCATATAACAGAGATAAAAGCTAGCAAGTTCAGCTGCCTGACTGAAAGAAGCTTGATTAGAGATGCTGGCCAGCTTCAGGAGTCTAGAGTCACAACAGAAACTGATTCAAGACATCATCACCCTTACAAATGGGGTCACTCTCTCCTCTTCCCATAAGCATCCCATCCCTACCTACTTCACAGTTCACCTTCCAAACTTTATCATTCATTATGACGTGGGTTGGAAGTATTCCAAAAACAACCTAGTTACACATTGCCTCCAATCAAGGTTTCCACTTAAGGGGATTCCTCAACTTATAAGAATAAGTCCCAGCATCCCCCAACCATTAAACCAGGAAGCCCTTCCTTCTGTCTACTGTGGATGTCCTGTACCATGATTGTAAACCATCTCCCTTTTGTTCCCTGACTCAGTTTGAATAGAAACACATCAGTGTCTAGGCCAACCTCTCAGAGTTTATGATTCACTTTATAGCTAAGCTGTCTTGGGAGGAAACCAGAGGTCATTCTTGCTGTCAACCAAAATCTTGGTCGATATTGAAATGAGAACTAACTTGACTTAATCAAAGTTGACAGGGGTTAAAAAGAGCTCAGGACTGGAATAAATTCACCAATGATATCAAAATCGGCAGACCTCAACAACAAAAATACATACACAGTCTGAGAGTAGTTTTCTAAAGCATTTGGTAACTATATAGCACACCATAAAAGAAGTGACAGAAATAAGAATTCTGTGTGGCTGTTTTCTATTTATGACCGAAGAGAGTACCATTTCTTCAAATGCTACATTTTATAATCAATTCCTGTTCTGGTGAAAGACCCTTTTCTGTTTTGGGATTAACAAAAGTGTACTTAAAGGACTTAACAATAAAAAAAAATTATCACATCAGTTTATAAATAATTCTATAGAGTTTATTTTATGTGGTCCTTTTTTAGAACAAAGGCAACATCCCTGCACTCCATCGTGGGTGGTTTATTATATTGTTGGCTTGGTTCCCATACTGTAAGCAAGGAAATGCTATTTAATGATAATTGACATTGTTATGGCAAATGTTTTGATTAGTATCATAATCAAGATCTTGGTTACACAATTATCATTATTATTCCTGTTTCATCTTGATAACAAGATGGGTCACTTAGTGATCCCAGAGACCTGTTGACTTAACCATTGATTGCCTGGTGGTAAAATCAGAATGGGGACAGTATGTGTTCGAACTTAGGCAGTGTGATGGTAGGGGGACCAACTTTATGCCAGTTTGCCTGAAAATTTCAGTTTGAGCACTGAAAATTTCACACACTAGGAAATCTATCAGGCTCAAGCAAACTGGGACGGTGGGTCACCCTATGCAGTGGAGTGGGACTAGGGTCTAGGACTCAGAAAACCTGGATCTGATCTGATTCTGTTGCTCTCTATCAGTAGGCATCTGTCTGACCTTCAGTTTTCCATCTTTAATAATTTAATTTGTTTTTAAAAACATATTTCTATAGTAAAACACATCTTTTGAAAACTATCAAGTTATATGCATATATTAGATCTTTTCATTTTTATCTTACAAACCCAGGAGGCTGAACAGATATGCCCATCTTCCTGAGAGCCATGGATTGTCATAGCTTCTGTTTAACGTCATTAGATACTATGGTTCATTGAGGTGATGCTTGGGGTGAGATTTCGGTTTCACAGTTGTTAAGCTTACTTTATACCCACAGAAAAGTTATTTTCTCTATTTAAATATGAGCAGTTGTGTGGATTGAGGGAAAGACTACTGAATTAAGTCCTGTCTCTGTCATGTGTTAGCAGTGTGGCTTGGGATGAATCATCTAACTTTCTTAGCTTCTGTGTCCTCATTTCAAAAATAGACAATAATCCCTACACAACATGTTTCAGAGGGTTTTTTTGATCATGAAATAGTGTATGTAAAAATTTAAAAACTGTAAAGTGATATATAAATATGATGCAAAAAGTAATTATTATTTACTATAACACTATATATAAAATTATAGATATCAATTCCAGGATATATACTAGGAATGTGTCCTTCAACCAGAATACCATGACACTTAAATCTCAGAATGTTCTAGGGAGGAATTATAAACTTATACAAACAAAGAATAATAAAGCTGGAAAGAATATTAGATACTATCTGGTCCAATTCCTGAAGTATGGACATGAAATTCGGATGCCCTGAAATGCAAAGTGAATTCAATCAAATTCCAGCTAATTGGAGGAGAAGCCACACTTGAACTCTTGACTGATTCAAATCTCTTTTACCACAACTCTTGGTTTCCCCTCCCAAGGCCTTAGAAGTTGGTATCTTTGATTTTGTCCCTGTAGCTATTTATTTTACACATTTTACTTCATTGTCCCAGAAATATCAACACCTCTCAATCTAAGAATCCATGACAGTTGTGAAATAATTTATCTACAAAATGACTGGACATAAATCTTAATTATGTGGTCAATAAACAGTCCCTAATACAGAAAGGGTCAACTGTAAGGCTATAATGGTCAGCATCTAGCCAGCTTTTCCATATCCATGACTTACTATACTTCTTCAGATAAGACTATGGGGTGGCAGGGGAGTCGAGAGAGGGATTAAGAAATGAGAAATAGATATGGGTTAAGGTGGCCGCATAAGTGTGAGAAACAAGGCAGAATATCTACTGTGTACATATCTGAAATCTCACTCAGACTGACCTGTAGTAGAAGATGAAAAAGTACTCATGGAAAACTGCATGACATTAGAAATGGAGTCAGCAGGTAGTTCCGGTGAGGCGCTAGAGGGGAAAAGGAACTCCAGAATTTTGGGGAAACCTCGAGCAGAGAGTTCTCAGCAGACTGGAGCTAAATCAACATATGAAGGGATTTCCATACTCTAGTGGGTAAACACATCACCCCAGAAAGCCTATAAAATATAGACACTGAGACCTATCTCCAGTAAGTAGATGCAACGGTGGCTCCATGAATCTGCATTTGAACAAGTTATTCATGAATATGAGGTCTAGGGCCTACACTTTAAACACTATGCTCTGTGGCATCCTTGTGTGTCTTAGTGTCTCCTTCACACCAGCACCTGCAACCTCCTTCCATACCCTTTACAAAACTATGACACTAGCCATGCTTTATTTGGATCATGAGGGGGAAGGGACAACTGGATGCTTCTCTGAAGACAGAATGAAACCCCAACTCAGATCTCTGTTTGGATGATTATAACAATGACAGCGATCACATAAATGCTAACAATGTAAGCAGGCACTATGCTAAGGGCTTTACACCCAAAATATCAGGTGAGCCTTATGACAACACTCTAAGGGGGAGAGAGCAACATTACCTTCATTTTATCTCACAGGAAACCTTGGTTTTCAGAGGTAAAGCAATTTGCCCAAGGTTACACATCTATGAAGCAACAGAAATATGAGTCAAACCCAGCTCTCTTTGACTGCAAACCCCATGTTCTTAATCCCTGTATTTATTGCTTTTCACCAGTTATTTTTTAGACAAGGCTTCCTCTTACTTTAAAATTCAAGTGTCTGTTCAATACTGCGGGTTTCATGAATTCCTGTCTCTCAGGAGCAATCTCTCCCCCAACTGTGTTGCCATCCATAACGTTTTACATAACTCAGTTGAGTGTGCATTATATTCTCCAGTTTATACTCCTGGTCTCTCTGGCTCAGTTGCGAGTTCCTGGAAGACAGGAGCTACATTTTACTCTACTTTGCCTCTCCTTGCCTAGCTGCCAGTATCAACACCATAAGTAATGGCTGAATTGAGCACTTAGATAATGCTATCTTTTAGGGCAAAGTTTCTACAAAATATTGCTGCCATTGTTGTTTTCAATGCCAAGCTGGCTTTGAAGATTATAAAGCTACAGTTTGAAAGTGATGGAAATTAAGATGAGATAATGATTAGAGGCATCTTTCCCCCCTATCCCACGAGAGCAAATTTAGAGGAACATTCTTGAAGTTTGAAAGGAAGTTCTTAACTGCAAATGAAGTAACATATGGAATTTATTATGCCAATTATTTATATGAGCTGAAAGTAAAAATAGGAGCAGGAAGGGCTTAAATAAATTCAAAGATGAGAGCTGCATAACAAATTATTAATAACAAATTAGACTGGTTCAGGGCACGTCTATAATTTTTTCATGAAGGAAAACTGTCCTCTTCCTCCTAAAAGCTCCCTTAGTCCTGATATTGAGAGCTGAATGAGGGGTTAAGAGGGATTAGTCAGAGTTAATTGTTGCTTCCATGTATACACACACACACACACACACACACACACACACACACACACACACAATTTTACTTTTGTACTTGTATTTTGATCTCCTCATATGTTGGAGCAAAAATTGGGCGCCAGGACTAAGACTTTGAGATTAGTAACAGTAAATCAAGCTGTCCCTAGCACACAAGTGGCACTGTAAATATTACAGAACAATAAACTGGATGACAGAAAACGTGGTTACTTTTACCGTGGGCCACAAAGGACACTTTCAAAAACCTAGTGGGACTTACATGATTGAACACCAGTGCTATAAATCACTGGAGTTGTTTGTTCAAAACCTCTTGATCAAACTAAGGTATCCAAGGTGATTAAAAAAGAAAACACTAGTCTTAGGAATCAAGTTCAGTTTACCAATACCACGGGATCATTCCCTGAGAGTTTCCTAGTATTGACATGATTGGGTACAAGTCACTAGGAAGACTGTGAGACTTGAAGGTCTGCAAAGGTATTTTGAGTGTTCCTTCTCCCTCCCATCTCAGTCTCTATGAAACCTCCACCAAAGATACACTAAAGGGAAAGACATCATTTTAATTCAGAATGAAGTAGGGGCAAAGCACACTCTCCCTGGATGGTCCTTCCTCATTACTTTGTTATTGACTATTGAACAAATTATCCTTAATAAAAAACTTATTTATTAGACTTCCATATGTGTACTTAGTATTAGCTATTTCATCAAGAAAGGCTCTTGTGTTATGTATCATATCCATTTCTTCAAAAATCTTATTATTGCATGTAATTTCACTTCCCTCCAGAACTAGCAGTAAAGCTGGTTAAGTTGCAATTACCAATACAACTGCAATATAAAATCAGATGTGTATTTCCACAGGCCCTTCTCATTTTGTCCAACTCTCTGTGGGCATGGATAGCACAAAGTTAAAATGCTTAAGATCAAGGTAATCAGATCACCACTAAGTAAGTAAAATGTAGTTGCCCATACGAGGTAATTCTGCTCCACCTGTGAAGAATGAAGAACCTGCAAGCAGCACCACTGCCTGCTGTCCCTGTTGAGTTATTAGGAGCAAAAGAAAGAACCCTTGCCCTTGGCACATAAGCTATCACACTTGAAATAGATTTTTCCAAAAGTGCAATCTGATCATCCTTGCTGAATGTCTGTAAACTCAGAATTATCGCTGGAGTTCCGAGGCGGACTGAGACTTCTAGAAATAAAAGGCCCATGAAAATGGGTAAGTGCATGTATGTGTGCACGCACACACACGCTGAAGATTTTCACTGAACCCAGAGAAAGGGGCAGGCTGTCTGCTTTCCAGTGAGTGGTTTACAAGTATTTACAGAGCCTTTAGGATGTAACTTGTGCTATCCTGGGCACTGTGGAAGAAGGGCAATAGTAGAAAAATGGACAGTACCATTCCTAACCCAAAAAGATGCACAGAATTTGTAAGGGATTCAAGACAAGGAGCAATTATTTGTTGACTGGCAACAAATACCATGTTATGAGTCATGCTCATACAAATTCAATTCAGCAAACCTTTATTGAGTACCTTCTAAATTTGGGGCCCTCTGCCAGCTGTCTCAGGAGATAAAAGGAGTAAGGTTCAGGTCATACTGTAAAGAAGGGAAGGAAGATGGGGAAATATCTCATGTAGCGCCTGAGACAAAGCCTTCTGCTGAGCACTTCAGCCCACTGACTGATCGAACAAGCAGAACAGTTTCCCACGGCAAATAGCAGCACTTCAGTTTGCAGATGAGGGAACTGAGGTTCAGAGTAACATCCAAGATTTCATCTGCTGCTAGACTCAAGATTCTATCTAGGAGGACCTGTGTAGAGTTGTTCCTAATACTGGGCTGCCTTCTTAGAGACCAGTAAACTTAGAATACAGGCCCGGGGTTACCACAGGCTGGCCTAGGGCTGGTCTGTGATGCCCCATCACCGGTTCCCTGGCAAAATGAAAAACACACAGCCAATATTGTGAGTGTTCCTAAAACAGAACTTGATTAAACAGAAGGGACTATGTATATATATGAAGTTGTTTCCTTTCTCCTTTTGTGACATTAAACATCCATTTGCAAAATGATCATGCCAGTGGATAGCAGCTGTTGTTACTTTCCAAACTCTTTTTGTTCTAGAAAAGTAAACTCAGAATTGGTACTCTGTGTCAGTTCCTTGTGTACTCATTTTGAATTTTTCTTTTAAATGGTGTTTGAAATCTAACAGACCATTTTGAAGTCAGTCTGTGTGCAAAGTTTGGTGATATGAAGAATCTACAAACTTTCAACACATTTTTAAAAGGAAAAAAAATTCTGAAAGCTCTAGACCATTTTTTTTAGCTTATACCATTTCCCCAGCTTTAGCTTTCGACCATTTTCAAACTCTCCTCCATCCACATTTTTTAAACAAATTGCTCAAGCCACAGGAAAATGCCCCACTTTGTGACCTCCCTGGAACCTCATCCTCTTTAGACATCTTACATGATGTGAGAAATGAAAGCCACTTAAATGAAAACAAGACAAAAGTGTTGGTGAAGTGCATCAAAGGCAAAGGACTGATCCTCCAAGTGCATTTATTTTTCTGCTTTAAATGATCAACATGGCCCCCTCCACTTCAGTTTGCCTTTCCTGATGATATAAGGCTACACTGCCTCCTGCTCAGTGTCCACAGTAGCTCAGCCCTCCCTTCTCCAGAAACACGTATCAGGGGGAGGGAGAGAGAAGAAGCTTGGTATCTCAAGAGTGGGGAAGAAATGAATCTCATTGTAGCCGCATTCACCATGTGGGTCTGGCTAACAATAGAGACAGAGCTGTGAGGGGAATGGTGGCGGTAAGTTGCAGAACAGAATAGTTTATTGCTCAGTCGGAGTGGCAACAATCTGGACTTGTGTGCCTTTGTGTCTTCTATGCCAATGGCATGTTTCCCTCTCCCAAACTCAAAGCTATGGATAGGTCCTAACAAGGACAAAGAGTCACAAACTATCGTCTGACTTGAGGTTATGTGTTGTCTTGTTAGTGACAATGAAGTGGCAGAACTGGTACTCCCAGGTCCTAGCCCTCCTGGAGACGAGGCGACACCAGCACAGCTGGGTCCAACATTTGCCAAACACCTCGGATGCACAGCCCTAGTGGGGCAAAGGCTCTGAGCTAGTTAAGGGGAAAGATCTTGCTTATCTACTTTTGTATATCTCACTTCCGGCACAGTTCTGGCACCTAGTAGGCATACAATAGATTCTTGGTGAATAACTAAATGGAGGGATACGATAAGTTTTCAATAAGTATGCATGAAACAGAGAACTGAGCATACTGTCCAGTCCAGTTCATTATTTGAGGGCTAAGACTGAGTCAATAGAAGTGGCCCCTTCTTTAGGAAAAGTTATAATAGTGTCATGATTAATCAAGGTTCATTTTTGTTTGTGTGTCTGTCTCTGTCATCTTTCTCTGCATCTGTCTATGTTTGTATGTTTGTATCTACCTACCTACCTACTTATCTGTCTCTAGGTCTTTCTCACTGTCTCACTCCCTTCTTCCTTTCCTCCTGTCTTTCTTTCTTGCCTACTTTCTCAGTGGCTTGAAGGAGTCCTAACAGAAGAGTTTCAGAGGAAAAGCAAATTCTAACTTAGTGCTTCTTTTAGTCACACAAAGGATCATACCCATTTAGCTTTTCTGTACCTTCCATTTCTCTTCTAGCATGCATCCCCTGCCCTTTAGTCCCCCCTGGAAGTAGGGCCATGGCCTTTTAAGCACTGAGAACTCTCTGTGGTCCCTGTCATTTATTCTGTTCCTGAGACTCTCTGGGAAGCCACCAGGAACAGAACACAGGAAAGGTGGTAAGGGTTTACTCTGGAGGGCTTGAGAAATTGTCGAGCATAAAAGCAAAACTCTAGGCAAAAATCACCCACGTCCTCTATTAAATGAGGCTTGTCATCACGTTCAAAGGACAAAGAAAGCCCTGTTTCATTCGCTACAGTTTCTTCAATTTTTTTAATTTTTTATTTTACATGCTGCTTTTTAGGTTGGTCAGGGTTGTTGAAGGAAAGAGAAGGTGCCACAGTTCAGCAACCTCTAATATGAAAGTGAAGGATTTTTTATTTTCCCTTATGTGACACTCCTTACTGACTCCCGGGAGCACACCCTGTCACAGCCTGCTCACACTTCCCACACCAGCCTCCCACTGATCTGTAACCACATCCATACACAGAAGAAGCTGGGACTCCCCTCCTGCAGCCTCACGACACATGCAGGCAAGCATTGCCACTTCCTGCCAGCACAGGGCCAGAGCCACGACCCTGGTTCCCAGATCCTGTCCTTGCTGCACAGTGGCACAGATACAGACCCACCCTGGCTTTACCACTTGCTCCTGGCAAGCTTCCTTTTGATATACCTTCTGCACCAGGAGTAGCTCTTTTCTGGCAGCCTAATCTTCACTCTCTGTATAGGACCTGTCATCCCCAAATAAGCCCCACACTTGGCTCACAATGTGAGCAGAGTTTCCCGGGAACACCTGCCTGCTTTTGTCCATCTCTCAACCCTTCAATCAAACACCACCACCCTCATGAAGACTTGTGCAATTTGCACGAGTTGCAAATTCTCCCTCTCCATTTCCTATGGTGTTTTTTTGCTGTGAGCAGTTGACAAACAAGCAATCCACCTCAATTTTGTCATTTGTAAAACATATACCAATTACAAGGGAAAAATACAATAACATATATGAACAACTGGCACAGAGTGAGAAATCAATACATCTTGTTTTCATTTATTCATATATCACAAGTTTTATTTTCATTATAGTTACTTATATATACATCTTGTCTACAAAACAGGATAAGCTCCCAGAGCAAAGATTCCGTCTTATTCATCTTTGTAAATTGCCTAGCATAGTTCTTTGTGTGTAGTTCCTTAAAGTATCTATATATTGAATGAATAAGTTTACTCTCTGCCTCAGTTTTCTCATCTGTAAAATGGGAATGAAAATAGCTTCGTTATTTCAAAGCATTATTATCAGAATAAATTAAAATGCTACATATAGAAACATATTGAAAAATAAAAATACCAAAGCTAGGCAAGTATGGGACATCATTTGATACATTTCTACATGGACACAAATGAAACAACGTTGCCCAATTTATCCAGTAGAGGGCAATGACACATACATGGATGATATTCAGATTCTTGGTAAGACTCCACAACCATAAATTAAAAAGTGAGAAACATTTTGTTATTATGCAAACAAAATAAAGTGATTTTTCAGTATGTAGCTGTTTCTTTCACCTCTTTTACTGCTTTGTCTATACAATTTATATGTTTAGAAAGGACCTTCTACTCCACTGGGTGTTTCCAGTGTGGTTCAGTGACCTGATGTTCTAGTTGCTCTATTCAAACTTCCACTTGCCCATTTGCCCAGAGTGAGGAATGATTCTAGCCTAGCCAGTAGGGAAAGAATGCTGTTTTCACTGGTTTTATTACCACGATCATGCGCAAAAGCATTTCTACAGGACTGGTAAGGGCCTGGTCCCAATCTGGAAAGCAGCCTGGAAGGGATTCCATACTGGGGGAGGGAAGAGAGAAAGACTTGGAAAAACAACGCTGACCATTGTTTCCTTAGCCTGCTTTGGCTCCCCTTAGTCTGCTCTGTTAGGACACTGAGCCCATTGACTAAAGCCATTGACATTTTCTTAGGATGGGCTAAGTCTCCCAGAGATAAGGGAACAGTAACCGGTGGTGGAAGAGTGAGCACAGGCAGCAGAGTATACACACTGCACATGCTTCTATTCCTTACTCCTTTCTGACTTACTAAGTCTCAAAGAGAAAGATGGCTTGAAGGAGTAGATGTATGTAAGGTGTGGTATTTGCCCTTGAGGAGTTAAAAATTTGACATGAGGGGCGACTGGGTTCCTCAGTTGCTTAAGGGTCCAACTTCAGCTCAGGTCCTGATCTCACGGTTTGTGAGTTCGAGCCCCCATCAGGTTCACTGCTGTCAGCACAGAGCCCATTTCAGACACTCTGTCCCCTTCTCTCTCTGCCCCTCCCCAGCTCGTTCTCTCTCTCTCTCAAAATAAACTAATAAAAGTGTTTTAAAAATTTGACAAGAGGCAGTCAAATATACCTTAAGTTAACACAATCCGAATGATGCTGTGAGTACTCCTGTGTGTCAGGCACTGGGCTAGGGAGGGGTAGATGATACAAAGACGAGATGTGAGTCTCACTCCAAGTTAGTTCACAGACCAGAGAGCTGAGGACCTATGTGAAAACAACTGAAAATAAACAGATGCAAATGTGGTGATAACAGAAATAACTACAGTCAGTTATGTTCTAATGCTTATTTTCAAAAATACAATTCTGTTCTAATGATTGTTGTATTAGGGACCATTTTGAGCATAATGTGAATTTTGCATCTGATTATGTGCACTTCACCTGCAGGAAACATTAGGTGAGTGGAGAAAACTGAACCCAGATGAACTGAGCAGTGTAGGAATATCCAAAAGACACACACGTACGCACACACATGTACGCGCACACACACACACACACACACACACACACACACACACCCGCACCTAACAGTGCCTCCGCTCCCTCAGCTCATTGGGGGCTCTGGGCCACAGGCACCATCTCTGCTATTACAGCCTTCCCTTAGCTTTCAACCCCCCTCCTCCCACCAACTTACAAGCTGAACCGCTCTGACCCTCATTTGCACCAGCAAACACTGGGTCTCATTCAAGGTCAGGTGCCCTATTTATTGCAGTATTTATGTACTTCTTGAACCATTTTGCATGTGTAAAACTGCACTGCTGTTTACATTCAGTTTCTTTTGTTTTTGTGTATTGATGTGTCACAAAGTTTTTGTATGTTGTGCCCCTAATCCCATTTTCTCCATAAGCCCTATGGCTTTCATTGTTTGATTTTGCATAGCACAGTGATTTTTCGGGGAACATAGGTAGCATTACTGAAGAACTGACTAAACAGCAAGCCCTTGAGTGCATAAAGCAAGGAGCTCCTCCCCTGGGAGAGGGGAGAAAAGAGGTCCAGGAATGGCCTTCCGCAGAGATGAACGTGGAGAATCACAACAATATGGAAGAACATGAGTATCTCCTTCAACTTGCCTCATAAGAAGACTAACAACAAACAAAAAAGGGCTTAAAATGGTTTATAAAAGTGCATGTAATACAGCAAAGCAAAATACATGAAAAAATAGCTTAAAAATTAGGCAGAGAGGAAACAAGATAAATTCTGGTGTTAGGTAAGCTTACGTAAGGCATACTTAAGCTCCATACAAAGATGTTCCAGAGACAGCCACACATTTGTCTCAAAGCTTCCTAGCCATCAACGCCTGGCTCTCTACTGGTCTGATGTGATCTAGAGAGGATTTTGTAAATTCTGTGCCACAGTGTACAATACGGTAGTCACCAGCCACAAGCAACTATGACATGTGAAATGCAGGTAGTCCACATTGCTAAGTGTGAGGTATACACTAAATTTCAAGGACCAGCATACACACAAAAAATAAGGTAAATATCTCATTAATAATTTTATAATTATGTGTTGAGATAATATTTTGCAATAGGTTATATAAAATACATTACAAAAGTTTATTTTATTTGTTTCTTCTTGTGTGTGTTTTTTTCAATACGGCTACATGTGTGCCTCACATCTGTGGCTCTCATATTTCTTTTGGACGTCCCCAATTCAGCAGAATGTATAGGCTGCATATGATGATAGATGATCATCTAAAAAGGCCTATTTCTGAATAGTGGTGAGGTCAAACAATGCTTCTTGACAAATGTCTGCGATGAGGATTTATGTGTGGTTGCTGAGAGAAAGAGCCAGTTGTCTTAGCAATCAGCTAAAATGAGGGTAGCATTAATGGGCTCTTGGGAGAAGCAAGAAGCCTGATTAGTTCATGAACCAAGTAAAAGACTACACCACCTTGCTGGAAGTGAGACCCAGGAGAAAACACGGATTAATCCTCATGAAATGAAGTGTAGCGTGTGTGTCTTTGGACATCTGCCCAGGTCTGCATGCTGTGTGTGTGTATGTCCATGTATGTGTCCTTCTATGTGACCCATGTGTGTTCTTGTATGTGTACCTGTGTGTGGATACCTTCCTGTGTGTGTGCATATATATGTGTCCTTACATGCACCTGTGTACATGCACACCATTGGGTATGTGTGCCTATGTGCACACTTGTGTGCATGACTGTTTATATGTATCTGTGTGTCTTATATGTGCCCATGTCTGTCTTCTATGTTTGCCTAAGTATATATGTATGTCCTTCTGTATATGTGTGTGCACACAGTGTGTGTCCTTGTGTGGGGTGTGTGCCCATGTGTATGTGCCTCTGTGTGTGTGCCTTTTACATGTGTGTGTATTATTTGTATGTGATGTAGATAAAAAATTGCATGGGAGGGAGAAAGTAAGTGTGGAAAGATATAGTCAGAGCCCAGAGGGCAAAGCACTTTGTACATCAAGTTTGGAACTCATCCTGTAGATATTGACAGGTTTCAAAACAGAAAATGCTATAGATTTTTGGATAGCCCATATTGACTGTAGTAAGGAACCAAAACTGGACAGGAACTCTTCTTTTGAGGAAAGGGATATCTATAAATTTTGATAACTTTGATTCTTAAAAGTTAGGAAGCATAATATTTAAAGCTTCCATTCTTATATATTCTGTAGAATGCATATCCTTTTGCCTTAGGTATCTAAAAACCTGAAATGAAAGCTGGCACTATCCATTAGCATGTCAGTCCCACGGGGGGAGAGGGGGTGGATTAATACATCATGCACTTAATCATTAAGTTTAGGTAGCCCCATTTTTCCCCTCACTATCTGTAAAGGCATTTTACAACCTTTGTCATATCATCTTGTGAGAAAAGCTTTAGGGTTCTCCTTCTTTGCATGAAAAGCAAATAAGACCCCCATGTGGATATGAGCCTTCTCCTTAGTTTGCTAGAGTCAGAGCTAAAAACCGAACTCAGAGCCCAGAGCAGAGGTCCAGAAATCTACCTGCTTTTCTGCCCTAAATACATGTAAGGACATGAGTGATGAAGGTTTTCAGAGTATGGGAGGGATTTGCTGCCTCCCCTGCACTGCCACTCAATAACTTTTACCTCTGACCAATTCCCTTCTTAATCTTCTTAATCTGGCCCATTTACACAAACACAAAGGGGTGATGTCACCCTACATGTAGTTAGGGTATCTGTGCCTTTCAGCAAGGTTAACATCAAAGGACATACTTTTCCTACCCACAGTCTTGAAGAGTGAGTAATTTTAACTGTTCAGGCACTTCTATATTAATGGGTTCTTCTACATCAGTGGGGAAAAAAAAATCTTGATGGAGGCCCAGTAAATGCTCAGGAATTCTGATCAATCTTCTAATTGTCATGTCCTTGCTTGACTCACATTGGAATGTTACTCAGGGTTTACAGAATATGAGTGACAAAAAGGCCCAGTCTTCACAAACTTAAACTTAAGTGAAACCATTTAAGTGTTACATATGCTACTGAATATTTTAACTGTTAGATGAAAATAATCAATCTAAGCCATCTGACAAATATATACATGGAACATTGAGTGCAGCACAGTAGATTGAGCCCTAGACTAAGGAATGTACATGATGTGGAGCTGTGGGGCACTGGACCTCATGACATACACAGGCACGTAAGCCCTAGAGAAGTCCCACACTAGATGAATCCTCAGGCAACACATGGATGCCCTGAGTTTAAAGTTTTTTTGCAGTGGAAAGTGAGTGGTGGACACAGTAAGTGAGAGATACCATGAGGGACTGTTAAAGGGTTTTTAAATGACTTGATCAATTTCATTTTAGTTATTTGCTCTTATTCCAGCAGCTGTGGTCAGCAGAATAACACTGGGAGTGAAGTAGAAGTAGAAGTAGAAGTAGAAGTAGAAGTAGAAGTAGAAGTAGAAGTAGAAGTAGAAGTAGAAGTAGAAGTAGAAGTAGAAGTAGAAGACGTTAAGATATTCTAGACAGAAAGCAGACAGAGTTTTTAAATCAATAGTGGTGATTATGGTGAAGAAAAGAAAAAAAATGCTAGAGCTCAAGTAAGACTTTGTAAGTGATTGCATGTGGGAGAGAAGACAGAAAGGGACAAGATGACTCAGGAGTTAGCTGACATGACTGGGTAAATGTTAAGGCTACCTGAAACAGAGAATATAGAGGGAGGACCAGAGTCCACGGGGTAAGGAAGAGTTTTGTTTTGATTATTTTACATTTGCAGTGGTTTGGAACACCCACTGGAGACATGTCCAGGAATCCATGGGATGTCTGGTTCTGAAGCTTGAGACACAGTTTGAACCACACATACAGATGAATGAGTTATCAGCACCCTGAAATAGAATGATGAATATAGCTGAGATTAACTCATGGAGTGGATCAATTAAGAAGAGTCATGGCTGAGTCCTAGCCCAAGTCTGGAAATCTCTACATTCCAGGAACTAGTGGAGAAAAAAGGAGCCCATGAAAGAGACAAAAGGTAAAAACAAAAACAAAAAGGAAGACCTTAGAAAGGAACCAGGCAAGTGCAGTTTTATGGAAACAAATGGAAGAGAAAGACCACAGAGGATTTGGGGAGGCCCCTGAAGTAGATTCTTCTGAGCTGAGTGCTGTGCTCCAAAGAGGAATTACTATGAGGAGAGGATGGGGAAAAGCATATCTGAAGGGAAGATCAGCATTGTGAGATGCAAGCACTCTAAGGATGCTCACTATAAGCCTACAGATTTCTCTCTCAATAGCATCAGTGCATAGCACAAGGCTATGTGCCAAGCAAAGACTTAAATGTAAGTGTATCGAGATGAAGTGACTTCCATAACAAAACAAATTAAGTGCCCAAAGAGTGCTAGTCAATGGAAAACCATAATAATCACACCCATCACATCATTTAAACCTCACAGCGGCCCATGTCTTAGACTAACATGAAGAATTTGAGGTTGATAACTTGCCTAAGGTCATACTGATAGCACATGGCAGGCAAGGGACTTGAACTTGGGTCTTCTGAATTCAAGCCCATACTTTCCCAGTTGTATTGCACTGAGCCCAGTTTCTTTAGCAAATTCCTTACATTTTGCACAGCACACAACAGAAAGTTGGGGCCATAAAATATGTAGGTCCCACCTCAGCTTTACTCTAGGACTGGTGGTATCAAGGGACTTAGCTAATGTGACAACACTGACTTGCATCTATAGAAAATGGGAGCTTCCGCAGAATTGCCTTGAGGTTGTTTCCCTTGGTAGGGCACTGCCACTTCCAGAGCTGTCTATCCAGTAAATATACCCCACTTCTTCCTCACTAACAGAGCCTCAGTTTTGTTTGGAATGGTGATGGGCATAGCACCACTACTCACCTCCCCAATTACCCCAGGCCAGGAGCCACCACATGACTGGGTCTAGGGACAGACCTGCCTGGGATGCTCTCTGTGCTCTACTTGCTCTCTGCCCTTCCTTCTTGGAATACAAACACAATGGCTGGAGGCACAGCCATAATTTTATGAACATGAGGACAGAAGCCATAGGCTAGATAGAGAAACAGGAAGACAGAAGGAGGCTTGCCTCTGATGGCAAATTTAAGCTATTATACTGGCCATGGATTGCCTACCTACAGACTTTTTGTTAAGTGTGAAAATGAAAGTCCTTACTTATTTAAGATGCAGACTTTCATCTATTCTGCTAATTGTTAAATGTGACCCCAGCTGATACAAAGAGCATCCGTGCCAGTGTTTCCCAGTACCATCCAGCCTACTTTGTTCCTACCTTTCAGTACCTGGGTTTGTAACTCACAATTTAGAGGTGCAGAAGGATTGATTTCTTCAATCAAGGGAACATGCAGGTAGCTTGTGTTTATGGAAGATACTTTCAAACCAAACAGTTGTACTTCTTTCAAAATAAACCAGATAAGCAAAACTGGATACTTTACAATCTAATAGAAATAACTTATTACCACAGAATAGTAGTTAAGAGCTGGGCTTTGAAGTTATACAGACTGTGGTATGCATTTCAACTTAACTTCTCGGAGCTCTGGTTCACTCTTCTGCAAACTGATAATTATACCAATCTTATAGTGTTGTTATACGGATTAAATGGGAAAACGTAGTACTTCGTATGGGGCTTTGGCACAATCACCATAACCTCTGTTAATGATAGAGGTCTTACCCCATCTTCCTGGGGAACGATGCAGAAGGGAAGACACAAAATGTCTCCAGGTAAAGTCTGAGACATGAATTGAAAAGAAAACTTTAAGCCAGTGGCTTCCCCAGCAAGTACTAGAGAGGGATCTGATGGAAGCAAAAGTGATTCTGAGAATCCAGATCACTTTCAGGTCAAAATTACAGTCACTGTGGGATGATTCGCACAGAGTCTAGGACACAGCCAGAAAGCTCCTATGCTCAGTCAACCCCAGCAGATCAAACTGCACTCTGCAGTGGTGGTCAGAGATCCAGGACCTGGGGCACCTCCCATTCCCCCACTTCCTGTTGGCTCTCAAGAAAGTGAGAATCAACATTTCTCTTGCCAAGATGCCACATTATATGGGACCTTTGGAACTTTCTTATGCAACATGAAGATAAAGAAGATAACCATGCTTATTTATAAACCTAAGTGTACTGTTCTCTGATCCAGGGTTCTTAACCCTTTTGAAGTCTCAGATCTCACTGAACATCAGAGAAAAGCTGTAAACTTTTTTTACAAAAATGCATGTATACAACCACTAAATTTTGCTTATAATTTTAGAGTTTTCAGATCTCTCCCAACAGCCCTGAATTAAATCCATGTGCCCACTATGAGTGCACAGACTTTGGTAAATCATTCCAACACTAAGCATTATTTTCTTTCTTTATAGTAACTGTCATCCATCAGACTCCTAGCATTTCATATTTTACTTTTTAAAAAGTTTGCAGTGTGAGAGAACAGTGAACTATCCTTTCATTGCCTTCTATTAAAGCCCAGCTTTCCAGCCTTAAGAGTTGTGGAGAAACAAATCTTATTTAAGGTTTGTTTTTCAGAGATTGGAGATTGTTTTCATTTTGTTTGTTTGTTGGGTTTTTCCTGTTTGGATTTTTTTTTTTTCTCTTCATTTGTAGTTGTTGGCAATAAGCTCTTCTGGCGGTCCAAGGTAGACCTATCTGGGCTTATTTTCTTAAGATGGCAGGAGGCCAGCCCAGAGGCTTACAACTGGGGCAGTTTTTCAGTAGACAAAGGGTAACCAATAGCTCCTGCCCATCGCTTGTGTCAGGATAACCCATGTCACCAGCTGCCTCAACAGAGTGGGATGTGTCTTATTCATTGCTACTTTTCATACCTTGTCTTGTTGTTGAAGGTAATCTTAAGACTAAATTCCTATGCTTAAATACAATGTGAAAATAAGGGATAGTGAAGAAGCCTGTATTCTCACACCCAGTCCCTACCAGAATGCAATGTATTAGACATGATCAAATAACCACAAATTAACCCCTGACAAAACTGATGATTGATTGCTATTTACCACATGCCATGCACCTTCCTAAGCAATGAAAATGAATTTCTTCATTTAATCCTCCCAACTACCCTATATAGCAGGTACTATTACTATTCACATGGTACAGCTGAGGAAAATGAGGAACAGAAGGTTATACTAGAGAATTTACCAGAAATTCCTTCCAATCTCCTTTTTCCCAGAGGAGATTGGAAGACCGACTTCTTCCCTTACGTTAATTCAGTCCTCACAATAAGTAGCACATACTGGGGTGCCTGAGTGGCTCAGTGGGTTAAACATCAGACTCTTGATTTTGGCTCAGTTCATGACCTCATGGTTCATGAGTTCGAGCCCCATGTTGGGCTCTGTGTCAGCTGTGTGGAGCCTGCTTGGGATTCTCTCTCCCTCTCTCTGCCCCTCTCCACTCATGCTATCTTTGTCTCTCTCAAAATAAATAAATAAAAACTTTAAAAAAAAATTTAAAAAAGAAGCACATATTGTGGGAAGACTGAAAGCTTCCTACATAGCCTGATATAGATAAGATATTTGGAAGTTCATAATATAGCACCCAGAACATAGCAGCTGCTTATCCTATTTTAAGTAATGAACCAAAGGTCCCATAATTACTACCTACAGGTGCCCTGGCCCCTCACCACTCTGACACTTCTGACACTCTAATGCAGTCAGGTTTCCCAGAAGTATGCAATAACTGGCTTTAGTATTACTGGGTACAGTGAACTTACAACATGGAAAAGTCAAAAAATTATGCTCTTCCTAACTATGGTAAGTTAAGACCCTCCCCAGTCATTTTAATTTTATCTTTATATCTTTGTTTTCTGCTCCCTTCTCTACCTTTTGGTTACTAGAGCTTTTGGTTCGGTCTTCCTCAAGTTGTAGATCTATTGTATGTACATGAAAAACACAGTCAAGACACAAAGTTTATCTTAAGGTCACCCCTTCCCTTGGATGCTCCCCACCCCCTCTGTCTTCTCCAGTGCCAAAACCCGCCCTTAGGGTGGGATCAGGTAGAAGCCTTATACACCCGGTGGGGATTCTGAAGCACAGCTCCCCCTCTCAAGGGCCGTTGCACGTCAACTTTAGCTCTAACAATGGCATGTCTTCCGAAAGGTTTTAGATATGTTAACTCTTCTGCTTGTGGGGGCAACACTTTGGGGGTCACCTGACTGTTCCCAGGGCTGCTGAAATGGGAGCACAGGCACCCTACTGCTCCCACTGCAGGTAAGAACATCCCGAAAGGAGTTTTCACAGTCCCTAAATCTTCCGACAGTGTGACTGTCACCCTCCTCTGGAAACATGGAATATTTTCAGGGCACACTGAAATTTTCTGCATGGAAGAAGCGGTAAAATGGATTCGCTCACCAAGGGTTACGCTTAAGAAGAGAGTCTGGAAGTGACAGGTACTTCTAAAAACTATTTGGAAATTGTGTCTGCCTGGATTTATTTTCATTTATCAAATATTATTTTGCTACCGTACCTAAGGTGGTGTAACTAATGTCTCCAATTGCACGTCCTCACACCCTGGCCTCTTGCCTGCCAGCCCTGTGGGAGAAGGGCGCCAAGTGACATCAGCAAGACTGCTCTTTAATGGCCGGCATTATTTCATTAAGGAAAATTCCTATTGCCCTTCTTCCCTCGCAAACGTGCCAAGTGGACAGATTTTGATTTTTCTTGGCTGAGGGAATTAAAGACCAGGGAAGTGGCTTTGCGCCCCCTCTGGCGTTTCCACCCCAAGTTCAGGAGGTGCCTGCTGAATCCAATCACTTTGAGCAGCTAAAATTTCAGGTTTGAATTTCATCGCAGAAATGCACAAAGCCTGGGAGGTGGTGACAGTATCAGAGTGGGGCTATTATCAGTTACCTGTTATTCTGTTGTGACTCACAGCTGGCCCAGGTGTATCCCCCCCAGGGAAAGGCAGGAGGCCCTGCTGAATGCCACATCTCTTTGTTGCATATTATCTCGTTAGTTAAGCTGTCAAGAAAGTTACCAGTAAAGAGGTTGGGGGTAGAGGGACACACAGAGTTTAATCCAATTAAAACTTCACTGGCTTTTCCACATTCTTGATGTCCTGGCTCAAACTAGGAAGAACCTTTTCAGTGTGGGGGCGGCAAGGGGGTACAAAACTAATCTTACATGTTTATGTTGCAACAAGGTATAACATAAAGCATGAGGCAACAGAAAAAGGATTTGTGGGATGGGAGATAAAAAGAGCTCACTTTTAACAGTTTTCTCAAAGGCCTTTAACCCAGGGCTGTTTTTGGCGTAAAAAAGACTCACTGAACAAGCCAAGCAAGAAAGCTCTAGGAGCTTCTACCCAAGAGAGGTCTTTCTTGGCAGATGTTTTGACCTGACTTCTAAGAAGGGATTTGGTGATCCCAGGAAGATCTTTCTTTTCAGGGCTAGAGGAAACAATGACTGCAGTACTTGATGCCTTGGAATTAAAACTAACAAATGTGCTCAGATTTAAATCTACACCAGCACATATTGACACATATTGACACAGATGGTATATTTTAGTGCTAAATCTATTTTTCTTTGCTCACAATGGGAAACATGCAGTGTGAGCTCACTTGACAGAATGGGTTCTGAATGAAATCTGTATTCGAAGCAAACTTACACATGAGGCAACCTCAGGGTCTTTGAATGTCTTCTGAAATGGAACCCACAGGGTGAGCAAGAGCAGGGCTCTGTCCTCTGCTGGGTGAATGAGAGATGGCCAAGCTCTGAGGACTGCAGAGATTGTGTGGGTGAAGAGAAGGCCTTCTTCGATGAAAGCATTTAACTCTGATATTCAAAGACTCTATTTTCATTTGAATTCTACAGATAGGATGCTCATTACAAGAGGTCCTGATGCTTTCAGAAAATAACACCATACACTCTTTCAAAAGCAGTTTTCTACCTTGGAAAAAAATATTCATGATATAATGTTAAGTGAGAAAAGCAGGTGGAATTCTATGGTGGCATGAGTTAAAAATTACACAGTCATGGGGCACCTGGATGATTCAGTCCATTGAGCATCTGACTCTTGATTTTGGCTCACATCACAATCTCACGATTCATGAGATCAAGCCCTGAGTCAGGCTTTGTGCTGACAGTGTGGAGCCTGCTTGGGATTCTCTCTCCCTCTTTCTGTCTGCCCCTCCCCTGCTCACTCTTGCTCTCTTTCTCTCTCTCAAAATAAATAAATAAACATTAAAAAAATTACACACTCATACATACATGTAGGCACACACACACGACTCAGTATGTTTTTATACTTGTCTGATACATACAACACTATTCATGTTACCCATCTCTAGGGAATGGGAGTAGAAGTAGAAAATTATTTTATAAGTATACATTTTAGTCATGTGAAAAAAAACCTTTGAGTTCTAATAAAACCTTGGGGGAATTATGGCTAAAGTGAAGTAAGCTTGCAGTACTGAATGTTTCCTAAAGACCAACACAGCCCTGTCTTTTTGGCACCATACAAGGGTGTGTGAGTAATGACTGGTATTAATTAATGTCTAATTATTAAAGTTATTTTTTTAAAAGAAAATTTCAAGCTTAATATACCTAAAAAAATCTTAGAAAGTAGAGGGGCACCTGGGTAGCTTGGTCAGTTAATCATCTGACTCCTGATTTCATCTCACATCATAAATGTCATAGTTCATGGGATTGAGCTGCACGTCAGGCTCTGTGCTGACAGCACGGAGCCTGCTTGGGATTCTCTCTCTCCCTCTCCCACACCATCCAGCTTGTACTCTCTCTATCTCTCTCTCTCTCTCAAAATAAGTAAATAAACTTTAAGAAAAAATAAAGGCTTGTTGACAACAGCTAAGAGAACTATATTACCTTTTTTATGAGAAAAGAAAACAATCTTTTGATAGGATTTATATATTAGTGTATTGAAGTGATTCTTAAGCAGATGAAAGGTTATAGGCCCATTTGATAATCTAATTTTCAAATGATCTATTTCTACAAACTAAGGTCACAAACTTAAAGTGCTGTTTATCATTTGCAAGGAGGGTGTGATCCATGAAACTCTTGAAATCCATCCAGGCACCATGTTATCAATGGGATGGTTATACCAGATGTGCCTTTTTGGAGTTACCTATGGAAATTACCTGAGTTTGAAGCAACAAATAGATATTGGATATGGAGGAATGGGAAGAATATTTTTAAAAATCTTTACAGATGACCTTCTCCCAAAACGATCATTTCTGCCCATTGGGATCTCTGAATCTTTGGCTAAGAACCTCCCCTGTAGCTTCCTCTGGTTTCTGCTTTTTGCTATTGTTTTTCTAATGAGTAGGAAGAAATAAGGAGCTCTGAGGGAAGGCAGCTGAAATCTGTGGGGAGTGATTGCAGCAGCAAGTGGTAAATGAAAGTAGGCCCAGGCATGATTCCCTGTGATTAGCTGAGAAGCACACTCTGGGGACCTTGCCAGGATCAAGTATCCAGGTGAGGCACTGCAAGTAGCCCAAGGCCACTGTGGTGTGGTGCCATCTGAGGATAACCCCCGAATCTTCCAAAAGATACGGCTGTCTGCTTCTCTATACACCACCCCCAGTCTCTCCATTGACACTAAATAATCCAAATCCTTCAAAGTCTATGAGTTGTGACCCAGACTTCACTACATAGTAGGCCATGCAGGCTCAACAGTCTCTTCTTGGCAGCACCTCTCAAGTTTGGCTACACAACAGAATCACTTGGGGGGTTGTTAAAATCCTGATGCCATGGTCATACCCTAGATGAGTAAATCAATATTTCTGTCAGGTGAGATTCAAGGTTATTCAATGCATAGCCACTGCTTTCTAGTCCTTCTTGGAGAAGCTTTCCTCAAAGCATGCCTGCAACCATGGGGGCATTAGCAGCCTGAGGTTTCACCTCTGGACTCTGTGTATACATTTCCTGAGCCATGGATAAGCCTTTCACTTAGTGAGATTGACTAGTTAACATCTTCAAAGTTTATGGAATGAGAGCAAATAAGAAAACCTTATTGAGATGTCACATAATTACATTCTGCTGCTGTCCTTATTTTAATGTCTCTCCAATTTGACAGTAGTGTGGAGAAAGCAATCCCTGCAACTAAAGAGACACAAACCAGTGGTCAGCTATCCATATTAGTACATTAGCAAAAGTAATTATGAGTCAACTCTTTTATCCCCAATATTGATCAAGAGACCAAAGCACACAAAGAAATTAAGCAATTTTAGACTGTGAATTGTGGAAATATTTTAAAATGTGTTTAGAAATTAACCAGGATTCTTTCCTTTGTAAGTACTAGGAACTAAATTCAAAGTAGCTCAAGCAACAACATAAAACAAAAGGCAGTAATAATTTATTGGCTCATCTGGTGGATTTAAATATGGCTTGATCCAGGTGCTCAGGAAAAAAAAAATCACACTTCTCTTTCCAACACCATTAAACCCTGTATTCTTTCTTGTGCACTGCATTTTCAAATCTCTTCTTTCCAAGTGGAAAGAAAGTGTCCCTTAAATGTTCAGTCTTCTATGGTCCTTAAAATCATTAACCCTAACACATAGATAGAACTCTACTTCCAGCGTCCTTGTAGCACATGTAACAGAAGGATTAGCTCTGCTTTGAGATCCATCACTGTGAACAGAAAGACAATGTCCCATGATTGGCCAGGCCTGGGTCACATGACTACCCTGGTGCAGGCAGGTTAGCACCATGAATGGCAGTTTGGCCAGAGCCACAGGGGAGGGAGCACAGTTCTTGCACAGAGAAGAAGCAGTCAGGCAAGCATCCTATGTCTACCATATCGGGTCAATTGTGCCCCCCCCCATGTTGTTTTTGTACCAAGGATATAATCATATAAGGGAATAAAACCACCTCCAATATTGTAATTAATTGCTATCAAACCTTATGTATTATAGAGTACAATGCTACAGAGCAATTTGTCCAACCCATACATATCCTTTCTCAATGTTATACCCTGTGACACTAGACTGAATTTTTATTTGCTGTAAAAATAAGTTTTTGCAGACAACAGAGTAATTCCCATTGGAATAATTGCTCAGTCACTAACCAAGAGAAACATCATTATAAAATGGATCTGGTAGAAATATGCTTCATTGTTTTCTTGTATTTTTGCAAGTTTAAAAGTGCATGAAACCTAAATTAAGTGAATTAATGATTACAAAGCAATAATTCATATACTTACCAACATAACCACCACTGAGGTCAAAACACATTACACAGCCAGCCCTGCAGGATCCCCCTCGCTGGTCTCCCCATCATCACATTACAACTCCTTCACTTTAAGAGGTAAACTTTGCCTTGACTTTCACAGTTACCATGTTATTTCTGTATAGTTTTACCTCTGATATAGGCATCCCTAAAATTCTGGTAATTCTTTTTCAACTTTACATAGGTGGAACGATACATACCTATTCTTTTATGTTGTGCTTCTTATGCTCAATTTGTTGAACAAATATTCATCCATACTATAGACAACCAGTATTTGTGTTTTTTCCTTGCTATGTAGTATTTCACTGTGTAAATATATCATAATTTTTTAAATCAGTTTTTGGTAGATGTTTTCATTTTTTCCAGTTTGAGCTTTCATAAGCAATGCCGTTATAAGAATTCCTATATATGTACCCTGATATACTTTGACACACATCAGGATCACATGGAAGATTTGTTAAAACACAGATCTCTGGGCCCCACCTCAGAGCGTTTGATTCAGTATGCCTGATGTGGGGCCCAAGTGTTTACATTTCTAATAACTCCTTAGGTGATGCCAATGCCACTGGTCTGGGAAAAATACTTTGAGAACCACTTATCTAGTCCTTGCTACTCAAAGTTGGTCCATGGACCAGCATCATAGGCACCATCTAAGAGATAAAATTCTATACCCAGAAATGTAGAATTTCAGACTCCAAACCAAACCTATTGAATTCAAATTTTAATTTTAACCAGATCCTCAGGGGATCTGGATATACACCGAAGTTGGAGAAATTACTGTAATTTATACATATCTTGAAGTGGAATTTTTTTCCAGGTCATAGTAATGTGGATATTTTTAACACTTCTAGATAATATCACACTGGTTTTTATAGCCAATTTAGAATTTATACTGCAACCACCAGAAATAAGTGTATATTTTGGTTTTTTAAACTGATTAGGAAAAAAAACACAATTGTTTACTTTTTAACTTAAATAAAACTTCCAAAAATGCTCCTAACTCATCATCCATAAAACATCTTCCCATTATCTTAAGTGGGTGAAACTATTAAAGAGTATAAGACCCTTAGTTATTCCATATATTCCCTTTTTAATTTAGAGAGAATTATGAGCTCTTAAAGATTTTTGAAAAACATTATAAAGTTATAGAATTTTTCAAACAATCTTCAAATACATTAAATAATTTTTCTTGGATAGGTGATATAAATCAAGATGGTCATACATAATTTTTTAAATATTTGATAAAACAGTATCAAATTTTAATCCACCCCCCCATTGAAAGAAAAACCTAGAAAGTTTTGGAGATACTTTCAAGTTTAACATGGAAACTTTCAAACAGAAGTGATGAAATCTTAACTTTTTATCTATCGTCATAATATGGTGAGTGTTCAGTGGCTTACAAGTGCCACACTCTATACTCAACTTCTATCTTTTTTTTTAATGTTTATTTTTGAGAGAGAGAGAGAGAGACTGAGAGAGAGAGAGACATGGGATGCGAGTGAGGGAGGGGCAGAGAGAGAGGTAGACAGAACCTGAAACAGGCTCCAGCCTCTAGGCTTCGAGCTGTCAGCACAGAGCCTGATGAGGGGCTCGAACTCATGAACCGTGAGACCATGACCTGAGCTGAAGTTGGACACTTAACCCACTGAGCCACCCAGGTGCCTCTCAACTTCTATTTGACACTTATTTTTATTTAAAGTTTCCTTAATATAAAAATATTATTTTTCTGATAGTATTAAAAGTTTCACATCTTCCTTTTTATTCTTTCCTTTTATTTTAGATACACAAATCAAATCTAATGACTGCCACAGGCTTTTGCCACCATCTGTAAAAATGCCATTCAGATAACACATACAATGGAGGGAAAAAATACTATCACAGAGTGAATGTGAGCAGTAAGGAAATATAAACATGAACTACTTCTAATATTCTATCACATAACCTTAGATGTGCCCTAAAATATACTTCATACAAAAAAGACAATATGAAAACCCCATCCAAAATATTTCATGTATTTTAATGCAGAAAATCTAAAACATCCATTTAATGTTTTTTTAATTATACTGATCATGTTATGGTGGTTTCCAGCCTAATTAAAGGATAATTAAGTGTAGGACAATAGGTAAAAAGTATCTCTCTTTTATAATACAATCATTTATGCTAATGCACTATAAATTGAAATGGTAATAATACTGGAGACAAAAATAAGCTTGCAAGGGAAGTCTGTAATAGCTTAATATAGCAATACCATTCCCCATTACACATATAAAAGGGAAACTTTGCTAAAAAGAGTGTACTGGACATTTTCATTTATTTGCTCAATGAAGTGTTATCACTTTACCACTACTACCTCCCTGTGGTAAAAAGTATAGTCCATAAAAGAAGCTTATTGGTGCTGTCCATTAAGTTGACTTTGTTTTCTTTTTTGCATATATTACATGTTGGCTTCTCAGACATTAGGGTTCAGTCTGACCAAGAGCAGTATAGTAACCATCCAGCTGATCACTGTCATGGTAATTGGACACTAAGAACTATGCCCTGTCCATTCCCATAGGTGTGTTGTGACTCTGTAGTAAAACTGGACTGACAATAGGTTCTCTAACCTCCCCACCATAGGTTCTGAAGAGTAAAGTTCCTCACAGTCCTCCTATGATTGTCCAGCTTGACCTAAACTCAAGACACTCCGTCCACTGTGCTCTCTCCTCATGACTTGCACTGCCCAGATTATCACCAGTGATCATTATCCATCTAACTCCAAGTTTCTGCCAAATCTCTGTGTCTCACTGATGAATATTATGAGTGCAATGGCAACTCCAGCCTCGCTAACACTTCTTATACATAATTACCACCATCTTTAAGAATGTGGCTGCCACATCTGTGCCTTTGTTAAGTACTGTGTACTGTAAATGGTACTCACTCGGGACAGTGTAGTGACTTTTCCCAGGCCCACTGCCAAACTCACGTGTTCTATTCTGACAGAGTGTGATAAGAGGGTAGCGTAAGGCTCTGACCTCAAATATATCTTTTACCAACTTCCTATGTTTGTGAAACTTTTACAGTGAAAGTCATTCATCACAGCTAAGGTAATTGTCTGCAGAAACTCCTTATCAAAACATATACTACCAGGAAGAAGAATACTAGTATGTAACACTCAAACATTTATTTGCATGTGTATATGAGCTTATGTTAAGATATAATGAAACACAAGACAGAAGTTGTGATCAGAATAAGAAAATATAAATTTGAGAACAAGTGACACTCTGCTCTCACCACAACTTGCACTGATTAAATTCCTAACAATGATCATCTCCAAATCAATCCCCCTAAATTCTTGCCAAACTTCATCCTAGTAGTGAATCATTCTGTCTTCTCTTTTGAGTGCAGTGACAATTCCAGCCCAATTAGCCCTAGTTACAAACAATTAACAAAATCTAGAAGGAAGTGCTTGTCCCACCTGTGATTCACTTCTGCCCTCTATAAGTACTCACTGTTCTTAATGGCACCCAATCAGGACAAAATAGTGACTTTTCCCAGGTTGATGACTAAACTGATGAGTCTCAGCTGATCAAAAGGTCTCTTTGCCAGTCTATTACGTCACATCAACCTTCTACCATTGCCTCTACAAGGTCCTCGTTAAAATATACATTATCAGGAGGAGGAGGAGGAGAATCATAGCATAGAACTTCTTAACATCTCTTTGGATATAATTATGAATTTAGCTAATGGTTAGATATCAGACATAAAATACACATTTTCTGAGAATGAGAAATTGGAAATCTGGAGTAAATGACACTGTCCAGATTAGCTTCCTTTCTAGGGAGGCTCCTGATAACTATGGAAAAGTAGAGGAGTGCAAGAGTACACCCAGGAAGTTTGGTGAGTTAGAAAGGAGCTCTCTATAGGGAAAGTAGAATACTAATGTACCCAGTCCCACCACCATTTACACTCCTAAACATAAGAGCACACTTACCTTATAAGGATGAGATACCACAAAAACTGGGATGGGAAGTTTTGGTAGTTGAAAGAATCTCTCCTGTATGTGTTGCCAGAATCCAGGAGGTTTAGAAGCTCATAAAAAAACCTTCAAATCCATCTGTAGTATTATGAAAAATTTGCTGAAGAGATTCCTAAAATAATAAACAATAAATACATACATGCATACATACATACATATACACATACATACACACCTTTGTCTGTTCCTTATACTCCCTCCTGGAACACCCCAACCCCCTAATCTTGAGGACCTGAACATCTTAGGTGACCACACCTGAACAGTTTTTGTAGCATCAAAAATCATTAATAGTATTCCTATTACATGTGTGTGGGTATTGAAACTAGCTTTCTTCCTTACCACACATGCATATAAAGTCTGAATCATGTTACATTACTCTGCATTCAAACACACAAGACAAAGAGCAAGTCAGACTAAACATTGTTCACCTCCCAAGAAGTGGCACTCCCAGTCCCACGGGAATCAGTAAACAACCACAGTTTAATTAACAATAATCATCTGTCTACAGTCTTATTTATGTACTCAGCTGGATAAACACTTAAAAGTTGGACATTGTGGAAAAAAATCAAACTTCAGAGTTAGAAATGTTGAGTTATGACAGATACCAAATCAATGAAACAATTTACAAGGTCTCATAAAATTTCTATTTGCAATAAAATATGACAGTCCATAATTCACTCACTCTTTCTTCAGATGCCAAGGCTTGAGAAAATTTAATCCTACCTTTACAAAGTCTGAAAGTTAAATATTGAGCATATTCCATGAAATATATAACAACCAATGAACAAATAATGGATGGCCATACTTGATGACCACCAAATAAAGTTTTTAACTAATACCTTCAAGTATTTCTTTAAAAGCCAACAACAACAACAAAAAGCCAACTAATAACAACAAAAAGTAACAGACCTTATGCAGATTGGATTGTAACAAATTATTTTACAAAAGTAAAAGACAAAGGAAAAGGTCAAGATGACCAATAAATAATCTATTGTTCCTGATAGATTTCTTTGCAAGGAGATAATAACTATTGGCCCACAACAAAGTAGTTACATTTGAAGTTTCCTTGCATCTCATAGAGAATTTTGACTGGTTTGCAATTTACAAAGGAAGACCAAAGCATACATATGTAGATGGAAGGTCTAATAAACTGGTAGACACACAGAGGTGAGTTTATTTCATTGTATTGTCTGTACTCCAGATGCATCAAGTAGGACTTTCACTGTGGAATTGTTGGCCACCATCCTAACTCAGTCATCAGACAGACACTAAGTGATACAGTTCTTTCAGAAGGACATCATGAATGGTACATTATTCTTTAATTAGTTAGAATATATAAGGATGGATGCTAAAATTAGAGAGAGGCCTTGGACATAAAATATTTGGGGCAGTTATGTGAGGATTACAGGACTGAGAAAAATTAGCTTACTAGGTGTATAAACACTTGAAAATATGAATTTTTGGCTTGAGTTTCTGGAAAAATCAGTAATGCCTAACACTCAGTGAGAATGATGATTACCTACCCTTATTTGGTGGCTTGGTCTTATGGACAATTCAGGCAAATTCAAGATCAGACCATAAATGAAGATGTACTATCTCAGCATATGCCCAGCCTACCCAACCCTCTCTGTGTCATGGGATCACAGGTTGGAAATGCTTTCTTTCAAATACCATTGCCTAACCTGTCTTTTGCTAGTCAGTGTACCTTAGCAGTCAGTAATTGTAGGTACCTAAAGCCCTCTATGCTTCACTACCTAGGCATAAGGAGGTGGATTAAGGATTGGAGACCTGACTACTTACAAAGCTTCTTAAATGGATTAGAACATGTTATGGTCCTATGAAAACAGTGTAGGCCACTTTAAACACATTGTACTTATAATGCCATGGACTTACCAGATCTTTCATTCCTGACCTCAAAGTACTCTGCAAACAAAGTGCTTTCTCCATTTTATAAAGATGGAAAAGGTGGAGTGCAACATAGTAAAATGAAAGCTAGAATTTACCGTTCTCTTAGAGGGACCTTCTAATTAGAATTTTTGCTTGCACAATTCAAGTTACAAAAAAAAAATTTTTTTTAAGGTGGGAGGGGGGTGGGTAAAGTACATGATGGGGATAAAGATTACCATGATGAGCACTGAGTATTGTATAGAATTGTTGAATCACTATATTGTACACCCGAAAATATTGTATGTTAACCTCACTGGAATTAAAATTTTTAAAAAAGTTTTGGAAATAATGATGATGGTCACACAACATTGTGACTGTAACTAATTTCCCCTAATTGTACACCTAAAAATGGTTATATGGCAAATTTTATGTATGTTAGCACAATAAAAACATTCAAAACAAGGGGAAAGAAAACCTGTCTGAAGGAAATCAGTTTAAAAACTGAGTTATCAAAAAAAAAAAAAAACTGAGTTATCTAATCAGTTGTTCAGTTAATCAAATCATATAGTAATTAACAATCCATTGGAGATAAATATATATATTTAATATATAATATATATATTTAATATATATACATATACATATATATATATATGTATATGTATATATATAGAGAAAGAGAGAGAAGTTGTAAGTGGACAAAAGTCTCAGAGACTTACAAAAGTAGATATGTGGAGGAGAGAGGGTTATTACTTACTGCCACTTTTGTTGTTGCTATTTGTTTGCTTCTTGTTTATAGTCACTTTTTTCTAAGAAGCCAGATAATGTATGCATTCACTTTACCAATATTTATTGAGGTCCTACTACGTGCCCAATACTGTTTCCAGCACTGGGGCAGAGCAGTGAAAGAAAAGACAAAATTCTTGAAGATTCTGGAAAATTGAAGGCCCTGGTCACAACCTGGAAGATTCTAATATTTAGGTAAGTATAGGAGGAAAAAGTAGCAAAGGAGCTAGAAAAGGAATAGCCAACGAGGTATGAACAAAACCAGGAAAATATACTATCACAAAATCAAAAATACATATATAGGGCATCAAAATAGAGGGGATGTTAACTGATTAGAAAGCTTAGTTGAGAGGAAATAAAATAAAAAGAGAAGAGACTATTTGGCAACATAGATGCCATTGGTGACTATGATTAGTTCAGCCTCAATGCAGATGTAGAGAAACAGCCTAACTTGAATGGCTTACAAAGAAAATATGAGGTAAGGAAGCGGGTATAGTGACTACAGACAATTCTTCCAGTAAATTTTGTAATGCATAAACAAAGAAATAAGAGGTAGGTGGAGGGAGATGTAGGTGAACAGAGAAATTGTTTAAGTTGGAGATAAAATAGCACACTTATTTGCTGATGGTTAAGACACAGTAGAGAGGGAGAAATGGATGATGGTTGCTAGAAGGAAGAACATAACAATGTAAGATAGGGTAGGACCCTAAGCCCAAGAATGGGGTTGGCTTTTGATGGATGCAGAAACACCTTATTCATGGTAATAAAGAGGCAACATTTGAATAAAGACATGAGCAAATTAGTAATTTCAAAGGTGGAAAAATGTGAAACCTGTTGGTGTTTTTTTTTTAATTTTTTTGTTTATTTATTTATTTTTGAGAGAGAGACACAGAGAGCGAGTGGGAGTGGGGCCAGAGAGAGAGGGAGAAAGAGAATCCCAAGCAGGCTCTGCTCTTCAGCATGGAGCCCAATGTGGGGCTCAAACTCACAAACCATGAGATTGTGACCTGAGCTGAAACCAAGAGTCAGTCACTTAACCGACTGAGCCACCCAGACACCCCTGTTGGTGTTTTTTTTTTAATGAATTTTGAAGAAATGTTTTCATCTAAGAATTGTGGTGTAGCAGTAAGAAGGGATAAAGAGAGAAAATTATGGTATGGAAAGCATAAGCTTAGTTTTGTGGTCTTGTGCTGTTCTTCAGAAATATCCTGCTGCTTAAGTACACGGTGTGGAGTTTGGGTTTCATCAGGATGTTAGCTTTGCCAGGGAGTGATTTTAAAGATAAACCTGGGATCTTACTGAGGTTAAAAAAGTTAAGTGAGAATCAGAAAAAATAATTATAGTGAGAAATTAACAATGTCAATGAACTGGATATCTAGATCAAAGAATTGCTATAGTTACAGAGTAACATACTAAAGATCTTGAGAACAAGGTCATAATCAGTGTCAACAAGAATAAGAGGATGACTAAAAGGGCATCTAAGATGCAGTGAAGAAAAGGAGGCAAAAGAACTGATGGCCAAAGCATGAATTAGGAGGAATCTACAAATGAACATAAGAGTACTTATTACAGTATAATTTAAGCAGCTGTAACAGAGATCACAACACACAATGGCTTCAATAAGATAAACGTCTATTTCTCTCTCTCTCTCTCTCTCTCTCTCTCTCTCTCTCATAACAGCCCAGATATAGGCAAGGAGACCAAAGAAGAGATCATTCAGAAATCGAGAGACTCTGTCTTGTTGCTCCAGCTCACACATAATTGACCATGTCTTGGCAATATCATCACACCTCAACAGTCTGTAGTTCATGGCCCATGTGCCTAGCCAAATCTCAGAAGGTTTGCATAACCTTTTGGGGAACAAAGACATTGGGGGACAATTAGAATGTCTCCCACAAATGTCAAAATCATCAAGAATAATGGCAGAATACAACAGGTATATTGCCTTGGAATTGAAATTTGTATTTTGTAGTGACCAAGACAACTAATTTCTGTATTTATTTATAAAACTCATTTAATGAACTCTTGTTCGGTGCCAAGATATGAACAGTGGATACTTATAAGATTCTAGCACAGGCCCTGATCTTAAGGAGCTTGGACTGTCAGGGGAGCAGAGAAGCAAAACAAATAAACAAAAATAATGAGTGCTGTAAAGTATTACAGACACTGTCAGAATAGTGTATATAACAATGGGGGCACGAGAAAGGAAGAATGTTTGCATTGTCTCTGGGTCAAGTGATTGCAGGGGGAGCCAGGAGAGACTTCATGGAGATGTGACAAGAAGAGATCACAGTGTAGTGATCTCCTCTATTGTAACGTAGCTTTACAGGGCTCTGTCGTGTACACAGTAACTTCATGTTCACTTTCTCACATAATCATCCAACCATTCTTTGAGAGAGGTACAGGCCCTCTCTACATAATGATGTACATTTCACAGATAAATAAACTGAGGCTCAGTTACTTGCCCACAGGTTCACAGCTAGTAAATAGCAAGGCTGTCATGCTAAAGGTTATGAAAAGCAGACTTTGATGAATAAGGCATAGAGAGGTTGTGTGTGTGTGTGTGTGTAGATTCTAATTATAAAAAAATAATTTGAGAAGCAATCATTTATTAACTCTGTAGAAATAGGTCAATGCACAGCAGACCACACAGATGGAATTCTGAAGAAGAGATGAAGCCGGCCAGCTGTTGTATTATTCCCCATGTGAGGCAATTTACAATTATATAAGGTGCCATTCTCCTGAGGCATAGTATACCAAAACAGCCAAAACCGACATTACACAGTGTAAGCATTCACATCTTCAGCCAACCCAGCTCCCAAAAACCTATGGCTATTTCCAGAAATCTAATTCGACCTCCAAAGATAAATATTTGCCCTGTGGAAGATATTCAAAAAGGACTGCAAAAACAATTTTACAAAAGAAGTTTGAAAACTTTCGTTCTGAACAATAGCAACAGTTTCATGACAAATGTTTAACTTTCCAAGTTGCAGATACTTACTTGGAAGCAGAAAATGTTCATTTGGGCTAGTATCGTGTCATAGTTTAAAATGCAATGTGGTGAGTTCTGTCAGATCTAAGAATTGTATCATTGATGTCTCTACCATCTTTGGAAAGTTATGTTGCTCCTATTTACTTAGGTGAAGAGAAAGGAAAAAAACAACATCTAGATTATAGTATTTATTGGATCTTTGATGCATGACAGTTGAGGCTAAATTCCACTAATTTTACTCAATAAGCTTTATTGCCTTGTATGCATTACACTGTAGCTCTGAGTAGAGAAAATAGACTTTATCTCTGTCTTGCTTTTTCCATGTCCTCTTAGGAAAACATAGTTTGCTGGCCTAATCAAGCTCACACAATTAGATGGACTGGGCTGAGGCATCAGACATATAAACAAATTTGACTGAGAAGGTATTAAAAATTCCATACTGTTAGTATCTACAGAGTGTAATAGGGCACATGTGGGAGGGGGTGGGAAATTTATCCTTGGGATAAGTCAAGAGAAGCAGCCCAAGTGGAAACTTGAAAGGTGAGTAATTTTCATCAGGCACGTGGGGAATGAGGGCGTGGGGAGGAAGAAAATCGAGCCGCAGACAGGATCAGCATGGGTAAAGGCTCTCAGAGCAAAGCAGTAAGTTTGCTGTTTACCAACTGCACATATTTTTTATAATCACCCTCTAAAATTGACAGTCTATATGGCAGATAGTGTCCAAACACTGTAATTTTCATTTGAAGGCCCAAAAACATTTGTGACTATTATAGTTGCATCATAAAATATGAAATTTATAAACCGGTAATGGCCAAATAATGACCTAGGGTTCATGAAGAAGAGAAAGATAATTCTGGAAAGTAAAATTCATTAACTATGCCTCAATCCTTGGCACAATTTTGGCGCAACTAACCAAGGAATGTAAGTTAAACTTCATAGAAAGTGCATCCTCCCAACCACCCCCAGCGTCCTCATTTAGTCAAGTAATAGGCTAGGTGAGTGTTGCTAGGCCAGGCAAATGTGGAAGACATTCTCAAATACAAAAATAAAAAGCTACTTTTTTTTTTTCTCAGGAGAGGGTAACAAAGGCTTAAAGTAAAGCCTACAGAGGTAGACTGAGAACAGATTGAACTTTTTTTCTTCAGTGATTGATAATAACCTGAGGAGTCTTTAGAGAGCCAAACAATTTAGTTCAGGACCTCTTTTATTGGGGGTATGGGGTACACGGAATAGAGGTTAGGATGCTCAACTTCTTTGTACTAAATAATCCACCAAATCTTCATTGCTCTAAGCAAGGGGAGGAAAAACATCCCCAAACCAATAAGTACATGGAATACACAAGAACATAACAGACAATTCTCAGGAAGGAAAATGCCATACGCTCAACCCCCTTTTTTCTTGGCTGAACTGTCGTCACCTATAGGTTAATGTACAATGGTAAAAATTCACTGGGTTGTGACTGTGACAGAGATAAGAAGGCATGTGTGTAGGAAAAAAAAAAAAATGATTCTCCACACAATCTAGAGACCTCAGTGTTCTCATGCTTTCCAAATCCTGAAAATGGAAATCACTGATTCACATCTGATGAAAATTTCAAAACTTGGTACTCCAATATTACCTGTGTTCCCCCCTGAATAAGTATCTTATTGGGAAACTGTAGAGAGTAATACACTTGAGTTAACATGTTCTTTTGTTAAAGTTCAATTTGGTTTGCTTACATCATGAATGTTTGTCTGAGATTCTGAGTCTGGGCTTCACTCGAGGATCTGAGCTTCACTTTAGGACTTCATTACACTCTGTTCTGCATGGTTCCAGGGTTATTTTATTATGTATACCTGGATACTGGTCTATCACTAAAATTCCAAAATGCCTTAGAGTTCCTCTAGCCCAAGTGAAAATCAGAGAGATGGAGTTTATCCAAAATCATACAGCCTGGTTTTTCTCTGCCCACACGAAGCTTTTTGTGAACAAAATTATATTCTTCCCTATTAAGGAAACACATTGAACCAATCAAAGTAATAGACAGCATTTGAAAATGCCCAGTTCTAATGTCCACTTCTCTTGATGCTCTCTCTTTGCACCAATCACTTTCCACATCAGTGTTTTGTAGACTTTTGCTTGGTTGGGTGTTTTATTCTGATGATACCATTGCACTGTGAGCCCTTGAATGCAAAGACCACATCTTCATTTTTACACCTATACTGCCAAGTTCACCTTAGGCAATGAATAAAAGAGTGTAAATAAACACGAAATGCTCCATGACTTGATGCAAACTTGATGCCCATCAGGTGTCATGCCCAACTTGTGTTAACTATAACATTAATTAATATTTATTTGAATAACATTGGTGAAACCAAAGGCTAAATGTTTTGCACTGAACTGTGGACCTCTTGAGGGCAGAGACCACATTTTTATTTTTATTTGTGTCTACTTCAGTATCCAGCACAGTAGCCAGTGTGTGTTTATTCAATGAATGAATAAATGAAGTTATTTCTCAAGGAAGTTCCAGGCACCTAAGTGGCCCCAGGTCATCTCTTACATTAGATGTGTACCAAGGGTGCCTCACTTTGATCCTAACTTATATTCTTGGCAGGAAAATGGTAGCATTTTCTTGGAGGCCACACACCTTGTTTATATAACACTGTAGGCTTCAGCTTTTGCATCTCTTTATGTGCTCAAGGGTTTGGGAATCACTTATTAATGCTTTATAAAAGGGAGCCTTGCTTAGTGATAACACTCTTGTTGTAACTCGTTGGAGTGGAGGTTATTGAACAGAAATAGGTACCTTTCATGTAGATGTGTGCTGCTGTATTCTTGAGCGCTCAAAGGGGAAGTTCAAGTAATTTAAATTTCTTTTATCCATTCACACATTTATTGAGCACCCACTATGTGCCAAATGAGTGGCTGAGGATGCAGAGATGAATAATAATGGATTCCACTGTCAAGGAGCTCATAGTCAGATAGGAAGTCAGACATACGATGCTATACTTGCTTACACAGACTTATGAACAAAACAGTCCATGTCAATTACACCAACTTGATCTTTCTCCCAGAACATCTCATCCTTTCCTAAAGAAGGAATTATTCTGCAGCAATCTGCAGTTTTAAATATTCTGAATTCTAACTGGCCTTCAGCAATTCAAAGTTAATAGTATGCTGGTGCTCAGGAAATCAACTTCTCCAAATTGATCTGTTTTAGAGAGGAAGAAAACAACAACAAGGACAACAACAACAACTCTTTCTGAAAAACAGATATCCCCTCTGACGGGGAAACAGCAAGCAAACACACAAATCCCTTTAAAACAAATGTGTCAGAAGCAGGACTCAATAAAGCATGGATGTAACATGAAACAAGTCACATAATAGAGCTGATTGTGTTGTTGGGCACAGGTTTTGAAATCCTTCTTCCAGCTCATGCTGTGGCCTCAGGTTAAAAATCTGCAGTGTGTTAAGCAATAGTAACCTTTAAGGTAAGAGGGTCAACTTACTCAATATGGTTTTACTCTGGAGCAAAAACTGGGACTAACCAAATGCCAAGTGTCTGCTACCAAACACAAACTGCCCACCCTCCATACACAAAGGAATAGAAAAATCTCTTTTTCCCCTCAGAAACCTAAAAACCCCATTTCAATATCTATATTCCCATGACTCTAAATAATTCTGGTAGCTTCACCATTTTTTTGAGTTTGCATTGGGGGGCACATTAATGCCTTCATAACATTATTTTCATTGTCCTTAAGAATTTCTAAGCATTTAAGTGTATTCACTAAATTTCTCAGCCTGCCTCAAAATTATGTGTGTTTAACAAGTAGTTTTCTACAATGTGTAATAATCTATATAGAATGTATGCTGGGTGGAGTAGGTCACTCCAGTTCCTTTTAAAAATCAAAATAACTTGCTCTGTTGGTATCAGAGGGTTTATTTACTGATTACAGGGTAAATATTTTGGCTCACTTCTTTATATGGTACCATACTGAAATCCACATCACTTCCAAAATATGTGAATACACTGCTACCAGTTGAAGACTGACTCAAAGCAACACTCAATCTTTCAATCTTTTTTTTTTTTTTTAATTAGGCATTACGTTTGGATCTCTGCTAAGTTCTCATTTTTGGATATGTAAATGATCTAAATGAGCTTGCATTTTATCATCAGATAAAAACAGGTCTTTTCAATTAATGGCAACTTATTTCTCTGTCTCCCTCCCTGCATTTGGAGCAGGGCAGTAAGGGAATGCAGTATTGAGACTTCCAGGCCCTTAACCCAAGCACTGTACACAGATACTTTCCTTACCTTGGTAGGTATCACGCTCTGTATCTTTAAAAAAAAGATCAATCAAAAGAAATTGTTTCCCATAGTTATTAGATTTCCCTAGATATTTCACAACTACTCAGTCAATGATTTGCAGGACCAAAAAAATGCCATGTTTACTTTACTGTTTCTTTAGTCTTTATTTTTCTCCCTTCTGGTTAATCCCTATATTTCCTCTAGCCTATTTGTAAAGTATCATGTAAAACAGAAAAAGAAAAATTGCAAAAGCTGAAGGTAATGATCTTGAGAATTACTTGACAAGCCACATCATGGGAGATGGGCCAAAATGTCAGTTTGAGGCCAGACTGCAGAAAACACTGAATTCTTATCTTTCACTTGCAGCCTGGAGAGGAGAGGAATTGTAGCCAGGTATACAAGTTTAAGGTTCATGGAGTACTCCAGATAGAAAAGAAAAGGGTTGGCACTCAGTGAAACCACAAATAAAGAGCTGCATACAATAGGCATTATAATGGTGCCCATTATAATAATGGAGATGGATGCATGGATGGATGGATGGATGGATGGATGGATGGATGAATGGATAGAGAGACAGACAGAGATAGTATGTTAGCTACAATATGCCAGGCACTATTCTAAACCCTACCAGTACTTAAAAAAAATTTTTTTTAACATTTATTTATTTTTGAGAGACAGAGAGCACAAGTGGGGAAGGGGCAGAGAGAGAAGGAGACACAGAATCCGAAGCAGGGTCCAGGCAATGAGCTGTCAGCACAGAGCCCAATGTAGGGCTCAAACGCACAAACCTTGAGATCATGATCTGAGCTGAAGTCGTTGGATACTCAACCAACTGAGCCACCCAGGTGCCCCTAAGCCCTACCAGTACTTTTTAATTTAATGCTCACAACAAGCTTATGAGGTAAGAAATATTTAAGAGTAACCAAATTGGTCATGATGATTAACTGTAGAGAATGAGGGAGAAACCAAGATTGATTCAAGATTCCAAGCTTGTATGACAGAGAGAATGAAATTGTTAGGGCTAAAATCATCGTTGAATCATTTTTGTGAAAAATTTGCTCAGTTAGAAAGCTATAGATGCTAAGTCCCATCTCTTTATTTGGCATATCCTGTAATAAAACATTAATTAGGGCAAATTAAGTGTTAGAAGGTCATTCTGAATTAAAGAAAAGTCTCAGTTTTAAAGAAAATAGAATTTTATTAATCCAAGTTCATAGAGTAAGACAGTTGACAAGTACTAGGTGCTTAATAGAAGTAAGTATTATTACCTGTATTAAGGATCCTTAGAGAAGTACTGATAAATATATATATTAAAATTAGTATTTCCACTATTTATATGCAAATAAGACCACTAAATAGTTCCACTAAGCTTATTTTTTTTTGCTTTCTTTATTGCTTTCTTGATAAAAAATATTGCTGACATATCCATAAAAGCCTTACAAAATTTTCTCAGTACAAAATAATAACCAGATCTTTAGAAGATGACCCATACAAAAAATTTTATTTTACTTTGATTACATTATAGTCTATATTATTAATATTTCTACAAATTGAGTATAAGTTTTCTTTGCTCCCTTTTTATATAAGGATCATTTTGCAGAAGAGATTTTTAATTTTATGTTTTGCCCAGTGCCAGTGGTATGGAAGAGCAGAGGTGCAAATTTCCTAAACTATTCCCAGTTCCTTATGTTACTTTCAAGCACAAGATGTTATTTAAACTCCCCTTCTTACTTCCCAACTAACTCGTCTCCACACCACCTCCTCCACCACCTGGCCTACCATGTTCCGCTACCCCAGGATAAATGGATAATGCTTCATATGCATACTCTCAATCTGCATAGCAACTCTATGAGATGGTACTTTTATTATGTCCATTTTAAAGAAGGAAAATCGAGGCATGGAGAGGATAGGAAATTTTCTGAAGTTGCACAAGTAATCGAGTCAGAACTTAAACCTACGTTCAGGTATTAAATCCTATGATCTTAACCACTTTGCTCTAGCATCTCCTGCTCTGATTCACTGTGTACCTATGACACCCTTACTGGTGCACTAGATTGGAGTAGTGTTAGTCTTCAGGAGCAGATTGTGCAGGTGTCTCCCCAAATTTTCATTAAGTGACAACACATTTGTTGCCTAAAACTGGCCACAGTGAAAGTATTTACACTATGGAAATGGGCAACATTCCAAATCACAGCTTTATTTTCCCTCTGGGAAGCTGTTAAGTATTTATCAGCACAATACTGGACACCATCTTTCTACTTTGGGACCCATGGAAGGTATGGAACTAAGAAATTCCAGTCCCATGCTGATGGACAAGACCATCTTAACAAGCTAGCATATGGGATTGATGGCAATTCTTGTTAAACAGAAGCAGGCTAACACAGTGTGTACCAGACAGACATGAGAACTAGTCAACTTACAGGCCATATGTACTCTAGCCTCTATGTGGACACAATACTTGTCTAGATGAAAAGAGTGATTCTTGTCATCAAGCAACATGTTTTACACGACCTCAAACATGCTCTCAGCCCTACTTTTGCATCTAGTAGATTGTTCTGTACCCATTTCTGCTAGATGCACAGACACAGTGCCTATCTCTAAAAAGAACAATGTGACTCTGGCTCCCACCTGGGACACAGCAGTTGGAGTCCATTTGGCCTTTGCACATGAACAATTTTAAACTACAGGGCACTTAAACTTGGGGCAACCCTCCACCAACAGAGCATGGCAGGTGATAAATTCTTTTTGTTTTGATCCTGGATGGACAAATGGGAAGTGCATTCTCTACTATTTCTCAGGAGGTCCCAGGCACCAGCTATCTAGGCAAGGAGGACTAAATTTGAATTAAGAAGAGGTTGTGGATTCTTTCTTTTTCCAAGCATCTGAACACACATGCATTCCTTTAATTTTTTTTAATGTTCTATTTTATTTTTGAGAGAGAGACAGAGACAGAGCATGAGTGGGGGAGGGGCAGAGAGAGAGGGAAACACGGAATCCGAAGCAGACTCCAGGCCCTGAGCTATCAGCACAGTGCCCGACAAAGCACTCGGACACACGAACTGTGAGATCATGACTGAGTCGAAGTCAGACACTCAACTGACTGAGCCACCCAGGCACCCCTGAATACACATGGCATTCTTAACAAGACTTGGCCCCTTCTCAACCCTTAAATCCTAGCAAGAAAGATGGCCATGAAGCAAATAATTATATAAATATATAATTTTTTCTCAAATAAGTATTACAAAGCAGACTAGTCCATTTTTCTAGTTTGAGGATACATAAAAACCAACACTTCACTTTCTTAGTGGTCCCTAAAAAGTTCCTTTCTAGATGGTAAAACCCTGGCATCCCTTGCCCAAGGCAATAAGTAATAAGCATTAGAAATCATAATCACCTTACTGGGCTGGCATGGGTCATCCCCTACAAAAAACAATCTGAGATCACAACAGCCAATTCAGGGGAAAAAAAGAAAAAACAAAAGAAAAGAAGAAAAGCAATCTTTTCATAAAAGAGAAACAAACCTTACCACTGAGATAAATTTCCCCATGGAAAATACAAATCCCCAATTACTACCCAACATGTGCAAGATATAAAGCCTCCCTCAGAGCTAAGGATCTGCACGATATTTAACAAATTACCAGAATCACAGCATGTTGGATAGAGATTCAGGACCAGACCAGGCAGGGAAAAAAGGGAAGAAAAAGCCCCAAAGTGGTTGCTTTCAAAATCCTGCATGAAGCCAAGTAACTTTTTGAAAAATCTCCATTTTCTTTCTAGATTCTCCCCATTGACAGACTCTAAGGACTCAGCCGATGATGGAGTTGAGATAGAAGGAATCTAATTATCTTCAATGTGCGGTTTTAACTGTCCTTGATTCTTCTCTGTGGATTTTTCCAATGATAAAGGCATTTAGAAGAACAGAATAAGAAAAAAATGAAAAATATTGATCTTCTAAACTCTCATATTGGTTTCAGTCACCACTATTTGGGGTAAGAAAGAACAGCGATGTTACAATTTGAGTATACTGTTGCTGTTCCAATGTAAGAAGTCTTCATTCCGCACATAAGTTTAGTCTTTGCCTTAATTAATTACTTCAACAAATATTATTGAATTCCTAAAATTACCAGGCACAGTGCTAGGCTTTAAGAATATAACATGTAACATTCATTTTTTGAATGTCTACCACATTCGGGTCACAATAAATGGTACATCAATAGTGACTACACAAGTCAGTCTTGAATCTGACCTATTTCCCACAGGCACACAAGCCTGACCATGTATTTGTGATCATGTTTCAGGAAGAATTTTTAGCAGAAAGAATCACAGCCTCCTAGAATGTTAGAATAGTATCAGGCCTCAGAAATAATCTAGTTCACAAGTGAGAAAATTGATTCCTAGAGAGATGAAGTGACTTGTTCAAAGATATGTAACAATTAAACATCTTTAACTGGGAAATTAACTATTGATACATTCTGGTTCTTCTTAAATCATCCATAGACATTCTTTTTTTTGTTTGTTTCATTTAATTCATTCACTGAATGGGGGATAAAATGATGAACAAAACAGGAAAGGTTTCTGCTTCCCCTTGGGAGTTTAAAACCTAGTACTTGAGACATACAGTCATCAAATCATCTCCCAACTAAACATAAGCAAATGAATAAATAAATACCCCTCTGCAATTTGCTTCATTGATTATATGAAGCCTACACCTGATTTAAGCAGGAAATCTGAAAAGGCTTCTCTAAGGAAGTGAGCAGAGAAATGAAAAAGGTGGAGATATTAGGTAGGGGGGGGGAGAGGGGGAGGTGGAAATGGAAGGGAAGATTTGGAGACTGTGCTAGTTTCCTAGGGCTAATGTAACAAAACAAAACAAATCAAACTGAGTACCTTAAAACAATAGAAATCTATTCTCTCCCAGTTCTGGAAGCTAAAGGTCCAAAATCAAGGTGTCAGCATGATTGAGTCCTTCTTGGGTGCTAAGAGAGGATGAAGTGTTCCAATGCCAGTATCAGTCGGCTTGGGCTAACAAGAGAAAAAAACACAGCCTGGGTGGTTTTAACAACAGAACTTCATTTTATTACAATTCTGAAGTTCAAGATCAAGGTGCCAGCAAGGTTGGTTTCTGGTAAGGCCTCTCCTTCTTCTTCCAATGTCCTTACCTGACCTCTCTGTGCTAATGGGCAGACAGACAGCACTGTGGTGTTTCTTCATTTTCACCAATATTATTGAGTGAGGGCCCTACCCTAGTGATCTCATTTAACCTTAATTACCTACTTAAAGATCTATTTCCAAATGAAGTCATGTTAGGAATTAGTGTACAATATATCAATTGGGGGAAAAGTCAGTCCATAACAATACCTCTTCCCTAGCTTTTCTTAGTTCGGTAGCTGCCCGTCATTGTTGGCATTCCTTGCTTTGTGGCAAGGTAACTCCAATCTCTGCTTGTAACATCATGTGGCATTCTCCCTATGTCTCTGTGTCCAAATTTCTCTCTTTTTTTATTTTTTTTTTATTTTTTTTTTTAATTTTTTTTTTTTCAACGTTTTTAATTTATTTTTGGGACAGAGAGAGACAGAGCATGAACGGGGGAGGGGCAGAGAGAGAGGGAGACACAGAATCGGAAACAGGCTGCAGGCTCCGAGCCATCAGCCCAGAGCCTGATGCGGGGCTCGAACTCACGGACCGCGAGATCGTGACCTGGCTGAAGTCGGACGCTTAACCGACTGCGCCACCCAGGCGCCCCCAAATTTCTCTCTTATAAGGGACACCAGCCACTGCATTTAAGGCCCATCCTAATCTGTTATCACCTCATCTTTACTTGATTGTATCTTCAAATACTCTATTTCCAGATAAAGTCATATTCACAGGTTTGGGGTGGACATGGACTGTTGAAGGACATTCAGCCCAGTACAGGGAGTAAAGAGAGCTCCTGGAATTCATGTGGACAAAGCACCTGAAGAGGTGAGAGGAAGAGAATTCCATGACTGGGAAATGTGTCCAGTGTGCAGGGCTGCATAGTGAGGGGTCTAGGCCAGGTCAGCAGGCATTGTCAGCCATACTGAGCATTTGGTCTCATCCTAAGAGCAATAGGCACATACTGAAGGGTTTGAAGAAGGAAATGACATGGCTGAATGTGTGTGTGAAAGGGGCATGTAGGCTTCAGTGTAGAGGCAGAAAACCCACAAGAGGCATTTTAGGAGCTGAATGAAGTAAGCTGGATGAGTGAGGATGGTGAAAGTGAAGACAAATGCACTGGAGAGAGATACTTGGGAGAATGAGATTGATCTCACAGTGCAGAAAGGAGAGGAATGGATTAATTAGCACAGAAGCCTGAGACTTACAGATCCCAGGAGGCAGTTTTATTCTCTGTCCTTTGTTGTTGGCTTTTGGGGGGGGGGGGGGGTTGGCTCATAGTCTTTGATGTGAAAGTTCAGGATCAGTAAGCTCTCCATGAAACACAAAATTTTCCCCACAATTAAGACTAGGCTTCTGCTAACACAGAAAGCTCACTTAATTTATCTTAAGATGGTATGGACCAAAAAAGAATTAAATATACATTGTTTTTAGGGGCACCTGGGTGGCTCAGTCAGTTAAACGTCTGACACACGATTTCAGCTCAGGTTATGATCTCGCTGTTTGTGAGTTTGAGCCCCACATCAGACTCTGTGCTGAGAGTGCTGAACCTGCTTGGGATTTTCTCTTGATTTCAGCTCAGATCATAATCTCCCGGTTAGTGAGTTAGAGCTCCCTGTCAGGCTCTGTGCTGACAGTGCAGAGCCTGCTCAGGATTCTCTCTCTCTGCCCCTCCCCTGCTCATGCTCTCTCTCAAAATAAGGAAATAAACTAAAAAAAAAAATAAATGTACATTGTTTTTTGAAAAAATATTGTTTTAAGAGGGTATGGTCACAGGATTTGATGATTGGTGTTCAGGGTATGGGCTACATTTCCACAGCAGTTTAAAATAACTGCATAAATGATCTGTTTGATTCCCTTTGATCTGTTTGATTTCCCCCAACAGCCAATCACTGAGTTACTTCATTGAATATTACCTTGATTTATTAATAAATATGACTGAATAAAAGGGATTAGAAATAGCTAATCTAGTTATTTCAACTAATAGTAGCATTTTATATACTCTGTGATACAATAGTTCATTTGTTCAGTTTTTCTTTTGTATACAGCTGGGACAATGGCCAGATGGAAATCTCAGACCATCGAAGCCCCATTCAGGCTTACAGTGTGAAAAATATATTGTAACATCCCAGAAATACAAGTATTCACTGTATAATATTCTCATTCATCCCTTTTCTCTCCTTTCCCCATTTGAACTACTTAAGAAGAGGAAATCCTATAAATGTGGACCAGAAAGGAAAAAAATCTATTAAATAAAAAAAGTACATAAGTTAATGGTAATGTATTGGACATGCAATTTAAATTGGAAAACCAACTTAAATGCAAAGCAATTACTGACACTTTTAATATTAGCCAGACTAATAAAGCAGCAATTAGATCTCATTATATAGCTATAAAATTGGTTTGTAATAGATTGATTGCACCAAATGTTCCTACTGGTTTTTGATGGCCTTATGGACAAGAGTACTATTCTTTTGTTTTGAAGGGGAAAAAAAATTCTAACAGTTACAATCCGTTTGAGCTCTTCTTTTTAAGTAGGCATCAAAGATAAGGCAAACAAGGAAGCACAAAGGGAAAACAAAAACAAAAGAAGAAGAAGCAAAGATACCAAACACTACATATACTCAAGTGTATTTATTTTTCCCAAGAGACCATCAGTTGTTTCAGAATCTTCTGGCCAGAAGCACTTTTTGGAACTCTCACAGCAGATTGTCCATTTGTTCTTATTTAAGGCAAATGTGTGTAGATGTTATGCTAAATAAACTTTTTTCTAAATCATATAATCAAATAACTAAGTAGTTTCAATTTTCTGACATTAGACACTATAATTCTAAAAAACAAAGAAGCCTCTACGGACCCATACCCCACCCTCCCAATCTTCCTGCCTCCCCTCCCCTACAGCACCACCAAATATGGGAAAGCAGATTAATCTGTTATTCATGAGAGGAAGAGGAAAAAAAGCAGTAGCCCATGATCACTGAGTGTCTGCAGTAGGATTCCAAAAGCCTCTCTCTTTGTTTCCTTATCTTTGTTTCAGGTGGGACAGATTTGTGAGCAGTTTGTGCTGTAGAGCTCCCTTTGTGTTAGGCTATAGTGAAACCACTTCCTTCTCTAGCACTTTCCTTTTTCCTGTTCTGTTCATCTCATCTCTTACCTGTTTCTCCTGAAAGCATTCATTATACTACTCATATCCTCATGCATATCTATGATGAACATAGATGCAAAAATGCTCAACAAAATTTCAGAAAACCAAATCTAAAAATACATTAAAAAAAGTTATTCACCACCATCAAGTGGGATTTATTCCAGGGATTGCAAGGGTGGTTCAATATTTGCAAGCCAAAAAAAAAACAAAAAAACAAAAAAACAAGAAAAATCTATGACTTGTTACATCACATGGCTGTATTTTAGTCCAAACAAGTAATAAATATTTACTAATTTTTGTTATTAAACTAACATCATACTTCTTCCTACAATTTATCTCATTTGATTATTTTTCTAAATTATGTGCTATACTAGTGAAAAAGTAAGGGTTACTTTCATTCTTACATCAAAAGTGAAGACAAATAAATATTAAAATACTTTCTGAAAGAAAAGCAGTATTCTTACACTCAACCAGATAAGTCATCAAATAACAAATTAGAACAGCAAATAAGTAATTTAATTCAGTCCAAAAACTGGCACAACTTTGCAAGTTTTGAGAAAAACAGGAAAACAAACTAAATTTTTAGAAATGCATGTTTCATAAAAAAATTAGAAAAATGTATAGAAAAAATGACCAAATGAAAATATTGCCAAATTATAGTGGTTATATTAAAGTACATTTGGTAGAATGTATTTTTATTTCTTCTTTAGTTTGCTATAGTTTCCAGTCTTTCTACAATATGCACATCAAAATTGCACCTCGCTGTGTCCTGCATACAAAAAAGCAGGCAGAAAGTTAGGAAATTAATAAAAAGGAGGTTTAAGTGGTGGTGGGATGGGAGGTTTTAATCAAGCCTATGTCCTCAGGAAAAGCTTTAAGTGCCCAAAGAGGACATGATCAGAGATTTCTGCATCACGGAGAAGGAAGAAATAGTCCCAGACTGCAGAACACTTCCTGCAGAGAGAGACCCTTAGGCAGATCCTACCTGTCCACGAACAAGTTGAGCCCTGAAGGAGGAAGGTATGGTGTCCACAAGAACTTAAAAGGAAATGAAGAGCTCTCCAGCCACCTCTTTGCCTACCTGACACTAATGCACTCCTGTGTGTCACCACGTCCTTTTCCTTCATCACCTGCAGAGCCTTGGCTTTGGAGAGGAAAGATTCTTATTAAAACTCTTCAAAAGGCAGAAAACGCCTGGAACAAAGTAACTGTAACTGTAAAATGTCCTGAAAGGCCAATTAGAAATTGCAATACTGGGAGTTTTATTACAACTAACTCCTCCTTAATTATCAATCAATGGATTCTGTTGAAAAAAAAAAAAAAAAAGAAACCTCATATTCTCTGCTGGGGAAATGATGCTAATTATTTTCTGTTAATTAAGGCTGTTCTGGGATTCAGATGTGTCATTCTTCAATGAAAAGATTGACACATCAATGCTAACATAATGTTCAGTGCACCCTTCTAAAGTCTTTATAACCAATGATAATAAATTAGTGCCTGTTATTTTAAACCTCTTGAATAATCATGGCTTTGTCTGGGAATTAAAAATGTATACACATGCAATAATACATGTGCTTTAATATGTTACTTAATACGGCCTTGCAAATATTTAAAGAGAACCTCTCGGAGATACTGTGACTCACTTTCACATTTTTATTAAGCAAAAATTAAATACAGTATTTATAAAGGCATATACTCATAGCTCAGATAGCAAAAGGATGGGTTTAAAATAATTTAATTCTCTGGGTTCTCTATTGTCAAAAGTACATTTCAGGAAATCTGTGTGTCAAAGCAACTGCTTGGCAATTATTTGATCAAACTGTCATCTAACTAGGATACTGCACTTATCCATGTTAAAATTTAAATATAATAAATATAAATTTGTGGTCCTGAGGTTTTCTCTTATTCTTTCCCAGAGTGAACAAGCTTGAACACAAAATGGCTCTCATGAGGGATCAGCCAGTTTGACTTCAGCCTGCATGGGACCAGAATGAAAAAGTCCAAGAAGTTGTGTGATGCAAAGTGATAAGCAGACTAAAAACTGCTGTTAAAGTTGTAGGGTCTTCTTATTTTCCCCATGTGCAGTAGCCACACACACACGTACATGTGTGCACGCACCGGCACACAAGTGAAATGGACAGTTCCCACTTGTTCTTCCATTAGGAAGGTGGAAACAGCAGCTGAAATCCCATCAGAAATTTTAAAGAATTTATCAATGAAATGAGATCTTTCTCCTTTGCCTTGACATTCTCTATAGTTACCCATATGTGAAGAAAAAAAAAAATAAGGGAAGCAAAGTGATGAATGAAGGTGATTGCTTTCCACTATTACTTTGCTAATACATCTTTTAATGGATTTTCAAATGATAAGTTGGGCAGTTCTGATGAACAATTATGGGTAAACAGATTGAAACACAATGCCATGAAGAGATGGACCCAAATAAACCCATCAATACTGAAGATAAGCAAATGCTATTTCATTACATAATGCAGCCTCAACTAAGTACTGCCAAACTATCACGTGCCCTAAAATACTAGGCCATTTCTAGGAAATCACCCTATGCACAATTTCTAGCCATTTATCTCAACATTTATCTCACGTCTGTCAACAAACTAAATATTTATCTAGATGCAAAAAGAAAAACATTTACCAAACACATAAAATTTAATTACTATTTGTCTAATTTTCCAAATAGAACTGTGGGATATCCTTTCAGACTGATGCTCAGAAAGGTTTCACAAAGTTTTAATAATGAGCTTCTGATTGCAAATCAGTAAGTAGCAAGATGACATCCCATCCTAAGTAATTTAACTGAAGTCATGTTCTCTGTCTACTCTTATCATGATGTCCTATTCAGTAATTATCTGGATATAACATGCTCTGTATGAGGCAGGGAAGAAGTTATATAGCTGTAGACGATATGGCTGATGATTACTTGGGGCAATGGAACACTAAATAAGCTGATAACTAATAACACAAGGCCAAATATGATAAGATTCTGCAGCTAGTAAGTGATATATGTTAAACTGGTCACTTCTTCCTCTTGCCAACTTTCTGTCTGCTCCATGCCACTGTTCTATAGCCTTTGTCAGTATTGTCATTATTCACTCAGTTAAGCTCCCTCCTAAAATGGGAGCCCCATCTAGGGCAAGGAGTATGATTCACTTGTACCAAATGACTAAATCAACGCCTGCACATTGGATCAGGCACACTGTTGTTTGTTACATGGAGGGCTATATGAGATGCCTTAACCCATAAGGCTACTCCTTTATTAATTAATCTACCAAGTGCCAGGCATTATGCTAGGCTTTGGGAGTACAGGCCCCAATGAGGCAGATGCAGTTTCTATCCTCATGAAGCTTACAGTCTAAAGGAAAGATGCGTTCAATCAATAAGCAGTGGAAGTACAGTGCATCAAGTGCTATGTTTGCGGAATGAGAGACTGTTATGGAGCACCTAACTCAGACATAGGGGAATCTGTAATTCATACAACCTAATTCATTACCCCAAGATTTGTTTAAGGCACTGAGAGAGGAAGAGAAGGAAAAGCAAACTTCCTATACCTACAGGTGAATAGCCCCTGGGAAGAGGCACCTGAACAGCCACTGCCATTATTCTCAGCTACAGAGGAAGGAATGAATGTAGCAATCAAAAGACAAGACAGGGCATGCTGATGAGAATACAGACTGAGTTGAACTGAGTTAGTGAATGTTCCGTCACTATCTCCAGTGCCTCCCGGGCCATATTACCATCTGTAGGTATAGACACTCTCATCCTTCCAGGAACATAAGTCATCACTTTATTGTCCACTGAAAACATATTCAGATAAAGGGAAGGTCAGGAATAAAAATCAGCTTCTCTGTGCATGTGGCAGTGCCCATTGAGTTCAGAGAGAGCATTGCCCAACCTTTGGCATCTCCAGCCTTGTTGGTCAAAGCCCAAACTGGCAGAAACGTCCTGGCTGGATTTTTGCTAGCCTTCTCTCCTGCAAATAAACAGAATATTTTTTACCTACGATAGGTGATTATGTGGCTTTCACTCAGCTCTTGTAATTCATTCATACCTCCCGGCATTCATGAGTCATGGGTCTTTTACACTTGTCACAGAAACCTAATCCCTACCCTTCATGGGCCAGCTCTCCTAAAGATGGCTGAACATGTAATTGCCTTGAAGTGTAAAATATTTCCCACATTATTTATTATAGCTGTGCCTGCTAGCACCTCTATGGTTGAGGTTGTGTCAGCATTTTCATTATAACCCCCTATTTCCAGCAGTAAAAATGTGCTCCAGGCTCAAACTCGGCACATGGAAAATAAGTCCAGAAGGGAATTTTCTACTACTTCTTTTTTTTTTAAATAAATAAATTGGTTGGAGCATTTTTAAAGTTATATGACTGAAAAGGGTAAAATGTCATAAAATAAACTTTTAAAAGTTTCCCTCTCATGCTTCTAAATTCTCAGATTAAGAAGAGTGATGGTGAGAAAGGTCTTCACCACTGATGCAGGAGGTCGACCCCATTCCTTCTTCTCTATCCTTGAGAAGCCCAAGGAAAAATATAGAGGCATGTCCAATTCAAATTTTAAAATCCCCTAAAGAAATACGAAAATAGATTTCAGTCAAAAATCTTAAATGGCCCCAAATTTGGAAGCAGGGCCATCCCCTAATATAGGGGCAAATGTGGTCACATCTGGGACAAGATTAATGGCACCCTCTGAGCTGCTGATAGGTTAGAAGTAGTAGTATTAAAATGGAAAAAGGACAGGATTTGGAATCAATAGACCCATGCCCCAGTTCTGCCATTTATTAGACATGTATTTTAGGAAACCTATTTAAGACACTCCATTGAGACTCTGAGCCCCGATTTCAACATTAAAGCACTATTATTCCAAGTTGGCCACAATTAAAAAGTATATGTTACTTGGAAGCTCTTATTAACAAAGCTGATTAGTGGGATCAATGAGATGTTCTGAAAGACTAGCTTATTACATTAGGTAATTGAGATATAAGCAGCTAAGAGTGAGGTTGGAGAAGTTTCAGTGGTGGGATACATAGTCATGACAAGCCCAGAGAAGAAGGTACATTTGAGTGGGAAGATCAATTCACTCCCAGAATGAGGGCAGTGGCTGGGGAATTGAGAGAGACAACACGACTGGAATGAGGACAACTGGGCTCCATGAGCTGAGTTTCCTCAGTACCTTATTTCAGGTATGGTTTGGTAATGATAATGTAGCACAGATGAATGACCCTGTCAACTTGTTCTTGGACTTCGGTCATATGCAACTTTTTTTCCCTCCAAAAATCAATTTTCCCCATATGTAATCTAATGTAATTTCATAGATTTACTACAATGTAGTAAGAATTAATTCTCCATCATGGGCTCAGTATTCTACAAGGTGCCATAAAGGATTAAAAATGTATTACACTATTATCTAGAAGTTGACATTCTTGTGGGAAATATATACATACCCACATAAAAGAGTATTAACTCCTGGTAGTGGGTGTGTTAGGTAGAGAAATCTGCACCCCACCCCTACCCCCACCGGACCCCCACCCAAGAAGTTCACATTAAATCCATGGAACTTGTGAATGTTATCTTACATGGAAACAAGGTCTTTGCAGGTGTGATTAAGTTAAAGATCTTAAGATGAGATAATCCTGGGTTATCTCAGGTGGGCCCTACATGCCATCACATGCATCCTTATGAAAGAGAAGAGGAGGAGACAGGCACATTGAGAAGATACTGAAGAGGAAAGGATGTGAAGCTAGGGGCAGAGACTGAAGTGATATAGCCCCAAGCCAAGGAATGCAGCAAGCACCAGAAGCTAGCAGAGGCACAGAATAAGATCTACCAGAGCCTCCAGTGGGAGTAGGGGCCTGACGACACCGTGATTTCAGACTTCTGGTTTTCAGGTCCGTGAGAGAATAAATTTCTGTTGTCTTAATCCTCTTAATTTTTGGTAATTTGTTCCTGCAGTCACAGGAAATATACGGAAATAAAGTCCAGTATGGATGAGTGGATGGCATGGAGGTGAGGGAGCCCAAAGATCACACAGACCAACTCCAAAGTTAATTTTGTCTCCTAATTACGGTTCATGTGATCCAAGTCAAAGAGGTTTGCCTCTTGGCGGCAGCCAATTATAATATTTACTTTTAGGATTTGCACTGTCTTCTATTAAATTGTCTCTAAATCCTTAAAAACCTATGTGTTTTGTAATGCTACATCTTTCTACTAACCTTTAGGTGAAGTTAGCTAAAATCATACCCTTTTCCAAATGGCTGTACTGTCTCTGGAAACAGCACTTTACTGTAAAGGAAGGGACCACACTTCAATGTTTTTAGTGATGCTATTCACAGGCAACATGCAAAACTACAGCTTGAAATATAAATCCTTTCTGGTCACGTTAGCAAATTTCCTCATGTCAACTGAGTATTTTCATAAAAATTTAAAAAGTTCATTTCTCTTTAATCCTGGAATTATTCAGTCACCACATTCTCCAGTACTTTGAAGTGATTCAGCCAAAGTCAACCAAAATACTGAGAGAAAAGCAGATTTGGGTTAACCAAATTTTAAAATTAATTTATTTGACCAGAAACACTTTTCTGTTTTAACCTTTGTTGGCAGTAGTTTTTTGAAAGCACATTAACTCTCTTTCCTTCTTCATAAGTCTAGACACTTAGGTAAAGGGCTCATTAATCTGCTGCACTTGAAGAGGTTGGTCCCAGGGAAGGTAGCATGGCCATTCTCCAAGAAGACCTAAAGGAGGTCTTACGCTACTATTACCTCCGATTACGTCTGCATGGTGAGCTGTTCCCTCTTTGAAGGACAGATCAGAAAAAAAAAATTTATGAGATTAAGGCACAAAATCAGAACACTATTCATTTACATTTATAAATTAGCTTTGGTATGGACTAGGATTCCTGGGTTGATGTAACCAGAGCATTGTCTTCATTTTGGCAAACCTCCTTTATATTCTATATTTCTCTAAAGAACTTATCAGATTGATAAGTAAATAGTTCATTGCTAAATGTCTTATTCCTCTGATGGAATATAAGCTCTAAGAGTACAGCTCCAGTCTGTTTTGCTCATTGCTCTATCTTAAACAAACACAGAGACTAGCACACATAAACACACCCAAGTACACATAAGTCTACTGACAGGTGTGATATTGACTTATACTAGAAGTATTAAAAACAGTTAGACAATTGTTGTAGAAAACCCAATTGCTCTTGAGTCAAAGAAAAAGCCATAGAAAAGTGCAGTTTGGGGAATATGCGTTTAAAGATGAGATTTCCCAATTCTTTTCTTAGCATTTGGGAGATTTCACAGGGATAGTAATCTTCTCCCCCTCCTACATCCTGAATCTTAGGTTATCATCCTAGTGTTCAAGATCCCAGAGCCTTGAGAAAGCTGTTTCTTTGCACTACATTTAGATATGATAACTAGACTAGACTAGATATGATAACTAGACTGATAACTGATGACCAACTGCCCAAATAGGATAATTGCTTTCTGTATCTGTCTCCTGCTCAGGCCCAGGCATAGGTGGTGCTTCTGTGAGAGTCATCTCCTTGGGGCAAAAGGTCAGGTTAATGACTGAACATAGGAAATTGAAAACTATGCTAGGATAGGACTAGTTTGCCTTTGCAAAGTGTTACCTCCGTTTAAATAACTAGGGATAAAACAGTTATGTGCTACTCCAAATCACAGGATAGAATTGTATTTTTGGAAAAGACTTGAAGGATTTTAAGAGATCTCTTTCATAGTTTTCTCCCATGAAACCTGCTCCTCCTCATTTCTCCCTTCCCCCCAGAATGGCCACATTCCAGGCTAGTCTCTGCTGCCCTCAAACAGACAACCCAAGTTTATTTTGTCTCTGTGGTTTCACATTTGTTTTTCTCTTTGCCTGGCATTCCCTTCCCTTGGCCAGATCACACCTATCTTTTCCTTCTACTACCATTCATCTTTCCTCTATCTCCCTTACTTGGAACCCCTTTCAATACTTTGTATCACACAATTTAGCGAAACAACAACAACAACAGCAAAAAAAACATATTCAACACTTCTAATGAGCTTTGTATGCTAGTTCTATCTCCTCAACATAATTCATAGGACATAAGTATAAGCACCTTGAGGACAGGATCACTATCTTATGTATTTCCTCCAGTCTCCATTTCCACTCAGAATGGGGTCAAACATAATAGGTAGTCCATAAGTACTTACCAATGATGGATTTATATCTATCAGATTTAAATGCAGTTCCCATCTCCCCTGTTATGAAGGAAGCTATGGGTCAGGGAAAAATCAGATTCTTTGCTCATTACTAATTTAAAATAAATACTCCATAACTCCAAGATATCAGATTGAAATGTTTGATCCATCTATTCATTTATCTCTCAAACATAAATTAAAGAAGAATTTGCTTTTTAATTTTACTCTGCTGCTTTTCTATTTTATTAAGTGATAAGAGTTCAAGGCAGGCCATGCCAGAATATGCTACATTGGCATGTGGATTATTTTGAGCTAAAGTTGATTAAGGCCCAACAGACTCAAGAAGAGCATTTTACCTCCCTGTTAACTAACTGTCTAAAAGAATTCAGATAGGGAGTCTGTACCAGGAATAGAATAATTACCAAAGTTAGCTCTTTTTTTTTTTTAACATAAGAGTTCTCTGCATAACATGGCAAATATTATTTACCAAACATTTGATCCTTCCATCTTCCTGTGAATTATCTTCCTTCCTTTTGAAGCCCCTTTGAACCTCTACTCCCTTCTCCTTAGCTTAGAATGGCATATAAGCCTCAAATGTCTGTCACTGAGCCTCTCTTGTCTTTGTGGTACTCCCACAGGTAATGATTAAATTTGCTTTTCTCCTGTTAACCTGTTTTAATGTCAGTTTAATTATTAGGTCAGCTAAGAACGTAGAAGGGAAGAAGGAAAAACTTTTCTTCCCCTGGGTTTTGGCGCACAACATGGGGCTCTTCACTGGCTGGACACTATGCAGTCCTGGGCTGCTGCAGTGAGAGATCCTGGGACCTCTGACAAGCACCAGCAGAAGGTAAGAATGCTTACTGTAACAGTTTCCTGAGTCTTTGCCTATAGGGGGTGTTATAAGCAGGAATGGTGAGAATCCTCTTCTTTTTCTACATTTAAATTAGCAGGAGAAAATATGTGAACTAGTTCCTGGGGTAGAGCAACTTTGGTAAAGGTTTGTTATGAGTACTCTTGATCTCTATTGATCCTGTTCCTCCAAGAGATGGTCATTGTTTTCTTCTGTCTTTGTTTTTTTGCATGTGTCATTTATCATAAGGAGGAAAAACCCGATGACGTGGTAGAACACAGGCACAGATTCTATAAGTCTGTCATTTCAGCTGGCCTCATGGACTGGTGAGTTCATCGTTCTCACTAGGCTGGTGTTTAGACACTTTGCTGTAGTTCCCCTATTTAAAAAACGAATGAGGTACTCCTTTCATGTTGTTCTATGTCTTGAGAGCTTGGTTTTATAAACAATGAGAATATTTTCTCTGGCTTCCGCCATCTCGAAGATGCACATACCTGTGTGTGTACCTGATAACCAGTCAAATAGACTGGGATTCCAAGACATACTAGAAAAAATTCTGTATTTGAAAAAATTGTTTGAGAGAGCTTTCATCCTAAACAAGTGTCTTACTGTTATCTATGGAAAGGCCAAATTAAAAGGTGGATACAAAGAAGTATTATGTCTAGCCTTAGGGACTCCCTTAATAAGATTAAAGAACAAAAATTAGACTTAGAACAAAAATTAAAGTTCACATCCAACATAAATTTCCTTTTTCTAAATCCAGCCTCCACTCCTCAACAAATTCCCTTAGCTTTCAAAACGATTCCAACTTCCCCAGAAAATCCCTTAAACACCCAGTTACCTGTTTTAACTTACATTTCCCTGCAATATTTACAGGAAGCACTCTGGCCTGACTTCCAGGCCTGGGTTATATAGGTTACTTATATAAAGGTTGAATGTCAGGAAATGAATTTAACAGAAGTATCTGGGAGAAACACTAAGCCTCACTTATGCTGTCCCTTATAACTCTTCCCACTTTCCAGGGCTCTGTAATCAGGCCCTGCCAGCTACAGGACTTCATATGCAATACCTTTTGTGGATATATCCTGAACCCTACCACAAAGAATTCATGTCTCCTGGGAAGGAGTAGATCTTTTAAAGTGTAAAGCCCTTTCACTTCTACTTTTAGAAGATCCTATCAAATTTAGAGAAGAATTAGAAAGATCAATAGCCATTCACAACCCTATTCACAGAGACCTCCTTCGGCTAAAGCTGTTCTTCCCTTCCATGATTATACTGTAGTTATCAGACAAGCTAGATGGCCCCTAGAAGAAGACACATCCTTCACAGAAAAAAATAGATGGCCAGGTATTCTCACAGCCCCTTCTGCAAATGACCAGGAAATGGCTGATATGGAAGGCTTGATGCAAGCAATATTAGAGGCTCCTCCCCCATGCCCCAGCCTCCAAGTAAATTGGTCTAAGGTTAAATTATGCACTCAGAAAGGAGAGCATCCAAAGACCTTTGATGAAAGCTTTATACAACTTTTTCTAAGGTATACTGCAGTAAACCCAGGAGTTCCAGAGCACAGGGCTCTTAATTTCTGCTTTAGTCGGATATTTTCTCCCTCATATAAAAAGGCAAATTAAAAATAATGTAGTTCAATGGGCCAGCCAGCCTATGAGTGTCATAATAGAAGCAGCTATTCAATTCTTTCAGAATAGCTTGTAAGAATACAGAAAGAGAGAGAGAGAGAGAGAGAGAGGGAATTAAATATTCTTGATTTACAACTTAACTCTTTAGAGAAACAAAACTCTGAGAGCAACTCAAAGTCTATTCAGGGCCTTTCCTATTTGCCTCCAGGAATCTGCAGTTATTGTAAAAAACCAGGACACTGTAAGCACAATTGTCCTGCACTAACAACAACAACAACAACAACAACAAAAAAAAAAAAAAAAACAGGAAAAAATTTCAACCATAATTACCCTAGACTTCAGATAATAGAGAAATACACCCAAAACTCCTAAGAGAAAACCTACATTTATCTCTGTCCACTAAAGATGTAAATCTTGCCATGTCTTTGAAATGTAAACCCCCTAATAGATAACTAACACAATGGATCAAGACTGTTAAAAAGGGGAGGAGGGCTTTTAAAATACCAACTGCTAACAGGGCTCTCCTGCCAAAACTTTAGAGCCCAGCCTCTTTAAGATTGCTTGTCAGGGCAAATACAAATGCTGAAAGTCTTCTCTACAAGTATCAGCAAAAAGCTTTTAAGCAGGTAACCTTAAACTTTTCCATCTTCCAGAATACAATTATTTATAAACTAGCAAGTTTCGTATTGCACCCGATCCGTGGCAAAATTTTGGAATAAAACTCAGATCTCTGTTTGTGTCTGACTGTATGTTTATGTATGTCTATATATGTACATTATTGACAAGGTATTTTTCTACCTCCAGATGGTAGTGCCAAATTTAATTTATAAAATTGCTCTATTTAATTGGTTTAAAAACACGCATTTATGAATTAAGTATTTCTAAGTCTCAGAAATATCAGAGGAACTAAATGTTTCTCAAATTCACATGATCTAGGATATTTTTGGTAAATAAAAGCTACTTTCAGTTTGTTGGTTTAATTAATATAGGCATGTCTTTAGAGTTATCAGCATTAAGTATAATAATTTTATTTTAACTAGGTTTATTGAAAGTCAAGTCAAATAAGCTCATGTTATCTCTCTTGCAAAATTCGTCAGCAAGAAAAACAATTTAAGATGATGGCAAGCTAACTGCTTTCATGTCTTATGAAATTTTCATGAGTAATCTAAATATGATTATCAAAAACAAGTAAATTAAATACACATAAGTGGGATAAGAATTTTTTGGTGAATTTTTCCGTGATGACTGTTTTATAGTATGTCTACTTAAAAAATAGTTTCCCAAATGTCTTTGGTAACTTCCTCCCTTATAGTTTTGCTAAGTGAAATTAAATGATGAGAAGTCGTTAAACATCTGGATTATTTCCAAGCTAGATAAAATACTAATGCATTAATTATTAAACACAGGCTTCCTTTTACAGAGGAACTAAAGATATTTGGTCCATTAGTAAATATGTCCTGTACCATACTGAAAAATTTACTATGAGAAAACATATGTTTCTAGAAATTGAAAAAAAATATTTATAAATTTGCCAAGTCACAGAATGCTAACATAAAAGACAGCTCATAATTCTTTTTTTTTAACTAAAAATTAAAGTTTTCAAGGGTTAAAATTCTAATGTACAATTAAAGCCATTAGAGATAATAAGGAAAACATCTCCAAATGCAAGGAAAGCAGGATGTATGTTTTCAGTATAAGAAGGTATAAGGAATGGAAATGTATTTTTGTTAGGGGCAAGAAAGTAATTCTGTCCTAAAGGAGGCTAATTATTTCAAAATGGGAAAGAGGGAAAGCATAGGACAAAATCAGAACATAAACTAGAAAGCTGCAGAAAGTTTGTGGGAAAAGATTTATTGGAAAGGAATTTTAATATGTAGTCAAGCTGGCTAAGATTAACTTTATTAAATTTAATGAATTTTAATATCAAAAATAAACTGACGCAAAATTAGAATTTGGTTTTCTCTCTGTTAAAAGGAAAACATTTTCTTAAACTATTGGTCTGCTTTTGATAAAAGATTCTAAAAGGTTTTTCTTTACAGTTTAAACTAACAAACATTTTGTGTTGCGCCAAAATAATTTCCTTTATTTTTATCTGGTTTTCATTACTTAAAAAAGCTGAGTCTTCTCTATTAAAAGATCTAAGGTGTGTGTGTGACTGTGTGTTTACAAGTATTTAACTTTTTGTATTTGCCTACAAAGTCTTTAATTATCACTATGTCTAAAGGAATAAGTATTGTCTCACAGTGACCTGTAATCCTATTTGAGTGTTCTAAAATCTTATTGATATTTTTGACAAACTTCTCAAATTTCAAATTCTAGTCTTTTTTTACCTCGAACTAACTTTGGGACTTTCCAGAGGGTCCCTGCAATAAGCAAAGATTTTTTTCTGTTTCTTTGTAAAAGGGGAGTGTTAAACTAATTATGTTTATTTGACATGTTTCATTACAAATGGAAGGTTGTCAATTAAGAAGTAATACTAAGCCTCTTCATGTTGTATTGTATAGGTATATGTTATAAAGTGTTCTGTGAAGTTCCTTGAAATGTAGTATGCCCTGATAATAATGTTGTCAGTCATAATTCCAGTTATCTTGAAATGTTATATGTCATTGAAATAAGAAAAATTTGTTGTCAATTGCATTGCAATAAACTCTCATCAGATCTTTAATCATGGCTATTTTTAAGTCTTTTTTCATTTACACACAGTTATTGATTCACTCTGATGCTTTTGCAAGAGGACTTACAAAATGACTTCATCTTCAAGAAGATCATGGAAAGTATTCTAGCATACAGGTTTCTGATAACTTTAAGATTAAAAAAAAACTGAACTGGGTAGGAATTTTCAAAGCTAGTGGAAAAACTGGATTCAAGCAGAACAAATATAAATTACATAGGATTGAATAAACTGAGGATAATTATAATTTTATGACTTTTAAAAATACTGATTTTTAATGTTTTTTTTTCAGATTAAGGAAACCTTTATTCCTTTTTTTCTTAAACTACCTATGACTTAGAGAAATTTGGCAAAATATACCTTTGTGAACAAAAGTGAAACATTTATCTTTCTTTTAACTACCTGATCTCCTCAGAATTCAGAAACTCTTGGTGACTATTCTTTTTTTTATTTAAAAAATTTTTTTAATGTTTTTATTTATTTTTGAGAAGAAAGAGACAGAACATGAGTTGGGGAGGGGAGAGAGAAAGAGGGAGACACAGAATCCGAAGCAGGCTCCAGGCTCTGAGCTGTCAGCACAGAGCCTGACATGGGGCTCAAACTCACATGCCGTGAAATTATGACCTGAGCTGAAGTTGGACACTCAACTGACTGAGCCACCCAGGTGCCCTGGTGAGTATTCTTATTTTGTGGCAATATAGTCACTTGCAAATGATCAATAAAAATCTGTTCTCTTTGTAACAGGACACAATTAGAAACACTGGCTATATTACCAAAACTTTGACTGGAATGTCATGTTTGGGGGAGATATGCTTGGATTTGGAGGTGACCTGACAGGTTTAAGGAACTAAGCTTGACTTTATGCAGCAGTAAAGCTCCTTGGGAAAATCAGCCTGCTTACAGGATTATCTTGCTTGCAGGATTTCCAGCAGCCTCACATGGTGACTAAGGAAGGTCACTTCCTGGCAGGTGCAGGAACCACCAGATATTTGGGGGACCTTGAGAAGAAAGAAATTAACCAAGTCTACTGGTATTGCAGGTGAAGTCTAATGGCAAGTCCTTGGCTTGGCTTCTGAGCTTTGAAAGGCTTTTAGAAGTCCAATCTCAGATTCTTTATAAAAAGTTCCAGCAGATTAAAAAATTCTATACAGTCAATTGCTATTCTTGCTGCACTTATGTAAATAATCAAGCCAGGTTTATTGAAACTAGATTTAATTTGCAAACAAATTAGTCTTACCACAGTTACCTTTGATAGAAATGAGGGTGATTGTAAAGAGTATATTATGTTTCAGTAGAAACTATAATACACATTTGTGGAGATTAGATTCTAGTTCTGCTGATTGCCTTGGGTAGTTTTGTTTTCTACCTGTAAACTGAACTAGATACTGAATTTTCCCAGTCCCTCCAATATTTGGTTCAACTCTCCAAACTAACATTTCCAATATTTGTCTCACCCTTCTGACCTGGAAACACTGAAAACTAAAACTGCCTTTCCAAAAGCCATGCAAGCTAAAGTTGGACAATTTGATATAAACTTCAGAGAAATCACAACAGCTCATGTATAGACAATCTCCATGCCTGTAGGTGTGTGGGCCACTCAGATCATCAATCAAACTGCAAAACAGGAAATTCTTTCAGATTGCCCCAGCCTGCCCTCATTCCTTCTGAAGACACTTGGTGCCTGCATCTAGAAATCTTCCCAATTGGCTACCCATAAAACTCAGAAACTGGCTTGTAATTGGCTCCAATCATTAACCATTATTTTTCTTTTGTTTCCATAGAAATGTCTTATTACATAGCTGATTTCTTACAGAATATAGGCTTAACTTTGGGAGCCTAGCTGTACCACTGGAACACAACTATTTAGTTGAACTGACCTATTTTCAAGACTAAGAGATTATTTCAAGAAATTATGGAAGAACCTACCAGCTCAGCTTTTAATATGTGAACTTCCAGGGAAGTTTCAAAGGAGGGAACCAATGGGGTTCAGGGTAGGCCACCCCAGAATGTACCATTTGGGCACATGTTTTATTTTAAGCTTAAGACAATTAAAGCCCAACAAACTCAAGAAGAGCTTTTAACCTCCCAGTTAAATGCCTAAAATAATTTAGATAGGGAACCTATACCAGGAAGAGAGCTATTATTAAAGATAACTTTTGTTTTGTTTTGTTTTTACATAAGAAAGACTTCTCTGCATGGCATGGAAAACATTTGTTTATCAAACATTTGCTCTTCCCATCTTCCTGTGAATTGTCTCCTTTCCTTTGAAGCCCAAACCCCTGTCCCCTTCTCTTTAGCTAAGGATGAAATATAAACCTCAACTGCCTTTGAGCCTTTCATATCTTTGAAGGGCTCCTGTATATGTGAAACTTAATTTTTCTCTCATTAATCTATCTCATGTCAATTTAATTATTACTCCAGCAAAAGAACCTAGAAAGGTAGGGAACAGTTTTCTTCCCCTACAAAAGGAATAACTATAACTATAACTATAACTATAACTATAACTATAACTATAACTATAACTATAACTAACTATAACATGTGCTGGTTCCTACTCCAGGATTTCAAAATCTCTTTATTGTTAATGTATAGCCAAGGTTGACCACCCCTGAGTTAGGAAAACACATCTGAGAATATAGGAACACTTCTGGAAAAGACTCCCATCCTGTATGAGTACCTGGGTTAATGGTGGTTGCTGTAGAAATATAAAAGTGGATATGACAGAATCTCTGACATTAAAGAACTCATAGCCCTGAATAACAAACTACCACAAAACATAGTGCCTTAGAACAAAAACCATTTTCCTATATTTCACAATTTTGTTGGTCAGGAATTCAGATAGGTTTCAGCTAAGTGATTCATTGTTCTGAGTCCCTCAGTGGTATTCTGTTGGTGGATGGGTTGGAGTGTGCACACACCTGGAGTCTGGAAGAGACAGCTATAAGGCAGGGCTCAGCTAGGGCTGTCTACAGGAGTGCCTATGTTTCCTCATCAACATAGTGGCCACAGAACAAGACTTCTTATATGGTGGTTGGCTTCTCCAGAGCAAGTATTCAAGAAATAAGAAGCCACCAGTCTCTTAAGTCCAAAACTGGCATGGGCCCATGGATCACTCCCAATGTATTCTGTGGGTCAAGCAATCACTGAACTTGTGTGGTTTCAAAGACCTTCTGTGTAAGGTCATAACATGAACTTGACTATAATGTTAGATAGAAAACTATTTTCATGAAAGAGACACAAGTGAGTACTGGGAAGCTTTAAAAAGGAAGAGATTACTTCCATGTGGGAGAAACAAAAATGTTTTCTCCAAAGGGCTGGCATTTTCACTGAGCCTTGAATTATGGATAGAAAATATTTTGAGATGCTGTGTTGAGAAAAAGGCAGGAGGAACAGTAGAAATGAAGTTAAACTGTTAGGACATCCCACAGCACATATGACAAATGGCCAGTAGCTCCATCTACCTGATGTGCAGGCTGTGTAAACAGAGGTGATTGAAAATAAAGTTGGAAATTTAGGTAGTCCTGAATCCTGAAGCCTTTTTAATTCATGTCTAAAAAGTTTGGACTTTATTTCATAGACAATGAAAACTCATACTTTTTTTAACCAGTTGCTGGGAACAGCCAGGAAAGAGTGGGTTCTTCAGATGGAGCTCTTTAGAATATGAATTGTGCAAGAACCATGTATTTATAAAATTAGAAGTTTATTCTCTATATGAAAAAAATGAGGCTTTATGAAATTAATAATTATAATAACAACAGACATTTATTGAATGCTTACTTTTTGCTATACTCTATGGTAAGTCTTTATATATATTAACAGTTAATCCTTACCACAACTCTCTGAGGTAGATACTATTATTACTGCCATTTTATAGATGAAAAAACTAAGGCACAGAAGGATGAGGTAGCTTGCCCATGGTCCCAGCTATAGTGAGCCCACACATCTAAGTGATTTATATAAGGTCATACAGTTGATCAGGAAAAATATTAGGACCAGAAGTCAAATCTCCCAATTCCCATTCCATTTCTTTTATCACTACACAGTACTAAGGACAAAGAAATGTTCCTCCTTTATTCCGTTTTCTATTCTCAGACCTTTTTGGCCCTTCATTTTCAATTTCTTCCCTCTCTCTCTTTGGTATGATGTGTCATCACCTGGTGATCTTTGTCATCACCTCTCTCCTTCTCCAACCATTGCCTTCCAATACCCAGCCCTCAATTATTCCTATATTTTCATTCCAATGAGCAGATTCTAGTTATCTTCAGAGAAGAGCATAAGATTCTTGAGATTTTTTATAATCATTTGAGTTGATAGGAAATTCTCTCTCTCTCTCTCTCTCTCTCTCTCTCTCTCTCTCTCTCTCAGTAAATTCTGTTTTCTTCCTGAAAATATAAACTCTGGGAATGTTATGGGATAGCGGCTCCTTGCAGCTACATCTGTAGATGTCTCTGTTAATGCAATCATCTGCAGTGACAGGACCCAAGTGACAAGGAGCATGAATCATCTCCAGAAGGGATCAAAAGAATGGCTGTAGGTGAAGCCCACATGCCCAGTTGACCATAACAACCCCCTCTCAGAAATAATGTGCTGAAGCTACGTGTCTCTCAGGCTAAATCAATACACAAATTCTGTCTGTAGAGCACCTAGGTCATGGACTTCAGATCAATAATCATATAGAAAATAAGTGGGGCAATGCATAACAAAAATGAAAGAAAATAACATTTCCATAGCCTGAAACTTGACCTTGGGACACACCACAAAAATGCAATTTCCTTGATCTTTCCAGTCTTTCCCAGTAAGAGTGAGGGTTGGTAAGGAGGATGAGATTTTGTAAACAATATCTAGATGTCTTATTCCTGTGCATATATTATGTCAATTTCCTTTCTATTAGCAAGCATAAGATGAGGAAGGGAGGACAAAAACAATACATCTGTTTAAAGGCCAGTAGAATAGATAGGGATGCAACTGTGGGTTCAAACAAATCCCAATTGTAACATTTACTGTCCCCATAAATTTAGCTATGTAACCTTAACCAAGTAAAGGAACTCTCCGTCACCTCATCAGGGTAACAGGTAACAGTAGCACACACTCATAGAGTTGTTGCAAGTATTAAATAAGCTAACATCTATAAAATTCTTCAAATAGCACCTGAAATATAAATGTTATCTATTATTTTTCAACATTTAATATTGCTCTCTCACCCCATTTACTTTCTGGAATCATCTCCCTCCTATCTCCACATCACTCACTCCTCCCAGCCTAAAATATTTGTACTTCTATCCATTCTGCTAGATTATTCTTCCCCCAGGGCTCCTCATGTCTGCGAAACTGCACTCACTCAGGTATGTGCTTACAGAGGACTTCCCTGACAGCGTCATCTATAAGAGTCCTCCACGTTCACTCTGCCCTGGACCCTGTTTTTGTTCCCAGTGCACTGTCACATACTAATTTGGTTATTTGTTTACTATCTATCTCTCCAACTAGAGTGTGACTTTCATGAGAACAAACACTCGTCTCTTTTATTCCCCGGTATATCTCTCATATCTAGGAATATGCCTGGAACATAATAGTTCCTCAATAAATACATGCTGAGTGAATGAAAACTGAAGAGGTCACAGAGTATTGTAAATTTCCTGCAGGGTAGGATGTGCTACTACTACCAATACCTTCCATTACCTGAACAAATACACAAAAACAGTGGAAGGAGGCCTGTGCACAACTAAATAGTTGCCTAAGGTATTTGGTCCATACAGTCAATGCACCTGATAACAAGGAAAAAAACACATTTCCAAATTTGGCTTTTTTTTTCTCCCAGAAGTAGATTCAGAGGTTGACTCACTGGCCAAAATAGATTCAGCCCCTGACTTTGAGAGGGCTCCTCTTCTAGTTCACTCTCATAATCCCTCCACATAATTCATATGAAGATTTTCACATAGAATGTGTAAAATCATCAAGAAGCAACATAGCTCTTATGACACTGGATTTATAAGGAATCAGCAATAGAGATATGCTCAAAAAATTCCATTATGGATGGACTAATATAACAAATAATATAGGCTTCTAAGAGATGAAACTTAACTAATGAACATGCTTCAATTACATACTTTTATTTTAATATGACATTATAATTGTCCTATAGAATACAAAAGACATATAAGGCCCAATCCATGCCCACAAGGATACATATTATTGAATAAGAAAAATAAACTATTAATTAGCAGAAAATGCACTTCATATGTATCACTTCATGTGTTAATACAGTATTTCTCACACTTACCCAATCATGGGAATTACCTGGGCTTCTTTCATAAAAATACCCATTTCCAGGCCCTGTCACTGGAGATTCCAATTCACGACATTGAGGGGTAGCCTGGGAATCTATATGTTAAAATACATGCCCAGTGAATCTTATGATTGGGCAAGCTTAGAAATGCTTTTCCAAAATAATAAAGTATTACTTCATTAAGTGCAAACAGATGTAGAGCGAGTTAAGTTCAACGCAGAGGGACAGCATCAATAAAGCTTAATAAAATATGTCATTCTTGGGGTACCTGGGTGGCTCAGTCAGTTAAGCGTCAGACTTCAGCTCAGACAAGGTCACGATCTTATGGTTCATGAGTATGATCCCTGCATCAGGCTGTGTGGACAGCTCAGAGGCTGGAGCCTGCTTTGGATTCTGTGTCTCCCATTCTCTCTGCCCCTCCCCTGCTCATGCTCTGTCTCTGTCTCTTAAAAAATAAGACGTTAAAAAAAAATTTAAAACAAAATGTCATTCTTTCTCTCATCTCATCCACACTCATGAGCTTTTTTTTTTTTTTTAAACGTTTATTTATTTTTGAGACAGAGAGAGACAGAGCATGAACGGAGGAGGGGCAGGAGAGACAGAGAGACACAGAATCTGAAACAGGCTCCAGGCTCCAAGCTGTCAGCACAGAACCTGACGCGGGGCTCAAACTCACGGACCACGAGATCATGACCTGAGCCAAAGTCGGAGGCTCAACTGACTGAGCCACCCAGGCACCCCACTCATGAGCTTTTCTAAGGAATGATGTTGTCTGTAGTCTGACATTGCTTCTATCCTTAAGCTCCAGCAATTTGGACTTTGCCCTCTCTATTCCTCACTTTGAATTCCTACTCTTTGCCATTTAACCTCAGAAGGGACTTTTTTCATTGCTTTTACCTTCTTGGAAGCATGGGGAAAATCTCCCCTGTTTTGTCTTTCCTCTGACCCCACAATTCCCTGATTTTCCAATTTCTCCTTTCTTTTGAGTGTTTCCTAAAGCTCCTGTGCTCTTTTTCTAAACTTTTTCCCCCCAAAGATATCAACTTACCTCTGCAAAATGTCACTTCTTCACAAACGTCTGTGGCTTGTTTTATACTAATTCTTGGATGTTCTGTATTGTGGGGTATTTTTTAAGACTGTTTTTCCCAACTGGACTGTGTATTTATGGAGAAAACATCTACCTTGAATTAAACAAATGGCTGGCTTTAGCAAAAGAAATACAAATAAGATGCATGCTAATTAGTCTGTTACTCTTTTCTGCTAGAGACACATTGCTGTAGTTAGGTCTGTAGTCTTGAACTCTACACATACTGTACTTAAATAAAAGATAGACACATGAAACATATTGTTGCAGGATTTTTTTTTTTACCACAATACCCAGGATTTGTTGTCTCACCCCTTCAAAGAATGAAGAGATGGACACAAAATGAGCATCAGGCAAAAGTTTATTAGAGTATAAGATTAGAAAGGAAGAATAGTAGGAAAGTTCTCTTTACAGAGAGGGGACATTCCAAAGTAAATGCCCTTATCCCTTTCCCCTTGTTCTTTCTCAGGTTCTACCCTTATTGGCTTGGTAGTTCTAGGTGCTGGGTTTTCCAATCCTGATTGGCTCATTTCCACAGTATGAGGGGTAAGTAGTGTAAGGCCAAATTTAGATCTTTTGTCAAATTCCTGAGGGGAAACCTGAGGGAGAGAAGGTGAGGTCTGTTACATTCTTAAGAGGAACCTTATGCCTGAGGGGGTTTGCTGTGGTCAGACACTCCCAGCATTGTTCCAAAATAGGTGTTTTTCCCCACCCAGGGACCTCAGGTCCTTCTTTCTCTCTCTGCATACTGAATCTTATCTTCTCCTATTATATTATTATACAAATCATGCTAATGCATATACTCAGTGTTAATATTATTATGGTTAATATTATTGAGTGTGATCTGTGGCCCACTAGAGGACTGTTAAGGTTTTCCTGATAAATTATCTGATTTTTAAAAGCAGAATTCTTTAATAATTCTTGCTGACAGTTCAATTCCACAGGTTTTAATTTTTACAGGGCTAGTAGCTATTAGTAACCTATTAAGTACACTATTATGTTAAAATTTGCTCTTCAAAAACTTGAATTAACACATGACTAGGGTTTATTAAGTACTCCATACAGCCGACTGCTAAAACATCTGACTACCAATCATTTAGCTATTTGCATGGTTCCTTTATTCCTGAAAAGGTCATCAACTTTGGAAGAACAGTCTGTTACCAGCATATCATCAATGGAATCTTGAACAGACATACTGTTCAATTGTAGCTGTTATTATGATGAAAAAGATCACGGACTTATCTTTTATCATTTTTAGCATATTTTACCTTATAATTTATCATTTTGGTGGCTCGGTTGAGCATCTTGATTTTGGTTCAGGTCATGATCTCATGGTTTCGTGAGTTCCAGCCCCTCATGGAGCTCCATGCTGACAATGTGGGGCCTTCTTGGAATTCTCTTTCTCTCTCCCTCTCTCTGCTCTTCCCCTGCTCGTGCCCTCTCTCTCTCAAAATAAATAAATAAACTTAAAAAAAGTTATAACTTTTTTGCTGGATAGTTGCTAAGTAGCATTATTTCATTTTTAAAAATTTGCTCCTCAAGTTTATTAATCATTGGCAAATGGAGTAAGTGGGCCATGGTCAAATACATTTGGGATCTTTTGCCTGAGAAAGTGGTGAAGAACCTCTGTGTCAGAGAATACAGACTTCCCTGCGCTTCCAGGACTGGGTAAGTATACACCATTCCTCAGTTCCTGGACAACTTTAATAACTTTCACACAGATGTGGCCTGACATCTCTGGGAAGAGTACTGGGGATTCATGGTAAAGAGCTGAGGCTATAGCTCTTTGCTGAATCACACCACATAAGGTGCTTATGGTTTCACAAAGCACTTCCCTGTGTAGAAAACAACCTTTGGGAAGATAAAAGCATTGCAGTTTCTTGTTCAGTGTTTGTTTGAGTTGTTTTCTTTGTTTCTTTTTTTTTAAACTTCTTTCATCTTTCAATATAAATGATAAAAAAGAATTTTAAAATAAAATATTTTTGATTCTTCTTAGTACTGCCTTTCCATGTCAGCTTGAAGCAATCCCTCACATGAACTGAAGTGCTCTGATACCAGGGAGAAGTGACCTGTTCTGAGGCTTCAGCACTCAAAAGAAACTTCTGGCGAATACCTCCCTGCCCAATGAGAGCTTTCAAAAAGAATTAAGACTAAAACATAAATGTTGAGGGCAGAGAGGTAATCAGCAGCTACCAAGAAGTATGGGTGAAGCTATTTAAAATATACATTAATGCATTAACTACATCTTGTACTCACTCTTGTCAAAATGGCAAGTCTTCATTGGGAGTTGGGAAATATCTTTTCTTGTTTGAATATTCTATGGTCTATAAATAAAGGATTTTTCTTAGTTTAACATCTCTCTACTTGCCTGCTTAAAAGCAGCAGAGTCCTAAAGTATAATCAGTTCCACCCCAGCTGAGTGACACTGGATAAGTAAGAGAAGTAGCATTTATTGACCACCTGCTGTATTATCTGACACTTTGCTTTCTTTATCTCATTTTATTCTCGCTATAATCCTATATGGTAGGGATTTGTATTCCACATTTTACAAATGAAAAATGCAAAATTCAAGAAGCTTAAATAAATTATCAAAAGTCCCAAATTACTAAGTGATAAAGTCTGGATTCAAAGCAAGATCTGTATAACTCCCAAATACATGATTTTTGAACTTTCCCATCTACTTCTAAGGATAACAATACATATGTTTGCTAATTTACATATTATTTTTAAGGATAAAAATAAATTATGTATGTGAAAGTATCTGGATAGGTTAAGGAACTGTGGAAATGTAGATCTCTTTTCTTTAAATTTTTTCTTAATGTTTATTTATTTTTGAGACAGAGAGCGTGAGCAGGAGAGGGGCAGAGAGAGAAGAAAACACAAAATCTGAAGCAGGCTCCAGGCTCTGAGCTGTCAGCTCAGAGTCCAAAATGGGGCTCAAATCTATGAACTGCGAGATCATGACCTGAGCCAAAGTCAAACACTTAACCAACTGAGCCACCTAGGAACCCCTAAATACATTTTTTATTTGCAGTAATTTCCTCTCTCCTTCCCTACTCCTCTCTTCCTCCTTCCTTTCCTTCTTTCTCAAATACATGCATACCAATAACATAGGAGCAAGACATACTTTCACTTATATATTACCAAAACACCTCCTTCTTAGGGTCTTTTATACCTTATATAAGTTTTGTATTATTTCCAGATTATTCATGTGTGTTTTTCAATACAACATCAATAAAAGCAGATGAGTCATAGCTACATCAGAGATCATCGTTTGCAAATTTAGCTAAGAGAAAGAGTTTACTTTTGGTCAACAACATTGATTTTCTGAACTAATACTTCCAACCTTTCCAAATATTCCTAAGACCCAGGATATACACTTAAAAAATGAATATTTGTCAAATTGATTTGATCAAGAAATAGCTACGGTAAACAATGTAATACTATTGCTCTTTCTATGTACTGCAGGCATGTCAATGGTATCATGAGTGCTCTGGGTCTGGATTGTAGCAGCACTACACAGCTCTGCATTTGGCAGACAGCAAGAAACACAGTTTCTCTCATCCTGAAGAATGATCCAGGGAGTCGTGGCATATCACAAGACTGCAAACTCCTCAAGAGTTACATGACATAGTAGAAACATATCCTCACTAGAATGAAAGAATGAAACAGCTATGGATTGGAAGTCCAATCTTGCCTCTTCCAGTTATGTGATCTTGGGAAGTGATTTAATTTTAAATTAAAAAAATATATATGAAAAGTACTTAACACAATAGCTATTATTGTTGCTATTTTTTTTTTGTTTAGTTATGTTTTTCCTTTTTTTGGTTTGAATTCCTAAAGGTCTCAATAATGCATTGAAGAAGATACCTTTCATAAATATCTGTTGGCTGATTTTTAGTTCATTGATCAGATTGGCTAAATCTTCCAGTCACATGAATATCTGGCACTACCACAAGAAGGAAATCACTATGTCTCCAATTTTTTATTTTTTTGAGAATGTATTGTCCACCAATTCTGAGTATTCTAATGTATTTCAACTAAATTTCAAAGCATCTTCACCGTAGTTATCTAATTTACCCTTATTTGCCCCAGCACAATTTCTATACCTTAAAAGTCAGTGTAAATGTTTCACAAAGCTGCCCAAACTATGTCTGGTTCAAAAGAGCAGCCAGAAATCACTGTGCCAGAAATGCAATACCAGCCCAATTCCTTTTATGTTTACTTCAGATTGTTTGTTTGGAAAGCTTATTGGTAAAGAAGATTTTTTTAAAGAAAGGGATAAACTTGAAAGACGATTTGCAGTACATACTATATAAGCCTCGAACACGACAAAATCAGAGAAAGCTTCTTGTTAGTGTTTTCTCTGTAGTTATAATTGGAATTCAAAAATTATGCAAACAGCCAAGCACAGCTATAGAATTAAAAGTTTTGGCAGAAGTAGATGGGAACTAGGATGGCAGAACTAGATGAGGGGAAGGAACATTAGCATCCCTGAAGATACTGTTTATTTCTCCTGAAGATGGGTTAGAATTGCCTACTACCTAGTACTAGGTACCTAGTGCTAGATACCTAGCACTAAACGTTTCCCTAGTAGGTTAAAGGGATTACCCCGAATGTCTTTCCCTAGAATGCCTCATGGTTACACAACAGAACATGATATTTCACATATTGTTTTCATCTAACCTACTATCCTCTTGGTCACTTCGCACTTTTGTGTTTCCTGTCCCTAGAACCACCCCCTAGGGCAAGTGATGTCGTGTGTAGGTACAGCAGTACATGGTTAGAAAGAAGAAAGTGTAAGATCCTTTCTCCACTGGCCGTTCACTCCCAGCATGCTTCGTTATGCAAGTGGGGTTGACATACGACTCTTTTTACGCCGTGCAGCACATAGCAGGTACAGGGCAAGTCGGTATGGAGCTGAGGTCCCTGAGGTAAACTGGTGACACTAGAGAACAGTCCAGGTTGCACATCCCAATTTCTGAATTCATGATGAGTGGTGAATCAGAATGATGGGAAAATGTTCTAGCAATAGGTGGGGGTGGAGGGAAATGCATAAAACAGATCTCACTTGAAGCCTGAAATACAAATCAGAAAAAAAAAAAAAAATCCCTACAAAAATGACATTTAGCTTGTTGAATTCCTCGGCCTTAGGAGATCAATAAAGCAAGGGTTAAATTTCACAACTTCTGAGCCCAGAAAGATCAATAGCGTAAGTTACTTGGATCCCTTCTGAAGTGTGTACCTTTTCTTCTCTTTTCCATCTTCCCTTCATCTTCCTTGCCTGTGACATTTCGCTCCTCACCAAGAAAGGTAATGTGGTTTCTTTAAGAAAATACTTATAGTAATAAAAAATGACTTTAACAGCAAAAACTAATAATTGCTAAGGAGCCAATTAAATTCTGAAAGCGAGATGAAACTCTTCTTATTTCCCCTGGTGATTTTATGCTTTAAACTCGCTTCCGTGTTGGAGGAGGAAAAAAAAAAGAGAAAATATAATTTCAGAAGCTGACAGAACTCATTGTTCGAGAAATTTTAAATTCAAAAAAGTTAATAAAGCCCAACTATAAGATGAAGGGAATTTGCATTTCACAGATTAACAACATGTACAGCAAGAAAGGCGATCCGCCTTGCCCCAGGTGATAATTTAAGAAACCTTTGCATATTTTATTTAAAACTGGGCCCAGTTTGGCTGGGTAATAAAACAGACAGATAATGATTAGAAGGTCGCCCCTCCAGGGCACACAGCTTGGGCCCCGGCAAATACCAAACAATGAACCCACAAGCCTGGCTGGCTGAAGATTAGTCTAATTGCCTGCTGAGGGTTTTTTTTTCCTGAAGTTTTTCCCCCTCCCTCCCCCATCCCACCTCCCAACCCCTGCTCCTCCACCTCCCTCATCCCTCCCTTTCCCTGTCTCTCTTTTTTCTGAAATGCTTATACTGGGCGGTAGTTTGCCATTTTTGTTCTTCCTCTTTTCCAGAAAAGAGCAATGCAATTTATTGCTAACACGCTGGCTCTCTGTCTCTCCAACTCACAGTCTTTTTTTCACTCTCCCTAGGACTTGCCCTCCTCAGTCTATTTGTCACTTGTGGGAGGCAATGGATCTGGTTCCAAACTGCGATCTCTTCCTCAGCCAACTTTTCAGATAACGTGAAAAATGTTAAAACTTCTAGATAAAAAGAACAGTTCCATTCTCCATGTTTGATAAATTTATATTGGTCTGCTCCATACAGGTCAGTAAAATAACACATGTTATGGACAAACTCACATGCTTCTGAATTCCTAGAATGAATGGCTTAGTGGCAAATGCATGTATAAATACCATAAGTATACACATTCAAGAAACATACATGAACATACATAGCTTATACATGGGAGCGTACATAACATATATGTGCTACTATACAAATATATCTGAACACAATTCCATGTAACAGTTTTATTTATTTATATGTACTTATATGCAAACTCAGTGAAATTTATCCTCACACAGGAAGATACTTCACAGATGGTCACTTTTCAGTGAACACTCATGTGAAAAATCAAGAGCATGCTATGAACAGAATAAACCTTTACTCATTTATTTTTACAGGTATGACATTTGTATTTAAGTATTTATAATTATACTTAAATGGGGAGTAGAAATGACCTATGCCATCTTCTGAAAAGGTAATAAAGTTTTGGTAATAACAGAGCCCTCCTCATTTTTCTGCCAAAATCCTGGGCCAACAAAATGGGACTTTTCTACTAAGTGAAGGAGGGAACGGCAAGAATTAACAGGGGATGATGTGTAAGGACTGTGATTTGAGAAATAAGAATTACTATGGTTTTGACTGTGGGAATAGAGAATATATATACATTATTGTATTTAAATATACATATATAGAAGCTCACACAGGTTTGGAAATAAAAGTTCTGAGGTTTCTGAAATACATGGTTATTATTAAAAGATTGTAGTTAATATCTGCTTGCACTAAGTTGGATTTTGAGGAAGGGTTATTTGATTAAATATGCATCTCCCTCACTGCCACAATACCCAATGGAGCAAATTCAACAGATGATGATGACAGATTAGATGATAGATAGATAGATAGAAATTTAGATCTTAGATATATAGAATTATACAAAATTTATCTTTACTGTATAATTTTATAGATAATGGGTATACTGCAGTAATCAAGTCCTAACAAAAATGAATACACACATGAATACCTAAACATAAATATCAACTAAACTACTAGTTTATGATACTTTTTCCGTCTCCATACTTTTCACAGGATATGTAACTCCCTAGTGACTTTCCATAAGGGGAAACATTTCTATGAAAAAATCCCATTCTATTCAGATATGAAATAAATAGTGAATGAATAAAGTATCTTAAATCAAGGAAGGCTTGAACAAACATTTGAAACCTTGAGAAGGAATCGACCTGACCCTAATATTTGTTATTTAATATTGACTCTATAACAGTGCAATAGATTTTAAATGAAAAGATAAGTAAATGAAAGGGGAGTGCAAGATGACTAATAATTGAAGATGAAATCATATTAACAGAATCACCACCCTCCCAAAAAGTACCCTAAATTGAAGTCCTGCTGACCAAGGAAGAAATATTTTTTAAGGAAGGACAATATTGGCAATGGAAAACTCAAGTGGAAAGAATTAACTACTATGCAAATACTGAGATATAGTTTATGAGTTGTTCACATGAAAAAAAATTCTCGAGGTATTGTTAAGCAATCAAATACCTAATACATGTAGTTCAGGCAACAAAGAACTTGAGAAAATACCAATAGAAGGGAATTATTTTAATATAATTAAGTCCTTTCATCATTTTGTTGTCAATTCAAAATAAAAAATTTTGAACTATTTTTTGGCTTTTTTAAAGTTTATTTATTTATTTTGAGAGAGAGAGAGAGAGAGAGAGAGAGAGCGAGCAGGGGAGGGACAGCAAGAATCCCAGGCACCGCTTTTTTTGGCTTTCATCAGTTATAAGTGCTTGTCACCAAAATCAAAGCATTAAGAGCCAATGGGAAAGGAGCTTCCAGACCACCTGCCATTATTTCCTCAATTTATGGGTGAAGAAACTAATGCTCAGAAACTAGTATCATTCAATTAATTGCAAAACTCTGACTCAGTTTTCTGACTCCCAGGCAATACTTTTCCATTATGTTACTCAGTAAAGACAATGTATTTGAATTTTACATCGTTTGAAAGTACTATAGCTTGCATTTCATTTTAGGAACTCAGGTTCAGTCAATGCTAATATACAGACCCCTAATCAAACCAAAGAGGACTGAAGTCATAAATAATTACCCTTCAGTATTAAAGTATAAAGAGAATTTGATTCATTGATTCTCCATGCAGTAAATTAATTAAGTTCCATAAATTAGTCTCATTTGCCCCCGCAAAGTTAGCTAGTATATCATTAATCACTTAACAATGGAGAGTCAGTGGGGTCTGAATTCTAATATAAACTTTTTTGTGAATCAGTTGTATGACTTTGGGCATGTTTCTTAACATGCTTGACCAGTTCTCTGTAAAAATCAAATAGTACTAGCACATTGTTGAGATTGTTAAAATAAAATATACAGAAGCAAGTGCTGAGGGTGGTGAGCAACTGGATCTTTCCTACATTCCTAGTGGGAATACAGAATGGTACAACCACTTTGGAAAACAATTTGGCAGCTTCTTATAAAATTGAACATGTATTCATCATATGACCCCACAATCATACTCCTGAGTATTTACCCTAGAGAAATGAAAACTCATGTTTACACAAAAACCTGTACACAGATGTTTTTAGTAGCACTATTTGCCATTGCCCCCAAATATAAAGAATGCAAATGAGGGGCTCCTGGGTGGCTCAGTTGGTTAAGTGTCTGACTTTGGCTCAGGTCATGATCTTGCAGTTCGTGAGTTTGAGCCTCACATCGGGCTCTGTGCTGACAGCTCAGAGCCTGGAACCTGCTTCAGCCTGTGTCTCCCTCTCTTTCTGCCCTTCCCCCATTCATGCTCGCGCTCTCTCTCTTTCTCTCTCAAAAATAAACATTAAAAAAATTTTTTTTAAAAGAATGCAAATGATAAATAGGCAAATAAATACATACCTAATTACCAGGTAAGGGATGTGCTATAACAGAAATGAACAGTGTGTAAAAATAACCTCTATGAGAGGGGAACATTTAAAGTGTAAAGTGGTATAAATAGGGCTGGAAGGGGAGACAGGGAATCGAGTATGCAGGACTTTGTAGTCATCTGAAAGATTTGGGTCTTTATCCCAAAAAGCAATGGAAGTTGCTTTAAATTTAAGTACATTTATATATCAATGTAAATATAAGCTTCCACTAATATGTCCAAAAGATAATTCTGGCTACAATATAGATTGGAGGCTATAGATACCAGTAGGAAGGTTTTAATAGTGCAATAGGCTAGAGATGGTGGTAGCTTGAAGAGTGTCTGGTGCAATGGACAGATACATGATCAACTCTTGTGGAAAACGGGACTGGACTTGATGATACACCAGATATGTGAAAGAGAGATATAGCAGGTTAAGCCCCAAGTTTCTGATTAGGATGAATTAGTTGATATGGAGATGCCATTTGCTGACACATTTTAGTGTTTTGTTTTCTTGGCATGAGGGGGCCTTAGTTATAAGTAAGTAATCTACTGGGAAAATCAACATAGTATAGTCAAGGTGATTATATCCAGAAAACATGAGGAACTCACTCAGTTATTTTGAAATTTCCTTATTTTTCCCTTAATAAAGCTTGCAAAATCCTGAATATGATGTGCTAATTCGTCCCACTTAATATCTTCTCCCTTAAGTCCTCTTTTACTTTTTTAAGAAAAAGAGCCATCATTTATTTTTCTGCCCATAACAACTATCATTCTTAAAACAACTTATCATTAATTAAAAATGGGAGGGATCAAAATGGACACACTGAGCTGAAAGTCATTCCAATTGGATAATTCTCAATGATTTGGGGTTGGGAGAGACTAAAAGGTAATTGTTTCAGGGTCTTTAAACACCTGGAGCATAGCGCTATTTACGACCATTTGAGAAAAGACAAATGATTTCTCCTGAGAACTCCTGCAATGAAGGCAGATAGCTTGTTCCACTGCTCTGTCCGCTCATTACTACTGAATGCTTCTGACATCTTTCCAAAAAGCAATGCTCCCTTAGAAACTATGACGTGCGGAGGGCTTTGTGTATAAGCTGCAGAGAGCTGAGGAAGGGAATGGTGAATGTACAAAATCTAATTCAAAGGTCAGCATTAAGAGATAATGATACATTTTCTTTTCTTCCCTCCCTTTCATCTTTCGTTCCTTCCTCCTTCTTCCTTCCTGCCTTTGCCTCTTCCTCCTTTGCCTTCTCCCCACCCTTGCTAGTCTCCCATTCTACATGTCATTTCCTCTTCTTTTATCCTTTTCTTTTTCCTCTTCTTCCAAACCATGCTTTAAGTCTAAAGTAAAACATGGTACAATTAATGAGAAATAAAAATAATAGCTGGGGCGCCTGGGTGGCTCAGTCAGTTGAGCATCCGACTTCAGCTCAAATTATGATCTCACAGTTTGGGAGTTCCAGCCCTGCCTAGGGCTCGCAGCTGTTATGGCAGAGCCTGCTTTGGATCCTCTGACCCATTTACTCTCTCCCCCTCCCCCAGTGGTTCTCTCTCTCTCTCTCTCAAAATAAATAAACTTAAAAAAATAATAGCTAACATTATGGCACTGGACATATTACTGTTTATATATTATCTTTGGCATATGTTGTAACATTGATGTCAAACAGCCAATGTTTCAGAAACTGCGGGATCTTTTTTTTTTTTTTTTTTTTTAGTCAATTCAGTAAAACGTACTCCAAACAATTTCACAAACAGATTGAATGATTCTCTTTCTAAATGATTATTTAGGTTTCGCAGAGACATCCTCTTACTATGTTGGTTTTAGGAAAGTGTGTGGTCCTGTTTTATTACTTGAAGATAACATGGGTAAAACCCACTGTGACTGGGTCCTTCATTTCTCTGATGAAGGGAGGCTAATGTTTGAATAATTTACAGGGATTTATGGGTAACACCTGGTTTTTAGTTAGGGCAGTCCTAATAGCAATTGCCATGAGGAATTTGCAATTGCCTGAATTGCACTGGATCATACTCAGGAAATAAATGAAACCAGTTGGTGCTTTGACAAGAGGTAGTTGTAACACTCAGAAACCAACATTCCTACTATCAGTGTCTCATCTAATTTCAGAAAAGGATATGAACAGGTAGTCTGCAGTTGAAGGTGATGGCGTCTTTGTTTTCAAATAGTCCTGAAAAGTAGTGTAATGGCCATAGATGGGTGGGGGAGCAGTATTTAGAGAAGTCTTAAACATTGGGTCACCTTAGATCATTTCCTCCTCTGGAAACTATAATAGCTGGTGTGATTTGTAGTATAAGAGACATATTTAGTCCTCTAGTAAGGCTCTATTTCATCACTGAGCATGGAATTCTCTAAAGCTGTGTTCTAGATAGAATCTGGCACATGAAATAAGGAACTGGATTGAAGAAATGAATTTCAGATGGTTTCTGTCTCATATGATTGAAGGTCCCAAAATACATCCCCAATGTCCAGCTAAGTACTTTTATACTACTTTAGATTTTAAAAATACCACTTAGGCTAGGGAGCCTTCTTCTGGATGTACATACCATGGAAAGGTCTAACTAACACATTCACACAGTTAATCCCATCACATATTTTACCAGAATCCAAAAATGCTATGAAATACTACCCTCACCTTACAAGTATTTAAATATTAATACTGAGGTAGGTGAGACTTGGGAAAACTGAAATTCTCATACCACACTAGTGATAGTATTAATTGCACAATTCTGGAGTACAATTTAAGCAGTATTTATTAAGGGGCTTAAAGATGTGCTATTGACCCAGTAATCTCATACTTTTATGTTATAGAAATAAATAAGGATATAAAACTTTATGCACCAATATATTTATTCAAGCAATATTTAAACTCACGTATATGTACGCATTCACACACATGAAATGAAACAAACTAAATCTCCCAATGAGAGGATCTTGGCTGAATATAGTAAGCACATCTTTGGGAATCTTACATAGTTGAAAAACATGTATAATAACAGAAAAATGCTCATACTATAGTAATATCTAACACTTGTTGAGCTCTAATCATGTAAAAGCACTAATTCCATTATATGCATTTTCTCATTTTATCTTCACAATAATTGCCAGATGAATAAACAGATGCATAGAGTCAAAGTAACTTGCCCAGGATTACCCAGCTGGTAAATGGTAAATAAATAACATAAACCCAAACAGATTGAGACAACAGACCTTATTCTTACTCACTAAAACACTGATAATGTTTTTTTTCTCTAGATAATAAAAATACGTGGGATATGAAATTTGGTCTTTGCAGTTTCCATACTGTCTTTATTTTATAATCATAAAACTTTCATTTAATAATTCAAGTTTTCAGAAGACTTTAAAAGATCAATAATGTCCAATAATTGTCTACCACCACTGAGAATATCATTGAAATGTATGCAATACACTTCAGCCATAAATCCTATAACTTGCCCTCACATACACTCTACTTTTCAATTAACTAATGATTCTGGCCCACTTGTCCCCTGAATATTTTCACCAATTCTTTCACATTCATTATTCTGTTCCCCTAAAACGCCTACCCAGCAATTTCTGTAATAGACATACCTGGTGTTCAACAATATCTATGCTCTCCTCTACTTTCTTAATATACTGCTAGACTGCATCTCCAAGACCTCTGTGTGGGAGAAGCAGTGCATGACTCAGTGTCAACAATGAAATGTGAACAGAATGAAGATATACAATAGGTACATGATCAGAAGTCATACATAAGGTAGTTTGGGAAGGACATACCTCTCTATGCTCTCTTCTTATCTTCCAATAAAGTTCAGTAGAGGACTCCAAAGACCATAGAAGTTGGTGACCCAGATGGAAGGAACTTGATTCCCTGATGAATACACTAAGAGACTCTCTCTGTTAACCTATGATGAATGGCAACTTAAGAAATAACACCTCACTGTGTTAAGCCACCAAGATCATGGGATTATTAGAGTAGCTTATTCTAACAAATACACCTATCCATCTTCCAAACCTCAGAGCAACTGCCACCTGAACTATGAATATTTCTTCAAATATTTCTTCAACCTATGTAAAGCACAGTAATTATTTTTTCCCCTGTAAAGTTTTTCTGAGCAGTGCTACTGAACAAGTTGGTCACCAAACACTTTGTTTCCAGTCTACAGTGAAATAAGGAAACTGCATTAGAATTTAAATAAAGGTGATGCTTTCTTCATTGGTAAAATCTTGTTACAAAAATAAAAAATAAAAAAATATCTGATCTAGTAGTGTGTTTAGTAAGGCATTTGGTTTATATTCTTCTTTGTGGATCAGTAACAAAAGGTTCATGGACTTCCAGTGGTCTGGAAACCACATTTTTAAGTAGTTCCATTTTAGAGCAAGAATTGTTTTCTAGTACCTTATGTTTGACTCCTATTTTATCTGCCCTGCTAGATGGTGCATACTGAGTATTTGAATTATATTTTATTCATCATAGATTCTTCCACAGTACCTAGAAAACAGTAGATGTTCAATAAATATGTGGAGAATGAATGAATGGTTATGAGTAAATTTGATGCATTTGAAGAAATGGATGGAAATACATGGAACGTCTTGGCATAATGAGTCTTTCCAGAACTAGTAAGTGATTACTAACTGATAAATGCTTTATGGATAATAATCTTGTGTTTTCTCCTCTAGGTCAGTGTTTCTCAAATGAGGGATATTTAGCAATATCTGGAGACACAATTGGAAGGGGTGCTATTGACATGAGTGAGTCAGGGGTGCTGCTAAACATTTTATAATGCACAAATCAGCACCTCACGATAGTTATTGCAAATACCCCAAATCATACCAGAATTTCAACAGTGCCAAAGTTGAGAAACAAAGTTGAGGCTGATATAAGCTAAATACATTAATTTCATACATTCAAATGATACTAGTCCATCATTTTGTAATATTATCTAGTGTTCAAAAATAAATAGTACTTTAAAAGAACTATGAAGATATTTAGTTGACTAAAGGTATTCGAGGAAAGATGCTTATTGAAATGGAGTTTGTGGTCACTCGACTGTTTAGTGAATGATGCTGTCTCTGTGCCTAGCACTGGTGTAAACTCAGTAGGACTTGTAAAGAAAGTCTGAGAGACAGCCCTTCACCTTAAGGAGTAGACAGTCTAGTTGGAGAGATAAGTGGATAATGGAAAATATCATGGCAGAACATTGAACTGCTAACCAAGTGAAAACATAAAGACTTCAGAAAGGAGAGAGGTCATATACACCTCAGTAATAAAATCAATAACTCTGAATAGATTTTCTATTATTGACCACTCTCCATATTTTGACTGATCTACTACGCATCACTATTTCTGCAAACTTAGAAATAGTCTTTAGAGTTAAATGGAAACAGTTGAAAGGAAAAAAATCTCTCTGCAAAATAATTTTGTCTTTAGCACAGAGAGAGGAAGGCTTAGCGGATGATCACTAGACACTCTGATCCTGAAGGGAAGCATCCTCTCAGACATACATTCTGTGCTCCTCTTGGCATCCCTTTCCATACCTTCAGTGTTTAATGATCAAAGCCCAGCCCACGAGAAAAAGTGGTATCTTTTCCCTTCAGGAGCTGGTGTACAATTAGTCTCTTGTAAGCCTCTCTTCTTCATCCCACTGGAAAAAAAAGCATGGCAGAACAGGGGTCACCCTATTTTTTTCTAACTCTTGAGTGTGAAAATAAGAGGAGATATGCGGCCTAGGAGGCATCAGGAGATTAGAAAATAAAAACGCATAAAGCTGCTCATTTGCCAATATGTTGGAAGAGAACTAGAGGATCATCTATTCAATGACTTAATTTTGCATGTGTAGAAACTGAGGCCCACAGTGGGGAAATTATTTTTTTAATGACACTCAGTATACAAGTGATAAAGAAGGGGATTCCAGGGCTTTGAAGCTTGTGCTTTCCCCAATAATTCTCACAGCCTGAAAGCTTAATGATTTCACTCGCTATAGTTTTATTTGAAGACTAGAGAGGAAGACGATTGGGAAGAAGAAAGATTGAAATGGTTAAGGGGTCTCTGGCTCTCCAAGTAACCCAGAACCCTACCTATTGGAAAATAACCCTAACTTTCTCCAATATTCCAGCCTTCTTTTAGACCTGTATGGTGTGGAGCTTTATTATTAAACACAATAATCAGACACCTCAAATAAGGAAAGAAAAAAATAAAGAGCATGACTCCTTCCCTGCAATAGAAGGCAAACAGCTGAACTTGAGCAAAAGGGAGTGGTGGCTGGCAAGAGGAAGGAGGCATCAGTTCTAATTCCATGCTTTTCTCATTATTTCTGTTTAAATTACACCTCCCATCTATCTCCATGCTGGCATTTATTAAAATATATTTATTGTAACTGTCTAGATGCCTGCCTCCTAACAAGACTGTCAGCTTTCTAAGAATGATTTCTCAATCTTGACACAATTGACATTTGGGGCTGGATAATTCTTTGTTGCGAGGTTGTCCTGTGGATTGTAGGATGTTTAGCAGCCTCTCTGGTCTCTGCACATGAGATGCTAGTATCACTCTCACCCCAAGTTATAACAACCAAAAATGTCTCTACACATTGCCAAATGTCTCAAGATAAATGGGGGAGATGCGCCCTGGTCAACAACAGCTGTCCCTAAGGATGAAGACGATGTTTTAATCATCTTTGGATCCCCAGTACATAACTCACTAACCGATGCTCACCCAATATTTTACCAGTCAATTCAGCAATTAATCAAAGTATAGAACTTAAAGCTCAACTCTTAGAAGTAATGCATTACTTAAATTTAGTAGGCTATATATGAAGGATCACTTGCCCTCCCTCCCCCGCAAAAAAGATGTCCTTCTGGAGTGCCTTCTAGTTAGTCTTTTTTTTTAAATAAAGTTAATTGATTAATTGATTGATTGAGAGAGTCGGGGTGGGGCAGAGAGAGACGGAGGAAAAGAATCTCAAACAGGCTCAGCGCTGGCACTGTCAGTGTGGAGCCCAATGTGGGGTTCAATCTCACACACCCTGAGATGAGGGCCTGAGCTGAAATCAAGAGTGGGATGCTTAACTGACTGAGCCACCCAAGCACCCCAAGGAGTGCCTTCTTGTTCTATTATCTGTAAAATCGGTATTATCTGTAAAATGGGCCTAATTTTGTAAGTCCTCATCAGCGATTTTCAAAGTCCATATGCATAAGAATCAACTGGATTCTTATCTGGTAGCATGCACATGATAGATCTGCCAGTGAAGCTCTTAAAATACATATATAAATATAATCTCCCTCCATCATTACTGGTAGTGGTTCTATTCTGGAGTTTCATCCCAGTTCATCTGGGATGCTAAATTCCAGGTGGTGGGTGATGATTGTCACAATAATCAGTTTCCTCTCTGGAGGAAAAATATGTGACAAAGACATTTATAGGTTGTGCAAGAGTGGGGAGAAATGAATTACGGAACTTATCTGTCACCATTCTCCCAGCTCTGATAACCCTCCCGCCCTTAATGAGAAAGAAATACCAAGACCCAGCTGGGGATTAAAGTCAAGCCTCCCAGGCCCCCTGCATGTTTTATACCAGCAGCTCTCCCAGGCACAGACCATACAGAACTCCGAATCTGAGCCCTCAGGGCTTGGCCCTGGCAGTTGGACTGGATTAGAAGAGAATGCAAATCTGACTCCACCAGGAAGAAAATACAAGGAATCAGGGGAGCAGGCGGCTCTCTTCTGCGTTGCTGGGAATGACTAACAGTTTGAGAAGCACGGATGAGTAGCCCTTTTAAAATTCGTTCTCTACTTGCCAAGCTCCTGTATAAGTTGGAAATTCAATTTATTGCTGCGCTCCTTCAGAAGCCACTGGTGGAGATAATGGGAGATTTATTGGTAGTGGGAGTGGAGGTGAGGGAGCTGGGAAGGAGGAGTTGCATGGAGAGCAGAACAAGTGAACTGCTGGAGGGAAGTAACCACAGAGAGGGGCGAGGTCTGTGAGCAAGAGGCTCCCCATTCCTTCCTCTGCACTCTGCCTTCTGCTAAAGCGTTTCTTTTAATGAGGTCCCCCAGTAGTGCGGTGTTTTCCTACAGGGCGGAGAGGATGGAAATGTGACAACAGCTTCATTAGAGGCCAAAGTCAAGATGAAGCCTTTGGGCTTCTGTGCCTACAGAGCTGGTCCTGCCCCTTGTGGTGGCAGTGAAGCCCCCTCCTCTCCCTCAGAAAAGGGCATATTGAAGAGACCTGGTCTGACTGCTGTCTGGGACTTAACAGAAGCCAAACACTGGAGGCTTGTGAACTTTCCTCCAGCCTTGCCTTCTGTCACTAATTCTCTGACCTTAGGCAAATCATTTAACCTCTCTGGGCCTCAATTTTCTCTTCAGCTAAATAAGGAGAATAATGCTGCGCCCTATTCACCTCATAGGACCATCTGATGAGGAGGAGGGCTGAACAATGAAATTAGCTAATGCTCTGCTCCAGAATTTCCAGGTTGCATACAGAAGACCTCAACAAACTCATGTGGAGGTCTCAAAGAGGACAAGGCTAATAAGTCTCTTTCACCTCTGAAAGCTCTACATTAGCCTGACACCTGGAAAAAAAGGTGTCCTTGCTTGAATACTATTGTGTACCATGCCCTGTTCTTAGCACTTGATGAACGTTAGCTCATATAACCCTGAAAAACCACACAAGGAAGGTACTGTTCTTATCCCCATTTGAGGAAACTGCAGAAATTTTCAACACAGCTGCCAGAGATGGGGTCTAGGTTCCTGCCCTCAGATCTGGAAAGACCTGTGGCTGCTTCAACCAATAGAATATGACAGAAATAAGGGGAAGGATATTCAGGGTGGGTCGTAAAAAGCAATGCAGCATTCAGATTATCTCCTGGAACATTCATATGGAGTCTAAGGAGCTCTATAAGGAATGAGACCATCCTGGAGTCACCATGATGGAACAATACCAAGTCACATGAAAAGGCCACATGCAGGTGTTCTGGTGAATAGTTCTAGTATTCTAGTCAGCTCAGCCCACCCCCTTTCAGAGGATTCTGAAAGTCTCCAGCTATCAAATCACCCTCAGGCTTACAACCCTCCCCACTCTGAGGCCCCAGCCATCATGGAACAGAGACAGCCATTCCTGCTGTGCCTTGTCTGAATTCCTGACCCTGGGAATCCATGAGTAGAATAAACCAATTGTTAGAAGGCACTATGTTTTGAGGTAATTTGTTACACAGCAATAGTAACTGAGACAGAAAGGAAAAAGAGGATTAGGCCTAAGGCCATAAGATTCAGACTGAGAAGCCAGTATTCCCAGGCATGTGGCTCCAGCACTCATGCTTGCTTTTTTTCCTTTTTATTTTAGCACTCATGTTCTTAATCATCAGGTTCTTCTGCTTGATAAATTGCATTAATTGCATTAATATGTCTACTAAATGGATGAAAAAGAGCTCTGATTAATAATGACTACTGTTAAGGGTCTCAGTTGATAAAGCATCTGACTTCAGCTCAAGTCATGATCTCATGGTTCCTGAGTTTGAGCGCCGCATCAGGCTCTGCGCTGACAGTGCAAAGCCTGCTTTGGATCCTTTGTCTGTCTCTTTCTCTGTCCTCTGCTACTCATTCTCTCTCCTCTCTCAAAAATAATAAATAAACATATAACAAAATAATGATTACCATGAATGACTATTTTTATTGTTTTTATAAACATATAAATTTTTAAATTTTAAATTATTTAAACATGTATCTGTTTACACAAATCAACCAAAAAAGATTTATTTTATTTGTGCCTATTTTCATATAACACCTTATAGATAATAACTATGTTTTGAGAAACTCTAAACAGTGATAAAGTGCATAAATTCTCCACAACACAGTCACTTAGATGGACAAAGGGATTAAAACATATTAGTGTGCCAAGGTTGGTCCAATGTCTAAACTCAATAGAGACTTTTCTCAGATACCGAGTGGCCTTCCTTCCAAAGTAAAATTCAGCAAGAATCTTTTCTCCTTTGTTTGATATGCTGGAATCCTTACCATACCATACACCACAGTACAAACCAACAAAACATATTAAATGGTCATGTGGTTAGGAGTAAGCCCCATAGTCACATGAGTCAATATTATCACTGAGGATGCTGAGAGTGAGTCTGATCCTTCCCATACTCCAATTCAACAGCAAATAACAATGCCTTTCCACAATCTAAAGAGAAAGAAAAAGCCCTCATCTCCCTTCACTTTCCCAGCCCCACCCCCAAGATTCATGGGTTTTTAACTTCCCATTAACAAGTGGGAGAATCCATATCACAATGTTGGTACTGGTTTTCCTGAATTTAAAAGGGAATACTAAGTGTAGGTATTCTCTCCCAGCTAAAGAAGAAAAAAACAAACAAACAAACAAAAAACCTTACCACAATGTATCATCAATATGCTGCATCCCCAAAGCCTCTGCACTATTAGTGCAGACCCTGATGCGGGGCTCGATCCCACAAAGTGTGAGATCATGACCTGAACCGAAATCCAAAGTCAAACGCGTAACAGACTGAGCCACCCAGACACTCCCAGCATGCAATTCCTTAAAAGGCACACATGAGCCAGGAGATCATGAGCCCAAACTGCAGAAACTCTCTGGTTTTCCAGTACATATATATGTTCCAGTGAGCCCAAGGAGATCACATGAATTCGGGCACCCTTGTTTGGCCACTTGCCTTCTGAGTGAGCCACAAGACACTGGGACATTAATTGTTCCTCTTGTTTTGTGAATATCTGCTCATAAGCTCTTTACCTTCACTGTTCCCTTTGCATGAATATCCCCTGTATTCAGACCTCTCTGTTGGTTGGTCCAAGTTGTGCCCTTTTCATAAGGACTTGTTCAAGTTCAATAATGTCCACCCAGCATCCCTCTCCAAAATGTCTTTGTCTTCTGAATTCCAGTAACATTTTCTCTAGATATTGTCTACATCTGCCATTTTTCATATAATATTTGTCACACGTCACTGCCATAAAAGACATCCCTTTTCCCCATAAATGAGGAGCCATGTGAGGAACAAAAAGTTATCTGAGACTTTATAGTATCACTGACAATTGTGGGGCTAGTACATGTCCATTATTTGGTGATGAAAAAACACTGTGGGGGCACCTGGGTGGCTCAGTCAGGTCAGGTCACGATCTCGCAGTTTGTGAGTTCGAGCCCCTCATCAGGCTCTGTGCTGACAGCTTAGAACCTGGAGCTTGTTTTGGATTCTGTGTCTCCCTCTCTCCTTGTCCCCCCCCCTCTAAAAATAAACATTAAAAATGTTTTTAAAAAGAAAAGAAAAGAGAAAAGACACCATGGTTAAGTAAGGAAGGAGGTAAAAAAAACAAAGAGGAATGCTAATCTTGGCTCTGTCATAGTTCAGCAGAGACTTGGCCAAGTCATTTACTGTGTTTAGAACTCAATTTTTTTTCTATAAAAACCTTGGCTTGGGCAAGATGACCTCTGAGTCCCTTTGAACTACTCTGAGGTCCATTGGTAAGTGTGTGAGATAAAAAGAAAACTGTTTCTCTGCTTTAGGACTGCATGTTTATTAATTAAAGTATACTAAAAGAGACAAACACTGAAGTCTTAGTGACTGAACACAATATGAATAGATTTTTTGGTTTGTGTACAATCTACTGTATGGCAGGAGAAGGGCTCTGCTCCACACACAGAGTCAGAGATCCAGACAGGTGGAGGCTCTTAAAGATTCAGTGTGGCTTCCAACACCTTCAGGAGAGGAAAAGAGGGTCTTGCATGAAAACAAGGTTGCCAGCTACAATACAGGATGCCTAGTTATATTTGATTTTCATATAAACAATGAATAATTTTTTAGTGTAAGTATGCGGTGTGTAATTATCTGAACATTTAAATTTATTGGGCATCCTGTGTTTTCATCTGACAACTCTGCCAGGAGGTTTTCAGGTGCCAAGCCTTAAAATGGTACTCATCATGGCCACTAACTTTCTGTTCATCAGAACTCAGTCACATGACCCCACTAAGATGCAGGGGATGCTGCAGGGGATGCTGGGAAGTACAGCCTCAGCTGGGCAGCTGCTTCCTACCAAAAGCTCTACACTTACTGTTTCCTGTAGCTCTACAGGATAGTTAGCCACCTCTGCCACTACACACTACTGCTATCAACCTGGTTGAGTCAGAGTGGGGAAAAGAGTATTTTAAAGTAATTTTTCTAATGACTTCAAAGACTTGGCATTCCTTTTTAAAAAAAAAAATGTTTATTTACTTACTTTGAAAGAGAGAGAGATCTTGTGCAGGGCAGAGAGAGAATCCCAAGCAGGCTCTGCATTATCAGCACAGAGCCTGTTGCAGGGCTTGATCTCACAAACTTGTGAGATCATGACCTGAACCAAAATCAAGAGTCAGACACTTAACGAACTGAGCAGCCCAGGTGCCCCTCAAAGATCTGGCATTCTGAAACATAAATGGGCTAAGGCTAGAACTGAAGGAAATAGACATTTTATTTCACTCTGAGGTGGAGAAAATGGGCTTCACTGTATCAGGATAGTTTATTTGCTGAATGGAGAAAAAAATCAGGATTGATATTCAGGGCTTTTCTTTTTCATGTACCTTAATCAAATTAAATTTTAAATCACATGCATGCTCTCTATTTACGTACTATATTCTCATTTAAAAGTCTCCAGAATATCATTTTGATTCAATGAAACTGGTAATTCTCTATGTTATTTATGGGATCCTATCTATCCTCCCCCCCCCATATTATTTGGATTGACTAGTCCGTGTTATACTACATAAGAGGAAGAACTCTTACTTTGCTATTCAGAAGTCAAAATTAACTGCTACTGTATAAACTGCCCAGTTTTCTTCTTTGCTCTGAAGGCTATGCCAGGACTCAGCGATTACAATGTGAAAACATCTGAGCTACTGTGGCTAGCCTCCAAGACACAGAAAAAGCTATAATGTCTGAAAGCTAATATAGAGTTGGGGATGGATGGGCCAGACTGCAAGATGAATGGAAAGCAGTGTGGTCTGTAGAGTGTTCGAATTTTTTTTTTCAAAAGGAATTTTTTACCCCAGGCCAGAAGCCTTTGTGTCACGGAGACTGTCTCATTTCTCTGCTCAAAGGCTGTCAGAGATGACTGAGATTTGAGAACAGTTTCTGATGTTGACGAGGTCAAGGGAGGCAGCACTGCGAACCATCAGTCACTGCGTCAGCGGTGAGCTGAGGAGACACGTGAGCCCCACACTGAAACCTGGAAAGCCGTTTTCTCCAGAGGAACAGAGGGGAAGGGGGAGGTGCAGATGAGAGAAAGGAAGAAAAGACACAGGTCAAATGGTCACGACAAAGTTTACCACATTAGTATTCAGCTGGAATCAGAGAAACTTTCTCAGTCCCAGTTGGGAGTGTTCTGAAGAAAGAAGTTGGCTAGAGGCAAAAATCATATTAATATTACTGTGCTTAATCAATATATGAAACCCTCCAATGTAGTTTTGCAAGGCTGCTCCACAAAGTTAGGACCTGAAGTGATTCTTATTCCACCTGATTGTGTTTGCAAACAGCACAGGTCAGGGGCATCTGGACTCAGACCATGGGAATATGTACCGGCAACGTATTCCCAGCCTCAGGGATTGGCTGGGTTTGCATAAAACTGGTCAGGCGACAGCCTAGCCACCATTCTTTTCAAAATCAGGCACTAGCTCAATAGAAACAAGCCTCAGTGGACAGCACAATGCTCTGCTCTGAGAAGGATGGACCAAGAGAAGTCACCATGTGTCGTCCCTATAGGTCAACCCATACAGGGTCAGCCCAAGGCCAGAAGGTTGGAAGCCTTAAAGCCATGAGTGTACCTTAAAATCTTAAATGAAAATGTAAGAATTTCCCATATTTCAATGTCTTTTTTGGATCAAGTGTAAAGAACATCTCAAATCCAGTGACTTGGCCAAATATCTTTCCATCCTTCCTGAAACTTTAAAGGCTATGTGAGAAACCAATAGGCCATACAGAGTCTGCACAGAGACATAGAGAAAAGATATCTTTCTATTAGAAATCTATAGAAACACTTCCAAATTTGGAGGATGTTTTTCCAGTTCCATTTATCTAGTTCAGTGCTTCTCAACTGGAGGGTGACATTGGGAAATGTGTAGATACACAACTAGAGTAGAGTTTGCTATGGGCTTCCAGTGTATAGAAGCCAGGAATGTTGCTAAATAACCTATAATGCACAAGTCACACACACCCCCTTCAAAACAAAGAATGATATGCTTGAAAGTGTCAATAGTACTGAGATTGAGAAACCACTGCTAGTTAAAATTAAGGCACTCTGGTTATCAGATAAGAAAAAAAAAGACCCTCTCAAATCACTTCATTTGCTATCTGAAAATCATGATCTAGGGCTCATACACTTATACTCCTCTGCACTCCTTCTTTCCTTCATTATTCCTCCTGTTTCCATTTCTTTCTGTCTGTAAGTATGAAAATTAAATTTTTATTTTTATTCAATCGTACAAAGTTCCATGCACCTGTTGTAATGAAGGGATCGGTCTCTTTTTACCTTTATAAAAATGGTTGGCAACTCCAAATTGATCAGTGGGACAATTTGGTAAATGTGATTTGTCAAATCCTTTGGAGTTGGGCCAGCCTGACATGAGACAAGTTTGTATCTTCTGAAATCCTAATATTTAGAATTAGGAACCTGGAGAAAGCCAGCTGCTGACCCTCCCTACCCTCACCCTCAGGAGGAGGAAAGGTCTAGAGTGAGATTTTCTCTTTCTCTCCACTATCTTGCATTTTCAGTGGTACACAGGGAGCACATTCAGTGGTACATGGGGAACTTAGAGCTCCTGGTAGCCCCCATTAGCCTTTCTAGAGATTTATATTAAATTTAAGTCCTCTTTCTTGAATAACTTTTTGCACTTTCTTGTCAGCACTACTGCTTCCAGTGCTTCATCTGTGTTTCTGCTTATAAATGCTCCAAATGGAAATTCGTTTTCTCTTTGCCCGCCCATTAGTCTCATTTCTCTGCTCTTCATTTCTTTGCAATGTCTCTAAATCTTCACATCTCATGACTGTGTTCTTAGTTCCTTTGACCAAATCATGAAGAGAAATGTAAATAGCACTGAGCCTAGTTCTGCTTGTCCCCTGTGGCACTCCACCAGGCACTCTGCCCAGCTGGGGATGCTGCCATTTATCTTAACTTGGCCTCCAGTTTCTTGGCCCAAGTCCTTAATTACTTAAAAGGTAAGACAGTTTCTGTTGGTGGTTCTCAACATCTTTAAAATTAAGTATATTTCTAAATATTCCCATTGTCTTTTCTTGGTGGTTAAAACCTCAGCGTGGCTCAAACTATGCACTATTCTCTACCCCAACACTCTGAGGTAAGTTTCAAGTGATCTCTACAGTTATTTTTTTTATTTTGAGAGAGAGAGAGTGAGTGAGCAGGGGGAGAGAGACAGAGACAGAGACAGAAAGAGAGAGAGAACCCAAGCAGGCTCTACACTCAACACAGAGCTCATGTGGGGTTGATCCCAGAGCTCATGTGGGATCATGACCTGAGCTAAAATCAAGAGTCAGACACTCATCTGACTGAGCACTCAGGTTCCCCTAGAGTGATTCTTAACATACCATACTTTTTAAAAACATGAGTCAGAAATGATTAAATTGCTAATGCATCCCACTTGGTTCTTGTTTTAATATCCTAGAAAGTCACTGTTTGGTTCACAAAAACTAACTCTATCCCCAGTCCCCATCTCCTTTCCTCCACCTTACTGTCAAACACCAAATGGAAACCTTGTCTACACTCTCTTTCCAGACAATTGCAGAGCTACATCTGAGGCAGGTGTACCATAGCCACAATCTGTTCCATAGGACTGCCCAAGATGGCACCCGATGGAATAAATCAAGGTATGCTTCACAGAGAGTCTCTCCATACCACTCCCACCTTGAATGCAAATTTGTCAGAAATTCCCTCTTTATTTTGAAAACTGGTTGCCCCCAATCCAGTTTCAGAGAAGCAAGTGATTTTAAGATGACAGTTACTGCAATGAAGTTCTGAGATCTCTGATGATGCAAGTCCTAGGATGGGGACCACTAATGTATTTCCTACAAAATAGAATATTGTCATGTAAATCGATGCCTATTCTTCTAGATTTCATATGAAACCACAGGTATTAATCAAAAAGTATTAAATCCAAGCCTACTATGATAGCCCTGACACTATTCTAGGTGTTGAAGATTGAGTGCTGAAAAAGAGGAAAATATCCTGCTTCCATGGAGCCTAAAATTAAAGTGGAATGGGATAAACTAATACGCAAAGAAATGCTAGTATGTTGTCAGGTAGTGATAAGTGCTCCATTAAGAAAAATAAAGCAGTGCAAGGAATAGAGAATGCTGTGTGAGAAAATAAAGTGGCTATTTTAGGTAGGATGATAAGGGAAGGGCCTCCCTGAGGGGCAGCCATTTAACATAACCTCAATGAAAAGAGGAAGCCAGTCAGGTGAAGATTTGGGAGAAGTACCTTCTGGAGGTGAAATTCTGAGGCTTGAGATAGCAATGAATCTAAATCTAGTATGGCCAAAGAATAGCAAGAAGGTCAGTGTTACTGGAGCAGAGCAAGAGAGAAGAAGCAAGGTTTGAGACATGGACAGAGGGTGAGTCACATAGACCCTGTGGAAAAAATTCCAAAGGGTGTGTATTTGCTTCCTATGGCTGCTGTAATATATTATCAAAAACTGGGTGGGTTAAAACAATAGAAAATGTTTATCTCACAGCTGTGAAGGCCAGAAATAATGAAATCTAGGTGTTTGTAGGATTGGTTACCCCTGCATGATCTGAGGGAGAATCTGTTCCATGCCTCTCCTGGCTTCTGATGGCTGCTGGCAATACTTGGCTTGCAGACACATCACACCAACATCTGCCTTTGCCTTCACATAGCCTTCTTCTCCACATCTGTAGCCCCCAAAGTTTCCTCTTTCACTTATAAGTACACCTGTCATTGGATTTCAGGCTCATCCTAAACCCAAGACGATTTCATCTCAACATCCTTAACTAAATTGCATCCACAAAGGTCCTTTTTCCAAACAAAGTCATATTCAAGTGTTCCTGGAGTCAGAACATAATCATATCTCTGGGCAGGGGGGGAGGAGGCACTATTCAACCACTACAAGGAGACAGCAGAAGACTCAAACAGGAAGTTGACCTCATCTGGTATATTTTAAAGGATTGTCCTGTATGTCATGTAGAGTAGTCTGGTGGGAACAAGAGGGAAGTGTGGAGACGATGCACACTTTCCCATGGATTCCACTGCTTTTGATTTGCCCTTTTGTTTTGGGGTAGCAAAGGATCTTTGGACAGCCTAATTGCAGGGTTTTGGTAAGAAGAGAGGATAAAATGTTTCTTTGCCGATGCACAAGAGGGCCATTACTAATGTTCTAATGGACAGGCCATATAGTGAATCCACCAAAGTTTCAGTCAGAAAATCTCAAGGTTAATCACCTACATAGCAAAATGTTTACACAGCCATCATGCTGAATGCTATCTTTATAACAACCAATAATATAACTTTTAAGAAGTGCTTACTAAGCACCAGGCACTGATCTAATTGCTTTATACACATTATTTCCTCACTGGATTTTAGTAGTATTCAGTGGGAGATAGATCATTAATTCTCTTTTGCTTTTAAGGTCCTACAATTTGATGAATTCAGATATGGAGTTATTATAAGTTACAGTTTGGGTTCTAACCATCAATCTACATCATCATCATCAAAAATTTCTTTTTAAAATTCTAATTTAGTATCATTATCAAATTGAATATTTCAAACACTGCATTGCATTTGACTCTGGATTCCATTTAAAATCCAACCTGCTCACCTAAACAACTGTCATGTCACATAAAAACTGCTGTTTATTGCTAACCCAGTAGGGGCCCAGAAGAAAAAGTATTGCCTACTATGCTTACCATTACTCTATCTTATTTTAGATGTGCGTGATCCTCACCAACACTGGGGGGCGGGGGTACTAGATTTGTCATATCTAGAATGTTATACTTAGCATTCTTAGCAATACTTAGTAAATTGATGATCATTGGTAACTGATATTTTCAAAAATGGTGCAACCAGACTATGTACCTCCTGATGGAAATATATAATACTACCTAGGATTAGTGTTACTTTTTCCTGCTGCTCCCCACCAAAAATCAAGTCTAAAATAATCGAGTTTCTAGATTTAACTATCAATGCACAGGAAATAAAAGGCATGTTCAGTAACACCAAGGATATAAAATCAGCAAATTCCAAATGGTAATAAACTCTAAGGACAACTGATTGAATTTTATTAAAATATAAAACATATAGAAGGAAATTAAGAATTTCTTGCTGCAAAAAAAAAAAAAAAGAATTTCTTGCTGCAATGTATAGCAAGCAAACAAACTGTTAATGAGATGTATTACATAATTACAAATTTGAAGGGCATTCAAGGGACCGTGGACATGTGCAACAATGCCATGAATTGATACTGAAAAAAATAAGGAATTATTGTTAATTACTTGAGGTGTGACAACAACATTGTGGTCATATTTTTGTCCTTATCTTTATCTTTAGAAATATATATAAGAAAATACAGATGAAACAATATGTTTTGGTTTGGCTTCAAAATAATCTGAGAGGTGGGGGTGTTCCTGAAATAAGACCAGACACAAGTTGATAACTGTGGATGTAAGAAATGGGTGCATCAGGATTATGATATGGTTCTATTTTTATGCATGTTGAAAATTTCCAACATTAAAGTTTTCAAAAAACTTAGAGTCCAAAATATACATAAAATATAAAATAAATGCTATACATGCTCATTGTATAAATATGGAAAGCACAGAAAAAAATTTAAAATAATATTATGAAACTACTCATAATGCTGCCCCATTAAATCAACTACACAGTACTCAGGACACCTACTGTCTGCTTTTCAGGCCCATGTTCTAATTTGAGTGTAGTGAATAGAATGAAGAGCTTCTGTGAAGTCTGAAGAAACTATTCTTTGAAAACATTTTTCCTTAGGTCTCTCTTCATGTTCCCCTACCTTCAGGTCAAAACAGAAGCACTACTCAAGAAATGCATTCTTCTTGTGCATAACTAAACTTAAGTGGGTAGCTACAGAGGAGCAAATCTGGTTCTAGCTTTGCAAATCAAATGCGTAAGTAGAAGAGGAGCTTTCACACAAACACCCAGATTGAAGCTTTAAGGCTTTTATTATAGGGCTCTTGCTTTGCTGGGATCTTGCTCCCTCTTACCCTTTCCCCTCTTCTAGATACACTGATACCGTAATTAAATGTCTCTTCTAGAGGCTTAGAGTTTACACTCTTCTGGAAGATATACCAATCAAATAACAAACCGAGAGTGGGGACACCGAACTTCGCAATAGTTACTGCCACTTAGGATTGTTTTCCCAAATGGGCTGGGAAAGTCTGCTACAGTGACCGGTAAGCTCCGCCATGCTTCCACACTGACAGTGCCATTATCTTTCCACAGTTTAAATCCTGTCCTAAGGAGCTCACACATGTATGCTGGTTTCCTTCCTGTGACAAGTGTTCTTTCTGGCTGCTGCTTCTGCATCAAACAGCTGTGGCATTTGTCACTAGGACTGTTAAGACAATTTCCCCATTCTAATAAGATTTTACTCTTGAGTAAAATAATTTTTCTCAGTATGGCTTTAGATTTTTTTTTATAAACATAATCAGTTTTCAATGAAGGGTGGATTTTCTCCCCCACATTCGGAAATGATTTATATTAGGCATTTGAAGACAAATATGGACATTTTTATTATTTTTAGAAAATTTCTTAAAGCAAGCAAGAGAAATCCAACAACTTGGAGTAGATTTACAGTTAGCCCCCACCCCCCACCCCTTTGTCTTGCCCTGGAGCCTGATGGGACTTGAGTGTCCTTGGAGGAATGGCAGAGGGAAATGCTAGGGGCCAATTGCTGATTTTATCATTCAAACACAAAATTTGTTACACCACTTTATCGGTCACAGGGAAAGCAATTATATTGTGGTTCAATTTTCCACTCAATGGCTGTACTGGGGATCAAAGTCAGTTTTTATGATGGGAAAAAATGTTTTGCTATTTTATTTGTTACCTAAAATAAAGAAATACACTATTATAATGCGTTCTGAGGTTTTCCTACCTCCACCCCCTACTCCTTCATGAGGTACAGTGGATTATTTTGGCTTTCTCCCTTCCTTTGACTCAATAATCAGTTTTCTTCCTGTCCTCTAAAGCATATTTCACTGTAGAAATGAAATTGGCACGGTTTAAGGCAACACAGCATTAGGACTCTAATCACAGCCACAAAGAGCAAAAACCTGCCCTGCGCTATTTATTCTTTCCTAGACGGGTACTTTTTCAAAAGAAGTAGGCATTGTAATGATTTCTGTATGTGTATAAACTGCTACGTGTTGTGTGACGTGTTATGTTGTGCACTGTTTCCCGTCTTCCATGTGAAATAATTAGCACATCTTTCTGCTGCATTTACAACTCCCCTTTTTTTTTTTTTTTTTTTTTTTGCTACAGAAACAGTGAAATGGGATTGGGTATGAAGGATTCATATGGAATTATAAGTAAAAATCATCTATTTCAATTAAAAAATAACAGAAGATGTTCTGTCTTCAATTACAATCTTTTTGCCTTATTGTCTATCTTCTTTGCAATGAGGAAACTGAAGTAAAATTTAAATTATTGAAACCAAGTAAAAATTGTTCTTATCATTTGTTGGGAAATATAACTTCAGGACTAGTTAATGATTAGTGCTTTTTGTTTTAAAGTTCCAATTTTAAACCCAGAAATCCAGTGAAAGGAACCTCAAACAATTGTGCTGTGGGGCTACAGTGTGTAATAAAACTGACTAGCTAAGTGAAAACTAATACTTTTTATTGCACACTTATTCATATTTGTTAAGAAAACAGAGAAAAGTGACAGCTACTTCCCTCTTTCAAATGATATCAAGTTTACATTGACATTTCTAGTTGGTTTCGACTTTTACAATTTGATTGAGATCATCTTTATTTTTTCTGGTCTCCTGCTAATTGCCTCCAGGCTTCAGAGTCTTACAACACATCCCCTGAATCCAGGAGTGGAGGATTCTGGAATCTGCTGTAGGTGAATAATTACTGCAGTAGCTGAGTGATGGTCTAGCTACCATGGGACATTTCTGTCCGTGGAGCTTCAGGCGATGGCAGAAGAGAGGAGTGTGAGGCCCCATAATGGTTTGCGTGGGGAGGCAGCCAAGTACACCCGAGGGAGTGGCGCCACAGGCCGGCTGGTGTCTGCTACCCTCATTTCTGCCCATCGTTGGTGCTTAGAACTAGGTATTTGATGTGAATTAGGGTGACTTCTTTTTTTTTCTTCTTTTAATATTTATTTATTTTTGAGAGAGAGAGAGCGCGAGCAAGCACGAGCAGCAGGGGTGGGGGGCACACAGAGAGGGAGACACAGAATGCAAAGCAGCCTCCAGACTCTGAGCTGTCAGCATAGAGCCCCATGTGGGGCTCAAACTCGGAAAGTGAGATCATTACCTGAGCCAAAGTCAGATGCTCAACAAACTCAGACACCCAGGTGCCCCGAATTAAAGTTACTTCCAACATTGAGAGTTTGAGTCTCCCTCTCAGTGGTTCCCCTATAAGTTTTGCTCTCTCATATACGTTTAAAGTGCTTTTTAAAGCATTTTCTTGGGGCAAAAAACTGGGCCTCAGAAAAAGGCAAACATGCACCAGAGAAAGATATTTTTGATAACTACAGCTACCATTTATTGACATTTTATTATGTGCTACTTTGTGTGTATATGTTGTATATTACATCCTAGGAGCAATCCTGGAACATACCAATTATTATCCCCATTTTTTAAGATGAAAAAGCTTAGGCCCTAAAACCTACTTAAACTTTTCTTTAAACTATCTGCCAAACTGCTCCTAGAACACTTGCTTACTATATGGTAAAGAGTGTACAGATAACAATATTAACCAGTCCAAACACAATAATGCTCCTCATCCAATCTTAAACACCATCTTCCAAAGCTTTAAGTTCATTTTTTTACCTTTACATATTCCAAAAGCCCTCATAATCACAAAGACCTCTAACTCAATAATTTTGCCAGAAATTTAACTTATTTTGGAAGACTAACACAAATTCAACTTTTCTATAGTAGTCTTAGACATTGTTCTGAACCTGTGAAAATACCACCTATTAAAACTTAATAAATGTATTCAAAGCTGGCAATCGGCTATTATTTTGGCCTACACTGAGCTGAAATCACTTTTATTCTATCAAACAAAATGCAACTTTTTCAACTTAGTAACTAGTATAATGCCTAAATACTGTTATTTAAAATATTATTTTGGGGCTCCCTGTGGCTTAGTTGGTTGAGCACCTGACTCTTGATAATGGTTCAGGTCGTGATTTTCCGGTTGTGGGACTGAGCCCCACATCAGGCTCAGGACTGAGCATGGAGCCTGCTTAAGATGCTTTCTCTCCCTCCCTCAACACCTGCCTCTCTGTCTCTCAAAATAAATAAATAAACTTTTTAACAAAAGAAAGAAGAATGGGGAACGTGGGAGGCTCAGTCGGTTAAGCATCCAGCTCTTGGGTTCGGCCTAGGTCACGATCTCACAGTTCCTGAGTTTGAGACCCGCATCGAGCCCTGCATCAAGCTCTGTATTGATGGTGCAGAGCCTGCTTGGGATTTTCTCTCTCCCTCTCTCTTTGCCCCTTCCCTGCTTGCTCACTCTCTCTCTCTCTCTCTCTCTCTCAAAATAAATAAATAAAAAAATACAATAAAGTAAAAAAAGAAAAAGAAAAATATATATTATTTTGATTTAGATGCTTATATGTCAAAGTAACTAGACCAACTGTTTTACTTTCCTATTACTTTTAATGAACTTAATGCTGAGTTCTATTCATCTTGTGATAATCCAGTCAATCAATTAATAATTTACCTACAAATGGTCAGCTCGAGCCAGAGGCAAAACAAACTGATTTTGGTCAGGACATGGAAAAAGTAATTGGAATGGGAATGGGTGTCTTAAATATCTAGCCTTTAAAAACAGTATTATCTAAAAGGAATATAGTGAATGTAATTCTAAGTATCGTCCCATGTTCCCAGTGGGTCGTTTCTACATACAGATTAGTTGGTTGCCACGACACCAAACTTAATTTAATGCAATGTGATACTGTGAATAAGATTAGTTCTCTCTATCATGATGCATTTTATTTATTTTTTTATTTTTTTTCCAATATATGAAATTTATTGTCAAATTGGTTTCCATACAACACCCAGTGCTCATCCCAAAAGGTGCCCTCCTCAATACCCATCCCCCACCCTCCCCTCCCTCCCACCCCCCATCAACCCTCAGTTTGTTTTCAGTTTTTAACAGTCTCTTATGCTTTGGCTCTCTCCCACTCTAACCTCTTTTTTTTTTTTTTTCCTTCCCCTCCCCCATGGGTTTCTGTTAAGTTTCTCAGGATCCACAGAAGAGTGAAACCATATGGTATCTGTCTTTCTCTGTATGGCTTATTTCACTTAGCATCACACTCTCCAGTTCCATCCACGTTGCTACAAAAGGCCATATTTCATTCTTTCTCATTGCCACGTAGTATTCCATTGTGTATATAAACCACAATTTCTTTATCCATTCATCAGTTGATGGACATTTAGGCTCTTTCCATGATTTGGCTATTGTTGAGAGTGCTGCTATAAACATTGGGGTACAAGTGCCCCTATGTATCATGATGCATTTTAAATAACAGCTTTAAACTTTCTTTGAATTGTGAACCAAATTTTTAAATAGTCTATTTAGGATGCTCCTTCCTATTTTATGTAATTTTACATTAACTCTGATGTACAAAAGCTCCAGTTCTAATAAAAGCACAAAACTGAATACCTTGTAAACCATTTAAGTACCCTCCCCTTCAAGAACATCTAGTATGTAAATATCCAAATTAGAAAATAGATGGAGGGCAGATTAGTAATGATTCTATTTCTTTGGAATTTTTCACTTATGGATTTTTTAAATTCCAAATTGTCCTTGCTCATTTATTTTGGCACTTATTACATTTGCATTTTTATTATCTGTTTACCTGTTTTCATTCCTTTCTACACAATGCCCTTCTGAAGGGCAGAATCCCTGACTTTATTTTTTCTTACTCTAGTACTTAACACATATAAGAAACTCAAATACTGTTGTATTAGTGAAGTAATTAACAAGCTATGATTTGAAACAACTTTTCATATATATATATATATATATATATATATGAAAAAACAACTATATATATATTTACATATATGTATATATATTTTCTTTTTATATTCCTACACATCTCAGTTGCACTAAGATATCTTTGTAAATTAGTTCTAACCTTTTCTGTAGTTTCTTTTTAGTTCTTAGAGAAAACATATAGGATAATTTTTCAGAAAGAAATATTACAAAGCTAGATTCTTCCACTCTGAGAAAACTGAGAATTAGAAAGAATGCACTGAGCCAAACACTTTCTTCGGCAATCTTCAGAGCAATACTTTTTTTCTGTCCTTTTTTCCTTTAGCAGCACAAAGAAGTACATAAAAATAAATTTTTAAATAAACAAGTAAACAAACAATTTTATCCCCACTGCTCTAGTCCTTCAATCTTGAACTTCTATTTACAAACACTGGATTTGAAATAGCATCATCGGTAAATAAGGCTGCCATTTCAAGCTTAAAAGCATAGCTGATGAGAGACATGATGATTGCTTAAAATATCCTAAGGGGATGAAAACTAAACTGGAGAAAGAATTATTTAGGCATAACTAAAGCATAACTAAAGGGAGATATAACTGGATGGAGAAATACTAAATTTAAAAAAAAGAATAATTTCAGGGAAAGAATCAGTATATAAAAAACCCTCAAACTTTCTTAACAGTCTATTGGGCTGTGGAATTGCTTCTAATGGAAAGTAGTAGAAAAAAGTCATGAGTGCTTAAAACTAGACCAAAAACTACCAAGGACAAAACAAAGATGAGGATAGCCTCACACAGGCAAAGTGTGTGTCAAAGTGATGAAATACAGTCCCTCCTAGTTTTAAGCATCTTGATTTCAAGAAATGAAATCCTAATGTTTCTCCTAATTTGATTTTCCAAGGAAATATGGTAAGCAAAGCGCCTATGAATCATTTCTAACAGACTTCAAGTAAAGTCCTACTTTTCATCCACAAAGATAATGACTGCTTACACACACACGCGCACACACACACACACACACACACCTTCTAAAGTTGATATTCTGTTTTCTCTTAAAGCATATGTAGTCTGTTCTAAATAACTAAGTAAGTAGAAGTCATATTCTTTGGGCTTTCTTCCCCAAAACCAATTTCCCTCCATATATAACCATACTTAGAGTAGCAGAAAAATAAAGATCCATTGTTTTTCCTCCCCAGCTATAAAAGCGCCAAGCCTCTTCAGCCTGACAATTTAAATGAGTTGAAGGCATCTCCCACATGGGAATCTGTAGTGTCAGAGATAAATTTTTCAGTAAACCTGCACCAAGGGTGAGGAAGGGAAACCTGTTGATCTCTGATTTTTTCCCCTCTTTATTTCTTATTTCAATTGCAGAATGGATGAGCAAGAATGTCTCATTTTTCTCTGAATTCCCAAAAGAGTGATTTCAGATAAAACGAGGAGATTCTATATGGTCCCAAAATTTGTGATGTAAGCAAACAATTGTTATTCTGCTACACACCAGCTGAGTGTGTAGCCCTCTGATTATAATGGCATCCAGTTGTGATTGAAGGACCTAGTGACGATGATCCATGAAATTTATAGGTTAATACAGGAGCCACCTTCCTCCCAGGATCCATTCCTCCTCTTGGATTGGATGGTGATGGGCTAGGGTTGTGTTTGGCACACTTTGTTCATCTACTATTTGCATTTTTACTGCCGTTAAACTGCTTCCTAGCTTCATCGCCTATTCACCCTTGCCTTGTTCCTGCTAAACAACAATGGATTTCAAAGACACAAAATAATTAAAAATAAAGTTTTGGGGTGTGTCTTGGGGCAAAATCAGCTTATTTGTTTGAACTGATCTGACAAATCTATGAATTCAGTAGAGTGTTTAACTAAACCAATTGGCATTCAATTGAGGCTGTGGTATGAATGGTCTATGTAGACCCAAACCTCAAGATTTTGGGGATGGCATTTAAACTCCTTCTCAAAAGAATCCTAGGCTTAAGGATTAAGATCAAATTGAAAATTTTGAAAATGAATCTTATTTACCAGCTTATTATCTATGTGACCTTGGGCAAGTTATTTAACCTTACTAATCTAACCCTCAGTTTCTTCATCCACACAGATGTATGTACAATGAGTGTATATATTCAAATGGGAAAAGAGTCCTAAGAGTATGTGTTTTCTAGAACTTTGTGAGCACTGGATGAAATGTCTGCTCAAGGAATGATATTGTGCTGTATGGATGTTAAGTACGATTTGTCAACTTGCTGTATTAAATACATATTTGGGAATCATTTACTATCATCTAAACCATGAGTCTCCAAGTGTTATCCAGGGGCCCTTATGTGTTCCAACGAAATCTTTTAGAGTTGGTAAAATTAACATTTTTATAATAATACTAAGTTGCTTTTTAAAAAATTATCTTTCTCTTACAAGTATATAGTGGAATTTTCAAGAATCTATGTAACATGTGATATCCAACAGCTGAGTGCAGGATTAGATATGAAAAGAGATTTGCAAGATTGTAAAGAGGTCCTGAGAGAAAAAAGTTTGAGAACTGCAGTGCTAAACCATGTTCATTCACTTTAGGTAGATGTGTCCTGAGATGAACCTGTGTGTGGTGACTGGAATTACCCTGCTAAGTACCTCAGCTCTGTATCTCACAGAGGTGAAGGCACACCTTTAGTGTATGCTTTTTAGTCACATGAGCTATAGTTAGAGAATTTAAAATCCCATTATTAGATGCTGTTATTAGTTAAAAAATGAAACCTGGGATAGGAATATGCATAATGGTTTTATCTAATAGTGATTTACAGAACTGGGAGTTAATTGTCTTTCTTTAAATTCATCAGCAACTTACTAAGGACCTACAGTGTGCCAAGCACTGTACTGGAATTTGCACAAATGGTCTCTTATTTAATCTTCAGAACCCTGTGATACGACTGTTGTTATTTGCCCTCGGTGTATATGGCCTACTAGAAAGGTGAGAGAATGTAGTGGCGAAGGCACCGACTCTGTGGAGCTTAGCCACCTGGTTTCAAATCCCAGCTCTGCCATCCACTAGCTGTATGACCACAGTTAGGGCACATAACTTCTCTGTGCTTCATTTTCCTCATCCATAAAATGGGTATAATAATAGCCCCTAAATCATGCATTTGTTACAAGGATTACATGAGTCAGACTATGTAAAGTGCTAAGAAAAATCTCTGAAATTTAGTAACCACTATGTAAGTTTTTACCATTATTATTTCTAATGTCAACCAAATAATATTCTTTACTAATTACCATTATTATTTCTAATGTCAACCAAATAATATTCTTGACTATGAGTTAAACCTACCATTTAACATACTCATGGACAATGTAATGACCACGAGCCAATCAGAAGATGTTATTACTGAGGGCGTAATGAGGCCAGAGTCAACAGGAGCCCAAACGTTTTGTGGCCCAACCATCTGTCTCATTCCAAAGATACATATTTCATTCCTTGTTCTGGTAAATCCATTCAGAAATGCCTCCCTTTGATATAGAGGTGAACCAGGTACCAAAAGCTGAATTTATTCCAAAAACATTTTTTCAATTGTCAGTTATGTTCCAGGAAGAGTGAGCAACATGACAGAGGCATGGAGACATCACACCATAGGTGGTCCTGTTAAGGAAACCCTCAGGGATGTCCAGAACTAGAGCATGGAGTGAGAGGAGATGTAAGGAGACAGTCTTGCTCACCAGGCTAAAAGGCTGCAGTTGGCTCTGAAGACAATTCTGCAGTTTGAGGCTGCAGAACAATATGGTCAAGTCTGCACTTTAAAATTATCTTGGGTGTAAGCATGGAAGATGGATTGTAGGGACTAAAGTGGAGGTAAGGGAATTGAGAGATTATTAATACATTTCCAGTGAGAGATTATGAGGGTTTGAACTCAGGGGTAATGGTGCAAATAAGGAGGATGGTGTGTTTATGAGAAGTGTGTGTGTGTGTGTGTGTGTGTGTGTGTGTGTGTGTGTGTGTGTGTGTGTTGTAGTGGGAAACAATTCTTTAGGGCTGGAAACTACATTATAAATCATCTAATCCTTGTCTCCCTCCCACAATCAACTTTAGAGATTAAAAACTGAAGTTAAATGTCTTTCAAAAGCCTCAGAGAGACAGAAAGGATTAGTGAAAAGAAAAAAGAAGTTTAATAATTTGACCAGGTTCCTAATCCTACCTCTGTCCCTCACCTTTTTAAGATTCAGCTACATATTTTCTGAAATGTAAATGAAACTACCTGTCCTGCCTGCCTCACAGATTGTTGAAGCAATATGCCTAATGAGATAATGTATTTGTAAGCACCTGATAGCCTGTAAAACATGCTTCACATATTAATTTCCAGGTCCTCTGATGCATTTTCCATTCTTTGAACCATGAGAAAAGTGAAAAACACTAGTGAAAGTGAGAAAGAGAAAAGCTCTAGTGATGTCAGGAAGGAGGGGCCTCCCTATATTCTGATGGGCAGATCCATCACCCTTCTAGAGAAAAGAACAGGGATGGTTTCCAGGATCTGAGAAAAGTTGACAACAGTGGGCTGCCATGTTCAGAGATGTTTGTGCTCCCCACTCCTTCAGTGAAATTGAGAGATGATGTCTCACTTTATATGCTCAGAGGCCAAGAGTGAAGAGAATAATTTCATTTTAGATAAAAATGAATGAAACATCAGGGCATCACATGTCTACCAGTACATGGACAAAACTTGCTAATATATACTAGAAGTATTTATATGTCACGGAGAGAAGCGATTCACATCAATAGAGTCACATTGGTCCCAATGCACTAAAATATTAGCAGTCATGAACATTTTGTAACATTATATACTTTTTTAATTTAAATTTTAGTCAACATACAGTGTAATATTAGTTTCAGGAGTAGAATTCAGTGACTCATCATTTACATACAACACCCATTTCTCATAAAAACAAGTGCCCTCCTTAATGCCCATCACTCATTTAGCCCATCTCCCACCCACCTCCCTCTATCAACCCTCAGTTTGTTCTCTATTGTTGAGAGTCTCTTAAGGTTTCCCTCTCTTCTCTTCCCCCCATTTCCCATATATTCATCTGTTTTGTTTCTTAAATTCCACATGTGAGTGAAATCATGTGGTACTTGTCCTTCTCTGCTTGACATATTTTGGTCAGCATAATACATTCTAACTCCATCTACCTCATTGCAAATGGCAAGATTTCATTATTTTTGATTGCTGAGTAATATTCAATTACACACACACACATATATGCACGCACACACACACACACACACACACCACATTTTCTTTATCCATTCATCAATCAATGGACATCTGGGCTCTTTCCATAGTTTGGCTATTGTTGATAATGTTGCTATAAACATTGGGGTGCATGTAACCCCTTTGAATCTGTATTTTTGTATTGTTTGGGTAAATACCTAATAGTGAAATTTCTGGATTGTAAAGTAGTTCTATTTTTAGTTTTTTGAGGAAACTCCATGCTGTTTTCCAGAGTGGCTATACCAGCTTGCATTCCCACCAGCAGTGCAAGAGGGTTCCCCTTTTTCTGCATCCTTGCCAATACCTGTTGTTTCTTGTGTTGTTAATTTTAGCCATTCTTCCAGGTGTGAGGTGGTCTCATTGTGGTTTTGATAATAATTCACAGATCCTGAAAAAGCTTTTGAAAAAATTCATTTTTCATTCTCAATAAAAAATACTAAATATAATATAATATAATATAATATAATATAATATAATATAATATATATTAAATACATATAATATATAGCAATTATATATAATATATTAATTATAAATTTTTATACAAAATACTATACATAATGTATATATATACATATGTATATATGTAATATAGATATAATATAATATATGTATATATATACTATATATAAAATATATGAAATATATATTATATATACATATACATATATATGATATATAGCAATTATATATAATATATATTAATTATATATTAATTATATATAAATATAAAAATTTTATACAAATACTATATAATATATATCATATCAATTACATATAATATAATTAATATATTAAATTACATATATGATATATAACAATTATTATAATATACATATATGATATATAACAACACATTATAAATATGATTTTTATATTTATATTTGTAATATATTATATATCTTATATTTACATGTATAATATATATAAAAGATATATTTTTTTAATTTTTGCATTTTTATTTTTATGCATACATGCACACACCTCAGTCCTAAAACTAGCATCTTACTTAATGGGGAAATGGAGGCATTTCCATCAAAATTAGACAACAAAACAAGGATGGCCACCATCTACATTGCTGTTTAACATATAGAAGGCATTTCTCAATGCAGGTAGATAAAAAAATTCCACTAGAGACATAGGAATTTGGGTAGGAGAGGAGTCTCATTTTTTGAGGATGATATGATAGTAACTTTCTGGCAAAACCTAGAATATTAAATGATAAAACTACTTGAACAGTGAAATAATTCAGGTCAGGATAGGATATAAAGGTAGCAGGATATAAAGGTAACACACAGAAATTCACAGCCTGCATACACAGTAAGATAGAGGACACTGGAGAAAAACACATTTTCAATTACTTAGGAATGTTCTCAAAAAGAAATGAAATGTATAAAACTTACATGATAAAAACTTTAAAATATTCCCAAAAGTCATACCAGAAACTGAAGGTATTTCTTTATCTTATGTAGCATAAGCATAAAGCTTATAACCACAGCATAAAGATATTAATTCTAAGTTAACTTATAAATTTGAAAAACATAAATTTAACATAAAAATATGAACAGTCTTTATTATGAAACTAGACAATATTTATTATGAAACCAGATATTTTTTGATACAAAAATTTATATGGAAAAATAAACATGCAAGAATAGCTAAGAAAACACTGTGAAAGAAAAACTGAGTGGGGCATTAACTCAACCTGTCATTAAATACATATCAAACATGTATGATTAAAACAGTGGGGTAGTAGCACATGAGTGGTCAGATAGAACAGTGGAAGAGAGTAAAAGTCCAGAAACAGACAAGTACTTATAGGAATACAGAATATAATGAAAGTGGCATCTAAAATCACAAAGATGGGCCATTAACAAATGAAATAACTATTTGGAAATAGAGGTAAATTAGATCTATATCATGCATCATGCACAATACATTCCCAGTGGTCTGAGATCTAACTGTAAGCCATGTATAGAGGAAATTCCCTTCTAAATTGGATATAGTTAGGAAAGAGGTTTTTATTGATTTTAAATCCAGAGCCCATAAAAGAGTGACAATTTGACTATACAAACATTAAAAAAAAAAACCTTGCACAGCACAAAACACCAGAAACAAAACTAAAGCTAATAACAAACTAGTAAAAAATATTTGCAAAATATATCACAGACATAAAGCAACCACTGTGTATATATGTGTATGTGTGTCCCATATGTATCTCTGTATGTGCAGGTGTAATCTTACAAAGTAAGGGAATAAGGACACGAATTGTGGGGAAAAAGACATGAATAGATAATGCAAAAAAAAAAAGATAAAAATTAGGTCTTAAATATATGAAAAAAATGTCAATTTCATTCCTGGTAAGCAAAATGCACAAAGGTACTCTGAATTACTTCACTCATCAAAAAATGTTAAAAACTTGACAACAGATTCTGTTAGCAGGTTAGGGAACCAGGAACTCTTATGTATGGGGATAAGTAGAAATCTGAATTGGTGTAACCCTGTGAAGGAGAAATTGGCATATCTAACAAAACTAGGAAATTACACTAATGATATATCTCCAAAAATATTTTTTGAACATATGCAAAAGGTTATTTATTGCATCACTGTTTTAAGTAGTATGATCTAGGCATAACCTCAATGTCAAAAAATGGGAGAATGATTAGAAACAATCAGGATACATTTACACAATGGAGCACTATGTAGCTGTACCAAAAAAAAAAAAAAATGCAGATCTCTGGGAACTGGTATGTTGTGATTTCCAAGATACATGGTAAAGTGAGAAAAAAATTAAGGTGCAAGAGTATCTACTATGCTATCTTTTGTTTAAAACAGTTTAACTTAGGGGGCACCTGGGTGGCTCAGTTGGTTAAGCGTCTGACTCTTGAGTTTGGCTCAGGTCATGATCTTATGGTCCATGGGTTTGAGTCTCACATCAGGCTCTATGCTGACAGCACGGAGCCTGCTTGGGATATTCATTCATTCTCTCTCTCTCTCTCTCTCTCTCTCTCTCTCTCTGTCTCTCTCCCCACCCCTCTCCTTCTCTCTCTCCCTGCCCCTCCCCTGTCCATGCTCTCTCTCAAAAGTAAGTAAACTTTTTTTAAAAATTAAAAAAAATAATTTAACTTAGTAAAAAGTGAAGTCACGGAACCTACTAAGACAGGCACTTGTTGCTATCAAGGAAAGAAGTTCTGTGGTATTTTCAATTTTTTTCTCAAATCATATATAATCAATGTTTTCTCTTTAATATGAAAAAGCTTGCTATTTATAAACTACGAACACACTGAGGAAAATCATGTAAGAACCAACATGATTTCCTCAGTGATATTCCCTTTTACATATAGCATATGAACCAAAAAAAAAAATGCATTGCAGCAGAGCAGACTATTGCTAATAATTAGCACTATTTTAAGGAAATGGGTTCCCCTAAGACCAATAAAGTGGATTAGAAGCCCCACTCTGACACTTGCTAGTTGTGTGGCCATGAGCTCATAACTCAATTTCTCTGAGCCTCAATTTTTTTATTATTATCTGTAAAACTAAGATATTAAAAATGCTTATCTCACACAGTTGTTTTGATGATTAAATGAGATGATGCATATAAATGTCTAGCACACAATCAATAAAAGAAAGCCCCTTTTGTCACTGTCTTGGTTAGCATTGTGCCCTTTCTTTGGCTGTGTCACAGTACTCTCTGTGTATATGTCATGCAGACACAGGAGCGCACACACATGAATGTAGGCACAAATAGACATGCCCAAACACTATCCAGTCTTTTATTTCACAACTCCTTCTCCTTTGTCCAGCTTGATAATCTTAATGTACTTTGTACCTCAAATTCTTATTTTAATCTTGGGGACTCTGCTCATAAATCTCCTTCCACTTGGATATGCAGCTCCCCATTTTTCAAATCCTATCTTGAGTCTAAACATCTCTTTAGCCTTTACCACCTCACCCAGAACCCACTGTGCTTCCATAGTTCATTGGTCTATAGCAGGCTTGAATATACTGACTTGTAATGTTCTTCAGCTATTTTCTGTGTTTACATCATTACAGCAACAAGCTTTTCAGCTCTTTGAGAGTAGGAGCCATCATTTATTCCTCTAATGTACCCACCACACCTGGCAGTGTGTGTCCTGTATTGTAGGTTACCTACAAAACCTTATCATGTTGAATTGATTTGAAATGTGTCTCACCATATTTTTCAAATATATTTCAAGCAAAGAAGATCAAGTACTACAGAGTAGTACAGTAAAACTGACTACTTATTTATAAAATCCCACCCCTGAGACTTTGTAACAAGGAATTTATGAATTATATTACACAAATTATGCCATCATATAATTTTGTCTATTAACCTCAAGGGGATGTTATCAGTTGTGGAAATTTTCTGACAGGTTGTCATATTTCAATCCAAGTTATAACAGATTCTGACACTCTAAAAATCTTGACATAATGTGCCAGAAAGAGACAGTGACTGTCACTGATGGCCTCGTCCGTGCTGAACTAAATTCATTCCTCAGGGTCATAGCATCACATCTCAGCAATGAGATTTCAACATTGGTTCTGATCCAGGTCAATGAATAAGATATCATGCACCCAGGCTTTACATAGAAATAATAAATGGATTTGGGTTTTCTCCTCTGGCTATCGGGTTTCTTTTTACATCTCCACCTCCCAGTAGTTTAAAGGAAAAACACAACTGCAAAGTTCTAGATAGAATTGGGAAGGAATAATTTATTAATCAAAATATAATTCTCCCTGGAAGTTGGGCATAAACCTAGGGTGCAAAACAAAGCAACAACAATAAAATCATAAGCTGTGTTGCATGGGCTTGGTTATATTAATATAAACCGAACAGAAATAGTCAGAGCAATTCTAACTCAACCAAAGTGTGCTTTATGTGGTAAACAGAATAATAGCTCCCAAAGATGGCCACGTCTTAATCCCTAGAACGTGTGACTATGCAAATATAATTAATTTGAAGATCATGAGATGGGAAGATTACCCTAGAGCATTCAGGTGGGCTCAACATGATTACAAAAAGTAGAAGACACAGGCAGAGAGAGTGATGGGACTATGGAAGACTGGTCAGAAAGATGCTATGATGTTACCTTTGAAAATGGCTAAAAGAGTCAATGAACCAAGGAATGTAGGCAGCATCTCAGAAGTTGGAAAAGGTAAATCAATGATTTTCCCACAGAGCCTCCAGAAAAGGAAGCAGCTCTGCTTCTACCTTGATTTTAGCCAATGAGACCCATGCAGGACTTCTCACACATACAGAACTGTAAGATAATACCTTGTTTTAAGCAACAGAGTTTTTGGTAATTTGTTATGACAGCAATAAAAATTACACACTTGACCTACAGTTTGGTATAATCTCTATGAAAGCATAAGCTTTGATGTTTACTGCTCATTTCCAAAGCCTATAATAGTGCCTAATCCATTATGCACTCTTAGTACATATACACTTTGAATGAAATATTGATAAGACCTTTTACATTTTACCAAAACAGTCCTACTATACTATCTACACTCACTCTCACAATAATCTTACTCCCTATATTTAGGTATCATCAGCATCTTCTGAATTTTATAGATAGGGAAACATTTAGTAACTTCTTGAAGATTATACAGCTATTTACTGGTATGGTCAAGGCTTGAGACAATGTCACTTGACTTTCAATCCATTGGCCTTTTCACTGCATGACTGCTTGACTACCCAACTGAAATTTGTATAAGAAGGAAAGTGGACTGGCCAATCTGTTACAAGGAACATGCCTTTAAAAAAGCTAACATTCTCTTTCTAATTACATTTGACTTTGAAGATAATTTGAATTAAGAATAAAATGACAACATCACACATTAAAAGAAATGTCTTGCCATTCCACTTAAAAATCTCATCATTCAAAGGGGGGAAGGTGCCCCAGTTTCTTTCTCCAGTTACAGAGAACAAAGACTTATCTAGTACAGTGGGTCCTGGAATGGGAGCTCTAGACTAGGTATCATTAGAGGAAAAGTGGCCACCACACTGCTAATGAACTATTCAAGAATCCAGAAGTCCACACCAGAGATAGGCCCACTATCCCAGAATCAGGCCTCCATAGTCACTTTGTACACAGTAATCCTGCTTTAGTCTTCTTTGATTCTATCCTGAGCTGCTCTGGTGGCTGTATTAGTATACAGCAATATAACAAGCTGCCCTAAAATTTGGTTTTAAACAATAATAATCAGAATTTCTTACAATTTATTTAGATCATGAATTCAGAAGGACACAGTGGGGATGGATTGTCTCTGTTCCACAATATCTGGGACTTCAGTTACACATCTTAAGAGTCTGGGGGCTGCAATCATCTGAAAGCTTGACTGGGGCTGGAGGATCCACTTTTAATGTGGCTTACTCATGTGACTAGCAAGTCAGTGCTGTATATTGGCAAAAGGCCTTAGTTCCTCTCTATCTGGATTTCTCTGTGGGTTGCATAATGTCTTCCTGGGATGGCAGTGGCTTCTTCTAGAGTGAATAATCTAAGAGACCAAAGTATAAGATGCAATACATTTTATGACCTAAAGCCATATACCATCATTCCCACAGTATTCCATTGGTCACTAGGTCAGCCCCGATTCAATGTAAAGAGGACTACCCAAGGCATGAGTATCAGGAAGAAAGAATTATTAGGGGCCATCTTGGAGGCTATTACATCAACACAATCAAAGCACTTTGCTCTTAGAAAACATCTTAACAAGTCCCTAGAACCTACAATACTGCCTACTCAAAAAAAAAAAATAAATAAATAAGATCAAGACTATTAGGTCTTGTCAACCTTAGGTTTCCAAGGGAAACAATCTTTTCTTATTCCCCAACTCTATTGTTCATGCACTCCATAGGAAGTACTTTCCCTTCCTGTGAGGAGAATACAGAATATTAACTAGTCAAGATAGGCTAAAAAGGTAAAGGAATGACTATAACAAACAACACACCAGATTTCAGTGGCTTCTGAAATTAATGTTGCATAGAGCAATGACAGTCAGTGGTTCTGCTGAGAGTATCTTCTGTGATAAATCAGAGATCCATCTTCTGTACATGACCACCATTGTCACTGGAGAAAAGGAAATGAGTGTGGAGGATTGTCCATGGTGATTCATAGCCAGACGTGTAACGAATGTACATCATTTATACATTCACATGGACATCAAGTTCAATCACATGCAAGGAAACCTGGGAAATGCAGTCCTCCTTAATGCATCACTGGGAATCTAAACAGCCCACTAATAGTTCTGTGCCACACTGCACTAAGCCAATCCACTACCTTAATTTGTCTTAGTTGATCGTATCAATTCTGTTTTCAAACTATTACTCAGGATAAAGACTAAGCTCCATAGCAAGGTGCCCAACACCCTTGACTGCTGGCCCTAACTTCTCCTCCCACACTTCTAGTCATCTCTTCCACCTCTTTCTGTCTTAATTCTTCCCTTCCCTCTGGCCCACTGCTTCACATAAGCATGAGGTTCCAATCCTGGCTCTTAGTTGTAAAAAGATTTTAATTAAGCAAGTGCTTTACCTCCTTCAGCCTCAGTTTAATCATCTGTAAAATGCAGAATAAAAATATCCACCTCAGAGTTACTGTGAAGATTCAGTGAGAAAATATATATAAAGCATGGTACCTGGAGCATAGGAGTAACTGAATATATTCTGGTTGTTTAATTAATTATTTTCCTTCCATTTTTCTATGTGGTCAAGCTCATGTGCTTGATGAATAATAATATACCACTTTAATTTTTATTATGAATACACATTCCCTATATTTGGAGAGAAAGTTTGAGTGACTACAAGCTTGCATTTAAACTCAGTCATACTTGTTGGATTTAATCCCAGGATTTACCACTTTCTTGGTTGTGAGCTTGGAAACATTCTTTAAATTTTTTGGAATCTCAGTTTCCAGACTCATTAAGATTGTTAAGTAAAGACAATAATTATACTCATTTCACAGTATTTTTTTGAGGATCAATTGAACAAATGAATGTAAAATACTTTTTGGTATCTGGTTCATAGTAAATGCTTAATAAATAATAGCTATTATTATTTTACTACTACATTTAATGAATTCCTACCATGGGCCAAGTACTATGCTAGGTATTCTATCCTTAAAACCGCCTCTGTTTTAAGGGGAAAAAAAAGTGAGGCTACTAAAAGTTAAGTAACTTTCCCAAGACCACATGTAGAAGCATAAGGACAGAATAGTCTGACTCTGGCATCTGTGTACTTCATATTGTATCACTGCATCTCCCAAATTCAATGAACATTTCTCCAAAAATATGTGTTTTTAACAAAATGTTTATTTATTTATTTTTGAGAGACAGAGACAGAGAAAGAGAGGCAGAGAGGGAGAGAAAGAATCCCAAGCAGACTCCATGCTGTCAGCACAGAGGCCAATGCAGGCTCAAATTCACAAACCATGAGATCATGACCTGAGCTGAAGCCAAGAGTCAGATGCTTAACCAACTGAGCCACCCATGCGCCCTGAAAAATATGATTCTCAGTGAGGGTATTTAAACATAGTGAAGGCACATATCCCTGCTATGACTGTGGCAGATTTGGAACCTTGATTTCCACAACTAGAGTGTAAAGTATAGAATACAGACAGGGTAGCATGACTTCCAAGAGTTCCACCCTGACACATCCCTGAAGACACTGTCCATGGATGCCAGGGCAGGTTTCCAGCCCTCCCATAAAGAAGCCAAGGGGCATCACAGGCACCTTCCAGGTTGGTTGGTATTAGAATTGCTTTAAAAAGTAATCCAAGTTTCCTTTAATCTTGTTATTCAAAGAAACTACACTTGCCCTTGCCATACATTTTGTTTTGCCAGGACCTGTCCCCTAAAACATTTTGAGTAAGGTCTACTATGCTGCCAGCACCCTCATGTGCAAGCTTAACTATCAGCAGCTCCAGCCAGTGACGAGTTTATGTATTGAAAGCATCCCCTTTCCTTAGTATTCATTTTATTTTGCTGTGTTTACTTGTGTGTTTGGGCCTGAACTGTTCAAAACAGATGCCAAGATGTAAAACTCTTTAAAAGGATGGTCTATGACATACAGGATTTACCATTCCAGTAATGTCCTAGGACTGCAGGGTATTGATTTGTTGTTGGAAGTAAATTGGTAGGTAAAAGGTTACCCAGTGATTCTTTTCACCCAACTTTAAGTATTACTTCTTCCTTGAAGACTTCTTTGGAAATTCCAAGTGTGCAGTGACTGCCTGTGGGCTAGCACTGCTCATTCCACACTTAGGTACATGGTGGGTTTTGTTATTATTCATTCAATCAATAATTTACTGAATACTTACTCTATTCCAGACAGTGTTCTAGATGCTGAAGATACCTCAATAAATAAGACAAAATCCCTACTTTCCTGGAACTTACACTCTAATAAAAGAGTCAGATAATAAATACATAGCTATTTATAAAGATCAGGAGAAAGAGAAAACTAGGTGAAAGCACAAACACTTATAGAGAGAATCATTTTAATACAGTAATCAGGAAAGACCTCTAAAACGAAGTACCACTTGAGACAATACCTAAACAAAGTTAAGTCATTTGAATAAATGGGCATAGAATGTTCAAAGGAGAGGGAATGGTCCTGAGATGTTTACATGCACAGTGTGCTCAAGAAACAAGAGTGCCTGGGTGGTTCAGTTGGTTAAGTGTCTGGCTTCGGCTCAGGTCATGATCTCACAGCTCATGGGTTCAAGCCCCACAGCGGGCTCTGTGCTGACAGCTCAGAGCCTGGAGCCTGCTTCAGATTCTGTGTCTTCCTCTCTGCCTCTCCCCCACTCACACTCTGTCTCTCTGTCTCTCAAAAATAAATAAACATTTAAAAAAATATTTTAAAAGAAACATAAAGGAAGGTAGTGTGGCTGAAGCCCATTGAGGGCTGGGAAGAAGAGTAGGAAATAAAGTCAGAAAAAGAGGCATACGTAAAAACAGGCACAACTGCTAGATTTTACTCTAGAAGTAAAGGTAACTCATTAGAAGCTTGGAAGCAAGGGAAAGAGATGATATGACATACCATTTCAGAGAATCAGTCAAATGTATGAAGAAAATATTGAGGTCAAGAGGCACTGGCAACACTGGAAGCTGGAAGACAGGTTAGGATGTATAACAGTGGTACACTGAGAAGACAGAGGTTTGAACTAAATTTATCTAACAGTATAATTAACATACAGTATTGTATAAGTTTAAGGTGTACAGCATAATGACTTGACCTATATATATTATGAAATGATTACCATACTAAGTTTAGTTAGCATCCATCATTTCATACAGATTAAAAAAAGAAAAAGAAAAAAATGAGTTTTCCTACTGAGAGGAACTCTTCAGATCTACTCTCTCAACAATTTTCAAATATACCAAAGGCAGTGTTAGCTACAGTCATCATCCTGTACCATGCTCAGCGCTTATGTATAACTGGAAGTTTGTACCTTTGACCACCTTCATGACCAATTTACTCATGCCCTACCTCTGGGAACCACAAATCTGATCTCTTGTTTCTATGAGGTTTGTTTTTGTTTTTGTTTTTATATTCTACTTGTACATGAGGTCATATAATATTTATCTGACTCTGACTTATTTCCCTTCACATAAGATTGTCAAGGTCCATCCACATTGTTCCAAATGTCAGCATTTCCTTCTTTTTATGGATGAATAATATTCCATTACATAAATATGTACCACTTCTTTATCTGTTCATCCTTCAGTGGACACTTAGGTGACCTCCATGTCTTGGCTATTATAGTGATGCTATGAACATGGGGTTGCAAATATCCCTTTGACATGGTGTTTTCATTTACTTCAGATATATTCCAAGAAGTAGAATTGCTGGATCATGATAGTTTTATTTTTAGTTTTTGAGGAATCTCTACTATTCTTTGACTCTAATGTTGCTTACAACGGTATATGTGTTTTGCTTCATTTCCAAGTGAGATTTTAAGTAATCACTAGCCACGATAGGGTAGTAGAACAGAAAGGGAGATGGGCTTGGGTGGGGACAAAAAGGAGGGATTGGAACAGTTGCCCCAAATGACATTTCTTAGTAGTTTCCAGAGCATTTGGAACAAAGTTGTGCTATTCAGAAAACAGAACTCAATACGTGCTAGTTGAAAAAATGATGTATAAGTTTCTAACTAGCACAATGAAAGTTGGGTTAGCATAACCTGTGTAGTCTTGCCACTGGAAGTAAAATTCTCTTACATAAAATATCCTTTGGGGATCTGATGAGAGACTTTCTAGATTAGGACAAATACAGTCTGTGGTGTGGCTGTGCAGTAAGGAGAGGGGGCTCCAGAAATTCAGTATAGGACTGACCTGGGGAAAGAAATATCATTGGAGGTAGTGATCAAAACTCTATTTTTCAAATTAAAAACAATATTCTTTATTCCAATGTATAAATATTTTTAGATATATTCTTAAATGGCATCATATAACACATGCTGGCTGCTTTGTATTCTGTGCTGGCTATTCTACTTCTCATGCTTTGCCCCTTCTTCTGCTCCTTCTCCTCCCTTCCTCCATCCATATGACTCCCACCTCTGCAAATCCAGGCCTAGTCAGGTATGTGTACCCATGTTAAAATCACAATTTGTTTCTTTTTAACATTTTTTTACCAAGCCCTTGTGATTACTTATAAACGTATATACATATATGAGTATATATGTGTCTGTGTTTCTGTGTTTTGTCTATATGGCATAATATTACTAGCTGCATCTTGCTCTGTTATTTGCCATATACTCATAAAAATTCCTCCAAGTCAACTGGTAAAACTCTAGTTCTCTCTTTTTAATGGCTATATAAAATTGCACAGTATGAATGTACCATAATATAGTTTGCCACTGTTTTATTTAAAATCAATCTGGTCTTGGTTAAAAAAATTTTCCCCTTCCTCTAGACTGGATATGTGGTCTTTTATAATTTTCTTCTAAAATATTTATTATTTCATTGAAAAAATATTAAAACTATTAATCCATGTGAATATTAATTTTGGATATCTGGTATGGTAGCCATTTGCACTAACACTATTAAGTAACCTATCTTTTATCTCTGAATTGATAATAGGGTTTTTTTTCAAATAGATTAAGTGTTCATATAACAATAATATTTTTCCTGTATTTTTTATTCTCTTCCACTGATCTATGCATCTAGTGTTATACTGTTACCACATTTATCTAATTGCTGTGACTACAGAGTGCACTGCAATGTTGCCTAAAGCATGTCTTCCCTCACTATTCTGCTTTTCACACTACTCTTGACTACTGTCACACATTTATTCTTTTTTAGATCATTTTATACAACTGTCCCAAAGCTTCGATTGTAATTGTAATTACATGAAATGTACATGCATTAGAACTTCTCTACAATATTTGCCTTCCCATGGAAGACTATGGGTACATTTTTCCATTCATTCCAACCTTATCCCTCAAAGGATTTTATTTCATTCACACATTTTCTGAGCTTTTCTTATTTAGGCTATCCTTAAGTGTTTTATGGTTTGATTTCTGACATCTTGTCTTAAAGCTGCCTTTGCACAAGGGGCATAGTCCTTGCATAGACTTATTTGGGGTAACTTAGAGGCAGTACAGAGGAGGATCATGTTGGTGAGGATAAATCCTTCCAAGATACCTCACAGCACTCACTTGACTGATTCTCTCCCCAGATAGCTACTGGGTTTCTGAACACAAAAGGAAAAAATAAGCACTGTTCTCTATCTTTAATATCAGCTCTGTTTGACTTTGATCATAGTCATTTTAATGCTCTAATTATTGTCATTTCAAGTGCATATACCACGTGTGGTCCTTATTTTTTTCACACAGGTGGTTCTCAGGGAATTATGCCAAATGGAGCTTTTGGGCATTTTTCTTTAAAGAGTTTTTGTGAGGCAGAGAAGGAGTAGGAACACACATACCAAAATTAATAATATTTCCATTGTAAAGAAATTAAGATATTCAACATAAGAATTTCCTACATATGTAGACTAACTTTAATGGCCAAAAAAATAAAAATTAACTCATTAGCTATGACTCTAAATTTCTATGCATAAATATGTTTTGTTTTTTATTTGCCAGGCACCTGTGCTAATAAAATCCTTGGATTCTGAGTTTGATAGCAGTCTTAATAAAAGTAAGATTATAGAAGCAGCAATAAAACCTATCATGCATGATTAAGTATGGAGGGGCAAATTAATTTGGCACTGCTTTGACAGAAAATTTCCCTTTGTTGTGCTTATATGCCTGTATTTTGTACCAATGGCTTTTGTGATTCCCTAGTTTAATCATGCCTTTAAGGTGATGAGCTACATGCTGATGATAGAATATCAAACTCTAGATGTTTACTCAAGAAATACACAGAAGTCATAGCAGGCACAGAATCCCAAGGTGCCTGTGGCATTTACATAAAAAAGGAAGGCCTGATATTTTTCAAAACATTGTATTACTCTATGTTTGAGATATCTTTTTAAGGAAAAAAATGTTAAATACTTTCATAACAGAAGAGGATATATTTTTGCATCTTACAATTGAGATTGAAAAAGTAAAGTCTATTAAGGGTTAAGGAAAATTGATAGCAAATTATATATCCCATGGTTTCTCCAATGTCCATCTTCTAGTCCATGAATAATTTTAAGGTTCATGGAAAGTTAGAGACAGATGACCTTTTTTTTTGAGAGACAGTAAAAAATTCAGAACAAGGGTAGAATTTAACATCCCTCTTATTGAGATGATTAAGAGTGTGTGCTTATTAATGGCATGAAATGTGCTGTTAAATCATTTTTGGAATCCAACAATCTCCCAAGTTTATAGGCTTCATGATATAATTATGATAAAGTGTAATTAATGAGAGGGGGACAGAAACTTATGTTCATATGTAATGTATAAGGCAGTTACCTGAAGGTGAATTGGTAGAACTACTAGTTACCTGCTTCAATGCTTTGGCAGTTACACTGTATTCTACTACAAAATAAACAATTGCCATATAGGCTTTTGTCTTATCCAAATGTGGCTTTTCTATTTCCTTTCTTATGCAGTGATCAAAGAAATCTTAGTTGATGTCAGCTCTCAGGAAATATAAGATACCATGTAGGTTAATGTATGGCTAATTTCAGCCCAATTTATTTGTGGGAAGATGACAAATCACTTTCTTTGCATTTACACTTGCAATACTTTACATTCACTTTGATATACTTCTATTTGACATCATATCATTTGCATCAATGATATGGGATTTTCTTGAATTTTATGAAAGATTTCACTCCCATAAATGGCTTCTACCCCATTTATACTGCTTCATAATTGACAAAGGATGATAAATATCTCAGGATAGGAAACCATTCTTTTTTTTTTTAACATTTATTTATTCTTGAGAGAGAAAGAGAGCATGAGTGGGGTGGGGGGGGGGGAGAGAGAGACAGACAGACAGACAGACAGACAAAGACCCTGAAACAGGCTCCAGGCTCCGAGCTGTCAGAACAGAGCTCAACATCAGGCTCGAATTCACAAACCATGAGATCATGACTTGAGCCGAGGTCAGACACTTAACCAACTGAGCTACCCAAGTACCCCAGGAAACCATTCTTGATTCTGTAGATCTAACTGACATGAATTTCCCATCCTACTCAGTTTTATTTTATTTTTTAAATGTTTATTTATTTATTCTGAGAGAGAGAAAGAGAGAGAAAGGTGAAAGAGAGGGAGAGAGAGGATCCCAAGAAGGCTCCACACTTAGCATGGAACCTGACATGGGGCTCGATTTTATGACTGTGTGATCATGATCTGAGCTGGAATCAAGAGTCAGATGTTCAATGGACTAAGCCACCCAGGTGCTCCTATTCAGTTTTAGTTCTAATGAACCATTTCTTCTGGGGAAGGAGTATCTGAATTTTAATTTGGAAAAAGAAAGAAAAGCTAAAGAATGAATGTCTAAGTGTGAGATTGCAAGTATTAGTGAAGATTATAGCAAGCAACAATAAAGTTTTCTACGTGGCCATAATATCCCACCTAAAACGATAATAAAACAAAGCACTTAATTCCACATAGCAGCCCACACCTGATGACCAGACCATGGAATTCATATGGATAGTCCAGAACCAGAAATGTCTTTTAAAGAAGAACAGTATTCCTAGGAAAGTTCTTTTGACTCAAAACCTTAGCAAGACCAAGAGTCAGGGTTACTATATAGTTCATTATCCAAAACAGAACACCTTTGAGAAAGAAAGAGGGAATATTACAATTATTCCAGAACATCAGACAAAACCAGTACTGTCCTTAGCAAACCAAACCTATCAATAATGTATCATCAGGGCACCTGAGTGGCTCAGTCGGTTGAGCAACTGACTCTTGATTCAGCTCAGGTCATGATCTCACATTCCTGAGTCCAAGCCCCGTATCAGGCTTGTGCTGACAGTGCGGAATGTGCTTGGGATTCTCTCTCTCTCCCTATCTCTCTGCCCTTCCTGCTCTCTCTCTCTCTCTCTTTCTTTCTCTCTCAAAATAAATAAATGAACTTAAAAAAAATGTATCATCGATAGTGAAATTGCCCTGAGTAGAATGGTTTTTTACCAATTTGCCCTGAATGCTACCTTGGTGCAAGAAATTTTTCTTTTAAATCATCAACATGGTGGTCATTATGCCTCTAAATAACAGTGTATAACATTCATTAAGTACCTCATGCTCAGAGCACACATACATTTTATCTCTGGGCTAAGAACTTTTATATGAATTATCTCATTTAATCCTCACTTACTACTTTTAATCCTGACTTTACAGTTGAGAAAACTAAAGCGCAAAGAAATTAAAATGCCAATGACCATTTGAGTGGCAAAACCCAGATATAAATGCAATATGATTCTGTAATCTGCACCCTGAAATAATAGTTATTCTTCCATCACAATTGCCTTTAAGTATTAGAACCACTATCATATATAACTTCCTTTCTCCTCCCACAACAGACACTGTTAATCTATCCCTGTGGTCCTCGCTGCTGAGCTCAGGCATTACGACAAAACTGTTGTCAATACAACACTCTAGGAAGCAACTACCAAAGTTCAGATCTTCCTATAGACCTTGAACTAGTCCAGATCCCTACTTTTACAAATGGGAAAATTGAAGCCCATTGTTCTCCCTGAGGCTGACACTGTTCTCCCTGAGGCTCCCAGCTTTGTCACCTACCCCTTTTTTCCTGCTACCAAAACCTCAGTTTTGTTCCACTCCTAAGTGGCCACATGTAACAGAAGACGGTGGGCTTTCTCTAGGCCCAGAGCATAAATCTGTATTAGTCCAGGCTGATCATAATGTCAGCATTTCCCTTATCAGTGGTCCATTTGGCAACGAATATGAGACACAATTCTGGCCAATGAGATGGGAGATTATTAGCTACTAATATTATTAGCTACTAATTATTATAATTAGCTATTATTATTAGCTACTGTTATTATTAGCTACTAATTAGCTAGAGCTTGGGAGAGGGAACTCTAGAAAACTTTTTTTTTTAATGTTTTATTTATTTTGGAGAGAGAGAGAGAGAGAGAGAAAGAGAATGAAAGCAGGAGAGAGGCAGAGAGAGAGAGGGAGACACAGAATCTGAAGCAGGCTCCAGGCTGTGAGCTGTCAGCAAAGAGCCCAATGTGGGGATCAAACCCAGAAACCATGAAATCACGAGCTGAGCCGAAGTCAGATGCTTAACCAACTGAGCCACCCAGGCATCCCTGGAAAACTTTTTTCTTGAAGAAGAAACACGTGAGAAGATACAGTTCATCCTCTTCTTCCTGCTGTGGGAAACTATATAATCCTTGGGGAAGGGTATCATTTAGCTCATTGTCAGCCATAAAGCACAAGTCTGAAAGTAACAGTTACTATATCATATGGTTGACTGAAAAGTACTTTATTCATTTTCTATTGCTATATAACAAATTCCCCCAAACAACACACACTTATTACTTGTTTTCATGAATCAAGATTCCAAGTATGGCTCAAACTAGATCTTCTGCTCAGGGTCTCACAAGGCTGTAATCAAGGTATTGGTCAGGATACATTTTTACCTGGAGGCTCAACTAAAGGAGAATCTACTTCCAAGCTCATTCGCATCATGGGTACAATTCATTTCCTTGCATTTGTATGCCTAAGGGTTCCCATTTTTTTCTGACTGTTGGCTAGAGGCCACTCTCAGGTTGCATAGACTGTCCACAATTCCTAGAGGCCAGCTGCAATTCCTTGACACATGGGCTTCTCTAACATGCCTATTTTATTAAGGCCTCAGGAACAGTCTCTGTGTTTTGTGGAGCCATTTGTGGGAAAAAGGAGAATACTGATTTTCCAAAAGTGAAAATAAACACAGGAGCCTGGCTTCAAAAGTCTCCATCCAGTCAGATAGTTTAACTCAATGGGGTAAGAGCCACCTTGGACCTGGGGCACCTGGGTGGCTCGGTTGGACATCCAACTTCGGCTCAGGTCATGATCTCATGGTTTGTGGGTTCGAGCCCCACATCAGGCTTTGTGACGACAGCACAGAGTCTGCTTGAGATTCTCTCTCTCACTCCCTCTCTCTCTGCCCCTCCCCAACTTGAGCTCTCTCTCTCTCTCTCTCTCTCTCAAAATAAATAACTTTTCTTTTTTAAATAAAAGAGTCACCTTAGACAAACTGTGTAATAAATGTAAGGAAAATATTCTCTCTTCTTATGTGGATACCTATAAAGAGTAGAAAGGGAGAACTGGATCCAGGAGGGGTACAAGATAAACATTCATACATTCATTTGTTTGTACATTCACTCATTCCTACATTAATCCACCAGATATTAAGCAAGTACAGAATATTGGATAGGGGTTCTGGCAGATGCAGTGATGAATCATACACAATACATAATCTAATATCAGGGAGAAGCAAAAAATACAAGTACAGAATAATATAGAAACTATTAAGCACCTTAAAAGATGAACGTGCCTTGGCAAGGACCAATGCCTGTTTCATTACCACTAAATGCTAAACTTGCCTAGAGGTGAAAGAGCCTTTGTCCAGCAATAACCAAAAGGTAAATCAGTACATTCAAAAACAGGGAGGGAAAGCATTCCAGGTAGAAGAACAGGTAAACAAAGGGAAGAAGAAGGAAAGTGTTAAGTCTATGAGGTTATGCACAAGTGAGAGCTTATAGTACAATGTAACAGAAAAACAGCACAAAATCTCATGGGACAAAAATGAAGAGTGAATAGAAAGAGAATGTGCCAGAATTCACTTCATTTATATCAGACCTTTGTCATGAGACCTCAACTCACTGATGCCACCTCAAGATGATTTGTAAGAGTTAGGGTGACTAGCACATGGAGAGGTTTCTGGATTCCATATGAGTTGAAATAAAAAGAATAAATTATTGGAGTTCGCATTTTTATGATTACCAAAGAATAAAAGAAATATTAAAATTATTCACAAGGAACTGTCTTAAATGTAGTGATGTGATACATAATGGCTGCCTGTGTGAAGCAAAGCTACCCCTATAAAGGGAATCCTTTTACTTTCTCCCATGTTTATCCCTTCCCTGTACTTCTCTCCTAAATTTTGGTCCTCTGATGGACTCATGGATACCTTCCAGTCCTCCAATATCTTCTCTCAGGAGCATCTCATTCCAGAAAAGGACAAATATCTTATGGTAATTTTTCACTTAAGGGGATAAAATCTTAAGATATAGTAAAACTGTAATGGAGGTGATTGTGGACATGAACCAAGAGCCAATGCTTCACTCCACTAGGGCACTGAGCTTGGCCCACAGTGTGTCCTCTGAAATGGGGATCCTAAAGCCCCTCGATGCTGTTCAGCAGAGTCTCAGGGCTTCATATGTGTAATCTGCTTAGCAGTTAAAATGCATTTGCATGCTCTCTACCTCCTCCCTCCTCCAAGGCTATTTAACATTCACCAACTCAGATATGGTAGCCTTTTGGGGATTTTAAGAGAAGAGATCTGAGGGTGAGTCTATGTGTGTATGTTTCTCTGTGTGTCTCCTCCTATGTAATGCTGTGGTCAGCAAATTACATGGAGGCATATAAGTCCACATGCAACTTTTGGCAAAGCATATCATCTGATTTGTGAGCATGTGCATGGATGTCTGGCATTGTTTAAGTATGTGCTTTTTGGATTAAAATTTTTTCTTGTCCTTTTGTTTCTTCCTAAAAAATCACTCTTCAGCTCTTATGGCCTCACATTCTAGAACAGAATACAATCTTCACAGAGATTATCATTAATGTTGGAGACAGCAATAAACAGTATTCCACTGAGACCCAATGTGGAGTCTGTTAATGAACAAAGAGATGAGTTTTATTCTCATGTCATTTTCGAAAATATAGATAATCTCATGCTAGACCAAATAAGCAAGTAAATATTTTGCAGCTCGAATTTTAACCCCTAGCATGAGAGATTGAAGAGGGGAGCATTGAGTCTACAGTGTTTGGCAAACAGTATAGAATAAATTAATGAATGAAGTTTATATTTGCTTTCTGGCTTTTCACAGGTGCTGTCTGCAAGCATACCAGGATACTACTACCAATGTTTTAGTGAAGTCTGGAATGGGCAAAATATGGCACTAACTTCCATTCTGAAGAACATACCTGTCAATCCACACCTTTGATTTCAAGACAGTCAATTAGCCAACATATTCAATGAATGCCTGTTCTGTGTCAGGCTCTGTTTAGGAACTGGAAATACGGAGCTAAGCTATTGCAAGTCTCTTCTCTTAAAGATAGTTTCTATGTAAGACAGTGAGGGACAGCAGGTGGAGTGTATACAACATACACATCAAACATTCAAAACGACAAACCAACACTGAAAATCACTTGCTATTAGGGAATGAGGATTGCAACAGTAGAGATACCACTGCATATACATCAGAATGACTAAAATTTTGAAAAATGACAACACCAATTGCTTGTGAGAATGAGAAGTAACAGGAACTCTCATTCATTACTGGTAGGAACACAACATGGTATAGTCACTTTGGACAGAGGTTTGACAATTTCTTCAGGAGCTAACCAGTCTTATACAGCAACTGCACTCCTAGATATTTATTCCAACTGTTTGGAAAACTTAGGTTTACACAAAACATACACATAAATGTTTATAACAGTTTATTCATAATCACCAAAATCTGGGAGAAATCAAGCCATCCTCCAATAGGTGAAGAGTAAAAAAAAAATGGTACAACTACACAATGCAATACTGAATGATAAAATGGAATGAGCTAACAAGCCATGCAAAAACATGGATGCCTATCACTGAGTGAAAGAAGCTAGTCTGAAAAAACTGCATTCTGTATAATTTTATTTATATGACATTCTGGAAGAGGCAAAACTCTAGTGGTGATAAAGAGATCAATGGCTCTATAAGTCAAACTATTCTTAAGTAGAAGTTTACTGAAAAAAAAGTAACCCATACAGATGATGTTTGGGGAAAAGATAATAATTCATTTTTAGACATATTGTATTGGAGGTATCTAAGAAATATCTAGGTGGAGATATGCATTTATTCACTTATTGAATGTCTACTATGTGCCAGGCACTGTTCTGTGCGTTATAAAAAAAAAAAAACACCTAAAAACAAAAACAAAACCTGGTTTCATCAAACTTATAATGGAAAAGATAAATGTATAGTAAATAATTGTAAAATGGGCATACTATTACATGTCAGTAATGTCATGAAGAATGGTTATATGAAAGAGTACTAAGATCTGATACATAAAAAAACAATTGGGTTTGTGTATCTAGAACTGAAGATAGGTTTCTAATAAGAAGACAGAGGTCATGCCTGAGCCTATAAAAGCCCATACAACTCTGGTTATTCTATTTGGGTCCTTTTCATGAGGATTTGAACAGGTCAGTGGTATCATAAAACATATTAGAATCCATTTCTTCTTTGGAAGGAATAAAAGTTCAAGTAACTTGGCTCTGGAACGACCCTGGATGTTGGCAATCAAGGCTGAGTATTTAGAAATCTAAATGAAAACAGAAGGGGAGACCATTGAGAAAGAAACCAGGAGTTGAGGTGGTATATTCTAAATGGCTATGAACACAATGATTTGAGGAGTTAATAAAAATATATGGCCCCTCCACTACCCCCCCCCCCGCCAAAAATTCAGATTAAGTAGATGAGGGCTGGATTTCTTCCAGATGATTCTAAGGTCTAGTGCTTGGTTAAGCACTAAGTTGAGAGGATGAAGATACAGGTAAGGTAATGCAGATACAACTAGCACAACCAGGGTCACAAGAATGAAGAGAGAAGATATGAAAGATAACATTAACTGGCACAAAATAATTTACGACACAAAGACAGAGAAAATGAGAGGTGTTGGGCCTAGCTGAGATAATTGGGAGAGGACCCATGTAGGCAGAGAGTCCAGGGTACTATTTTAAGGATACTGTAAATATATCTGAACAGAAGGCATAACTGGTACACTAGGATGGGAATGTAGAGTATCAGAGGTCCTGGTAGGCATCAGTAGATAAAAGGCAGCAGTTTTTGGCTGGGGCAATTATTTGGGCAGCCCTTCCAGGGATGTGGAAGAGGCCATAAACCATATCATGCTAGCCCTTAGCAATTGTGAGGGGCCTGAAACCTTCTCAAGCCTGAGATTTGGAGGTAGAGAGTGTACTAATCAGAGTTTTTGTTAGAAGCAACAGAAATCAAATCTGGTAATTTTAGGTGGAAATACATTCACTAAACAGATGCAGGGTGCCTCTCATGGAGTGTGGACACCAATGTGGGTAAAAGAAACCATTTGGCTCCCAGAGACTATATAGAGGAGGCTGATCCTACACACTCATAATTTTCTGTATTTCCTACAAGAGTTGTTGTAAGTAGGAAGCAACAAGCCAGCTGATGAAAATGTCATGGGCAATCAGAGCCAATTTAGACATTGAGTGACTTGGTCCTGCTCACATGAGAATTTGCCTCAGAACTTAGGCTGGGATGAGCCTACATGTGGCACTGTGATTTTGTCCCACCTTCACCCACAAGGGGAAAGAGGAAATGTGAAGTTTCAGAATGTTGTGAGGCCTGATCAAGTTACAGCAAGGCCTTCAAAGCTAGGGTGTCAATTAAAATAAAAGATTATTATAAGAAGAATTCAAGAACTTAAGAAAGCTGATATTGAGCCAACCCTGGCCATATCTTTGTGATGAATTCAGCTATCATTTTGATTCAGTGATATCCCACTCAGAATACTCAACAATTAATTACTTAACCCTCAAAATGACCTACTACCGTCTGTAGGTTGTAGTGAACTCTGTAAGTTCAGTTCACTTAGTATTTACATTTTATGCTTTGTCTTATCATCTATATTATACTTCCCTAAAGGTAAAGACTACTTAAGTCTGCCATTGTATGTCTCCACTCCCAAGTGCCCTGCAAAATATTAAATTCATAGTAAGCACCCAGTAATTATTGTAAAAAATAACAATGAATTTGGAGGGAGATAGAGAGGGAAGGAAGGAGGAAGGGATGGATGGATGGATGGATGGATGGATAGGCAAATATATTCCACAGAACTCCTGCATTTCTTAAGGGATAATAGGGTCAATATCAAAGCAGTTTATGAACAATCATTTTCTCCAGTTAGAGTCCACATGTTTTGAAGACTATAGCCCAACCTTCTCCAACACATTTGAGATCATATTCCTATAGGTAGCTCAAAGGAAAACTAGATTTTTTTATTATAGCTGTTATTAGTTGAATTCTGTCCTTCCCAAAAAGGTGTGTTGAAGTCCTAAACTCTGGTACCTCAAAAGGTGATGTTACTTGTAAATAGTTTCTTTACAGAGGTAATCAAATTAAATGAGATCTATAGGGTGAGCCCAAATTCAATATGATTGGTATCCTTATAAAAAAGGGGGAAATTTGGATACAGACCAATGAAGGGACACAAGGGAAAGACAGCCAACTACAAGACAAGAAACATCTGAGGCTACCAGAACTTAGGAGAAAGGCATGGAACAGATCCTTCCCTACCACCTTGAAAGGGAACATGTCTCTGCCAACACCTAGACTTTAGACTTCTGGCCTCCAGAACTAAAAGAATAAATTTCTGTTTTTAAACCATTCAGTTTGTGGCACTTTGTTATGGCAGCCCTAGCAAATGAATACAGTAATGAAGAAGTTATTTTTGGTGGGGGAGGTGAACGTCTGAATACATTTGTATGCCTGTTTTCCTTACTATGGGAAATACTTTTGATCATTTTATTCCTATTCTTTTTATAGAAAACTAATGACAGTAATCCTAGAAGCTTTTTGACAAGCTTACAAGGCATAGAGCTCACTGGAGCTAAGGAAAGAAAATCGAAGACACCAAGTATATAACTCTTCCAAGGCACTTTGCTGTCAAGAGGAAAAAAGGGGGGTTAGTGGAAGTCAAAAAGATGGGAAAAACCTATGTGCTAATAAGGATGCCCAGTAGACAAAAATAAAAAAATTGGGTGGGTGACATCGTTGCACTGGTAAAATGGATTAGAACCCAGTGCAAGGGTGATATACTAGCCTGCATACATGTAGTAATAGCTTTTTTTCTCTCTCTTCTCCATACTTCTGAAACATTATTTAAAAAAAAAAATGACAAAAATCCTATATTAAAACTTTACCTTGCCAAAGAGAGGAATTAGGGGGTGATTAATCTTATTATAAAAGAACCTTTTAAATAGCAAGCTCCCTTAGTGCCTTTAAAGGATTTTTAATATTGAATTTGCACTCCACTTTTTAAGGAGCAAGACTATTGCATAACACTGGGTACATCTGTATACAATTATACAGCAGAGAAGTAAAGAGACATGTGGCTCCATGGTTGTGCCTATAGTTTAGTAATTTAAGGTATAATATAGGGCATTCCCCCACAGACTTAGAATTTAATAATTTGGGAGATTGTTTTGTTTAATTTCATCCTGGCAGGATTATGGGGTGGAGTTTGCTGACATGTTAGAATATTTTTCACCTGAGTTGATGTCACAGCTGTCTGAGGATATTTTGGGTTTTTTTTTTCATAAATTAATAAGCTCAAATGTAATTTTTGGTCTCCTTCACTGCCTCTGTGCTTTTATATATTCTGCACAAGCGCCTCAATGTTCCATTCTATTTTAACTATAAAATATATTAATGCATTAAAGGGAGGTGGTAACGTTTATCATAAAGTTATAGTTTTTCCACTTTGCTTTCCAAACCCATTTAAGTTAGCAGCACAAAGCATAGATCCTTTATAATGCTTATGTTCATAGCAAGAGCATATAAATATTCCATCCACCAAACCGGTTCATAAAGAAAACGTTATAGGAAGGGGTATTTTAGGTAACATCAGTACATATGTGTAAACCCCATATAACTCAGGCCATAAATTCACAGGATCTCAAACACTTTGTGCTGAGAAGTTCATACAAACTTCTTAATGAGAACAGAAGAAAAGCACCTGCTGGCAACCCCTCCTCTGTAATGATTATATTGGTGGAGTTCCTGCTTTCCTTACAAGGAAATGGAGCCTAATTAAATTATAGCTCTATCTGATACTAAGGAAAAGTGAACAGTGAAAAACTGAGCCAGTAGTCCAAATCTTTATGCTCCAATATGGCAGTCATAACACAAATGTGGCTACTGAACCTTTTATTGAGATGTGATTTCAATGTAAAATAGGCACCCAATTCCCAAGACACAGGATGAAAACTACCTCATTAATACTTTCACATTGATTACATGCTGCCATGATATTTTGGATATACTGAATTAAATAAAACATATTATTGAAACTAATTTCATCTGTTTCCTTTTACACTTTTAAATGGAGCTTTAGGAAAATTTAAAATTACATATGTGGCTTGCAATTATATCTACAGGATAATGCTCCTTTCGATGTTTCCAAATGTTACATACTTCGTAATCCATAGTGGACTTAATTGCTGGTTACTTATCTACATATAAATGTTTACTATTATTATGATTAAGATCACAGATTATGAAACCAGAGTGCCTGCCTCCACATTCTGACTCTGCTTAATAGTAATTTACTTCTTTGCTGAGCCTTAGTTTTCTTGGCTGGAAAATGAGGATGATAGGAGCACCTACCTCATATAATTTATTGAGTTAATTATTCTAATTCACATAATGATTTTAGCAGAGTGCCAGCCTTGTGTAGCATTCAAAAGCTGATGGACATCTTTTGTCCAGCCAGTGCAGCATTTAAAAAAAAAAATGAACTGGATTGCCTATAGATGAGGCACATTGTTTCCAGTTTAGCCACTGGCCCTGCCATTTTCCATAGTCTACATACTACTTGAGTTGATTGTACTTGTCCTGGGGACTTCTAAACTGGTGAAAGTGCCATGGAATTGCTCAAAACAGCCCCTTTTATCACCAGAAACTTCAGACTGGTTAGGGATTCTAACCAAATGCAATTGGTTCAGTTTACTGTTTGTTAATTAATTAACTTAATATTTTCAAAATGTGTCTGTTTCATTGAGGTTCCCAGGCACAACACAGGGATTTAAGTTGCTAGCATTAAATTACCTTATGATAGCCCAAAGACATCTGAAGTATCCCCCACCAAACACACTAACATTGGGACTTACAGCAGGCTTGAGAGGTAAACCAAGTAAAGTTCTTCCAGGCCAAAAGAAGAAGGGAGAAAGCTCGCATGGTAAGATATTCTAGAACATTAATTCAGAAGGCTAGGGAGTCTCTTTTTATGAACAGTTGATAACTGAGGCAATTACATAGTTAATTAAAATATCCAGATAGTTTATAGCATGTTGCTGTGGAGTTGGAGATCTGACAATGTTATTACCTCATTTTTGCTTTCTCTTCCTTTATCCTCATCATGAATGCTTGGGAGCACAACTCTTCATACAGACTTTGTCCCTTAATCCTCCTAAATACTGAGCTCCATTAAAAGGTCTCTTATGACTTCCCTAGTGTAGACTCACTGCTGCAGCCACACTGGTCTCCCAATTGCTCCTCCAAGTATCCAAGTTTGCTCTCACCTCCAGGTTTTGCACATACAGTCTCTTCGGCCTTGAATGCTCTTCCCTGCATATACCACCTAACTCCTGGCTAGCCCTTGGCCTTTGACCATTTTGCCTAAAACTGTAATCCTAGTCCCTCTTTCTCTCAACTTTAGTTTTCACATAGTAGTTATTGCTGTCATTCTATACATTTTACATATTTTTTTCTTGTTTTCTCATTTGTATTTCCTGCTAGAACGTAAGTGCCATAAAATCAAGGATTTCTGTCCATTATCATATTCTTAGGACTTATAAAAATTAAAAAATATATAATAAATAATGACAACTGTTAAGAATAAAATAATGTAGGGCATGGAAACAGGAGGTACAAGTAATGGATTGGATGTGTGACCAGAGAGGACCTCACTGAGAAGGTGCATTTGAGGAAAGATCTGAAGGAGGTCAGAGGATGTTCAGGGATAAGCATCCAGAGGAAAGATCCATAGAGAGGCAGGTCTGACTGACATGGTAGAGTCCACATACATGGCACACTGTAATTCCTCAATAAGTATTTGTTGAATGAATGAACATTTTTAAAGTACATCACAAAAAAAAGCCCATGTTCATGAATCAGAAGACTTAACATTGTTAAAATGATAATATTCCCCAAACTGACCTGCAGATTCAATACAATCCATGTCAGAATCCCATTTGATTTCTTTTAAAAACAGCTAAGTTTTAAATTCATCTGAAATTGCAAGAGACCCACAATAGCCAAACAGTCTTGAAAAAGGAGAGCAAAACAGGAAGACTCACACTTCCTGGTTTCAAAACTTACCACAAAGCAACAGTAATCAAGACAGTGTAGGACATATAAATCAATGAAATAGAATTGAAAGTCCAGAAATAAATATATACATTTGTGGATTAACTGTTCTTTGACAAAAGTTGTGGGATTTTGTATTGGGGGCACAATAGCCTTTTCAACAAATGAAGCTGGCACAACTGGAGAGCCACATGCAGAATTAATGTGGACCCTTACCTTACACTATATACAACATTTAACTCAAAATGGATCAAAGACTAAAAACTATAAAATCTCAGAAGAAAATTTAGCACCATCAAGAAAGTGAGTAGAAAACCCACAGAATGGGAGAAAATATTTACAAGTTGTATATCTGAAAAAGGAACTTATATCCAGATTATTAAAAGACAATCCAGTTACAAAATGGACAAAGAATATGAACAGACATTTCTTTAAGAAGGATATACCAATAGCCAATAAACACATGAAATAATGCTTGAAATCATTAGCCATTAGGGAAAAGTAAATCAAAACTACAATGACATACCACTTCACAGCCACTGGGTTGGCTAGAATCAAAAAGCCAGATAACAACTATTGGGGAGGATGTGGACAAGTTGGAATTCTCATATACTACAGGTGGGAATGTAAAATGATTACACTACTTTGGAAAAATATCCTAGCAGTTCCTCAAAAGATTGAACATGAAGTTACCACATGACCCAGAAATTCTACTCCTGGATATATATCTAAAGAAAATTAAGACATATGCCCACACAGAAACTTATACACAAATGTTTATAGCACCATTATTTATAATAGCCCTAATGCAGAAACAACCCACTGATCATCCATCAGTTGATGAAAGGATTAAGAAATACGGTATGTCCATTCAATGGAATACTATTTGGCTCTAAAAAGAATGAAGTACTGACATATGCTACAATACAGATAAACTTTGAAAACATTATGCTAAGTGAAAGGAGCTAGTTGTAAAAAATCGCATATTATATGATTCCATTCATGAAACATCCAGAACAGGGAAAGTTATATAGACAGAAAACAGGTTAGTGGTTGCCCAGGGCTGGGTGGGGGGAGGGGGTGTAAGTGTGGGGAGTGACAGTGAAAGTGTACCAGGTTACTTTTGAAAGTGATTAAAATGTTCTAAAATCGACTACAATGATGTTTGCACATATCTGTGAATATACTAAAAAACAATGAACGTATACTTTAAATGGGTGAATTGTATGTATGTAAACTATTTCTGAATAAAGCTGTTTTTGTTTTTTTTAATTTTTATTTTTTAAGTTTATTTATTCTGAAAGAAGAGACAGTGCAAGCAAGGGAGGGGCAGAGAGAGAGAGGGAGAATCCCAAGCAGGCTCAGCACTGTCAGCTCAGAGCCTGATGCAGGGCTCGAACCCATGGAATGTGAGATCATGACTTGAGCTGAAACCAAGAGTCAGACACTAGTTGACTGAGCCACCCAGGTACTCCTCAATGAAGCTGTTTTTAAAAGTATATCACAAATGGACTCATCAAAAATCCTTACAGTAACAAATATATTTCTATGTGAAAGATCAACCTTCAATCCAACTCCACATTTTAAGTCTATAGCATGATTATATAAAACATGATTCTAATTTCTATCTTACATCCTTCGATCTCTCCTCTAGCTCTTCCTAATGAACATCTCATCTATTTTTATAGCAAGAAAGCTGTAAAAGTTCTGTGTGATGCCTGCCAAAGTTCTCTGAGTGACAGAGTTCAAGGGTTCAGATTTCTTCACAAGTGACAGGTTCACACTAAATATATGTTGAATGAATCTAGGTTAATTTCCTATATTTTTATCAGCAGTGCAGTACATAGGACAGTAGATGCTTATACATGGAAAAAGCAAGTCCATAGTCAAAAGGAGACAGAATGATTTTATTTTGCTGCTTCAGTCAGAATTACTCACTTAAAAATAATAAAAAAATGTTTCTCGGGGTAAAAAAATGATAAACACAGCTAATGCTGAATGAAATGATTAATGATGTTCCTTTGAATAGAAACACAGAGACTGCCACAAAGATGAACTTCCAAGATATATTTATTGTGTCAAAATGTACAAAGGTAGTATTATTCGTTTTGTTTAGTATGTATATTCAGTTAGAATGACATTGCCCAATTGATCAATTTGTTAACCAGAAACTCAGTTTAAGAGGACAATGCCAACATGTTGTCTCCTTGAAGACTCCTTTGTTTCTCTGTCTGCACAGCTGATGCCCATCAAATGCACCACCCAGGCATTCTTTTGCAAATTTAAATGGGATAGCACATTTGACCTTAAAGACTCACAATGTCTCGTATTTCTTGGTGTTACTCATGTCTAAGCCCACTGCTGTCTGGTTCTAGGATAGGATATCATTGAGTTTCTGCTTGACTTATGACTTAGTCTCAATTCTACACATAAGTTTAGAAAGCTCGGACTTCTAAAGTGAGGGGAAGAGAAGACATTCCTTTATTTTTTTTATGTCACTGTATGAGAAAGATAAAGTGTTCAATAAACTCATCTTTAGACTTCTTTACATGTGATTTCAAAAAAATATATATTTTTCAAAGCTATTGCTGAATGGTTCATCTATGTTGTGGGGGGTAGCTGAGGTCAGGGTAAGGGTGATTATGCTAAGACTTGTTTTGGTCACAAATTGTGACAACTGAGTTTGTTATATAGACAAATCCATTAACTTTTATTGACTATGCTTGCTATGTAGGCTAGCACATGAGCTGGAATCCTAACATTTTAACTTGGTAGCTATGTAATATTAAGCAAATGACTCAAGCTCTCTGAGCTCAGGGTACTCCTCTGTAAAATGAGAGTAGTAGTTGTACAGACTTCTTTGAGATGTAATGGAGAGTTAAGTGGATTAATTCATACAAAGCAACTTATATGAGCTAATTCACACAAATTTTGCTCTCAAACAACTTAAATTCAAATAAGAAAGAGAGAAAGCCAGACATAATTATAAACTTAAACCACAATCTTACAAATCTATAGCCTTTAACTACAACTCATCTAAACTTTTCCTTAAAAGACAAAGCATCAAACTCAGAAAAGATTTTTTAAAAATTCAATTATATAAAATAGAAAATTTTGTGCATGGCTAAAACTTCCACAAATAAAGCCAAAAGAAAAAAAAATACTAACTGGGAAAATACTTATAACACATACTTCTCCAAAAGGCAAGGGACTTACATAAATAAATAATAAATATGGCAATAACCCAACAGAAAACAAGAGACAAAATGCATTAACAGAGAATTCACACACAAAAAAGAACTACAAATGGCTCTTAAACATATGAAACTATGCTCAAAGTCACTCCTAACCAGGGAAATGCAAATTCAAACTACACCTCTCAAGGAGGAGGTGAGTTTATGTGAACACTACTTGTACACAGGGCTGGTGAGCGTAATTTAGTCCAACTTCTATGGAGGGAAGTTTGGCAATATCTTTAAAAAGTCATAAATAAATACACCATGTGACCCAGAAATTCCACTCTGAGGAATTTATGCTGCAGATATGTGCGATATAATCTAGAAAGATCAACATGAAAAGTTTTTAATTATATCATTCCTTGCAACACCAAAATACTAGGGGGGGTCCTAAATAAGATATGGTTAATATATTAGGGAACAGCCAGCCATATACTGCAATATTGTGAGATGAAAAAAATGAGAGACCTCTTCATGTACTAAAATTGAAATGATCTACAGGATTAAAAACTAATGATAGTAATGGTAACAATAGCTTGCAACACTGGATGATTACAATGTGACAGAAATTGTGCTGTGTTACATGCATGGTGACTCATCCACAACAACCCTGTAAGATACAAAGGATCTCATTTCCCACAACAGAGAGGTTAACAAACTTGTCTGAGATCACTCAGTTATTATTTGACACAGCCAAAATTTGAAGTCAGGCAGTCTAGCTCCAGTCTTTGCTTTTAAAAGAAGTTTATTACACTGCTTTTCCAACAACAACCAAAAAAACAAGGTGCAGAATAATATGATCTTCTACTGTTCATATATTTTAAATGCATAAAAATGACATTAGATGCACACACACATACACATATGACAAATAAATAGCATGCACATATTTCCTTACTTATTATATAAACTATTACTGGAAAGACTTATGAAAAACTGGTATTGTCTGAGGAGGGAAACCAAGTGCTGAGAAGACAGAAGAGCAGCGGGTCAGGGTGGGGGGAATTTTCATTGTATACCCTTTTATGCCATTTTCATTTTGAAAGATTTTGAGAAAATAATACAATTTAAAACAGCTTTCCTTTTACTTAACTCTGCGATATGGTATAGCCTACCTAGCACCTCTTTTAGCCTAGTTTTAACGTACTTCACCTTAAGAGACAGTTTTGGATGGGGCCTTTACTTCACTCTTTAGCATAAAGTTGCACATACAAAGTAGGATTTGTCCATAATGGGCAGGGGGTGAGGGCACTGTCTTCTGGAGATGTGGAGAAGAGACAATGTCTAGAATTGGGGAAACAGTGCTGTCTGAATGTGTCCTTTCCTGAGACAAAGCTCCAACCAGCTTGTCCTAACTCAGCAAGCCTTCTGAGACAGGTCTGTGTCTAGAAAGGCACTGAGCTCAGAGGACTTAAGACAGTGTGCCCTTCTATCCTAATACTCTTTCTAAGCCATCACACCAACCCTAAATGTCCACTTTTCTAACCCCTTCCAAGAATTTACCACCCAGCAGTATATGACACATAAAGTACATGAGCTGAATTCATTACATCTAGGGACAAGAAGGGCATCTCAGATCATGAATAGGCAGAATGGGACCACTCTGAGCTCAAGATTTCACTATTACTATCCAAACACTGGTTGGAATCATTACAACAAAATTCAATTAACCTACGATTTTCAAATAGCAGTTATTGAGCATCTACTATTTTGTCTCACACTACAAGAATGATGATCACATTTTCCAAAGTAAATCAGATCAGGTGGCTTGATATTTGGTTGGCTTGTTTCTTTTTAACTGAGTAAAATCATTTATTTGAAAAGGCATAAAATTCAGTTCCATGCATTCATGCATTCATTCATTCAAATATATTTACTGATTGCCCAATATATGCCAAGTGCGGTTCTGTGGTTGATCAGGTCAGTCTCTGCCCTAGGGAATTCACATTTTAACAGAGAAGATAATCAACAGTGAAGGAGAGTCATGGGTTGGGGAGACACTGCTTGTGTCCAGTGGTCAGAGGCAGCTTCTCTAAGGAGAAGACATTTGAGCAGGCACCTGAATGAAGTGGTGGATAAAGACATGAGGGAACAGCAAGCAAAGGCCTAAGTGTGAAATCAGTTTGATGCACTCAGGTACCAGCAAGAAGGCATACAGGTGGGGTGTGGAGGCCAGGACAAAGATAAGTTAAAAGGGGAGGGCAGGGAGCAGATTTGGAAGGATTTGAGAAGCCAAACATTCCAAGTACAATCAGAAATCACTGAAGGTTTTGAGCAGGAAATCGATTTACATTTCTGAAGATCATTCTGGTAATAGGCCACAAGCAGGCAAAAATGGAAGGGGAGATGCAGAAGGAGGCAAGAAATGATGAGGGCCTGGACTAAGGTGAGAGCAGATGTTGGAATAAACACCACCAGATCAGGAATGTGTCAAAGGTAAACTCTCTTGGGAATGTGCAGTGAAGTGTGAGTAGAAGCTGGCAATCAAAGACGACGGTTCTGTTTTTGACCTGAGCACGTGAATGAATTTTGGTACCCTTTTACTGAGATCAGTGAGTTTAGGTGGAAAGCAGGTTGGGACAGTGGGGTTACAACAGAGTTCTGTATTGGGTATGATAACCAAAGACGTAGGTAGAGTAATTAAGCAGGCAGTTAAATAGAAAACTCTGGAGCTTAAGGGGCAGACAGGGCTACGAGGTAAATTATGGATTATATGTCACATTGCCTCTATTGCAAAGAACAGTTACATAAAATCAGCACGACCCTTGAAAAAAATTAAGAAAGTACCACTATAGCACAATGAATCAGACTTCAAGCACATAGAAGGCCAGAAGTGGTGATGTGCCCACCTTTGTGATTGCAGAAAATTTTGTTAATGAGTAACTAAAATCACCCAGGCTAAGAGTAAAATTTCTGAAATAGTATTACCAGTTATGAGCTACGGAATTTTGTTATTTAAAATCGCTATGCTTCAAATTTTCATCTGTAAATGTAGTATGTGATAAATGTATATGACTTTTTACATGGGCCAGTTCTTGTGCCAGACTCAGAGGCAAATAGTGGTGAACAAAGCCAGTGTGGTCCCTGCCTCAGAGAGCTTACAGTCTAACGGGTTGAAATGAAAACCATAGTGCTTTTTCCCCTAAATAGGGTGAGGATTAGATGAAATGATGTGTTTAAGAGTTTAGCACTGTGCTGGCACTAAGGAAGTGCTTTGTACCTATTAGTTTTTGTGGCTGTAGTTTGTTATTATTATTACGAATAAATCATAAGTAATATCCAGCCTGTGTGTTGAGAATTAGCAACAAATGTACCTACTTTGAATTTAGTAAGACAATGAAAATATAAAATGTGAAATATTCAACTAATTTAGTAATTGGGAAAACACAAATTGAAAAAAAAAGAAATACATTTTTTTTTTCTCTTACCAGTATTTCCTTTTTGGGGCATCCTCTGTGGAGGAGAGGGAATAGTCACTTTTATCCACTGATCGTTGGTGTATGCATTGTTACAACTTTTCTGGAGGGCAGAGGTATATTTATTTTTTAATAGGTAATTCATGTGTGTATGATTTGAAATGTGCATTCTTTTTGATGGAGTACTTCCATTTCTAAGATCATTTCCTTAAGAAATAATTAGACTATATCCTGAGGATAAATATGGGACATCACATACCCCATGTACTGTAAGCTCCATGTGGAGAAAGACTTTGCCTGATCTCTCCAGAGTTGGATCCCCAGTGTCTACCATAGCAGCTGGCACACAGTAGACACTCACTAATATTTTTTTAGGAGCACCTGGATGGTTCAGTTGGTTAAGTGTTTCACTCTTAGTTTTGGCTCAGGTCATGATCTCACAGTTCATGGGTTCAAGCGCCACATTGGGCTCTGTGCTGGCGGCAAAGAGCCTGCTTGGGATTCTCTCTCTCCTCCACTCTCTCTGCCCCTCCCCCACTCATGCTGTCTCTGTCTCTCTCAAAATAAATAAACTTAAAAATTTTTTTAAGAAAAAATAATAATGGTACTTACTTAGTGAATGAATGAACACATTAGCAAGTAAGCAAAGGCTTATATACAAGGATGTTCACTTCAGTGTTTTTATAACTGTGATCAAAGGAAATCCTCAATGTCCATTTGCAAAAAAATGTTTAAAGCTGTCTATTCCACTTAAAGAGGAATTCTGTGTTCCTTCCCATCATCTATGAAGCTCATATGACCTGACTCCAAGACCATGCTCAATTCTCCTATCCCATTCTTTTCTTCTTAATTCCATTCCAAATACAGTGTCCTCCTTGCTGTTTCTCAAGGCATACATGATCTCACCTCAAAGCCTTACAATTTGCCATTTCCTCTGCCTTTTGATATGGACACCGATTTCCCATGTCTCAGCTCAATATCAACTGCAGCAGAGGCCTGGCCATCCCATTAAAACAGCAATCCCAACCCCTTCACACTGCCCCCTTACTTTGCTAGATGTTTTTCTTTACTCCTAGAGCACTCCCTGAAACCCGTGAAAGAATGATATAATGTCTAAAAACAAATAATAACAAGGCTTTGCCAGTCATAATATGAGCATACACCAAAATGCCAGAGAAGCATGTTATCTCTTAGTGAGGCTGTTAACTTATGTCTCCATGTAAACTCACCTGGGAGTAGAGACAGGCCTTTCAGGTTAAAAAAGAAATGGCTAGGACCTAATGATGTGTGGGTATTTGGCCTGCAGAAGCACTCAGTTTTGTATCTTTTTTAAGCCACAGACTCAGGAAACTAAATGACAGAACCTACCCCTTTTTTTAATTCTGAAAGACAGCTCCATAGATAAACACACAGAACCCCACATAAAAATAACCTGTATATTAAAAACAATAAATGCATATTAACTAAACATACCTAGAAACAATCAAAAACATGAGGAAATTAATATTTGATAGGAAACAGGATATATGGAGCCACCACTGAACATGGTTTCTAGATAAGCACCAGCAAGACCTCAAGCCAAATGGGCTTCATTTACACCATTTACCTTTTTCTTCAATTAAGAGGAGGGAGGTGATTTAAAATATGAATCCCAGGCAATCCTTTTCTTCATAAGTATTAAAATGCCAGCAGTGTTGGCATATTTAAGGCTGAACTAAAACATAAATGGTTTGTAAGTTGTAGTTCTTCCAGTTGGAACACCTCAATGACCCTTATCAGGTCAGAAGAGCATCCTTGCAGAAAAATGGGTCCAAAGCACTATAGTAATGTCCCCAATATAAATAGAAAGTCAAGTTCACCACAGAGCTTCTGTATCATTCTCTTAAAGAAAAGTAAGTATGTTCCTGTAAGCCCTAAGCTCACAGGCAATCATACAGCCAATGCTAAATAACCCAGTCTTCAAGGGATGTAATCATATGGTTAAACTTTTCTTTTTTTTTTTTTTTTTTCCTGATTGCTTTTACATTCAAATTAAATGAAAATCCCACTTGGGAGCTCCAGCCAAAGGTTCCCACCTTGAAGTCTTTTTAAAAGAACTTAAAAGAGACCTTGAGTCACAGCCTTATTCCTTACCCTAGGCAAGCTCCAACTGGGGTCAGAGGAGGTGACCTGTGGGCTTCCCACCCGCGTGGCCTTCAGCTCTCGGAGGACAGGCGGTAAGTAATGACGCGTGGCAAACAGCGCACGCACACAGGCGTGTGCACCACCCCCCAACACACACACAATTCTTGTGAGCTGCTGTTTGCATCCTCCCCTCCTCTTCTGAAGTCCAAACTATTTTAGGTTTTTGCAGAGAGAACCACCTCCTTCTCGTGAGTAGGAGAAAGTACTGGAACACTTGGAAGACCAGAGAAAAGGACTCCCAGACCCAAGCAACAGCTAAAGAATAGGGAAAAGACTGGGATTAATTGGAACTGGGGTCGTTCCCTTAATAAGGTATACTGCTTTCGTTATGATAATAAAACATTCCGGGAAGTAAGTTGCGAGGCAGAGAAAAGGAAAGAAACTCTCTGTCTCTGTCCCTGTCCCTGTCTCTGTCTCTCTCTGTCTCTCTCTCTGTCTCTGTCTCTCTCTCTCTCTGTCTCTCTCTCTCGCCCTCTCCCTCTTCTGAAGGAAGCAGCAGCGTCTCCTTGCAGAACGACAACCCTGAGGATACAGCAGTTGTCTTCAAATCTGTGACCATAAAAAATCATTATCTCTGTGAAATACAGCAATTTGGGAGATAATCAAACGGTGACCAGGGGGCAGAGCTGCCAATCTGAAGGATTATGCTCCCGCGCGCCCGCCTGCGCCTGACCTTCCTGGGAGCCAGCTGTCGGCGCGGCGAAGACGCCCCATCCACTCCGGGCACATTCATTAGGCTGCCTTCGGTGCATGAGCCATTTGCATAACACCCCGGCTTTCTTAATTAGTACTTCATTTCTCCCTTGACTTATTTTGTGGCTAAGTTCACTGCCCAACCCCCCCACCACCACCTTGATCCTCTTTTCCCTTGCTGAAATATATGAAGGAGGAGAGGGGGTGGGCCAGAAGGGTGAGAAGGAAAAACGAATCGGACTTGCAAATTAAGGCACTGGTAATTAGTCTATTAATATTTCCAGATTTGCGTGAGGTTTCTTCATGGAAAAACTAGGAAGAGAGACTGCTTGAGGAGAAATTTATCCTCAAAACTTCTAATTCCACTACCCGCCAATGGGCAGCGGGAAGGATAGACAGTGCAAACACGTTTGCCTCCTTCTCTGCCCCCTTACTTAGGGTACACACTATCAGGGGGTGATGAGTCGCTGGTGTTGGGTTTTCCGAATTAATATTAATTCCATCAGAGGGAGGGATCATGTCTATCCACTCATCATTGAGCTGGTCTCAAATTCTAATGGGGAGTTGGGCAAATCTCCTAGCTGTTCTGTGCATTTCCAATTTCTTACTCAGAAATCTCTTGCTGAATTATTCTATACAAGTGAAATGAAAAGATGAGCAAATATATTCAACATGTGAGTACTATAGTTCTTTAGGGTGGATAATTCGGATTCAAACAAAACCCAAATACTCTGTTAAAGCAAGGGTTTATTTTACCTGATCTGAGGAGTAGAAATGCCTCATCTTCCCTGCTTGACAGCTACGGCCTGTGAGATTAGTAAATCTCAAATTCTGCTCATGAAGAGAAGGCAGATTCTGCTGCGTGGGCCTGGGGGACATCTGATATCTTCCTAGAATAAAACAGAAAGTGACCTTTATTAAAAGCCACAATAAGTGATACTTAGTCCTGAGATATATGGATGACATCGATAGAAATAAAGAATTATTTCTAAAGAGTCTCACTTATTTCTAGATCCGCTACATTCCTCTCATTTCTTTAAATATTTAAACTCTATAAAGTAAATCATTCTATTTGCACTACAATACCCATAGGAATTTTTTTCAATCAGATATTTAATAAATCTTGAATCTTTATACTTATAGAAAGTATAATGCTAGACAGATTAGACTCAAAAGGTAAGGAAAAAGAATTAAGTCCTCTTTAACTTGTAGTCGAGTTGAAGAGAGATGACACATTCATAAGCAAGATGGTAACTATTCCATGGCAATGAATAGGTTAACATGGTGAATGAAGGTGTCTTGGCCCGAGGTTTTATAGACTTATTAGAGATGGGAAATCATCTGTTGGTTGCTCCTGTAATGTGAGTCCCAGGGTTATTGACCATGTCCTTTCTCTCTGCACCTATATGTAACAAAATACTTCCTATGACCCAGGTTCCTCATCGATATACAGAAAAATTCAATACACTACCAATAATTCAATACACTACCTGATGCTTCTCAATGCCAATAAAAAGATTAGTTGGTGAATGTTACATGATAATAGATTGCTCACAACTTTATTCTTTATTTCCATGGTTGAAAATAATTGAAATGAAAAGCTGAAACCTAAATACAAGAACCTTTAAGTATAACTGCCTGAGGGGAAAAAGTCTTTAAGGCAGACTTTTTAATTGTTTCAGTGATTAGAAAAAAAAAAAAAACAATAATAATAACCAACTACATTTCTATGGCATTTGTGCTCAACATGTTAATTACATCATAATCACTTAGAAAATTCTTAACCTCATTTCTTTAAATATGGCTTGATTTTCCTCCTCCAGTGTGCTCTGTAACTAAGCCAAACATAAAGTTTATAACTTCAATGCAAACAGTATCTTAACAATACAGAGGGAAGGAGTGCTTTCTAAAAATCTCTTGTAACCCCCAAACACCTGAATCTATTTTGTTGTAACTTTTAAGCACACACATACATTTATACAAATAAAAATAAATAAATAAAAAGGAGACTTTGAACATTAATTCAAGAAAGGACACTTTTTGACTCCAAACTATTAATTTGGAGAATGCTGCAAGCAACCTAAGGAAATAGTTTTTAAAAAGGAATTACACCTTAAAAAAAAAAGGATACATATTCAGAATTTTCTTTTCCAGACTATTTTTTCTTAAAAAGTAAAATTTATAAATTACAATTGTGTGGAAAATATAGATTTTCCATTATATATGCATATACACTTGTACTGAGAATAAACACATTTATATATGAAACAATATGCAAATGATAATTTTTATGACTAACAGATTCTCTTTAATATGTAATCATGCACACATGCATAATTTATAAGTAACATATACCTAGTCACATCTCCAAATGCATTTCCTTTTTATTAGTTCTTATTCATTCTTTATTTTCAACTGAAATCAAATCATTCTTTCATCAGGGACTTTTTCCTCTCTCTTAAAAAGAAAAAAAAGTGAATGCAGTAATTGAATTCTGACAATTAAAAGTCTGTAAGAATTCCATCTGCAAAGTTAAAAACACACAGGGCAAAGGAGAGGCCAAGAAGTTATGTTGGCAGCAATATATATTACTCATGAACAATAAGAGGGGGTAAAATAGTATGTGAAGCAACCATTTGAAATGTTAAGCTTTGAAATATTTGCCCATAATGTTATTTTAACATAGTTGGTTGCACTGAATGGATGTGGGTCTCTGTCCCAAGTGATACTTCTGTGAACATAAAGTGTCTGCAGGTGTTTGCCTCCAGGTAGGTCACTGAAAGACAATGCAAATGAGGACAATTTCCCCAGTAGCAGCAACCATAGAAATTAACAAGCAGAAACCTGGTAGACACTGGCATCCTTCTCTATAGCAAGATAAGTTTCGGGGCATTTTAAAATTTGCCCTCCATTAACTCCTGGATTACCCCATCCCTCATGTGTGCCACCAGGTCATAAGCAAGGAAACTGAATATAAGAAATTCTCAATTATCCACTTACAGAATATGCACTTTATATTTTATGCAAGGCATATGTGATACCCCACAATGGCTACTGGCTGCCCTGAGCCTTGTGTTTGTTTCTGCAGCATACTCCTCTCTGTCAAGTGGCCAGCATTTTGGGCAATAATCTTAGTAGGAGCTTCAAACAGACAAACGTCTGTCTCTCCCCCACAAAAGTTACATACTATATTTCTATAGTATGTACAAAAAGAGTAATCTTTTTGTAGCAAATCTTGTTTTAGATTATTACTACATACACTAGTTCACTCTGACCATTTTGTCAGTACAGATCATTGAGAAGAGGTTAAAAAAAAAAAGAAAGAAAATAATTGGTATAACGAGTCAGGCTTTTTTATGTTACTTAATGCTCTTCAAGATTCCATGAACTATTAATGTTCCCATTTCACAGATGAGGAAACTAAGGCATAATGTATTGAATAATTCCCTGAATACCACAGCTAGAAACAATGATGTTAGTATTGAAGCCAGGTTGCTCTAACTGTAATGCACTTGTTTTTTTCCACAATAAAATATTGTTTGGGCCTTGTATGTTCACGCAATTTTGCAAATGGTTTGGGTAATTGCAAAATGAAAGGCATCTACAAAAAGGAACCATTCATAGTTCAGTGAAACTCATTTAATGAAGCAGCTCTCAGATGTATATAACATATATAATAAAATCACTGAAATTTAACAACAACCTAGAATGACAGGACATGCATGCAAGTCAAGTCTGGCCAATGTAGATAAAACAGAAGAGATGGCCTACTGAAAATGTTTCTAGCATTCTGACCAAGATTTTTCATACATATCCTTGTAACTTATGCCATTGCTGGTAATAAAATAGGAACCCGAATTCTACAACACCGAGGCAATGAAATGTCCTGCTATGGGACTGCATAGCAACCAGATGTCCACAGTGGAAGGTCTGGGAAAGACAATTAAATACAGTACTTTCCCTCCAGGGCAATATTGATCAAAGGAGTAACACATATACATGCTTCATCATTCAAATGCTAATGAATCTATAAACCTCATTATTTCTTATCTATCTTTTGAGTTTCCACAGCAGTTTTTGGTGACATACCATATTTATGCCAGTAATGTTTGCACTTTTTATATGCATTTTCTGAGCCCAGTTACAGACAGGAAACCATTAGCCAATGAAAAAACATTATATGAATATAATCCCATAGCATGCATTATTTGCAGACTGAGAATAAATACAAACTTTTCAACTCTCTCTCTGCTTGAAGTGTAACTTGTGTCAAACTAGGATTATTACTAGCTAGAATAACAACAACAAAACATTTATTAAGTGAGACACCAGAAAACATCCACAATGTGAATTTTGAAATTTTCAGAAGGTCAATCCTATGAAAATGTTACTATGTGTTTTCACACATATTGCATGATCTCTAGACAACCATCAGAGGGATCAGCAAGAACCAGCTGAAAAAAATTAGAGATAAAAAACTCCTTTTCTTTTCCACTGGATATCCTTCTCTTTCTTTATCACACTTTTTTTTTGTCATCATTGTCATTTTATGTTTGGTTTTAGAGAGTACTGTGATATATTGGAAACACCAGGACATTTGGAGCCAAAAAGATTTGGGTTCAAACCTGCCCTGCTACTTATTTGCAAGATGACCTTGAGCAAGTTAATTCATCTCTCTGAGCCTGGGTGTTTTCACATGTAAAATGAGGATAATAATTATTATTGCTAGCTATGTGATGTAATATAACTTATTCAACATTTCTGAAATGTGGGCTCCTTCTTTATAAAATGAAATTAATATCTACTTTATAGGGTGTGGCAAGGATTAAATGTGATAATAGCTCCACACACATAGCACAGTACCAAGTACCCAGTGGGTTCTAGGTAAATCAGTGTCAGTAATTTATGCTACAAATCCATGCTCCTTGAAGGATATTTATAAAATAATACTGACAGTCAAAGATAATTTTTGCCTATTTTGGTGTACTATCTTCTTTCTATGTATATACTTTTGTATGTAATTGAGATTGTATTTATCCATAGTTTCATAGTTGCTATAATAATTTATCATATAATGAATATTTCCCCCAATAATATAAATTCTTCATAGTCAGTATTTCAATATTAGCATAATATCACACTTTGGGGTATAATTTGTCTAATTAAATTATGGTTTTGCTATGATACATATTATTCTCTATCATTAGCCACATTTCGGAATATTTCTTTAGTCTATTTATTAAAGTGCTTGTCTGTAGCCATGTGCCACAAGATACATTGAGTTGGAAAAGTTTGGGGAAGGGAATACAAAGAAGCATCAATTTCTGCAACAGCAATGAAAGAAAGTTCAAGGAAAACACAATATTGATACAGTGAAGTGTAAGGAAGGAAAGGGAAATGAGAAAAACACAACAAGGAGACCTCCTTTTCAAAGCCCCTGCAGTTTGACAAATCTATAATTCAAAAAAAAAAAAAAAACTACTGACTAGAGAATTTTTGATATTCCAGGGAGTCCCTGTATATGAAGAAAAAAATCCTTAGGACAGATCTGAAAGCCATGGCATCAGTGGCTCAAATGCTGTTATTTTGTACACATTCAAGGTGGGACTAGAAAACATTGTAAGTTCATAGATCTGAAAATTAGGCATGGCTTTAAAATCCTTCAGAAGTGCAGGAGAGACCCGTCACTGATGTCCCCACTTTTTTTTTTTTAATTCTCCCGTAAAACCACTGCCAAGCTTTTCTTGCAAAATTACGTGTTAAAAACAAAACAAAACAAAACTCCAAAGGGCTTTACAAATCAGCTCGATCCCCCTATACAAAATGTACATTTGTTAAAATGCAAAACAAAACATGCTGGCATTACATTTAGATGGAGAATGTGAATGACAATAACCAACTACCATACCTCTGTTCCCTTTGATAAAAGAGGCTCCTTATTTCTCAACGCAAACTGAACCAACATTTCAAAAGTAAAGGTAGAGGAAAAGAACACGGGCAACAGAGGCCAAGGAGCTTGGATCACAAGTTGCAGACCTTTTACCCAAGTCATCCTTGGAGGGCAAAAGCATTTCTACACACTCAGACTTGGGAGCAGGATCATCTTGTGAGCTAGGCAGTCCACTGCATCTGTTTTCTTGGATACTGTGAGAGGAAGGAGTTTGGCAAATTTGAAGAGAAATGTGATCTCACTCCTTCCCATGTAGTCCATGAAAGGTGCTGAGGAGAGCTTTTCCACATTCAACAAGTTTGTTTCATCCCTTATTAAGAAACTACATACATTTTCCTTCTCCTCCAGTCTTTCCTGTTCATAGAGCCTCCTTATTGGGCCTGGGGTTTCGTCTAAACAAAATTACCATAGAGCCTGGGGTAGGACTCAGTTTTTTATCCTATTGATCTTTATATCTGGTGGTTGCAGTTGTAGCAATAAATTTCTGTTTACTGGAAGTCCCCTGGGCATGTGACTTGACACTAGACTTGGGGAGGAGTGTGGAAACACACCTCCCACTTGGAGCACATGCTTTCAGAGCTTCCAATCTGACAAAGACCAAAGTACAACACAATGCCCAGAGGAAAGTACAAAACAAGAGGAATGGAAATCCTTCACTTCTATCCCTACCCACAGAGCTAACTATAGCTTTAAAGATACGGTTTAATATAAATGGTATATGTGTTATATCAGGAGTCACAGAGTATGACTCAAGTCAAATAAATCCACGTGAAAATTTATGTTATAAAACAATGTTCTTTTCTATTTATAACAACTTATGCCTAGCTATCCAAAACCCTACCAAAAGGATGCCATACAATCCTAAGTCATCACAAAGGCTACGTCAAAGTAGACAATTATCTCACAAAGTCTGTATGTGGGATATATTGTTCAAAATCCCTAAACTTCCCGTTCCTGTACATCTCAACAAGTGCACCTTCAGTTTTCAAATGCCTGATATTATTTCTGTTTCTTGTCAAAGACTCACAATCCTGTTCTATGGCCAAACTTGAAATCTTCACGGATGAATAAAAAGATAATCTACATCAGAGAGTACATTTGATACTAGCATAAAGCTGAGTCAACTTGCTTCATGTATTAAATTCCCCTAGAAAGAAACATCTAGTGCACCTTCTCACAGAAATCCCTCCCCTGTCGCCTTGCACACCTTTTGCCATTGTGTCATTCTAGCATTGTCCAGTCACCCCACTCATTTCATCCTCTGTGCTTGTTTACTAATATGACTATCATCCACTTTTTTTGTTATAAATTATCTTCTAAAACTAAACTGGGGCAACCAATCTCATTTTCAGCAAAAGACCTCAGGCTGAGCAAAGAGTAGAGTCCCAGAAGTGAAATAGCAGGGTTTTACTTACTACTGTATTCAGTCTATTCATCGTTTTTTTTATTGGCATTGCAATGACATTTGGGGAAAACTTTATTGTAAATTTTTTAATGATCTGTTTAAAGGCTCACAATTAAATAACTACTATTAATTCCCAATACAAATGAATACTGGATACATTAGTACCCCTGATTTCCATAATTGAGGGAAGAGTTGTGGTAAAAAAAAATCTTGTAAGGGAAACATGAAGAACTGTCTCAGACTGGGTAGAATTGTAATACAACAGCAAGAGAATTATTTAGAAATGTGTTCCACTCACTTTACAAAATTCATGAGTGGAAATGGAGGAGGAGCAGAGAAGAGGAAGCAGAGAGGGAGAGAAAAAGGGAAAAAGGAGAGACTGAGCATATGAACAACTTTCAGTTATTTTCAAATATGCGGGACTTTTTATTACGTGATATTTCTCCGTGGCAAATATCAACCTTAGTGGTCAATTTTCAGGACTAACTAACACACCTTAAGAATATCTATAAATTGATAAGTTTACATGGACTGTTTTTGGTTGTTTTTTTTTTTTTTTTTTTGCCATTTTCTGCACTGGGCTCCTCCATTCCCTTTATGCATTTAGCATTGTGCTCTGCTGTGGTCTATGAGACGACACTCTGGTCTTGAGTCTCATTAAGGGACAGACTGACTAGATGACCTTCATTTCAACAAGTCATTCATTCACTGGGCCTCTCTATGCACCCGTATCCTGTTATAAATGTACTTGGAACACATTCTAGAGTGACTAAATCATTTTAAGCTCACTGGCTTCTATAAAATATGGTTATTTCTCTCCACGAGTTTGATATCACCATTCATTTAAAAAGAAATGCTGATTATCAAACCAAACCAGAACAGAAGTGACAAAGCAAAGATTAAACAACCGTGGGCATTCACCAATGATTTCCAGAATACAAATGATCATGTAAGATATAGTTTATTGTACTAAGCCACTTTTATCCAAATTTATCAAGTGTTCATTTTAATAACTTTCACTGCCTTCCTTCCACCATTTACATTTAAATGCAAATCTTATTTTGTGATTCTACTAAAGATCTTATATAGAACCAAGGGAAATTACTATACAAATGCCATTACCTAGAAGTTTGAAATCCTAAGACTACAAAAGGGTTAATTAATTACATTATCTGTAGCATTACCCTGGCTACATTCTGCCTGGAAGGCATATGGATCCACTCAGCTGCTGAATTTGAAAGAGCTGTGTCCTTTTCGTGCAGAAGAAAAATCATCGACATTTCTACCCCCACCTTAAGCACTAGATGTTTCTTTCCCCCTGATTATTGTGTTTCTGATGAAATAATTAAAAGAACCAACCAAAATGTAAGTACCAAAATATTTCATGCCATCCTGAAAATCTGAGTATTGCATAATATATTTCAATCAGTTCCTACTTATTAAGTTTCTATTATGTTCTAGACAAAGTGCTAGACATCAGGGAGGGCTGGAGAGATTCAAAGATGAATGAGACGCAGGGCTTGCCAACCCGGAACTCATATCAAAATAAGTTCATAAGAGGTTAAGCAAAAAAGAACATTAAAAAAGGATCCCAAGATTTGATTTGCTAAGAAAGCAGTGATGGTGTGTCAACCATTTGCTTAGCTCTTTACTCAATCCAAATTAGCTGTATAATTGTTTAGCTCATTTAAGATTTTCCATTCTCTTCTTCCTTTTCTCTCCTTTTTGTAATTTTCCTCCTTCTTAGTTCTTTCATCTTTGTGTTCTCTATTTTTGCTTTTTCTAAAAAACAAGCAAAAATGAGGCCTCTAACAAATGGACATAATATCATAAGAAAAAATGCCAAATGGGGCGCCTGAGTGGCTCAGTTGGTTAAGTGTCCGACTTCGGCTCAGGTCATGATCTCGCAGTTTGTGGGTTTGAGCCCCACATCGGGCTCTGTGCTGACAGCTCAGAGCCTGGAGCCTGCTTCGGGTTCGGTGTCTCCCACTCTCTCTCTGCCCATCCCCTGCTCACACTCTGTCTCTGTCTCTCTTACAAAATAAATAAATGTAAAAAAAATTTTTAAAAATGCCAAATGGCAAAGGGAAATTTAGGGTAGATAAGTGATTGAAATGGGATAAAATTAGTATACAAAGTGTACACCTGTATATAAGAATGGATAGCAAATGACCTCTGAGTTCCCTAGTGGCCAAAGACGAAGGAGGCATCATTCTTAGCTTCCTCCAAAATATTAGTAGCATTTCAGCAGCTGCCAAGAAGCAGCAAGCTTATCCCAGTGTTAAGTTAGACAGAACATTCTTAAGTCCACAAGAATGGATGTTGTATGGAGCAGCAGACAATATTCTCCACAATATTAACCAGTCAATTAACCAGTCAGAGTGTGGTGTTTGCATATGAAACACCAGAGATTCTATTTGGTGGAATGTGGTTGTGGAGAGAAAGAAAAAGTTAGAAACATGAATCATGTACAACATGAGGTTCTCTCTCTCTCTTTGTATGTACAAACACACACACACACACACAATTTAAAATTAACATTTTGCATCAGATAGTTTCCCTGATTTAGAAAGTGTTAACTCCATAATTCATAAGAGGAGAAAGAAAAAGAGAATCGACAAAGAAAAATTCCTATTGTGTGGGTAACTCTTACTCCAACTCAAAGACTTACCAAATTAGAAAATGAACAACAGGACCACTAAAATTGATATCAGTAACAAAGCTTTAGAAAAAGATAAATACTAAAGCTAAGCACAGAGTTAAACACAAAGACTAAAGAAGACAACTGATGGTTTTAATTGAAATCAAAATCAAAGGAGATTACTTTAAAAAATTGTTGTCCTCAGTCCTCCCCCTCAAAAACAAATTGTTTAGAAAATTCTCTTGGATGAATACGACATGAAATTATCTGAAGTTAAAGTATTTAGCTTATTACTACTCTAGCTATAACCAGCATTGAGTCTGAAAAACTGCTTATATAGATGGAAAGTTCTTATCAAAGATACACTTACAGCTTAAAAATATTATTGGTAATACTTTGTTTTTATGGAATTACAATATTTAAAAAAATTTAATGTTTATTTTTGAGACAGAAAGAAACAGAGCACAAGTGGGGGACAGGCAGAGAGAGAGGGAGACACAGAATCCAAAGCAGGCTCCAGGCTCTGACCTGTCAGCACAGAGCCCAAAGCAGGGCTCAAACCCACAAAGCGTGAGATCATGACCTGAGCCAAAGTCTCCCTCTCAACTGACTGGGCAACCCAGGAGCCCCATTCTTTTATGGAATTACAATATTTAATTTAAAAGGTCCAGTGTTACTCTATTTTTCATTTTCGAGAATTTTTTTTTACTTTCTGGTTAGCTTTTTTTAACATAATGATTTATTTCTATTGAACTTAGCAAATAATATTTTTATTGAAATGATTGCAGTTGTATTATTTAAATTTTTATAAGTTTCTGTTTTTACTTGACATTCTATGATAGGTTTATACACTTTACAATTTTGATTTGCATTGCAAATTTATCACTGATTCCTTTATGAATCTTGATTATTTAAAAAATAAAATGCCATGATTATCACCCAATGTTTCCAAATGATGTACTATAAATATTAAAATGTTTTTCTTGCCCTTTTGTGCTGGTGTTGCAATCATAAATAAGCCCGAGAAATGAAATTGCTCCCACTATCAACTGTATATGTCAACCATCCGCGACAATTTCTCCAACCCATCTGAGCAGAATTAACAAACTCCCCAAAATACAAAAACAAAACAAAACAAAACAAAACTTTTACCTTATGAGTTTACTACAACCTGTTCTGCTTATTTGTCCACCCAAGATCGAACGAATACCTATTTTGTGATTGGGTGGCATGGTCAAAAAATTCGAGTTTCAGGGGCCTGGGTGGCTCAGTCGGTTAAGCGTCTGACTTCGGCTCAGGTCACGATCTCAGGGTACATAGGTTCAAGCCCTGTGTTGGCTGTGTGCTGAAAGCTCGGAGACTGAAGCCTGCTTCATATTCTGTGTCTCCCTCTCTCTCTGCCACACCCCTGCTCACGGTGTCTCTCTCTCTCTCTCTCTCTCTCTCTCTCTCTCTCTCTCTCTCTCAAAAATTAATAAACATTAAAAAAAAGAATAAAATTAAAAAAATTAGATTTTCATGAGCATTTAGCATAGAGAAAAGGATAAAAAACTTAATAATGTCAACACTTTTGTTGGAAAACATGCAATTCAACCTTTAAAAAAACTCGCTGAATTTTATTTTTTGTTCACCTGCAAAATTACGTTTGACCTTAGGCAAGTCACCAAAATTCTTTGCATCTTAATTTCCTTATTTTGCATATGGATCTACTGAAGTGAAATTTTCTGGTTTAGAGGGATGCTTTGTAAGATAACATATTCATAATTAAGTTACTATGAAGTGTAAATGGCAAGCATTCCTTTTTCCAGGAAGCCATAGATCATTTTAAATCTCAATTTGTTTCTGGTAACACAGTAAGAGGGTCTAGTCCCTTGTTTGGAAGAATTGGGTTAAAGTAATATAAAGTAAGTAGCTGGTTACACAGTGCTATAGCACTTAGAGTTGTTCAAAATTGGTCGTCTTCCAGATACATGGTCTGCCTAATACCTAATAACTAGTTGCACTGCATATTTTATTGCACTGATGAGGTCTTTGTTATCCTGTCATTTTAGACTACATTTCCATAGCAGGGATTCACCCATTCTGATCATGGCCATGTACCCAAAGTACGAAAATCCTACACAAATTGTCATTTCATAACTGGTGGCAAATTCAGTCAACCATATTGGTGCCTTACAGATAAGATTATCTGCTAAATGACTGACTTTTTCTTTATGTTTCAGGAATCTATTTTGGCTCCATATAGGGAGTCAGAGAGAAAGAAGGTTTGGCAAGATGTGTACTTTGAGTCCAACCAAATAAATAAATCAGAAAGAATAGATTTTCTGTGAGCACAGGTCATTTTCTGTGTTCTCAAGTTGAGTGTGACCTAGAGATGAATCACTTTATCACCTCTTAGGAAAACTTCTCAGGTCTGCTGTTTCTTAATTTATAAAATGGGAAGGCTGCTTGGAGGAATTATGGTCTGTCATCTAGAAAGTGTTTTGAGCTCCCTCACAGTCACTGGGCAGCATTTATTGAGCGCCCACTGTGTGCTTAGCACTGTGCAAATACAAATGTGTCAGGTTAACAAATCACAACCCTTCTGGCTGCAAAATAATTTTTAAAAACCCTCAGCTCCATTAATATTCCACGCCATTTGGTGGAGAAAGGTCTAAATTCTATTGCTTTTGCCTTTACAGATAATTTATGAAAAAAAAATGAAATATTAACTAGGAATGTGGTAGAATGGCTTTCTGTTTCACTAGGAGATGACAAATGAAGCCGCATAGGCACACATTTGAATAAGGAATTATCAATCAACCTCAAACTTGACCCACAGCTGTCATCCCTATAAATTAATGTTTACCATTTTTAAGTATGTGCAGGACATCTGGAAACACACACCGGCTGTGGCTGGCGAGAAATCTCCAAGAAATAGTATATCAAAAGCTAATTATAGCAGCAGCGAGCCCAAGTGTCATTTTGTTATGGTGAATTATAGACGGGGAGCTCTGTCACCGCAAACTGTTATTCATAACTAAATCATAATGCTTTTAAGTTTTAATTAATCTGCTTAGTTTTAGTTGCAAGGGAGAAGCTTGCTTAACTGTTAAGCCACCGAGGCTCTCTCGGGCTACCCTGAAACTGCATCTGAGCACCTGAGGGAGCAAGACCACATTATCAGGCTGACATTGTGTCTATTAAAGAGAATTTCTTTTAATATGCCAGAGTCTGAATATTTCTTTCTATTTCATTATCCAAAAACCAATTAATTTTCCATAAGAGCACCAAATTAATTACAAAATACTATGGAAATCAGAGATGTCTCTCCTTCCGCACCATTATGGAAATGCCAAGCCCCCTGGCAGCAGAGTGTTTCGAAGGTACTAGTTTTTCTCTTCAGTTAACATTTTATTTGTGATGTGGGGAACACCCTTACGAGCTGGTGCTTTTATTTCTCTTCCACAAGATTTATTTCTTCCGATTGCTTAATCAGCCCATACTCTATTTAATCATCCTTACCTTATGAAGGTTAGCTGGAGAAAGGGATTTTTTCCATAAAGAAACTCCCTCTTACTCATTGTGACTTCTTGGGGTTTCCTCTTGTCTGCCCAACTAGACTATAAACTCCTCATAAGCAGGGCTGTATTTTAAATTTATTGTATATCCATACTTTCTCCTAGCTACACTTGGGTATAAACTTCTGTTCTGAATCCATTCTAGGCATTTAGTAAATCCTTGTCCATTGAAAGAAATCTAAATTTAATTAACAAAGAGAAATTTAAATTTCTTGGATTTGAAATCCAAAATAAACCCAAGAAGAGAAAAAGTATGTTGGTTTCTTCACCAAACAACCGAAGGGGAAAAACAATAGCCATAACGTGGCTTTTTAAAATTCTGTTAAGCAAACAAAATTTTTTCCCTTCTGAGGAATTTACGATGACCTTGTGAAAAGGGAAAGAATGAAAAGAAATGCAAAAAATATGTATGTAGGGTGTTAATATTTGATTATAAAATTTTAGTATTTCTGAAATAAAGACATTGCATAATCTTCAACCTTTTATTTAAAGGGTAGAATGTTTTCAGTTGAAATAAGAGGACCCTTTCTCCCCCTAAAAGTCCTTGGACCAAGGCAGGTAACAAGGGGCCTGGTGCATTCTTGGACCTCCTTGGCCCCAGAAGTGACACCTCCACTTTCTACAAAGAGGCCTTGGTTTCTGAAAATATGGTCTGAAAATGACTGGGAAAATCTTCCTGGGGACAAAGTACACATCACACTGCATCTATTTCTCTGAAGGGTCCAGTACTATGCCTTAACCAGCAGCCATTTAGCTGACATTTTGTGGATTTATCAAAAGAGTCAGTGTCTTTCATTGCTTTTTTTCTTGAATAACTGATTTCTTAGATTAACTAATTGCTGATTTCCATCTAGATTCACTGAAATTTAAAGTGCAATAAGTATTTCCTCCATGGTTTTGTCATCATGTACCTAATTTAGCTTGCAGATGAGCTTATGGTTAAAACAGTATAATTTATGCAGCAGTAGACAATCATTTAGATAAAGGCTCTCTTTAAAACAGTTTTCAAAGAACTATTTGCTTTAAAAGTGAAAAATGCAAGGTAGGCTCACTTGGCCTTCTTCCCTAGAATTGCAGGTCAGTTTCTCCGTTCGAATGGAAGATCCCATGGGTGCACTACCTGACTTCTAAGGCCTCTTCCAACCTTCAGAGTCTACAATCCTCTGGCTAAAAAAAAAAAAAAAAAAAAAAAGTAGATTCTCCTATTCCACATATCAAATAATGCCACCACTTCTCCTATATTTGCTTCCTCAAGAGAGGTGGGGAATTAAAGATGGAAGAGGACGTGTCCATATTTAATCCTTACTTCAAGTACAGGAAGGCAAAAGATTTTAATTGCCTCTATTCAGCAGGTAATTCTGTCTAGTACTTTAAGACATTATTATGGATTAGTGCAGCTCCATCAAAGTGCTAATCATACTTTAAAGCCTCAAAACATAGGCATTTAAATCGAATTAAATAGAGTAAGTATGTAAGGTACAACAGAATTTTGTATACCCTATTTCTAATAAGGAAGCTCAGGCCTAGAATAGCTTAAAAGACCCAGCTAAAGGCACTCTCTGAGGCAGGAATTCAACCTCTTTGGCCCACCGAGGCTTGCTTCCTTCCAAACAGGTTTTGTCCTTGCAGCCTACATTTCTGGAGTGTGTGTGTAGAGATAGAAATAGAGATAGAGATGACAGAGATAGAGGTAGAGATAGATATATAGATAGAGAGCATATATGTGTGTATGTATGTATATATATATTTTTTCTTTTTCTTTTTCTTTTTCTTTTTCTGGAACCCAGTTGACAGGGATACATAGGTAGGGATGCTGGAAAATTTTTTCCTTCTTCCCTGCCTGGTTGTTTGGCTGGTCTAATAGTAAAATTGACATAAGATATATTAACAGAGAAAAATAAATTTAATTTTATATATACAGGACCCCCAAAGATATGAGATCAAGGGCGAGCCTAGCAGTTGAGGTGTATATGCATCCTGAGCTAAGGAATGGGATAGGAGCTTGGGGCTTCAAAGGGAAGAACCACAATTCACAGGAAAATAGGAAGAGCAAATGTTTGGTAAACAGATGTTTGCCTTATCAGGCAGAGACAGTGGGACACACAGAGGAATTTTATCTCCAGGCCTTGCTGAGCTTCCTCCAGTTTACCAAACCTAGCCTACACTCTTTTTTTCCTAAAGTTTATTTCTTTATTTTCAGAGACAGAGAGAGAGAGCACAAGCGGGGAGGGAGAGGAACAGAGAAACAGGGAGAGAGAGAATTCCAAGCAGGCTCCGCACTGGCAGCGTAGAGCATGAACCCATGAGATCATGACCTGAGCTGAAATCAAGAGTCAGTCACTGAACTGACCAAGCCACTCAGGTGCCCCTAGCCTCTCTGTAGTTATCTCTGGATAGCGCTCTTCCTAGATCAGGCCCTCTATCTAAATGCTCAGAGGACTTGGAGGTAAAAAGCTCTTCTGGAGTCCCTTGGGCCTTGATCGCCTTCAGCTCAAAATAATCCATATGCCAATGTGGCACATTTTGGGGAGGCTCATTCTGAACCCCTTTAACTGAGCTGTTTTAGGCTTTTATTTTCCTTCATTAAACGTTAATTTTTTCATCCCTGTCATAAAACAAAAATAAATTAAAAACAAGAAAAAAATGTCTTTTGATTTAATTTCTAATAGGGAAGAAAAGCTAATGCTGGCATAATAATCACTAAAACACTGCTTAAATCTGCATCTGACTCACGGCCAACATCAGAGGACAAGTTGAAACAGCGGTGGATAAATAATTAAAACATTGGAAGGCATTAGGTTCATATTTTCTTTTAATAAAATTATGTATTTTGAGCCTACAACGATAAGCCTCTAAGTGTGCCTCAGCCAAGGTTCTCTGAGTTCACCACTCCCTTCAAATGCATGGTCCTTTAATTTAAAAACAAAAGATGATGGGAACAATCTAGCTCCATTCTTGCCTTTGTGTCAGCTCCTGGCTCAGACAGGGGAAGGCCTTTTTTCCCAGGAGCCTAACAGACTGTCTCACATTTGCAAACACATGAATATGAGAAACACAACTAAATCAGGCCTGCTGTAATAGCTGCCCCTCCATGTCATGCCCAAGAGCCACCAGGAGAAGTAGTCTTTTGGGGGAAGAGAGGAAGGCGAAGTCAAAATTCAAATTTCAAATGGCCACCTCTTTCTAGAGTACCCAGATTTTAGCAAACAAAGCCCCAGATGTCAACAACTTGTATGCTGATCATGATACAGATGAGGAAACCAGACATAGGGAAGTTAAATCACTCACCTGAAGTCACACAGCTAGAATGTGAGGGAAGGACATACACTACAACACTACAGTCTTGCCATGAATTGAGAATAATAAAAACTGGATTAGCGTATCAAGCTTATCTTGGCAGATAAGTGAGCTATGAAGATAAAATAAAGTATCCCATGAAAAGGCCCAGCACGGTTTCTGTTACTTGCAAGGAAAACTAACATTATTAACATCCAGTCTTGCCTCCCTTTCTTCCTCCTTTCCTACTCTCCTTCTCCTTGTGAATCTGCCTCCAATCCACTTTTCAGGCTTTCTCTGGATTTTCTCTAACTTCAACATGTCTCTCTGGGGGTTCTGACCCCTGCATGGCACAGGGAGTGCCAGGTGCAGACACCTCATGCAATCAGGCAAAAGGAAGATGGTATATGAACTGTCCCTTTTGTCTGCCAACCTTTGGATGGTCCTCTTTACTACAATAAGACCTAGATTATTCCGAGCTGTAACTAATAGCACAGAATCATCAATTAATGCATTATACAGCATTAACGCCCTTCCTGCCATGTCTTGCCCACATGCACAGATCTACACACTCTTTAGCCATTTTATAATCTTTTTTATTTTATTATCTTATTTTAAGTAACCTCTACACCCAACACGAGGCTCGAATTCATGACCCCAAGATCAAGAGTTACATGTTCCACCAACTGTGCCAGCCAGATGCCCCCACACACTCTTTAGTTGGCTGGTCTGAACTCTATAGTTAGCCATTTGACTACTGAGGGAAGCTCAGGAAACCAGTGACTACCCTTTGCAATTCACATAGGATTCTAGGCAGAGGATCCTGCAGTGGGTCAGACGTTGTTGTTGTTGTTTTTAATCCCTGAATTTATCCCTCTTCTCACACTATTTAAACAAATATTCTTTTAACATTTATTCATTTTTGAGAGACAGAGAGAGTATGAGCAGGGAAGGGGCACAAAACGAAAGGGAGACACAGGACTGAAACAGACTCCAGGCTCTGAGCTGTCAGCACAGAGCCTGAAGAGGGGCTCCAACCCACAAACCATGAGGTCATGACCTGGGCCGAAGTTGGATGCTTAACCAACTGACCCACGCAGGTGACCCCTCAACACTATTTAAATACTTAGAAGTCCTAACAACAATCAGATTGGCTTCCCTTTCAGAAAAGATTCTTTTTAATTGGCTTCATACTCATTTACCATCACCTTCTGAATCAGCTCTTTAATGCAACAAAGAGTGCATTTCTTTTGCTTATGAACTGCCTGTGCTAGAAAACAGTCCTTTGTCCTTTCTGAGAATCTCACCTCCAACTCTTATTATCGTCTGCCCATCTATGTTTGGGTAATTAAATGCACTCATTATTTCTTGCCCCAATGTTACTGCTTCCCCAGACTTTTTATTTTTTTTTTATTTTTTATTTATTTATTTTTTAACGTTTATTTATTTCTGAGACAAAGAGAGACAGAGCATGAACAGGGGAGGGGCAGAGAGAGAGAGGGACACAGAATCTGAAACAGGCTCCAGGCTCTGAGCTGTCAGCACAGAGCCTGACGCGGGGTTCGAACTCCCGGACCGTGAGATCATGACCTGAGCCGAAGTCGGACGCTTAACCGACCGAGCCACCCAGGCGCCCCTTCCCCAGACTTTTTAAATGCTTTTTTTCCTCATATTCTTCAGTCTATTCACACCTTTTGCTAATTATTTATGAAAGTGGCATAAAATTCTCTTCACTGCCTTATGGACCTTCTTTTTTCCAAGATTACTCTTATACTTAAAAATAAACTTTCTTTTTGATAAAAACACCAGTACTTATTCAGTATCAAAAATGAGAAAGTACAGGGGGGCCTGGGTGGCTCAGTTGGTTGAGCTTCTGACTCTTGGTTTCCACTCAGGTCATGATCTCACAGTTTGGACTCCATGCTGACGCAGTGGAGGCTGCTTGGGATTCTCCATCTCTCTCTCTCTCTCCCCCTTCCTCATGTGCACTTGTGCACTCTCTCTTTCAAAGTAAAAGAAATAACTTTAAAAAATGTTTTGTCACCTAAAACTGAGCCCATCAGACAAGCTTATTGTAAAGATCACATCAGAAGCTATAAACAAGTTATACATTCCTCACACTCCATCTTAAATAGGCTTAAAAAATTATTGAGAGAAGACCACGTAAATGCTGACATAAACATTAAAATGATTTGGCTTTTCTCTTTACTAGTTTCAGTGCTACACGATTGATTATGCATCCACAGTACCCACAGATATAGTCACATAGTTTTCTCTAGCTTTTTCATAATTTACATCATATTATTTCCAATGCAAGTATAAGCTCCTTGGAAATAGTAACTTTGTTTCTTCTTATACAAAATTCTTCCTTACAGTATTTCTTTATTACTAGTTGTGCCCGTATTTATCTGTGGATAGAATTTGTCACCTCCTTTGAACAATATTCTCAAGCAGCTGAACACTGGAGGGCACAGGATCGATCCATGCTCTGGTAGACAGTGGGTGCTCACCACCAACCAATCTGCCTCCAATAGTCTTCATATTTTAACGTGTCAGCCACAGTGCTGGGCAGCAAGCACATCCTCAAAAAATACTGTTGATCCATATTGACTCCCCTTTGCTCTAAAATTTCTGAAACTCAGAAAGGTTAGTTAATTCCTTTTTTAAGGTTCAAAAGTTGCACCAACTTGTTAGATGAAATAATCAGCTGGTTAATCTTTTTTTTCAATCACCAGGTAGGCACATCCTGAAATAAAGAAAACTCCATTAACTTCTGTGTCCCATTTGTTCCGTGTGTTGGCTTCCTAGTAGACTGTGAGATTCCTAAGTTCTGTACCGTTTCTTGGTTTGACTGCACACAGCACCTAGCAGAGCATGATGTACACACAGGCCCTTGGTGCGTACCACTGTTAACGTCCCAAGCATGGTAGCTTCACGAAAGAAGATTGCTCCCTGTGCCCAGTCACCTGGGAGGACAGGCTCTTCAGGTACCATTTCCAGAGACACAATCCTTAGATGACACCAGTGGGGGGAATCTAGAGCAAGTTGTCAGGACACTTCATCCAGCTTTAGTACGTTTGGACAATAAAGGCAGGTCACTAAGCACTTGATTTCCCACTGTATCTTAGCCTGTTCTACCTCCATCTCATGAGAAGCCTTGTGGTTAAGATCACACACTCCGGTGCCAAATACTGTCTGGGCTTATCCCAGCTCAGCTACTGATTAGCTTTGTTACATAGGCAAATTACTCAATTTCTAAATGCATTAGAATCATCATTTAAAAAATAATTATAAAAACAACAATAGTTTCCTCATGGAGTTGTTATGAGAATTAAGTGAGTTAATAGGTGTCAAGCACTTAGAACGGTATCTGCCACATAATAAGCTCTTTAACAATGTTAACACCATCTATCTACTTTTGATACTGTACAGGAGGAAATTAAAACTGGTCTGCAATGTAAGATGTTATGATCGAATTCTCTCTTATGTCATGGTTCTAACAAAGAAAATGTCTCTGCAGAAATAACTTTTCCCATTCTTAGGATAACTGTCATGGTGACTAGAATTTTTTGTTAGGTGGAATTACAGGATTGGCTGTTTTCTCCCTTCACTACACAGAAATATCGAGATTATCTACCTTCTCAGGTAGGAAGGGCTAATGATCTGTGAATCAAGTGCATAAATACAGCAAAGCTGATGAAGAAATGCTAAGACATGGTACCAAGATATGCTTGATCTTGACTCCTGTGTACAGACCACTAGGAATGGCTTTCTCAGAACTGCTGACCTTCCCAATCCATTCTTTTAAGGAGAGCAACAGGATGACAATGGTCTCTGCTCCCTCCGCCCATCTCTGCCTGACCTCTTTTATTTGGGGGACAGGGTTTCACAGGCCGGTTGTCTTTTTTCTTTAAGGTTGAGTTATTCCGTTCATTCTTTTCTGGTGGAGGGCAGAGTTCCTTCCCAAGTCAATGGGGGTCCTCAGACCCACTGGGAGGGGGAGGAGAAGAAAGAGTGAGAGCTGCAAAAAGCTACCCTTAGAATCAAATAAAATTTCAATTGAATGACCTGAACTAGCAGTTTTAAGGAGCAAATGATGAGGTTCTGTGTGGAGGTTGAGAAATGCAATCATCACCGAAGGATTAAAATAAATAGTGCAATGAACCTTCGTCCTCCTTCTCCCCATGCCTCAACACCCCCTCCCCTTGACAAAAACACAAATCTACATGGGTGCACACCATTTCAGAGGGTAATTATCCAAACTGTCTAGAACAAACAAAACAAGTGCAAATGTTATGTCCATGTTTAATGAAGACTTTGGAGTAGCTCAGTGAAGTGAAACCCATTCTGCTCCGGTCACGCTTTCCCATCCCCTGACCCCTCACACATGCAACCAATAAGGGGCCTCATTTGAAATTCAGAGGCTCCGCGGCTGGGATTTAATAACAAAACTGGCACCTGTCACTTTCTCTGTATATCGGCTGCACTCTACTGCTTTAGCCATTAAAAACAACTCATCTAGGAGAAAATATAAAGTGACTGCCAAGGAATATTTACTCTTCAGGCCTCCAATGACCCCTCAAGAAGTCGTGAGGTGTGTGCAGCTAATTGTAAGGAATAAACAACTTCTAAGAAGTTATTCATGTGATTTAATTTCCATCGTGCCCCTTTTTATTTTTATTTTCTTGCCCTAATCAAGTGGTAACCTGGCATTCATGTCTTTGCACACACAAACAGCTATTTTTATATGAAGAAGCTAAAAGTGTCAAGTGGGTAGATGTAAGTGTGTATGTGTATTCCTAGATCTTTGGGCCAGGGAGGGTGGTATATAAGGTACAGTTTAGCCCAAAATTATTTATTTGTTTGTTTGTTTATGTTTATTTGTTTTGGGAGAGTGTGTGAGTACATCTACATGAGCAGGGAAGGGGCAGAGAGGGAGACAGAGGGAGAGAGAGGAGACCCAAGAAGGCTCTGTGCTGTCAGCACAGAGCTCAACATGGGCTCATGAACTGTGAGATCAAGACCTGAGGTGAAATCAAGAGTCGAACGCTTAACCAACTGAGCCACCCAGGTGTCCCCAAAATTATTTTTTTTTAAATGCTGATATCCAGTATCATGTGGAGGAGATATATAGCACTTAAGTGTTTAGTTTTACTGATGTAAACAGCAGAATAGATGGAAGGTAAAAATTCATTTTGGAGTCTGACTTACCTAGATGTAGCTATATAATCCTGAAATAGATTAAATACAAAATAGTTCTGGAAAGACAAGTTATCACATTTTTAAATGATCATAAAGACTTTTTGAATACTTCCAAATGGCAAAAACAATCTGCCCCCCCCCCTTAAAATCCCCTTACAGTAGAACAGAAAAATGAAGAGTGGCCCTAATATTCTGGCTGTTACAAGTATTTGTTTTTAAGATTCTCCACTGTCTTAATTTTAGGTCCTTCTAACCAATCCTTGGCCAAAACAAATTTGAAAGAAATAAGGGTGGACTAGCCCCACTAAACTCAGTTAACATTAGCAGGTCAGTTTCTGAATTACCTGTCATCTGTAGCAACTCATAGTTTTTATCTTAATTCTGCTCTAGCTTTCAGTCTCTGGCTCTCTTAAATGATGGAACAAATTTGTCAACACTGGGGTTCGTGTTTTACAAAACAACTAAGCCAGGAGTAAAAAAGGTGGACCTGCTTCCTAGAAAATCTGGATTAGGCGTATTGCCTCCCAAGGATCTCTGAATGGTTCAGTCAGGAATGCAACACAGTGACCTCTTCTGTAATAGACTCTAATAAAAGATCAACGTATAAAATAAGGGATAATTTCACTTATGCCTCTAACAAAGGGTTAGAATTACTGTTTCTGCTTTTTCTCCTTTCTTGACATGGACATTTAGACTAGATTGGAAATCACCACTTCATTATGAGACAAATCTAAAAATATTCGGGCCTGAGCTTTTGTATAAGGAGTAGAATTGTGAAAATAAGAAAAATAAAGGCCATCATGATTATTCTGTGATGTAATATTTTACAATATTATTTACCTGCTTTTTAGAAGCAGTGTTAGTAATCGCATGAGATTATTACATAATAGTGATAGAGAAGGGACCAAAAAAAGTCCAACTCATATGTTGGCCTATTATGCCTTCTATATCTCATGGCCAAAAAATGTGGCTTTTCAAGTGAATATCTGCCTGCTTTCTAGATCTTAACTTGTTGTTTGAGAAAAAAGAAGCTTCAGGTGAACCTTCATACAGATAGAGGACAGTCTCCCATATGGGCAAAGATAAGAGTTATGCTCTTAAATTTTCATAACAGAATGTCAACTCCTGCCTGCACATATGGTATCTCAAGCATATGGATCTTTGTTTAATCAACGACCCAGAATATAGACACTTCAGGCGGTTTTCAGGAAATTCAATCTTTAATTGCCTTTGATCCTATACTTACTACAACCTTGTTTGGAGATAGCCAATATTTAGGAAATCTAGTGTAAGTAACATGTTAACACTCTCTTCCTTTAGGATCTCCATACTCCATACCTACATTAGATAAATAATCAGAAACCAAGCTATTGACCTCTATTATCTTAGGCAGTTTGCAGAAAGAATTTCACTAAACTTAGCATAATGTTATGCCTTCCATTGTGATAGAAATCATAGAATAAAGATCCATTTAAACGCAATTTCTGGATATTAAGACAAAATGTCAGAAATGAACTCAGATGCCCACATTTTTGCCTATCCTAAACCACAATATATGGCCAAAAATTCATTGAACCATGTGTAATAATAGGGTTTACTTCTGGAAATGACTGTGGGCATAGATATTATAGATATGATAGAAATAATAGAAATAGAGACTCACAGAGATCTATTCCGCTATAACAATAAGGGAAATAAAAAGCTATGCAATTGGTGGGTAAACAATTTTAAAGAATTCATAAAAGATTGAAGGAAGATGGGATTGAGAGAGGAAAAAAGCAACCAAAAATCCACAAGAACATGCCTGTTGAAGTAGAAGTGGCTCTGGGAATGTTTCACTCTTGAGGCAACAGAGACAAGGAGTGGAAGAAGGCCCTGTGGCAATTATCAGAGCCATTATTTGAAAAAATCCATTCAGAGCACCTGGGCATCCTGGCTTTTATCCCTCCACAGCTTGTCATAAGTAGGTTGCAACACGACAATTACCTACCACCCCCCACCTCCACCAGGCTAAAGCAGAAAGTCTGGGTACTCAGGGAAGGAAAGAAGAGAGGCAGCAAAGGGAGTTGAAAGGGAGTGAGAAGAAAGAGGGAAACACTTTACCCAGAAGATAAGCTACTGGCACACTTGTCCCAGTCCTACATCCTGCCCCCCCCCCCGCAACAATCATCTCAAAAGTATGATCTTAAGTAAGAATCAACATGTATGCATAAACAAAGAGAAATTCACAAACATAACACAAACACAAAGATGAGAGCAGATAAGGAAGAATCACCAGATAAAGTTAAGTTCAACCAACATCATTAAACACCAAATGAAATCAACCAAAGAACTAACACTTGAGAAAAGAGAGCAGTCCTAACTGAAAAAAACAATAAATGTTACTGAATCTCATAAAGATCAAAATCTATACCATCCATTAAAAAACACAAATAGTTACCTAGTAAATGAATGATGCTGAAAAATTTAAACACACTGAAACATAAGGAGTAAATTGCAGAATGGACATAACAAAGTTGGGGAGAAGCGAGAGAACGATAAGTCAAAGAATTCTCCTAGAATAACCACTAAAAGACAAAGAGATAAAAATCATTAAATAAAAGTAAAGACAAATAGAGACTGTGTCAAGGAGGCCAACATCTACTTAAAACAGTTCTAAAGAGAGCAGAGACCAGAAAGGGGATGGGGAGGGGGGGAGTGGGGATAAACAGAAATAAAAAGTAGAAGAAATCTTTCCAGAACTAAAGAGAAAAAAAGACCCCATTACTGAGAAGACTCATTCTCCAAGGTAATGAGAAAATAGCTATCCTAAGCAGACTTTGGAAAAAGTTCAGAAAGATAATTAGAAAATCACAAAATGCTTTTGAAGAGAATGCTGCCTGCAAAGCCAAAATAATCAGATTGACATCAGCCTTCCCATTGACAACACTAGGTGCTAGAAGAGAATGAAGTAATATCCACAAAGTTCAGAAATAACATTATTTTATCCAAAATCTTATGTCCAATCAAACTAGCCCTCAAGTGTAAGAGCAAAAGAAATGTACACTTTACAGAAACTCTTTTTAAGAAAAGTTACAGAAAGTCATATGCCACTAAAACAAAAGTATACATAAGGAGATACAGGACATTTACAGTTAATTTTTTTTAATGTTTATTGTTTTTGAGAGAGAGAGAGAGAGAGAGAGAGAGAGAGAGAGAGAGAGAGAGAGAGAGAGAACGAGCAGGGAAAGGGCAAAAAGAGAGCAAGACACAGAATCTGAAGCAGGCCCCAGGCTCTGAGCTGTCAGCACAGAGCTCGACATGGGGCTCGAACTCATGAACCATAAGATCATCACCTGAGCTTAACCGACTGAACCAGGACACTTATAGTTAAGTCTGAATAATTACATATGCATAATTTAAAGAAATAATCTGAAATCAAAATCTTGAATGATCTCAACATATGAGATGGTGGGGAGGAGAGAGATGAACACAAGCTAAGAGTTTGTCATCCTCAGGGGAGCAAAACACACTGATTAATGCTAAATATAAACAATGACCAAAAAAAGTTTAAACGTATGTATTAAAAACTTAGAATTCTTGAAATAGAAGGAAATTAAATTTAAAAAATAATTCAGTCATTCCCATATTGGACAGAGACAGGAAAGAAAGGAAGGAGAAAGAATAGGGAAAAGATGATCCATAGTGAATAAAGATAGCAGTAAGGTCAAGTCCAAGCACAGCAGTAATCACACATGTCTGAGCTACTGAATTCTTCTATTAAAAAAGAAATTCAGAAGGGTAGGGAAAAAAACACAATATATATGGTTTACAGAAAGTACACATAAAACAAACTGATATAAAAATTTAGAATATAAAAGAATAACAATTAACTCAAAGTTAGAACACAAATGAATAAGACAAAATACCAGCAGTATGTATAAAGAAAAAAAAAAGATTTATTATCCCTAGGACATGTTAATCAGGAAAGAAGGAGAGAAAAGGAAAAGAGAAACCAACAAAAAGAAAATGGGCAAAGTATGTGAACAGTATGTCTGAAAGTACTCATAAGTAAATGTGATCAAACTCACTCATAATCACGATTGTACAAGATTTAAAATGCAACATGATTTTCACCCATCAAATTAAAGTGAAAAAGTTAAAGTGAAAAAGTCCACCAAGGAAAAATAGTAAACAACCTAAACGCTCATCAAGTAGGGAGCTATTAAGTTATAATACACCTATATTACAAAATCATAAAAAGTATCATAAAAAAAGGTATTGTGCATCTCTTACATAGCGACATGGTAAAAATCTCCAAAAAACACCTGTGAGGCCAAAAATCAAATTTTAGAAGATAGTTTAATCCCATGAATTTCAACCAAGAAGAAAATCTGTGTGTGTGTGGGGGGGGGGGGCATGCATTCCTGTGTGTATGCAAATTTAAATTTTAAAAGGACTATAAGAATACACACTAACTGGTAATAACAGTTCCTTCTGTGAAAGAAAGTAGGATATAGGGCTAGAAAATGGAAGACTTAGTTTTTATCCTATACCTCAGAATTATTTGCACCTTTTCTGATAAGAACATACTTATACATGAACTTCTGTAATTACACAGGGATATATTATGTAAAACTGTGGTTGAAGACATATACAACTTTTTCTCTTATTCGTTTAGCAAACACTTACTGAACACCTATTATGTTCAGGTTCTGTGATGTTCAGACTTTGTCCCACATAAGAAGTACAAAAATGAGTCACCCTCCAAAATAAGGGAAAATTAGATTTTACATGCATTCAAACAAGTTTGTTGTGGTGGAGGTGAATGCAAAATGATGTGAAAGCCAGTAGTAGACAGTAGGAAATACAGGAATGAGATTATGAGGTTATAGGTAAAGTCTGTGGTGGCATTATTCCAACGCAAATTTTGAGTTAAAAATAGCTTCTCTCTTAAAAAAAACACACGCACACATATATGTGTGTACACATACAATGATACAGTGATAAAACTCTCAATTTTGATGTTTCTTTGTTCTTTTACTCAAATGATCATAAGTCAGAGGAGCTAGAAAACAGGGCAAAGCACGCTAACTCCTGATTATGACAAAACCTTGTCCACATAGAAGTTTGTTATTTTCTTCAGTGAAATATGTGGGTTTTTTTAGTCTTCCTATAACTTACATTCCCCACTTAAAGAGCTACTTACACTCTCACTGTCTGCACTACGATGTGGGTAGTCATTTGGAGAAAAGTAATATGTAAGTGAAAGTGCCATCCAGCATTTCATCCAGGGTTCTTAGGTACCCAGTTGTTACATGTGGAGAAGGGATGAAGTTACAAAGGAAAGAATGCAGAGTACTTAATGTGTGGCAACAAGGTCAGCTAAAGCCATGCAGAATACGAGTGGTGATCAGAAAATAACACCGTAGAATGCACACCTTTCTTTGGTTCCTAAGGCTCTAATACTGTGCTGAAGCTACATGATCTTGTATTTATACACTATTTGGGTTTAAAGCTGGTACATTATAATGAATAATTTAATAAATCTACAGCCTACATGCAAAGAGAAAAAAAAAAAAAAACCAAAATGTAATTATAACCTTGTGAAATGCCTTCCACAACAGCAAGAAGTCTTAAGGGCAAGTGGATTTAATAGATTCAATGACTACCATATCATAATAATTCAAATTTGATTTTCTTTCTTCTGCTTTTCCAGCCTCAAAAATATTGCTTATTATTTCATTAAATATCATAAATGTTGAATTCTGATTGTAGAATAATACTATAAATTTGAGTTGAGGATTTACTTTTACCATTAGTCTTTATATATCAACAGATATTTTTTTTTCCTCCAAATTAAGATCTTCCATTATCTACAACTAACTATGTAAAAGAAGCCTCTAAAAGGTAAAAATTATATTGGGGCACCTGGGTGGCTCAGTCAGTTAAGCGTCTGACTTCGGCTCAGGTCATGATCTCACAGTTCGTGGGTTCAAGCCCCGAGTCAGGCTCTGTGCTGACAGCTCAGACCCTGGAGCCTGCTTTGGATTTTATGTCTCCCTCTCTCTCTGTTCCCTCCCCACTCACACTTTCTCTCTCTCTCTCTCTCTCTCTTTCTCTCTCTCTCTCTCTCTCAAAAATAAACATTAAAAAATTTTTTTAAAGGTAAAAATTATAAATTTAATAAAAGTATATCAAAATTATCTGGTACAGTCCAGCAATTGAGTGTTTGGGTACTTAATTTCACTGAATAAGGAATCAAGCAAGCCCTATTTATTTGTTTCAACGTATTTGGAAAATCTTTTAAAAGTCCATCCATCTGTCCTTCTTAGTAACTGGAATTAAATTTCTTGCCAATTAAGAGTAATATTCCTTAAATGTGCCATGGCTAGAAAAACAACAGTTGGCAAGATCAGGGCTCATTTAAAAAATAGGGAGTTAGGACTAAAACATTAAGATTAATGTTGAATACATGTGTATGTGTTTAAAAAAGAAAACAAACTCTTGAGAGTAAATGTATACAAAACCCCCCAGAAATGCCAGATAATTCCTTTCATAAATTACTTTCTTATGTAATTCAAGAAACATTCCTGAAAAACAGATTCTCTCCTAAAAACTATACCTCTTTTTCAATTCTCCCGTCTAGCACTGAATGACCTGAAATTTAAAATCTTTTACACTCTGCATTCTTTCCTGATTGAGTTTTTAAAATCTCAACAACATGCTTTGTAACCACTTGACCTTTTAACAGACTATCCAAATGCCCAAAGGATGCAGAATCTGATGTACAGAAAAGCAAATTTGTATCTAAATTTGGTATTTCTTTCTATTTCAAGCCTACACAGCTGGGAGCTCAATTTCAGTCAGGGATTTTAGCCTCTCCTTTTCCTAGAGTCATAAAAAAGTTGAAAAGCATTCAAAGGGGCACCTCTCCATCCACATTGGCATGCTCTGACATAGCCATATCTCTATTCATTGTGAGACTATAGGTCTACTGAAGCAAAATGCTACTCTGCTGGCTTTGGAGGTGGAGACAGAAACAACAAGCCCAGGAATGCAGCTCTAGAAACTGGAAAAAGCAAAGAAACAGAATCTCCTCTGGAGGAAGCATGGTCCTGCCAACATCTTGGTTTCAGCACAGTGAAACTGCTTTTAGACTTCTGGCCTCTAGAATTAATAAAGTGGATGACAGTGCCCTTCACTGACATCCAACTGCCTTACAAACTGGCAATTAATATATTTCAGTATCTGGGCAGGAAAAAACTAGGTGTGCACAGGTGACCAAGACACGGAAGATGACTGAAGAAGGTTTTCCTAGATCCTTCCTTGTTCCAGAGCCCATGGGCTCTTCAGGTGCTACCCTGGATACATGGAAAATTATGGGCTTGAAATATGGGAAACTTTTCTTGGTGCCCCCAGGCACCTAAAAAGATTCTGTTCCTCTAGTGCTTGGTACACCACAGAAAATTCTGAGAGGCTTTCTCTGGATCAGCTGCCTACAGAGACAACCATATATAGATTTATGTTCTCATGTCAGCTGGGAATGGGGAAAGGATAATGTTTTCCCACATTTGCAAATCCCACTCTGGGATTGGGTGCAATTTTTCTCAGATCCTCAAATCCCTCTGGGGGTTTTATCATCATCCTCCACTTAGATTTTCCCTGGATGGTGTGGACAAGGACCCTATCAGGAACCTACTACCGTATCACCTATCTTCACTGCTACTATGAATTTTCCCCTACAAAGGGATCTTCTCTAGTCTTGAATATGGGAAACCTTGCCCTGTCTTCAGAGATTTTTCCAAAATCTTTTGTCTTACACCCATTAAGCAAGCAAGATAGTCTTCTGCTCTTTCCTTTGTCATGGGAAATTCATAGTATAACCTCCAGGCTTTTGTTTCCAAAAACTTTAGCCCACCCAAAGAAGTAAGTTTTAAAGTGAGAAGAATTTCTCCTGAAACAAAAATGTATTCTTGAGGTTTCTGAAAAGGGTTTCATTCATTCATTCAGATATACTAAGAGTCCCCCAAGCTACGGAGATCTGTGTTCCTCAGAGTCTCACAGGTTGGGAAGCACAGTCTAGAGGTAAATATCCTTGATACTCCAGGGTTCCCGTCACACCAAAGTTTCTAGTGCCCAAAGCATGGCACGGAACGACCTGAGAGGTAGGCCTAATGTGAAATGTATCATCCACTTGCTACTTACATCTCTAACCCAAGGTTGGACATTTAGATAAATTCTCATTCTCTAAACTTCAGGAACAATAATTCATTTATTTATAGATGAGTTATGGTTTAAATGCTAATGGAAGGTACAAGGGTGTAGCAGGTTATTGGAAGGGCTCATGATAGTGATCTGGACTGGAAAAGGTCTCATATTTATCAGGCTGCTCTTCAAGAATTTAGGTGGATGAGGTCCCAGGGAATAAAAAGAGGAGAGGCAACAGGAGAACAGAGGCATATTAAGGTTCGACAGGAAAAGGGAAAGAGGAATTCTGGAAACGGAATGAGATTGCTGAGGTGAGGAGAAAGGGGAGCCCAGAGGCAAGGTATAGAGGATTTCAATAAGGAGGAGTCATTGACCTGCTTGAATGCAGTAGCCTTTTCAGTAGATGCTGGCACAGAGAAAATCAAACTGTAGTGCACTGTGATGCTTTAGTGTCATCTGAGAATATGTTTCTAGAACTACAGTATATCTAGACAAGAGAGGAAAAATAGGAGGTCATTTAGGAATTACCTTACTCAATATGGCTTCCCTTGTCACTGAAGGCCAGTGGCTATTCTCTTTCATTTTCCTCATCTATTTATTCATCCATCCATCCATCCATCCATCCAGTCAGTTAATGGGTCTAACACTCACTGATCTTTCATGTTTCTTTAAGGTGGGTATATGTTCTAAGTATTGTACTTAGCATTTGAATTTTAAAATGTATGGGACATGGGGCGCCTGAGTGGCTCAGTTGGTTAAGTGGCCAACTTTGGCTCAGATCATGATCTCACTGTTCATGAGTTTGAGACCCACGTCAGGCTCCATGCTGACAGCTCAGAGCCTGCATCGGATTCTGTGTCTCCCTCTCTCTCTGCCTGTCCCCCACTCACACACTCTCTCAAAAATGAATAAAAATTAATAAAAATTTTTAAAAAATAAAGCGTATGGGTCTTCTCCTCAAGGAAACTATGGGAAAATAAATATGAAAAATATGGAAATGACATTGTAAACATATCAACACATACATAATGCCAAAGGGTAACCCAAGAAAGAGAGACTCCACTTGGAGGAGTTATTAACATTTGAACAATCTGCAGCTAGAATCATCTGCCTTATTCACTAATCCTTTCATTCATTTCTTCTAACCAGTATGTAGTAAGTACTACCATGCTTAAGGCATTTCATTGGAGCTAGGATTACAGTAGTAAGACAGACAGGGCCTTATCTTCACAGCTTAAGAGGAGAGCAGTCTCAGGACATAAACTTAGTGGTTTCTAGCTGCCCCAGGGCAAACAGGTAATTATTTGTTTAAAATTTTGCTTCTTTTCAAAATATGATCATATAAGATTGAATGGAAAGAACGCTCAAGAGACTTGTTTATTAGTGGAGCACATGACTGTTAATATAGAGATTTGCCATTTATTTTGGTTGTCCAGAGACTTTCATTATTCAGGCCCACACTCTCAGTTCTCTTTTATATAGAAAGGATATGTTTGGACACTCAGGAAGAGTCTCTACTCCACAGGCCATTCAAATTGCTCCATAGCCAGAAAGGCAGGAGCAGTGACTTCATCCATCTCTAACTCATAGAATCCAAATAACTGCAAAAATGAGGCAGAGATACTGACTTTATGAAATTTATCAGAGACGTGAGAAAAAAGAAACCTATAAAGCAGAAATATATAGTTTAAGTTGCTAGTGATATTTTCTCAGCATTTTGAAGATATTATCTCACCATCTTCTGGCTTCCATTTATTGCTATTAGCAAACAAGCTGTCAAATATGTTGTTGATTTACCCATAAAGGATAGCATGACTGTTATGAAGTTCTCCTTGGTATGTTGCTGTTGTTGTTGTTGTTGTTGTTGTTGTTGTTGTTGTTTTTCAGCTTGTTTAAGTGTGGACTTCACTTTATGACCCACTGGACTTCTTGAATCTGAGAACTTTCCATCAATTCTTTAAAAATTTCAGCAATTGTCTCTTAAAATGGAGTGAATAATGATGGGAATAAAAGGTACAGCACAGGGAATATGGTCAATGGCATTGTATGGTGACAGACGGCAGCTACATTTGTGGTGAACATAGCAAAATGTACAGAGATATGTCAAATCACTATGTAATACACCCAAAACTAATCTAACACTTTATGTCAACTATACTCAAACAAACAAAAAATTGGTTTTTTTTAAATATTGCCTCTTTGGGTGCCTGGGTGGCTTAGTTGGTTGAACATCTGACCCTTGATTTTGGCTCAGGTAATAACCCAAGGTTGTGGTATTGAGCCCTGCATCAGGCTCCATGCTGAGTGTGGAGCCTGTTTAGGATTCTCTTTCTCTCTCCCTCTCCCCTGCTCACACACTCTCTCTTTCTCTTTGTAAAATAAAAATATATATGTTGCATCTCTACTATTCTCCTAGATGTCACTTTGATTTTTTATCTTATTCTCCATTCTCTGAATCTCTCATTCATTCATATTTTGTATCATTTTATCTTTCTGTTCTGTATTCCACAGAATATCTTCAACTCTATTTCTGGATAACTAATTATCTTTTTAGCACTGTCTAACCCAAAGATCAGCAAATTATGGCGCAAATCTGGCCCATATATTTATACAAACAAAAAGAAGATTATGAGACAAAGAACAATGACAAAAAAAAAAAAAAAAAAGAATAGGAGACAAGGGAAAAGAAAAAAGTCTGGCCCTTTACAGAAAAAGTTTGCTGCCCCCTGATTAATCTGCTCTTGAAACTTTCCACAGAGTATTTAATTTCACTTATATCTATTTGGTTCATTTTCAAGTTGACTATTATTTGCTTTAACTCTTGCTTCTGAGTCATATTGTTGGTTCACTTTTGTATGTCTTTAATAATATTTTTTATTATTATTACACATCCTAACATTCTAATATCTAAAGACTTTTGGATCTGGCTTTACTGCTTATTGTTTCTGCTGACTCTCACTCTTGGTGTTTGTTTGTTCTTATTCAAGGCTTTGTTACTTTTCTGTTGTGAGCCCATAATCATTAGTACTCTATCAGAGGCAAGTCTTTTAGAACTGGATTGAAGGTGTTTTCCCTCAGGAGAGGATATTGTTTGTTTCTGCAGGCACTTAGGGGCACTACCTACCTAGGTACACATTTTAAAATAATTCTCAACTTACACTTTTTATTTCAAGTAAATGATATGAACTCAGGCTCCAAATTTGTGGCTTTTGGCCACAAATTCTCCAAAAAGGATTTTTTCTTCTCTACCTGAAGTCAAAATGGGGACAATCAATTTTCTTGCACTCTGTAGTTGTGGAGTACCTTTTGTTCCATTTCATTTCCCTGAAGGGTGTAGATTTTTCTAGATCACATAAGACTTCAGACAGGGGAAGGAATGGTAGCCTTTCATTCTACTTCTCACCTCTTGGATGTCTCAGATTTTTCTCTTTGCCACCTCCACTCCCAGGCAGCCACTGAAACCCAAGCTCTGGGCTTCTCATTATAAGCAGATATCTCTGATCAATAGATATTTCTGGCACCCAGTGACTTCAGTGCTCACTAATTTCCCTGGACTCCTGATCTTGCTTCTTAGGGCATCTGTTTAAAAGAGGACCTAAAACTATATTATCTGGCATTTTTAGGTATTTTATGGTGGAAGGTTTTCATGATTCTAACTTATTATATTTGCCACTAAGTGAATCTTATAAATACATTTATAATAAATTAGTTATTTAATTCATTACAGTTTCCATGGCTTTAGAAATTTCCAAACCATATACATATACATATACATATACATATACACATGTATGTATATATTTATATAATATATATACATGTATATATACATACACACATGTGCATATGTATATGTGTATATGTGTGTGAATATATACATATCTGTGGATATATATACGTGTGTGTGTGTGTGTGTGTGTGTGTGTGTATATATATGAATTTACCAGTATCTATAGAAATAGTCAACTGTGCTGATTTTGAAGCTTTTATCTCTCAGTTCTTAATCAACCCTGCCATTTATATATATATATAGTGCTTGTAATACAGGGGCTATGCTTCTGCTAAATATGTTTCTCCTTTACCAGTTTAAGTTCCTGCTATATTCCACCAACAGGGGACAGCCCAGGGGGCATCTAGAAGGTTGGGGGAGGAAACAACATTTGCTAGCCATTCTTATCAGTGTTGTCCCAGAACAGGCACTTAGTTTGATAGTACAGCAGCTTTTTCTAGCTTATTCGGGCACTCCCTGAAATGGACCATCACTCTGCCTCAGAAGTATTACACCAACAGGCCAGTGTCCCCCTCTTCAGAAGTCTGGGAACCAGCTCCACTGGGTCCCTTCAGAGCTCCTGAACAGGCAGAATTCCCTTTTCAGAAATCTGAATCCCAAACTGTGCTGCCTCTCCTCTGGGTTTACTGCTTCTAATAATTTCAATATCATCACTCTGTTCCCCCAGCTCTAGGACTGATAGCTGCTTCCTGCAGTTCTTATATCTGTATTACCTCATGGTTGTTGTTTTGTTTTTTTCAGTCCTCCAACCCTTGTTTAACAATTTCCTATATTAAATTCTCTCTGTTGACATATCTGTTTCTGTTTCCCTGAGCACAGCATCTCCATGAATAAGTGTTCAGTTAATACTTGGCTTCGGTAATTCCCAAATGACGAAGAGAGCGCGGGAGGGATAATATTCAGCTGGCTTTTGACAGTATACCTGTACTAGTTGATTCCTTCCAACATCTGTTCTGATTAGTCAGTGTCAAAGCTATAACGGTGGTTAAATATTTTGAATATGAACCATGACTCTCACTGCAGACACTGAGATAATCCTTTTGATATTTAGTATTGCTGATGACTGAGATTTAATTTGTATATAAGTCATTTGGCTGTAAATGTTACTGGCAGACAAAATCCTGCTGTATTAGGGTTAAAGAATGACCAAAGACATTTCTGGCCTTGCTGTCTTTAATTTGATACTATATCATGCAGGCCAAAGGAAAGAACCCATTCAATCAGCCACTGCACTGCTTGCTTAATGCCAATTTTATTTGAACATACACATCTCTTACTGCACCAAATATTGTTTCTGTGTTTCTAACTCATCAAATAAGTATAGGCACCCCTTTGTGGTACTGATAAAGCCAGAGGGGAATGCTAAATAACACAGTAGGGGGAGTGTGGAAATGTGACTATAATATATCCTCTTGATCAGAGAGATCACACTGAATTGAATGTATCTACTTGTTTAAGATGACACTTCATGGGTTCGTACAGGTCACGACTTCCCTGAGCTCTGTCATTTGCCAGACCAAACTTCTGAAACCTTATAGTTGCCAGTGGGAAAATCTTCCAAAAGAAATAATTTACACAGCCTCCTATAGACTTGATATACCTACAAAATATATTTGCTTTAATCCCAAATCAGGGCCCAGCACAAAGTTCCACACTAGCATCTGAAAGCCACTTACAGCACAGCCATCTAAAGCAATTGTAAAAAAATGTTGCTGACTCCAATTTGGTAAGGATGGGTTCTAGTAGGTGAAATAATATTCAGGAGCCATTTTATTGCTAGGGGTTGATAATATCCTTGTAGTGTGATACATAATAATGGGCAACATGTATGAGCATATACGGTATGTCTGTTCTAAGTGCTTCACATGCCTTAACTTATTTTAACCTTCAGGGTAATATTGTTATTGTCTTCATCGTAGGAATAAGAGACAGAGGGATAGAAAGATGCACAATTTGCATAAAATTGCACAGCTTGAAACTGGTAGACACAGGATTTATACCAATACATTCTGACTCCAGCATCCATGTACTTGAACCACGGTACCATGCTGCCTGGGAGATAATCATCAAGTCTCACATGTGGCAATTAACACCCTCTCTGAATTATCAAAGTTCCAAAGAACCAGTGTCGAGATTCTCAACACTGAACTATACGTGAGAAAAATCAAATTTCAATGCCAAAATATTCTTACTCATATCTAAAAGCAAAATATACCTGCACCTTTACAAAGAGTTAATAAAGAGTCCTTTATTCATGTAGCATCAGTGAAATTTTTGATCATATCAATTAACTAATCAGTAACATATGGATTAACGTTACCTGGAAATACATCTAAGGTTACCTACTTTTTTTTTCTTTAAAGAAAACACATCTGGTATTTCTCTATGCCAAGAAAGTTTGGAAAATATTTTGCACTGCTCGGAATACTCAAAAACAATTCCATATCTTCTACCTCACAGGTGTTTGATGTGAAAGAAGCAGAGAGAACACCAAAACTACTATGATAACACAGGGATGGTTTACAATACAAAGGGCCTAGTGTAGACAGAATGTTAGAGCACTAAGAGGAAACTGAAAAAAAAAAAAAAACAGGAGAGATTTTATGTGATTTGTTTCACCACATCTGAATGTTTGAATGTGTTTATAGGGAGGAGACAAATATTGTGGTATAAATCATCTGTCAACAAGCTAATGTCTTTTAATAGCAAATTATTAAAAGGTGCTTTTATTGAATTTACCACTTGAAACTAACTGCTTTGTTTCCATTATCCTTATTTGATGGTTTCTATGATTACAGAGGCTATCAAAATATATTTAGTTTGTCAAAGTGATCATCTTTTTTTTTTTTTTTAAGTACTGATTTAGCTTCAAGGAGATAAACTTTGTTGAGAACATACTGATTTATCTTTTGGAAATCTGTAAAGGGAGAACCTTATTTTAAGCAGTTTTTTGATATGGTAGGATTTCATAATGAGAATTAAACAAACAATAAGGGGGAGTAGAGATTGGAAGTGTCATCAGAGGCAGGGGAATATGGTGGCTAAGAGCATGTGCTATAGAGTCAGTTAGAAATAAATTTAAATACTGGCTCCACTATTAACTATGTGAACCCTCAACAGTTTTATGAACACTATGTTCATTATGTTTAGGGCCTGTATTTAGCAATGTGTGTACATGGCAGGTACTCAATGAAAACGCTCAAGAGTTGAGTTGTGCAACCTTCATTTTGTACTATACATTTTATGATAGGTGTCCCCCACTTTTTGTAAGTTTGCATTATGCCACTTTGCTTTTATAAAATACTTATATTAGTATCTGTTTTCCCTAGCCAAAAGAAACCTGAAGAGAATTTTCACTTTCACAGAAAAAGCCAAAAAGCAAAAATAGTGTGTTCAGCATTTGTTTTGCATCAAGCCTTACAGAGGCAGCAAGCACCATGAGCAGGAAGAGTGGCCCCACGAAGCTCCTTTCCCAGAAACCACACTCAACCTCTCAGCATCAAGCCACCATACCTCTGAATTCTGTCTGTGAGCATCTGTGCTTTATTTCAATTTTATGTTGTGTATCTGTTAGCAACATGTATACTAAGGTTTCAGAAAAGCTTAAGAGAAGTTATTTTTTAGATCAGAGAATGCTCAAAATTTTTTCCATATAAATTAATGGTAGTTGCTCCTTGGCTTTATGCCATTTCAGCTTACGAAAGGTTTCATAAGAAACTTGTATATCTGGAACATTCTCTCACCTTACCTACTGTGCCTCTAGAGAATGTATACTCCTACTTTACTGAAGTCTTCTCTGACAATCTTCCAACCCTTCATTCTCTATTTTGTTTAATCCCTTCCATCTCTATCATTGAGGAATACCCAGCCTGTATCTTTGTTAAAAAACCAATCAAAATGTATGGTTTTCTTTACTTGTACATGTTTTTCCTAACTAAAGCAGGAGGTCCTTAAGGGCCAAGAATGGTCATCTTTGTATCACTAGGTCTTAGCATAGGGTCAGGCATTTGGTTAGTATTTGCTAAATAAATGAATAAGTGACAGAAAAGTGAATGAATAAATAAGTTAGAGGTTTACTTGTTTTTAAAATTAGTTCAATGCTCAAATTGGAATGTAGGATTTGTAACAAACCACAGTAGAGGGTTGATTGAAAATACTTGGAGGGGTGCCTGCATGGCTCATTTGGTTCAATGTCTGACTCTTGATTTTGGCTCAGGGAATGATCCAGGATATGGGATCGAACTCCTGTCAGGCTCCTCACTGAGCGTGGAGCCTGCTTGGGATTCTCTCTCTCCCACTGCATCTCTCCCAAGCTCATGTGCGCACTCTCTCTCTCTCTCTCTCTTTTAAATACAAAATTAAAAAAAGGAAAATATTTGGGCTAAAAGAAAAAAATAAACATATAATATATGCCACAAAATCTAATACTAAACCAATTAACCACCAATTTAACTATTATGAAAACTAATATGGGAGAAAAGTGAAAATGATTTCTCATTGAATCAGAAAAATGACATTTCATAGACTAGGGTGAGAAAGATCCACAAAACGTTATCTCTTTGCATTTAGGAAAAGGTCACATCTAAACCATTTTAGAGATGAATATTTATCCTCTTCTTTTTTTTTTTTATTTTTTTTTTTAATGTTTATTTATTTTTGACAGAGAGAGAGACAGAGCATGAGCAGGGGAGGGGCAGAGAGAGAGGGAGACACAGAATCGAAAGCAGGCTCCAGGCTCTGAGCTGCCAGCACAGAGCCCGATGCGGGGCTCGAACTCACAGACCGCGAGATCATGACCTGAGCCGAAGTTGGATGCTCAACCGACTGAGCCACCCAGGTGCCCCTTATCCTCTTCTTAATCTCCACTTCTTATCTCCAAAAAGGAAGTGTCATGAACATTAAACCATTTTTTTGTATTTGCCAAAATCTTCTCTATGATTTTATTTATATAAATTGTTAATGTCTATTATCAGTAGGGACTTGAAGAAAAGAAAAGGAATTTATTATTCATTGTTATCAGTATGTATTTCCAGTATCAGTATTTGAACTTTTATGGCTCTGGAGAACACCTTTCCAATTATGACCAGTTAAAATAATGCTAGCTCTTTTTATGTTATGGTGTAAAGCTGCATTTCTATACATAATTTGAGATCTAGTTATGGAATTCACTAGCTTCTGTTGGCTGTTGGAAGTTTTGTGAAGCAGACCAAGGAATTATTGAGGAACTATTTTTTAATCACCTAATTTTACTTATTTCTTCATTTACTTATTTAAATTTAATCAATTCTAATTAAATATAAGGCAAGGTTCTAATCCTTCAACTTCACAAACACACAAATAATTGTCATCTTGAATCAGAAGTCCCTTATACATTCTTTGAGGGTATTAATGGGGGCAGGGCAAGCAGGAAACAGCAATGAGTTCTGTCTAGGTGATTAGATACTTCAAAGTCCATTGGAGACCTTAAGAAAATTTTCCTAACTTGTATTTAAGCTTTTTAAAATCCAGATAGAATTTTTATATCATAGAGCTTACCTTTATTTTGAGATTTTTTCCAGTTTTATTGAGAAATAACAACATTTGTCACTATATAAGTTTAAAGTATACAAGATGAAGGTTTGATTTACATGGTTTGTGAAAGATTACCAAAATAAGATCAGTTAACATCCATCTTTTCATATAGACACTATAAAAAAAAAATGGAAGAAGAAAATAAATCATCTCGTGATGAGAATACTTAGGATTTACTCTCTTATCATCTTTCCTGTATATCACACAGCAGTGGTGGCTACAGTCATCATGTTGAAGAATGCAACATTTAAAATGTACAATTTACTGGGTTTTAATACACTGACAAGGTTGTGTGACTATCACCACTATCTAATTATAGATCATTTTAATCACCCCAAAGAGAAATGCCATACCCTTTAGCAGTTATCTCTATTTTATGTCTCCTCAATCCCTAGTAACTACTAATCTATTTCTTTGGCATTAATTTTCCTATTTTGGGATTTTCATATATATGGAGTAATACAATTCATGGACTCTTGTGTTCAGTTTCTTTCATTTAGCATAATGTTTTCAATGTTCATCCATATGCATGTATCAGTAGTTCAATAATTTTTATGGCTGAATAATATTATATTGTATGGATATACCAAATTTTTTTAATCCATTTAGCAGTTGGCAATCATTTACATTGTTTCCAATTTGTGGGTATTATAAATAATGCTGCTATGAACATTATTACAAAGTTTTTGTATGAACATATCTTTCCACTTCTTTTCCATATATACCTAGTAGTGAAATTGCTGGGTCATTTGGTGATTTTATATTTCCCATTTTGCAAAACTGCCTGTTTTCCAAGCTGGCTGCACCATTTTATATTTGCACTAGTAATGTACAAGAGTTCTAACTACTCTACCTCTTTGCCAACATTTGTTATTTAACATTTCTAAGAATTACACCCATCCTGATGAGTGTGAAATGAAAGCATTTTAAAATAATCTTTTTCTTATTTCTACATTATCAAATCAGAAGGAAAACATTTCTCAATTATCACATTGATATAGAATATGCATCATTTTCTAATACACATGAAAAATTCAATTTAAAAAAACTGTATACTTGTACTGGAGTGGAAGAAAAACAACTGACACCACAGAAATACAAAGAGTTATAAGGGGATATTATAAAAATTATATGCCAACAAATTGGACAACCTACAAGAAATGGATAAATTCCTAGAAACATATAATCTTCCAAAACTGAATCAGGAAGAAATATAAAATTGGAACAGATCTATTACTAGCAATGAAAACGAATCAGTAATCAAAAATAAAAAACAAACAAACAAACAAAAAAAAACCTCCCAACAAAGTCCAGAATCAGATGGATTCGCAGGCAAATTTTACCAAACATTTAAAGATGAGTTATATCTATTCTTTTCAAACTATTCCAAAAAATAGAAGAGGAAAGAAAGCTTCCACATTCATTCTATAAGGCCATCATTACACTGATACCAAAATCAGATAAAGATAATACAAAAAACAAAAATAGGCCAATATCTTTGATGAGCATGGATGCACAAATCATCAACAAAATATTAGCAAATCAAATCCGATGATACATTAAAAAAATCATTCAACATGATCAAGTGGGATTAATTTCAGGGATGCAAGGGTGGTTCCATGTTTATAAATAAATCAACATGATACATCACAACAAGAGAAAGAATAAAAAGTATACAATCATTTCAATAGATGTAGAAAAAGCATTTGACAAAGTACAACAGTCATTCATGATAAAAACTCTCAAGAGAGTAAGCTTACATGGAACATACCTCAACATAATAAACGCCATATATGAAAAACCCAGAGATAGTATCATACTCAGTGGTAAAAAACTAAAGAGCTATAATTTAGGAACAAGCCAAGGATGTCCACTCTCACCACTTTTATTCAACATAGTACTAGAAGTCTTAGCCACAGCAATCAGACAAGAAAAATAAATAAAAGACATCCAAACTGAATAAGGAAGAAGTAAAACTTTCATTATTTGTGGATGACATGATATTATACACATAGAAAACCCTAAAGACTCCAAAATAAATTCAGTAAGGTTGCAGGATAAAAACTAATGTACAGAAATCTGTTGCATTTCTATACATTAATAATGAAGTAGCATAAAGAGAAATCAAGAAACCAATTCCATTTATAATTGTACCCAAAATAATAAAATACCTAGGAATAAATTTAACCAAGGAGGAAAAAGAGCTATACTCTGAAAACTATAAAACAATGAAACTGAAGAAAACACAATTAAATGCTAAAATAACCCATGCTCATGGATTGGAAAAACTAATATTGTTGTAATATCCACACTAGCCAAAGTAATTTACACATTTAATGTAATCCCTATCAAATACCAACAACATTCTTCACAAAACTAGAACTAATCCTAAAACTTGTATGGAACCTCACACACACACACACACACACACACACACACACACACACACAAAACCTGAATAGCCAAAGCAATTTTGAAAAAAAAAAAAACAAAAAACTAAAGGAAACACAACCCCAGATTTCAAAATATACTACCAAGATGTAGTAATTAAACCAGCATGATACTGGAACAAAAACAGACACATTGATCACAGAACAGGATAGAGAGTCCAGAAATAAATCTACATTTGTGTGGTCAATGAATCTATGAAAAAGGAGGAAAGAATATGCAATGGGAAAAAGACAGTCTCTTCAACAAATGCTTTTGGGAAAACTGGGCAGCTACATGCAAAAGAATGAAAGTGGACCATTTTCTTATACTGTACACAAAAAGTAACTCAAGTGAATTAGAGACCTAAATGTGAGACCTGAAATCCTAAAATTCCTGGAAGAAAACATAAGCAACAATTTCTTTCACATTGGCCATAGAAACATTTTTCTAGATGTCTCCTCTGGCAAGGGAAACAAAAACAAAATAAACTATTGAGACTACACCAAAACAAAAAAGCTTTTGCACAGCAAAGGAAATAATCATTAAAACTAAAAGACATAAATAAAACCTACTGAATGGGATAAAATATTTACAAATAATATTGGGTAATGGGTTAATATGCAAAATATATAAAGAACTCATACATGTCAATAAAAAATAAGTAATCCAATTAAAAATGAGCAGAGGACCTGAACACACATGTTTGTTAAAACCATACAGATGGCCAATGGACATATCAAAAGATGCTCAACCTCACTAACCACCAGGGAAATGCAAATGAAAACCACAATAAGATATCACCTCACACCTGTTAAAATAACTAACATCAGAAACACAAGAAACACAGGGCACCTGGGTGGTTCAGTTGGTTAAGCATGTGACTCTTGATTTCAGCTCAGGTCATGATCTCACAGTTGATGAGTTTGAGCCCCATGTCGGGTTCTGTGCTGACAATGTGGAGTCTGCTTGGGATTCTCTCTCTCCCCCTCCCTGTCTTTCTGTCCCTCCCCACATGCTCTCTGTCTCAAAATAAATAAACTTTAAAAAAGTAAATACAAGAAACAACAACGATTTCTGAGGATGTGGAGAATACGGATCCCTTGCGCACTGTTGGTGGGAATGCAAATTGCTGCAGCCACTGTGGAGAAGAGTATGGAAGTTCCTCAAAAAACTAAAAATAGAATTACCATATGATCCAGTAATTCCACTACTGGGCATTTACCCCTCAAAAATGCAAACACTAAACACCTCATGTTTATTGCAGCATTATTTGCAATAGCCAAGATATGGAAGCAATTCAAGGATCCATCCTTAGATGAATGGATAAAGAAGATAATAGTGTGTGTGTGTGTGTGTGTGTGTGTGTGTGTGTACACGCATACACACACACACACATATACAATGGTATACCACTGAGCTATAAAAAAGAATGGAATTTGCAACAATATGAATGGACCTAGAGAGTATAATGCTTAGTGAAATCAGTCACAGAAAGACAAATACCATATGATTTCATGCATATGCAGAATTTAAGAAACAAAACAAATCCCACAAATAGGAAAAAAAAAAGGCCACATCTCAAAAACGGAAAAAGAAAAAGAAAAAAAAGACTTAAACACAAATAACAAACTGACATTTGTTAGAAAAGAGGTGGGTGAGAGGATGGGTGAAATAGGTAAAGGAGGTTAAAAGTACACTTATCTTAATAAGCACTGAGAAATGTATAGAATTGTCGAATCATTTTATTGTGCACCTAAAACTAATATAACACTGTATGTTACTTCTACTTTTATTTTTAAAAAGTATAAAAAATAGACTGTATACTTAAATACATAGAAATGTTAAAGAAAAAAGTATAAGTAAATCCACACTCGCTTATTATAATGCAAGAAAACCCCAAAACAAAAAACAATAAAACCATAATAAAAAGCTCTCATATAGCTAATGCATAGATCTTAGACATCTGACAATGAAAAGAAAAGACTTCCAAATAATTCATGGGCCATGAAATTGAAAAAAAATTTTACAAAAATATAGAAATGAATCAGTATAAAAATACAATATATAGCATAGATCAAAATGTATATGATGTAGCTAAAAAAGTCATCACCTGAAAAGGAAAGTCAATTAAAATCCTGCAACTAATACACTTAGCAGTGAAACATCAGAAGTGTCCCCATTAAAGTCAAGAACAATGTAAGAATGTGTTTGTGTGTGTGTGTGCGCATGCACGCGCACGTGCATGCACACAAATGGCTTGTGTAGCAAAAGATTTAGATTTAGTTGTTTTATGTTAATTATGTGACAGTTAACTGGATAATACAAAAATTAACTGAAAATCGTTATCATTATGATAGGAGAATTTAACAAGGCTGTGAAAATTAACACTAACTTGGGAATCTCAAAAACATTTTGTGGAACAAAAAAAAGCTAGATACTGTAAACATTTATATGAAGTCTAATAACAGACAAAACAATTTCTAGTGGTAGAAATCTAAATAAATGTTTGTCCCCAGGGATGGAATGATATTAGAAAATTTGAAATGGAACAAAAAAGTTGGCCATCCATATAAAAAAAATTAGATCCTTACCTCATACCACAAAAAAAAGATTAAAGACAAAATCAAAATACTAATTAAAATTGTAAGAGGAAAATATAGAAAAATATTTATAATTTTAGAGTAGGAGATCTTTTTTTTTACCAAAGTCCAAAAGGCAAGATTGATTTGCTTGCAAAATGATTATCAAATTTTAACAAATTAACATTAAAAACTTTTGTATGGTATATTATGAAAAAATGTTTAAAAGAAAGTGACAGGAAAATATTTTTCAACTTATATAACAAAGGAATAGTATCCACAATGTATGAAGAATTTCTACAAATCAGTAGAGAAAAAAAATTAGTCTATTATAAATATGGGCAACATTTATGAACAGGCAACTCAAAGAAAAGGAGCTACAAATAGCTGATAAACATATGAAAGATTCTCAATTTTAGTATTATCAATTGAAATTATGAGATACTACTTTTCATCTAGAAAACTGGCAAAATTAAAATGTTTTGCAGTATGAAACATTAGAGATGTAAAAGAATTAGTATTGTAACATTCTGCTGATGGGAGTACAAATTGGTATAGGTACTTTGGAGGTCAAATTGTTAGGACATCCTATAATTATTCATTCCATATGACCCAGAGAATCAATTCCTTAGTATGCAACCTTGAAAATCATTGGCACTTGTACACAAAGAGACAGATATCAGGGTTTTTGATCATCACAGTTTATAATTTAAAAAATGTAAACAATGTCCATACATGGAGTAATAAAATGTGATATATTTATATAATAAAATACTATACCACAGTATAGTATATCAATATATCAATATCAACAGTGATACTAAAATCATGATTGAGTAGCAAAAGCAAGCTGAGGACTAACTAACTATATGTGCAAAATCATTTATAAATAGACCTCCTTACAGACACATCAATGCTGTATATTTTCAGTAGGCTTAAACACAGGTATGTAAAATGACTAAATAGAGTAAAAGAAGAGTTCATCTGACACATGTCATTGCCTCTAGGAATGCTAACAGAGAACCATGATGTGGTAAAGGGAAGATCAAAGAAGTTTTAGTTTTATTTTTAGGTTGTAATTTCTTTAAAAATAGAATACTTTCATATACTACTTGTGGTTTTAAAATATTAGGAAAAAAATTTTTTCTGGGTGGGAAAATATGGGCACATATTATTTTTTTACTTTCCCCAAATACAAGAGGAAGGGAGAGGAGTGAGAGGAAAGAGGAGAGAGAAAGGAAGGCAGCAGGCTAAGCAGTTAAGTTACTAGAAGCTCTAAGGGAAGGAAAAGTGTTTTCTGATTGTTCTGTGTATCCCTTTACTGCCAAGAGTGTTTCTATGATGTCAAGAGTCACCAGAATCTGATAGTAATAATGAGCCAAGAGGAGCAAACACCTTCACTGAGCCTCAATTTTCTAATCTGTAACAACAGGTAACACTTAGCTTACTTGTAAGAAACCCTTCCAGATGGGCTATTTTATAATTCTGTAAGGGTACAGTATTTCTCCTTTAGAGCTGGGAATGGGAAGCTCCTTCCTTCTCTTTCAACTAGGAATGTTGCCCCAAGGCAAAAGGGAATTTAAATTGATCAGTCCCCTTTCTCACCTGCAACCAGTAATTATTGCCCTCAACAATCACTATATATATAAGGAAAAGATAAGATCATTCCCCAGTATATTGTCTCCTTCATTCCCCAGTATATTGTCTCCTCCCCCTTTTCTGGTTGCCTTAAAGAAGTGTCATGTATGGTGGACCATGATATGGTGAGAATGATTACCTTTTGCATAAATGTCTTGACACAAGCTTATGATGTGGAGGAAACCTGTGTTCCAACGTTCCTCATCACCCAGTTCTAGTCACTACTTCTAACTCATTGATGCCCTCCATCTCTGAATGGCCAAACCAATCTTAAGGTCCAATTTACAGCCTACTCTAGGGAAAGTACTCATGTGTCTTTGATGAAATCTAATGTGTTATCCTTGCCAGGCATATTTTAACATCACTAGTGAATAAAATCACATATTAATGGCTTCAGTGACATGTGAGGGGGGATGCTGAAGCTTTTCAGAGACCCCTGAAATTTCAACAATCAACACCCTTCCACTTAGTTACTTGAAAGCTGGTTCCTGTCATTCTTACTGAAAGGGAAACTTCAGATGCCAATAAGTCAAGCCATCATCTTCATATCTCACAAAGAACTGGGATTAAAATCTGAATTCATGACTTCTGAACTCTCAGTCTTGCTTCAGTAAGATACTCCGGACAAGTTTCTCTCTGATCTCTTCTATTTGCCTAGCCTATCTCTAAAAAATCCTCTTTTCACTTTAACCCTCTTGTTATCATTAATTGATTCTAGACGCCTTGCTGTCCTTATCTGCACTGCCCTGACAGCTTTAACTGATGTGGTACTGTCTTCCTGGACAGCTTTGTTGTAACCCACACCAAGCTTACACGAAGTCTCAGTGAAGATGTGTTTGTCTCTCTACCTTTCTCCTTTTGAAGAAATGCAGTCTTCAAACTTCAAACTTTGGGGAACTGATTGTCCCCAAGTCTGCTTTGGCTCCCTACCACCCTGTTGAGGTTTAATATTTTCTCTTGTACTTACTTGGTTCCCTAATATGCTTCCTCAGAGTTTAATTCTCAGGTACTGCTGTATTCATTTTTTTTTTCACTTTTACTCTACTATGTATGTATACATCATCACATGGGCAATAGTATTAAACCTCTTGTTTTCCTACTTTCAATAAAATCTTACCTGTCCGTAAGCAGATCTAACACAATTTCTCCTTCAATTACATTAGCCACGGTTGGTGACAAACAGAAAGTCACAGTTCTCCAATTCAGTGACTCCTTTGATCCTTCATGGGTCTTTAACCCAGCAGATGTCCAGGGAATCCAAGTCTCTTTGGAGTTCAACATTATGAGAGTTCAACTGACCTCAGCAGCTGCTTTTCCCTCACCTACCGTTTCGATGGCCTACAGCAGATGCCCCATAACGCTGTCTTTGTTTTATGTTTTTTTTCTCTCTCTCTCAGCCTCTTAAACCCAGAGTACTTTTTGCCTCTCCTACCTCTATATGCCTTGGCTACTTTGTAGAACATGCGAAAATTTCAGCGAAATTATGTCAATCATATGGCCACTATTGTTGAGGGTTTTTTATTTTTTTGAGGGAAAGGGGTGATGATGATGGTCAGAGAAGAAAGGCAAGTCTTTTCTTGTTATCATTACTGATATAATGCTCTTTATTCCAGACTACCCAATGTCCAGTCAAGGCTGTTGCTCTGTGACCCCAGATTGATCTGCTTAGCATCTTACACATCTCAGGCAGAAGAGAAAAAAAAAAACTGTTCTGCAAAGAACTGCTGAGGTCCTACAATGCTGAATTGTTAGAAGGCATTCCCTTCCCCAACTTCCCTCAGGCAACTGAAGAGAACATAAAAGAATGTTCTATTTTCCACCCATTTCTCAGGAACTACTCTTACCTACTCTAAACTAAAAAATACTTGAGTTGCTACATTCAAGAGATTTCAGGCCAATATGCTTAATAACAGATAATAGGAAAACCAGGCATGCTAGCCCACATGGACTTCCTCTGTAATGAGAATCCAAGCAATATGTTGTAGAATAGAGTGGTGCAAGATTCAGATACTGGAGTCAGAAATATTCCAGTTTGAATCCCATAACTGCCACTTACTACATGTTTGTAAGTAAGTCACATAAGTACTATGGGCCTCAGTTTCCTCATCAGTAAATTGGTGATAATAGTAGCAAATTACCTCACAGGATTATTTTAGGGATTAAAAGATAAAATCGGTATAGAATGCTTAGCAAGGTTCCCAGGACACAGTAAGCACTTCATCAATATTATCTGTCATTATTGCATGCTCTGAAAATGTAAAATTTATTTAAATATTAAAATGTCTCATTTATGTCACTTGATTGCAAGGAATTTTTAAATCTCATCTTCTTGAGATTAACTCCATTAGCTATTTATGAGGAAAATCAAGAGCTGGCTGTATTTTGAAAAACAAAGCAAAAAAATAAGCAACATCACTAACTCAGAATCAAATTCTGCCGTAGGACATTCTACCACCAACTGAATTTTTACTGATTGTGATAATTCCCTGTTTAGCATCATAAAGTCAGAGAATTTTAGAACTGGAAGGTATCAACATCTAATTTATTATAGTACTTTGGAGTTTTGTAAAAACTTTACAATATGTTTTATGAATGATTCCTCCTACATCTCCATGAGGGAGTCCAGCATTACTACCTATATTTCAAAGGATGGCAAACTAAGGGTCAGAATACTGGAAATGACACAAAACCAAGTTAATACTGTCTCTGATGAGAAACCTGTTGAGTTTTCTAAATGCTACCATTCCCAATCAGGAGACTTCTATACTACCTTATACTCTTGGAGAAAACCCACTACATTTCCAGAAATGCACACACAGCATCATTTTAAGAGAAAGGTCAACAATTTTCTATGTAATCTCCTTCCAGGTGAACCAGGCTAAATGTTTCATGCTAAACATAGGCCAGGCTAAATGTTTCATGCTAAGTAAAGCCCCATGACTCAGTTGGGTTGCTGTGGATCACACATGGTTGGAGATCCCCAATTCCTAAACAAATGTGGGGATAGGAGTTGGAGAAACATAAAGCTTTCCTTAACTATACACTTATGAGAGTATATAGTTAGCAGTAAGCTCAAAGTCTTCTTCTTGGGACCCTCAATGATAGAAACTGGGCAGGTTCCAGGACAAGAACCTGGTAACAAAAATATTTAAGAAGTTATTATTTCCTAGAGAAGCTACTTGCTCCATAAACCTGTGTTAAAAGGAAAACAAATCCAGGAAGTATTTGGGCATCTGTCCAGTGATTTGTAAGTTACAAACTCTTTGCAGTTTTTCCGGAATCAGGGACAAAAGCATTGGGTCAATGCAGCAATGATGGTTGCTTCTCTAAGACCTTCCCTTCATAGTGTTTTAATAATTCTCCATTGTTTCTTGTACTACTTTTACCCCTTCACCACTTTAGTTTATTGATCTGTAAATGAAGGCCACGGCCATTAGAAGATTACTCAAAAAAAGAATTGCAGGATTATTATTAGACAAGTTACATATCAGCAAATGTCCATGATTGTTCATTCCCCTGCCAGTGGAGACTAGTGATAATATAAACAGAGACAGACCTGAAATAGAATCAAGGTAATATAAATCACAGAAATCCATAGTTTCAGAGACATTCATTTTCACATCTTAGCTGACAATGTTTTCCAGAGCTGCCAACCAGTAGCAAAGGATGTTGAGTCATATCTCACACTTTTCTTTGCCGACCCATCACCCAGTAGATTTGTTACGCATCATATTAACTGTCAGAAAGCAAAAGGAAGTGAGAGTCTTAAGCTATTTACACTAGAAATCATCAACCCCTGATCTGTTGCAAAATTCAAGATACACAGATAGATGCCAAATATCAACTGTCTCTTCATGCTCTCTCAACTTTGAGGTCAGTTAAGATTTAAAGGCAAAAATAATCAAGTTTCCTCCTTTTAATCCCAAATCCAAAGGTATAAAACAGAATTTCTCAACCTTGAAACTATTGACATTTGGGGCCAAGTAATGTTTTGTTTTAGGAGCTGCCTATGGGATGTTTAACCATATTCTTGGCCTCTGCCCACTAGATGCCAGTAGCATGCCCCTGAGTTATGATAACCAAAAATGTCTCTAGACAATATCAAATGCCCTGGGAGGGAGATACAGCCAGTTGAGAACTGCTGGTATCATTTCCCCCGTACCAAATGTAAGTTGCTTCTCCGTAATTCTTTCTGCTATAAGAAAAATCCCAGCAAAGTTGACATCGGTTGCCTTGAGTGCTCTTCTCTTCATTTTCCTTTCTGTCTTTGTCTTGCTTTCTGGCTCTCCACACATACGCATGTGTGTGCGCACGTGAGAGCGCGCACGCGCGCACACACACACACACACACACACACACTTAAACCTTTTATCTTCCCAGCTTGCATGTTAAAGATGAAAAGGAGCCCATGGGTTTGTGCTGCCACATTACCTCTTCAGCCCTTTCAAACTTATATTTCAGGAGATAAAGAGTTGTACAGTGACGTGGTTTGCCAATTCAGTGTTCAAACCAGATAGTAGTGCTGTGCCATAATTTTGGCCAAAATAAATTTTTTAAAGCAAAAAACCAAATGACTCCCTCATATAGTTAGCACTTTACAGTCCAATATGGAACATTCTTTTCTTTATGAGCTGTGTGCTATAAAGAAAGTGTATAGAAAGATGTTTAATGTGTCGTCGAGAGTAAAATTATTAGCGTATTATATATGATGCAGTCATATAGCAAAAGAGCTGAAGCTTGTGTTTGCCCTTAAAGGAGATGCAGTCATATAATAGAGAGCCTTAGAGCTAGGGTTTACTGTACTTTGGGAATTAATCACATAAACTATAAATTGGGTTCAACAGGCTGGCTGGGTAAATAGGCGCAGCTAATGAGGACACTATGAGATCTTATAAGAGAGCTGACTGCCCCAGGACAAATAGTCCGTGGCGCACCTGATGGAAAAGTAGAAGACATCAAAGCATAAAGGATTAGTGCTCTCACAGTGTTGAGAAATGGCCGGGGGGAGATTCACCAACTTATTACCCACATCCAAGCTAATCCTGTTATCTGCAAAATATAACTGTGTTCAGGAACTGCCACCACCTCAGCTTGCAGAAGGATAATTTCGCGTTTACATGAACAAAAGTGCAGAAAATTTTCATCTAAGAAAAATAGAAGATGATTAATATGTTTAAAGGCTTTTTCTTCCCTCCATATTTTGCTGCATGTGTGAAAACATATAGAACATAAAGGCTTCTCTGTATATAAGTGGTGTAGTGGGCACAGGGATGGGGGAGGGAGAGAGATATCTACAAAGAAGAAGCTACTGTGATTTTCCAAAACTGCTTGTCAGTGAAATGAGTATCAATGGAAGAAGGGACACATGTTGTTTACAATTAAATCTATACTAATTTCAAATATATTGCATTTACCTTTTCAAAGCAGGCGGGCAAGCACTCTATTTGAAAGAATTAATCAAAGCAAAAGTCAGGAACTGCCTGGCCCATTTGCTGCCCTTCCCTTTCCACCAGCTCTCCCAGGGTATTGATTGCTGGGGTGACACCCACCTGATCTCAACAGATGATCTCTGCGGGGGTGGGGGAAAGGGGCAAACCCCCTGAGCCCCCTGCCAATCTGCCTTGGGGAAAAGGGCTTCTTGGGCTAGAGCTGACATTCAGTTCCCGTTTGTTTATGCAGTTGAGGGTCACACCGTCTGGAAGCGACCTGCCACTTATCCGCAGATTATGGATGCAGAGTGAGAGACTGAAGTTGGTTCAGCCTCCATCTCTCAACGTCTCCCTTTCCCTCTGCTGCTCCTTTTGTCTACCTGAGCTAATGACTACATACATGTCTTGTGGGTGAGTACTGAGGTGACTCCATCTGCTTATTGGCAGGGCCACACCTAGCACAGGGCCTGGCTCACAGAAAGAACTTACAGTGGTTATCAAGGGAGTGTATGAGTGCTCCAAAGAGCTGGGTGACAAATTCAGCAAACCTAGGAAAGCATATTGTTTTCAAGTACAAAGTTATATCAGAGCAAGTTCTACAGAATAGCTCTTCTCTTGCAGAAGATCTAAAGATCACAGGTGTACTATTTGCCTGAAGAAATAACAAAAAAGAACCTTGAAATGATGTGTACATGCGTACACACACACACACACACACACACACACACACAAATGATCTGGATTTTTCTGTCTTCATTCTAATAGACTTCTCTACTGTAACTGGAGTTTCTGAGGATTAATAGGCCCACACACCCCATCCTCCTCACTCTACCCCACTTTCATAAAAGTCACTTTCCTTTCAGCGTCTAGATTCTGCTTTGCTGGTTTTATGTTCTCCTTGAATACTCACTGTCTCCCATGCAGACTTCTCTTGCTCTTCCCACATGTGTCCCGGAAGTGCTCTACTGTATCTCCATTGCACAGTTCCCCCTTTTTCTCAGATTTTAATTATTTCTCTTTTCCAATAATTCCCAGAGCTTTCTCATTAGCCCTGCCTTTCTGCCAAGGTCTTGTGGGCACAGCGTCAGCATCTGTCTGGACACACCAATTGAGCTCCCTCATATCCAAGATTTCAATCACCTTCATCCCCAAACCAGCTTCTCTTCCTACTCTCCTTGAGATCTGTGGAGTCAGAGAATTCTGAGTTTTTCACATTTCAAATAGTGGAGTCACCTTTGATTTACCCATTTCTGGCCTACAATCCCATAACCAATACATGTTCCCTTCAATCTCCCAGAGTATTACCTTCGGATATTTTCTTCCTTTCTCATCCTGTCACCCTTAAGCCTACATTGCCTCAGCACTCTCCTGGCGTCCTTACCTCAGCGTAATTCTTACTCCACTTGCTCATAAAATATCCCTAACTCCTGCTACTTTACATCCTGGCCCATCTAGAAACTTCAGGATTTGAGTTAAATAGAGCCAAGTCCACTCACTTACAGGGGGACGTGAGGCAAATTATGTAACCTCTCTGAGCCTTGTTTCATCATCAGGAATGTGGGGACACTCATCTCTATTTCCTAAGTGGGTATAAGTGTTATACACCTAAAGCACCTGGCCGAGCAGACTAGGATATGCTAGATAATCTAGTCACATAGTTCTTTCTCTCTGTTTTTCTCCTTTCTGTTGTTGTTGCTATTGTTTTTAATGAGATGCCACCTCTAACCTCAAAGCTACATGTGATTTTAGGTAATTTGGCCCCACATCTCCCTCATCTGGCTCTCACTGGCTGGCCAGCAGGTAATGCTTATTCCTGTTTTGTGCTGTTTTCCTGGAGCACCTTTTCCTCCCTCAAAGCCCAGGCTACTCATTCTTCAGGAACCAGTTAACGTACCCCCTCCTCCTGAAAGCCTTAGCAAGACAGTCCCCCCAAGATCACTTCCCTTCTGAGGTCTTATCACACTCACAGTCTCTACCACACATCTAAGAATCTGCATTTCTCAGGCTGCTGAGCACCCATGGTGACAAGATTGCCTGCCCCTTACTTTACAGAAGAGGAAGCTGAATAGCAGAGAGGCCTAGTGACTTGTACAGTCACATGTCTCATTTCTGGGAGAGCCAGAAGTAGATTACTGCTACTTAGCATGTGATTTTTGAAAGTATTTCTACTGGGTTTTAATTATTGCAGTTATATTGCTCTGGTTGATCTAAGAAAACTGTAAGAAATCTAAGGACAAGCTAACTATGCCTCCATATAACATCTAAAACAACACACACACACACACACACACACACACACACACACACACACACAACTTGCACCACCCACTGTAGCACAGAGGACAAAGTAGGAACTCAGTAATGCTTGGAAATTAATTTGGGTTTATTATCAGAAAAAGATTAATCACTATGAGACCTGTGAGCCCCTGTCATAGGTAGCTTTGAGTGATTTGGAAATTCCTCCTCTTAAGATCTTTAAACAAAGGGAGAAAATTGTCTAGTTTAAATGAACCACTGCCTGAAGGCAGGGGATAGATTGGCTTTAGGAGTTTCATTTCATCACTATAATCCTATGATTATCTCACTTATATCCCTGGAAGGAAGATAGAAGGCAGGTTGAAAAGGAACCATAAATCATCTTCTGTGGGCTCATGAATCCCCGTCCTGCCACCTCTCTTGCTCTTTAACCCAACACCTTTTCCATGGACAGGACTTAAGTAGCCAGTCTGGCCTTGTTGCTCAGATTACCCCTACCTTACCCAGAACCCTATGGCCCCTAAGGCAAATCTACGGCTCGGAATAGAACTGGAAACCACAGTGGTGAGGAGCACAATTTTTGGAATTAGCCAGACCTGGATTCTAGTGTGTGGCCTTTGGCAATTTGTCTAACTTTCTGAGCCTCAGTTTCCTGCTCTGTAGCATGGAGGTAATAATCTACCATAGTTTTATGAACATTATGTGAAATAATAGAAGATGATGCCCTGATAAGAACAAGTTCTGGACATTAACCTGAGTTTGTATACATGTTCCAGAGTTGGCTCAGTTTGGAGCTGAGCATTTCAGTTTCATTGTCTCTGGAAGGGATCTGAGGTGAGTTGGTAGGTATTTCTAGTAGGAAAGTCAGATCCCTGTTGCCCAGCCCTGACTACCCACCAAATGTCTTGCTCCAGACAAATAGAGGAGGAAGTTCTAATTCTTCCGAGCAGCTCAGGGAAGAGCCAGGATCAGAAGACAATTCCACTGAACCAGACGCCTGAGTCTCTTCCATCTCTTAAACGTTAGAGGCTCTTCAAACAGCTTTTCCTTTTAGGTGGATCTTTTTTTGAAATATCAGTGATGAAGTTATACTAATGGAATTTCTTCCCCTTCCTTTTTGTTCCAGCAGGGCCACAACAAAGGCATCCGTGTTAGAGAAGCAGCCCAAATGTTCTGCCTGCTTGAGCCCTCAAGACAGAATATGAGTATGTTTAAGGTAGTTGTGAAAGGGAAAGTGGAAAAAAATCATATGGGGGGGGGAGTTGCTTCATCTTTTTTTAGAAAAATTTTATCATAAGAACATTTGTCCTGTGATTAAATCACCCACATCACCAATACCTTCAATAAGACACATTTTTAATTGATTGAGCTATTTACTTGATTTCCAGGGGATTAAAAAATAACAAGCCAAGTCTTCTTATTTTTTAAGAATCATACATTCTTTTGTGTGGTGTGAAGAAATGCCTGCATATCCTGCCCACTCCACTTTTTGCTCAAGCTTAATATTCCAGAATGAAGGAGAAAATGAGCTGCCTCTCTCTCCCCAAAACACACATCTGCCTTGGGTTTAGAGCAGTTGATAGGATCTTGCAGAAGCAGGACTGAGGTCAGCACATCCCTGAGAAGTTCCTTTACCCAGTCCTCATCAGCCATTCCAAAACTCCAAAGCTCTGAAACCCAAGTTGTTTTCTAAGTTTGCAGCAAACACGTTGAAGATAATAATAAAGGTATTCTTTATGTATCCCATTCAGTGCAGTAGTCACTGTGTTTTATTTAAGGGTGCTGCTCCATACCCCACTGGGGGCATTAAATAATATACAGTATATGTAGCAAATTACATTTCTCCAAAATCCCAAACTGGTCCCAAGAGTAAAAAACTGGTGACCTAAACTCCACACCCGAAAAACAACCCAGTGAAGAAATGGGCAGAAAACATGAATAGACACTTCTCTAAAGAAGACATCCGGATGGCCAACAGGCACATGAAAAGATGTTCAACGTCGCTCCTTATCAGGGAAATACAAATCAAAACCACACTCAGATATCACCTCATGCCAGTCAGAGTGGCCAAAATGAACAAATCAGGAGACTATAGATGCTGGAGAGGATGTGGAGAAACGGGAACCCTCTTGCACTGTTGGTGGGAATGCAAATTGGTGCAGCCGCTCTGGAAAGCAGTGAGGAGGTTCCTCAGAAAATTAAAAATAGACCTACCCTATGACCCAGCAATAGCACTGCTAGGAATTTACCCAAGAGATACAGGAGTACTGATGCATAGGGGCACTTGTACCTCAATGTTTATAGCAGCACTCTCAACAATAGCCAAATTATGGAAAGAGCCTAAATGTCCATCAACTGATGAATGGATAAAGAAATTGTGGTTTATATACACAATGGAATACTACGTGGCAATGAGAAAGAATGAAATATGGCCCTTTGCAGCAACGTGGATGGAACTGGAGAGTGTGATGCTAAGTGAAATAAGCCATACAGAGAAAGACAGATACCATATGGTTTCACTCTTCTGTGGATCCTGAGAAACTTAACAGAAACCCATGGGGGAGGGGAAGGAAAAAAAAAAAAAGAGGTTAGAGTGGGAGAGAGCCAAAGCATAAGAGACTCTTAAAAACTGAGAACAAACTGAGGGTTGATGGGGGGTGGGAGGGAGGGGAGGGTGGGGGATGGGTATTGAGGAGGGCACCTTTTGGGATGAGCACTGGGTGTTGTATGGAAACCAATCTGACAATAAATTTCATATATTGGAAAAAAAAAAACTGGTGACCTGAATGACCTTTCAGACAGAGGTGAGAAGCTGTTAACAACCCCCTACCTGCACTGTGCCCTAGAGCCGTGGCACTTTCATGTGGCACTTTCACAGGGCTCTCCAACTTTAATGTTACACCAGTCCTTTGAAGATCTTGCTAACGTTCAGATTCTGATTCAGCAGATTTGAAGTTGGGCCTGAGATCCTTTATTTCTAAGCCACTCCCAGTGATGCCTGTGCTACTGGTGTGTGGACCACATTTTTAGTAGCAAAGATCAAGAGATCTGGAAATATTGGTTCTTGAGAAAACCCAGTGACATGGAAAAAAGGCAGGTGCTTATTACCACTGTATAGAAGAGAAAAGATAGGTTCCCAGAGGTAAAGAGTACGGCCTAGTTGCTCACAGCTAGGAAATACCAGAGTTGGGACTCAAACCTTGGTGTCTTGACCACCTGCCCATGCTCCTTCCAGTAAACCATGTCCTCAAATGGGAGGCATTGGGAATGGAACAGCAGAGAGAAACAGGAGCCGCAGAAGAGGAAGTAAAAGAATCTTATAGGAATATTCCTTAGTGAAGCCTACTGCAATAAATCTTCCATAGTATGAGATGAGGTACTAGATAAGGAGAAAGGAGCCAAGATTTGGGACCCTGGGTCTCTCACCAGCTAGCTGTGACATATCTCTGGGCCTAAGTGATCTCTAATGTACCTTGAAACTTTAGCTCTACACTTCTACTCCAGTTGGTGTACGAGAGGGGAGCAAGCCTCAGTGAATTCTCACGGCCTCTCAGAAGAAGAATTCACCACCACCCAGGGCTTTGTGTTTATCGTGAGGGGCAGCATTGCAGGGTGAGGGAGAGCATCCTAGAGACAAACCGCCTGGGTTGGAATGCCACTGCTAACTCTCAATTTGCAAACCTAAACGAGATGCTGAATCCCTTTGTGCCTAAGGTTCTTTAACTGGAAGATGGTTATAATCCTAGTACCTACCTCATGAGGTTGTTATGAGGGTCTAAATTGAGTAATATAAGTAAAGTATTTGGAACAGTACTTGGCCAAACTGATCCATTTTAAATGTATCTCTTAAAACTTTCCTGTACCTACAGCAAGGCTTATTTGAAGATTTGAACATTATTTTGAAATTCCTGTGAAATAATTAATGACCATTTGATCATGTTTCTCCCAGTAAATAATATTCTGGGACTAATTTCATTAACGTTTTTGAGAATCAAAGAGGCCAGGAGTTAATTTTTGAGTGGTGAGTGCTGTACATCTTTAAAAAAATGGTTTGCTATTGATTTTTATAATATTGGTGATGAAGATGAGAGAAATGTTTTGCTCTCAGGATAGGGAGGAGGAAGATGGAAGTTTGCACAGGATTTAAGGTAAATGAGGGTATGAACATTATAGATGCCCAGCTTACCCCTAATCTAATGTGTTTGCATCTGGCTATCCAAGGTTTTGACAGGTTGTTATTAACATGCTCACATATCCCTCAGCTTCATCTGATCAGTTACCCTCCCCTCAAAATCACTTTTGTGGGAGGATGAAAGAGAAAGCAAAATGATTGAGGTGACAGGTCCCGTGGTGCATTGAAGAACTGTGTCAGAAAATGCTGCCAAAAGCTATTTTCAACTAGAAAGGGAACACCCTTTTGCACTTTGTAATTCATGGGTGGACCACAAGAAAGTGAAAATAGCTAATGTCTATGGAACGTTGCCACTCACACATAGCAACAACCTTATTTACAGATACAAAAATCATTACTTCTTTCTGTTCCCTGAAGCACAACTTTAATGCTGGGGAAATTTCCTAGGATCACAAACATATAAGGCCCAAAGCTTCGAGGTGGCTTCACTCCAACCTCCAAAGTTGGAACAACAACGCTGTGCACGCAATGTTGACTACTTCTTCCCCAACCCTCTCCACCCCTTCTGCTCTCTCTTGAAATGGATTTGGGCAGGTACTAGAGGAATGGTTTAAAATTCAGTCCCAGGTCTTGATTTGTATGCAAAATGACATCTGCATTTTTTAAAACCCATTTTCTGTGCCCACTGCATTTTGCCCTGGTGAAAATATATGGTCTCACAGAGGACTAAGTCTAATTCTTTTTACATGGAAGAGAAAGACCTGACTTTCCTATGTTCTCCAAAGGGTCTCTTTCTACAAAGTGAGGATGTTTATGCAGCATCTATTCATAATTCTGGTAGTAATTATAATATGTAATACTTACTAAAATTATATTATGTGCCAGGCACTGTTATAAGTGCAAGATTATATATATATATATACATGTGTGTGTGTGTGTGTGTGTGTGTGTGTGTGTGTGTGTACATACTGCTTAATCTTCACAGCAACCTTATGGGATAAATGATAATTAACTTCGTTTTGCAAAGATAGGTTAAGTAACTTTCCCCAGGGCACTTGGTTGCAATTATAGAGCTGAGCTTCATAAATCTATTTGGCTCTAGAATCCATGTCCTTAATTACTGGGATATTCTATCTTCCTCCACAAGGAAGATAGGGGGTAAACAAGCAGAGAGAGCAGGTAGACTTGCAACCCAAGCTTCTCTGCCTCTACATTTGTCTGGCACTTTGCTACCATGCCCAGTTTCCTAAAATACTACTGTAAAAATGGAAAAGACAAATTCCATATCACTATGTTGCCTATAGTAATTGGGTAATATTTCTAGAGAACTAAAAAGGAAATAGTTCCAAAACTTGGGAAAGGATAGAGGGGAGAGGAGTTTCCTACAGGTCTACATTCAAGTTGCTTCCCAATAACCAGTATTTTGAGTCATGTATATGGAAAACTACCAAAAGTACAAGTCTAGCATGTGAGAAGCCTGGGTTTGAGTACTCATTCGAGACAGGCCCCGCTACCTTGGACAGACACTAGACTGAAATTTAAATTCCCCACTTACAAGTTGGGTATTCATTTATCTTTTCCTTTAACTCTCCTTTAAGAAGATTTATGCCAATGATGTATATAAAAATAGAAACTATAAGTGCAAAAAGTATCAATAAGAACAGAAATTCAAAACCTGGACTAGTAGAACAGGAGTAGGGATAACTGTGCAGGTGGTATGAGCCCTCAGATGATTGATTCTAGACTTTTTATTTTTAAAAAATCCCTATCAGTCTCTTGGAAGAGGCAAACTCTTTTAGAAAGATTACCTCTAAAGTAATTTTTTTTTCAAGTGGATCTTCCTAGGGAAGATTCTCAATAACATGACAAACAATAACCTCACCAGCTTTTCAAACAGATGTAGTTCAAGATTTCATGAGTCTATTTCCCAAAAACTTCTTTGGTTAAAACTTGAAACTTTGGGTTCAAAATTGAAACACAGTTTGGTTTGTTCTTAAGCAAGAAAGAAGTCAATGGGGAAGGCAGGGGAAGGGGTAAGGCAAGGCTCCAGATAATATGATCAAGAACATAATCTGATAATCTGGCTTGATCGAAGGAGAGATGCTGGGACAGGTTTCTTTATCTTTGTGCGTGTGTGCATGTGTGTGTGAGTGTGTGTGTGTGTGTGTGTGTGTGTGTGTGTGTGTGAGAGAGAGAGAGAGAGAGAGAGAGAGAGAGAGAGAGAGAAAGACAGAGAAGTGCACGCAAGAGAGAGCATGTGCATGAATCTCTTTAAGAAGGCTATGAAAGTCAGAACTTCTCCATAGAAAATCACACCCATGCACATATTCAAACATTTTTGGTACAATTTTAGTGAGCAGATAAATATAAATTCCATCTATCACCTGCTAACTGCAGGTCCTGGAACTCTAGATTAAGAACTCATTCCTGGAGAACAGATGGACTAAAGGTCTTTCTTGCAACACTGTCTCTATCATCAGAGATTCTGATATGCACTGAGAAACAAATTAAATGTAATGATGGAAGACACTTGAGCAGTTGACTTATTTCAGAAATCAAGCAAGAAACCCAAACAAAACTTGACCTTAATACATAATATTCCTACTTCCATATGATGGGCCATAAACATGTCACTTGGTAAAATGAGATTATTTTACAAAAAAACAATTCAGAGTCTACTTCAAACAGTTCAGTCTACTTCTACTTATGGCTAAGTAATTTTATTCTTGAATATTTCCTATTTAACTCTCACCCTAATAATATGCAAAGTAGATTGTTATTTGAACAATAACTATTGACCAATGAATCCGTTGAGGCAAACAAGTTGCTAAGTGTATAGGACTTTGAAAAAGACTTTTCTAGGTCCTTCTTATTTTGGCCTTATTTGACTTCATAAGAAACATATTAAATCTTAGATTTCAAATTTATTATTATTATTCTTCAAATTGTCTTAAAGGATTTTGTGCATTTTTAAATCTTGAGTTTTATGAAGAATAAATAATTCATTTTTGTTCTTTTGTTTTAAAGGTTATTACATCGACATATAACTGTAGAAGGCTGGCATTAAATTAGTTAACATAATGTTAGCACTGAGACACACATGATTCAACAGTTCCCCATTTTTAGTTAGTGGTTTTCCTTTTATATTATTTTCTGGATGCAAACACTTTAGCAAGCCCTTGCAAAGCTCATAATCCCTAGGCTATGAGTTCAAAGAGGTCAATGGATAAAATAGCCCTGGCTACGTGACCTTATGAATCAATCTGAACTATAGGCTTATTCAAGACAAAACAATAATAGGTGAGAAAGGACAGCATTTTAGCATTATTGGTATTAATTTACATTTCTGATGATAATTAGATAGTATGACCAATTGTCTATTAAGATCATTCTATATTCATGACAATAAAATTATAATATCAACGTAAGTAGGAGATGTAAGACAAAGATCTTTTTCCATCTTTTTTTCCAGATCTTCCAAAATATCTTTGAAACCTTTAAGACCTAAATGTCAGTCTATTTGAAATCGCCAGTTTTCTCTTTCCAGAGGATTATCCTGAAGACCCTAAGTGTAGAGGTTGTGTTAGAATGTGGGGTTTGTATTTGTATCAGTGAATGAATATCAATATTGAAGTCACAGAGCTTATCCCATAACTGTTTCTTGCACAAGATTAAGGTGCAGAAAGACACAATGAAGGTGAAAACCACACTATGCTGTTTTTGATGAACTTCACCACAAAACTGCAGAGTTTAAAAAGTTATCCATGACAGAAAAGACATTTCTAAAGCTTGCTTGACCTCTTCATCATTATGTTAAGTATTAGCATAAAAAACCAAGATCTATAGTTTTTTTAAAAGAGAAAACATAGGGTAGTTTAGAAAAACTACCTGCAAACAGAATGGATGTATAATATTGGTTAAAAATAGAACTTGTTTTTTAAAAAAATCAGGCTCACCAATGTTTTTTGAACAGTTCTATTTGGAGCCCTTCCTTCTAGGTAGAAAAACTCAGCTTGTTTTATATATTGGACTTTCATGTACATTATCTTTGAAGAAAATATTTTGCTGCTTTAAAAAACACAAGTGATTTTGAAAACCAATGGGGTAGACTTTCTTAGAGTTCAGCCAGATGGGATCACACCTGGGAAGTTAATCGGGGTTAACCTGTTGGTAGAGATCAGAGCTCACAAGTTAAGACAGGTTCTGAGCAGATTTGAAGGCAAAAGGTCTTCATTCATTATCATCTTTAACTTAACCTTTTTAACTGATAAACTATCTGCAGATGTCCCAGGCTGAGATGAGGTTTAGGGATTTTGAATTTTAGGGCCATTATCTTAAAACTATATTGCTGAAAAAATAAAGTCATCAATAATATGAATCTTCCTATTGTAGTTTGCAGATAAAATACCAGTTAAAGTTACTGGAAATGGGAAGGCAGGGGCAAACAAGAATTGTAATTTGCAACATTTTACAAAACACTTCACTGGTGAATGCAAAAGTTTGGGACTTTCTGAAAGAGCCCTGCCCAAGATAAAGCTATGGAGATATCGAGATATAGAGCATTTCCGAAAATGTCCTTGTGACTAAATTGTATAGCCAACTGCTTGCTTTCATCACAGGTAGGAACAATTAGGCAAACTGGAATGTTCAGAGGTTGTGTTACAGGAAAAAAGAAAAAGAACAGAGATGCACAGTCCTCGGGCAGATGCTTTTCTGTGAGGTAGCAGAAACACAGTAGCAAAACAACAACAACAAAAAAAGGCTCTTGAAAGCCATGTAAGAAAAGGAATAGAATATTAAACCAATGTTGCAGAAATCATGAAAAGGGATTAGTGAAAGAATTAAAGTTCTGGTGTTGGAAATGAGTATAAATACAGATAATTTGTAAATGAATCCAACCAGGTGTGTTGGTAAGTCTTTAATAACTGGCTCTTTCAGGATGCGGGATAAGGATAGGGAGCCCTGAGCTGTAGTGGCTACTGATTTTCATGGTGGAGGTATCCCCACCATGACTGAGTGCAATGTCAATAAACTCAGAGTTGGATAGCGATGTGCACAATTTGCTGTCCTGAGCCAGTTCAATCTTGCTCCCATGCATCACTGAATCCAGCTTCCACTGTGTTCCTGTGAGCTGCTAGTCACTAAGCTTTATGCTTTTACATATGGCACTTCATCCTCACCCTAAAGGTATTATTATTCAATATATGGCTCACAGAGGTAACCTGTACAGCCAAAGACCCACAGGATATAATGCTGCACTGTCCAATATACTAGCTGGTCACATGTGGCTGTTTAAATTTAAATTCATGAAAAGCAAATATAATTTAAAACCCAACTCCTCAGTCACACTAACCATATCTCAAGTGCTCAATAGCCACATGTAGAGAATAGCTACCATACTGGAGAAGGCAATTACAGAATATTTCCATCACTGCAGAAGGTTCTATTGGATAATGATGGTTGAATATCTTTTAATCTAAAGTCTAGGGCTTGGGTCCAGTGGCCAAAGGAGACCAGGTGTGTTAAAAAATAAAAAGTACTATAGAATTGTAAGTTATTACACCACTTTGCTTCTGAGGCAATTTCACCTATTCTCCAGTGATGCAATTTTTCTCCAGTGTGTGGCTCAAGGATTTGGATTTGTATCATCATGAGGAGGGAATCTGGGCTTAAAAGGGCCAAAGAAAATTGTAGCTAATTCTTCTTTGAAGAAATCTAAGAAAAAAAAATTCCCCTTTGCACTCTACAATGAGTTCTCGCATGGCAGCCAGAATGATCTCTCTCTTTTTTTTAAGTTTACTTATTTATTTTGAGAGAGAGAGAGCATGAGCAGGGGAGGAACAGAGAGGGAGGTAGAGAGAGAGAGAGAGAGAGAGAGAGAGAGAGAGAGCGAGAGCATTTCAAGCAGGCTGCATGCTGTCAGCACAGAGCCTAATGTAGGGTTTGATCTCAAGAACCATGAGATCACAACCTGAGCCAAGATCAAGAGTCAGATGCTTAACTGACTCAGCCACCCAGGTGCCCCCAGAGTGATCTTTTTAAAACATAAATCTCAACCTGCCTTCTCTGTTATAATAAAGATTTTTATTAAACTTTAAATTAAGCACAAACTCTCCACTTGCCTCTGCCTATAAGACCAACCTCATCTTATATGATTCTCCCTCTCCCTCACTTTGCTCCATTTCCATGGAATCTCCTTAAAATTTCCAACAATTTATAGACTTTAGAATTTAGTGTGTGTTCTAAAGGAGCCAGGGCTGACTTGTTTCATGTACTAGAATAGGGCTGGGAACATAATAGATGCTCAATGATTCTTTTTTTTTTTTATTTTTTTAATGTTTATTTCTTGAGGCAGAGAGAGACAGAGCATGAATGGGGGAGGGTCAGAGAGAGAGGGAGTCACAGAATCTGAAGCAGTCTCCAGGCTCTGAGCTGTCAGCACAGAGGCCAACGTGGGGCTGAAACTCATAGACCGTGAGATCTTGACCTGAGCTGAAGTCGGACACTTAACCGACTGAGCCACCCAGGCGCCCCTGATTGTTATTATTGAAAGAGCTGCAACACATGCTAGAAATATAAAATTATATAACTAAGTCTGCTTGAAAAGGAAAAACACAAATTACATTTTTTTCTCTATTTCTGGGGGAAAAATAGGGTGAAGCAATCAAAGTTGTCAGACATGATTTTTGTGCCCAAGTATCCCACCTATGACTTATAGGCACTAGGATAAATTATCTGAGGACTAAGCATATGGTTGGAACACAGTGGAACTATGCTGTGGTATGCTAGTAAATGTTTAACACCAAGCTCTCGAGATTGGAGAAGAGGGGCTGACTTCCATGGCCGAAAACTTATATCATAGTCAATTTTAAGATACTATGTCACAGAATATAGAGATGGGAAAAGATGCACTCAAGAAGTTCTTGCAAAATCCAGCACACCACTGAATCCACAACACACACACACACACACAGCCAGTGTCTCCTAAATCAGGGTTTCAAAATTTGATCCACCGTTCATTTTTAAAGAGCACAACAGAGAAGTTTGGTGCAAACAAAATTGTAAGAATACTCTCACTGAGGTAGCAATATGGCAACAGTTAAGAGATGTATAGTCACAGGAAGGATTTCTCAAGAGAAATGGAAATCACAAGCTAACTGAGGATCCATGAAGTAGGCAAGAAGAATCAGGGATCAGTAGACATTAACACAGCTTTCAGGAACCAAGGGACCACAGAGGTAACTCACAAGGGAGGTCCCACCCCAGAAAGGAGAGGCACCTCCTCTTTGACTGTTAATCATTCCAGCAAGAGAACACTCCTTGGGGTACCTTCCTTATGACGCTGCTATTTTCCACTACCACAGTAGTACCTTTTCATCCAGAGGCTGTCACTAACTCAGTGTTTGCTAGAAACAATGTCTCTGAACATATATTTCCTTCTAAAGGTAAAGTAAGGATGACAGTCTACACATTGCCTACATCACATAATGGTTGTGGATAAGATGTTTTATATGAAAGGTCTTTGAAAAGAACATAATGCTATGGAAAATACCTGCTAAGGGGTGCATAGACCTAAAGTCCTATCAGAGTTCAACCTAAGGGCTTTGAGGCTCTACAAAGAAGAACCTCTCAGTCCTGTTGGCCTTTGGGGTTCAGACTGACTCACCATCATCTAAGAGTCCTGGCTTTCTGCCTGTTTATATATTTATGCATCAATAAGCATATATTCCTGTAACTGGGTGCTCACCTACAGAGGAAGCTAGTTTACTTTGTATGCCAAAACTGAAGTCTCAGGGTGGTCTCTAGTCTCCTGGGATAACCTGAGTGATCAGAAGATAAACTACAGACAAAGTTTTGACTCTTGACCAAACCCAGACATTTCAGCTTTGGAAATACGCCCATCTACCCAGCATGTGTCAGAACAAAGGAATGGTAAGTAGAAGTGAGAAGGGTGTTTAAAAGAGAATCTCACACCTGCATCCTGATGGAAACTGGAGAGATAGTTTATTTTACTCACTAATTAAAATCCATGAATTGAGTATGAGAACAGATTTTTTTTCCCCTTGCCATACCAGAAAATCTAAAGGGATGAACCAAAGGCTGTGCTACGGGCTTTTGCTGGCATTTAATATTTATTCTCTGTAACAACCTTGTGGGTGGTCCTCCAGGGTGGCAAATACAACAATACTAATTAATCTTTATTGATCACTTGCTTGGTCCTGAGTACCAGAATAGGTGTTTTATGCACTTATTCAAACCTCACAAATAGACCATGATGTGGTTATTCTCATAGCCCCTAACGGAAATAGCAGACGACTGAAGCTCATCAAGTTTACACTGATAGCAAGTGTTGGAATTGGTGCTGAATAGTAAATCTCCTAGATTCCAAAGCCAGCAGCCTTAACCCCTACTCCAAGTAAATGTGGGCATTCCCAGTGTTCCGCATCGACTCTTTTTTGTTGATTCAGAAATGCGAGAACAGATAATAACTCAGAAAGTTGCCTCACAATCTCCATTCCTGGGTAGGATAGAGCACAGACAGAATAAGACTCTTCAGACATGTCATCAGGGAGTGTATTTGAACAATCCACTTAGCTTCCAACTAAAGGAGTCTCCTTTCCCTATGTGTCAGGCCATGGGACCAAAAGGAAGTAGGGGAGTGGTCTGTGAAATCAACTGTTCTTCTGTGTCCACACTCCTGTAAGAATGTGTCAGAGGTAGGTTCTGCTGAAAGTCTTGGCAACTATGCACACCAAGGCATAGACAAATAGTTAGGAAGCCACCTATGGAAACAAGAACGGACACAGTGATTTCGGTTTTCAAATGAATTTCTGATGTTTATCTTTATGAGGCTGTTAGTACACCATAAACACTACTCTTGACATAATCTCCCCTATACTGCAACTGGGTGATGGCTGAATTCTCAGTTACAATGAACATATTGTACAATGTGGCATGTGATCCATGAGATAATAACAATGTTAACTGCTGCATTCAGGCAGAGGGTAATTAATAAGTCAGGTAGCAAACAGGATCATGGCTTTTTTCTCAGTGGAAGACACAACAGACTTTGACTCTAGCAAATCATTAAGAAATTAACTAGACTAGAATATGTCCAGGGTTGTTCCGGAAGATGGCGGCGTAGGAGGACGCGGGGCTCACAGCGCGTCCTGCCGATCACTTAGATTCCACCTACACCTGCCTAAAGAACCCAGAAAACCGCCAGATGATTAGCAGAAGGGAGTCTCCGGAGTCAAGCGCAGACTAGAGGCCCACGGAAGAGGGTAGGAAGGGCGGCGAGGCCGTGCGCACTCCACGGACTGGCGGGAGGGAGCCGGGGCGGAGGGGCGGCTTGCCGGCCAAGCATAGCCCCCGAGTCGGGCTGGCAAAAGCGGAGGGGCCGGACAGACTGTGTTCCGACAGCAAGCGCGACTTAGCGTCTGGGAGGTCATAAGTTAACAGCTCTGCGCGGAAAGCGGGAAGGCTGGAGGACAAAGGGAGGGAGAGCTGCTGAGCCCCCGGACAGCAGAGCTCAGCTTGGCGGGGAACAAAGGCGCCAGCGCCATCTCCCCCGCCCATCCCCCCAGCCAAAATCCCAAAGGGAACCAGTTCCTGCCAGGGAACTTGCTCGCTCCGTGCAAACACCCAACTCTGTGCTTCTGCGGAGCCAAACCTCCCGCAGCGGATCTGACTCCCTCCCGCTGCCACAGGGCTCCTCCTGAAGTCGATCACCTAAGGAGAAGCGAGCTAAGCCTGCCCCTCCACCCCCCGTGCACCTTGCCTACCCACCCCAGCTAATACGCCAGATCCCCAGCAACACAAGCCTGGCAGTGTGCAAGTAGCCCAGACGGGCCACGCCACCCCACAGTGAATCCCGCCCCTAGGAGAGGGGAAGAGAAGGCACACACCAGTCTGACTGTGGCCCCAGCAGTGGGCTGGGGGCAGACATCGGGTCGGACTGCGGCCCCGCCCACTAACTCCAGTTATACACCACAGCACAGGGGAAGTGCACTGCAGGTCCTCACCACGCCAGGGACTCTCCAAAATGACCAAACGGAAGAATTCCCCTCAGAAGAATCTCCAGGAAATAACAACAGCTAATGAACTGATCAAAAAGGATTTAAATAATATAACAGAAAGTGAATTTAGAATAATAGTCATAAAATTAATCGCTGGGCTTGAAAACAGTATACAGGACAGCAGAGAATCTCTTGCCACAAAGATCGAGGGACTAAGGAACAGTCACGAGGAGTTGAAATACGCTTTAAACGAAATGCAAAGCAAAATGGAAACCACGATGGCTCGGCTTGAAGAGGCAGAGGAGAGAATAGGTGAACTAGAAGATAAAGTTATGGAGAAAGAGGAAGCTGAAAGAAAGAGAGATAAAAAAATCCAGGAGTATGAGGGGAAAATTAGAGAACTAAGTGATACACTAAAAAAAAAATAATATACGCATAATTGGTATCCCAGAGGAGGAAGAGAGAGGGAAAGGTGCTGAAGGGGTACTTGAACAAATTATAGCTGAGAACTTCCCTGAACTGGGGAAGGAAAAAGGCATTGAAATCCAAGAGGCACAGAGAACTCCCTTCAGACATAACTTGAATCGATCTTCTGCACGACATATCATAGTGAAACTGGCAAAATACAAGGATAAAGAGAGAATTCTGAAAGCAGCAAGGGATAAACGTGCCCTCACATATAAAGGGAGACCTATACGACTCGTGACTGATCTCTCCTTTGAAACCTGGCAGGCCAGAAAGGCTTGGCACGATATCTACAGTGTGCTAAACAGAAAAAATATGCAGCCGAGAATCCTTTATCCAGCAAGTCTGTCATTTAGAATAGAAGGAGAGATAAAGGTCTTCCCAAACAAACAAAAACTGAAGGAATTTGTCACCATGAAACCAGCCCTACAAGAGATCCTAAGGGGGATCCTGTGAGACAAAGTACCAGAGACATCACCACAAGCATAAAACATACAGACATCACAATGACTCTAAACCCATATCTTTCTATAATAACACTGAATGTAAATGGATTAAATGCGCCAACTAAAAGACATAGGGTATCAGAATGGATAAAAAAACAAGACCCATCTATTTGCTGTCTACAAGAGACTCATTTTAGATCTGAGGACACCTTTAGATTGAGAGTGAGGGGATGGAGAACTATTTATCATGCTCCTGGAAGCCAAAAGAAAGCTGGAGTAGCCATACTTATATCAGACAAACTAGACTTTAAATTAAAGGCTGTAACAAGAGATGAAGAAGGGCATTATATAATAATCACAGGGTCTATCCACCAGGAAGAGCTAAATGTCTATGCGCCAAATACCCGAGCCCCCAGATATATAAAACAATTACTCATAAACATAAGCAACCTTATTGATAAGAATGTGGTCATTGCAGGGGACTTTAACACCCCACTTACAGAAATGGATAGATCATCTAGACACACAGTCAATAAAGAAACAAGGGCCCTGAATGATACATTGGATCAGATGGACTTGACAGATATATTTAGAACTCTGCACCCCAAAGCAACAGAATATACTTTCTTCTCGAGTGCACATGGAACATTCTCCAAGATAGATCATATACTGGGTCACAAAACAGCCCTTCATAAGTTTACAAGAATTGAAATTATACCATGCATACTTTCAGACCACAATGCTATGAAGCTTGAAATCAACCACAGGAAAAAGTCTGGAAAACCTCCAAAAGCATGGAGGTTAAAGAACACCCTACTAACGAATGAGTGGGTCAACCAGGCAATTAGAGAAGAAATTAAAACATATATGGAAACAAACGAAAATGAAAATACAACAATCCAAACGCTTTGGGATGCAGCGAAGGCAGTCCTGAGAGGAAAATACATTGCAATCCAGGCCTATCTCAAGAAACAAGAAAAATCCCAAATACAAAATCTAACAGCACACCTAAAGGAAATAGAAGCAGAACAGCAAAGGCAGCCTAAACCCAGCAGAAGAAGAGAAATAATAAAGATCAGAGCAGAAATAAACAATATAGAATCTAAAAAGACTGTAGAGCAGATCAACGAAACCAAGAGTTGGTTTTTTGAAAAAATAAACAAAATTGACAAACCTCTAGCCAGGCTTCTCAAAAAGAAAAGGGAGATGACCCAAATAGATAAAATCATGAATGAAAATGGAATGATCACAACCAATCCCTCAGAGATACAAACAATTATCAGGGAATACTATGAAAAATTATATGCCAGCAAATTGGACAACCTGGAAGAAATGGACAAATTTCTAAACACCCACACTCTTCCAAAACTCAATCAGGAGGAAATAGAAAGCTTGAACAGACCCATAACCAGCGAAGAAATTGAATCGGTTATCAAAAATCTCCCAACAAATAAGAGTCCAGGACCAGATGGCTTCCCAGGGGAGTTCTACCAGACATTTAAAGCAGAGATAATACCTATCCTTCTCAAGCTATTCCAAGAAATAGAAAGGGAAGGAAAACTTCCAGACTCATTCTATGAAGCCAGTATTACTTTGATTCCTAAACCAGACAGAGACCCAGTAAAAAAAGAGAACTACAGGCCAATATCCCTGATGAATATGGATGCAAAAATTCTTAATAAGATACTAGCAAATCGAATTCAACAGCATATAAAAAGAATTATTCACCATGATCAAGTGGGATTCATTCCTGGGATGCAGGGCTGGTTCAACATTCGCAAATCGATCAACGTGATACATCACATTAACAAAAAAAAAGAGAAGAACCATATGATCCTGTCAATCGATGCAGAAAAGGCCTTTGACAAAATCCAGCACCCTTTCTTAATAAAAACCCTTGAGAAAGTCGGGATAGAAGGAACATACTTAAAGATCATAAAGGCCATTTATGAAAAGCCCACAGCTAACATCATCCTCAACGGGGAAAAACTGAGAGCTTTTTCCCTGAGATCAGGAACACGACAGGGATGCCCACTGTCACCGCTGTTGTTTAATATAGTGCTGGAAGTTCTAGCATCAGCAATCAGACAACAAAAGGAAATCAAAGGCATCAAAATTGGCAAAGATGAAGTCAAGCTTTCGCTTTTTGCAGATGACATGATATTATACATGGAAAATCCGATAGACTCCACCAAAAGTCTGCTAGAACTGATACATGAATTCAGCAAAGTTGCAGGATACAAAATCAATGTGCAGAAATCAGTTGCATTCTTATACACTAACAATGAAGCAACAGAAAGACAAATGAAGAAACTGATCCCATTCACAATTGCACCAAGAAGCATAAAATACCTAGGAATAAATCTAACCAAAGATGTAAAAGATCTGTATGCTGAAAACTATAGAAAGCTTATGCAGGTAATTGAAGAAGATATAAAGAAATGGAAAGACATTCCCTGCTCATGGATTGGAAGAATAAATATTGTCAAAATGTCAATACTACCCAAAGCTATCTACACATTCAATGCAATCCCAATCAAAATTGCACCAGCATTCTTCTCGAAGCTAGAACAAGCAATCCTAAAATTCATATGGAACCACAAAAGGCCCCGAATAGCCAAAGTAATTTTGAAGAAGAAGACCAAAGCAGGAGGCATCACAATCCCAGACTTTAGCCTCTACTACAAAGCTGTCATCATCAAGACAGCATGGTATTGGCATAAAAACAGACACATAGACCAATGGAATAGAATAGAAACCCCAGAACTAGACCCACAAACGTATGGCCAACTCATCTTTGACAAAGCAGGAAAGAACATCCAATGGAAAAAAGACAGTCTCTTTAACAAATGGTGCTGGGAGAACTGGACAGCAACATGCAGAAGGCTGAAACTAGACCACTTTCTCACACCATTCACAAAAATAAACTCAAAATGGATAAAGGACCTGAATGTGAGACAGGAAACCATCAAAACCTTAGAGGAGAAAGCAGGAAAAGACCTCTCTGACCTCAGCCGTAGCAATCTCTTACTCGGCACATCCCCAAAGGCAAGGGAATTAAAAGCAAAAGTGAATTACTGGGACCTTATGAAGATAAAAAGCTTCTGCACAGCAAAGGAAACAACCAACAAAACTAAAAGGCAACCAACGGAATGGGAAAAGATATTTGCAAATGACACATCGGACAAAGGGCTAGTATCCAAAATCTATAAAGAGCTCATCAAACTCCACACCCGAAAAACAAATAACCCAGTGAAGAAATGGGCAGAAAACATGAATAGACACTTCTCTAAAGAAGACATCCGGATGGCCAACAGGCACATGAAAAGATGTTCAACGTCGCTCCTTATCAGGGAAATACAAATCAAAACCACACTCAGATACCACCTCACGCCAGTCAGAGTGGCCAAAATGAACAAATCAGGAGACTATAGATGCTGGAGAGGATGTGGAGAAACAGGAACCCTCTTGCACTGTTGGTGGGAATGCAAATTGGTGCAGCCGCTCTGGAAAGCAGTGTGGAGGTTCCTCAGAAAATTAAAAATAGACCTACCCTATGACCCAGCAATAGCACTGCTAGGAATTTATCCAAGGGATACAGGAGTACTGATGCATAGGGGCACCTGTACCCCAATGTTTATAGCGGCACTCTCAACAATAGCCAAATTATGGAAAGAGCCTAAATGTCCATCAACTGATGAATGGATAAAGAAATTGTGGTTTATATACACAATGGAATACTACGTGGCAATGAGAAAAAATGAAATATGGCCTTTTGTAGCAACATGGATGGAACTGGAGAGTGTGATGCTAAGTGAAATAAGCCATACAGAGAAAGACAGATACCATATGGTTTCACTCTTATGTGGATCCTGAGAAACATAACAGAAACCCATGGGGGAGGGAAAAAAAAAAAAAAAAAAAAAAAAAAAGAATATGTCCAAAAAATTCACTTAACATTAATATGCTTGAGTAAAAGCTTGAGAAAATAAGCTGGTTTCCCTCCAACACATTTGTTATGAGCAATACACTGATTTTGTTTGTTTGGTATTTATTAAACTGCTGGTTTAGGGCACCTGGATGGCTCGGTTGAGCGTCCGACTCTTGATTTTGGCTCAGATCATGATCCCAGGGTCATGGGATTGAGCCTCATGCATCAGGCTCTGTGCTGAGCATGAAACTTACTTAAGATTTTCATTCATCTCTCTCTCTTTCTTTCCCTCTGCCCCTCTCCCCTGCTTGCACTCTTTCTCTCTAAAATAAAAAAAACGAAATAAAATAAAAATGAACTGCTCATTTTACTGTTGAATAACTCTTCCTCACCAGAGTTATAAACTTCACCCACCAAAACTAAATGTCAAGTTCAGATCCTGAGGAGATTTGGGAAAAAAATAAGATCATACTCATACCCTCTGCATTTACAAATGCAGGTATCAAGTGCTCCCTTGGGCATGGACAAGGATTAGGCTACTCAGCACTAACAGAGGGCCAAAGGGTTGTACACTGAGTTCTGAAATCCAAAGATGAAAATGTGCCTCATCAGTCCCACGGTATCTTGTCCTGGAGACACCAAATACATATACTTCAACATTTCAAAGGTGGGAGAGGGTTGAGATGAGGAAGAGATGGTCATGATCTTACCTCTTCTCCATCTCATATCTACCAACTCATCTGTGAAAGAGGAGGAAACTTACAGATTCCTTACACTGAGTAGGCCAACCATTCAGAGCTTTGAAAATTGCACTTGTTATGTTTTTCATCCTACCTCTAGTATGAAATATCTGTGCAATGTAATGTGAACCACTTAAGCTCTTTACGTCTCATGTGACTCCTCTGTGAACTGAGAATCCCAATACCTTCACCAACTACCCTCATGGGTTGTGACAGTATGAAGTAAGACATAGATAGGAGAAGGCTGTGAAATGGTGGAGCCCTGTAAGACACATTTTCATTGTTACTACCCTTTGTACCAGTGCCACTCCATGCCTTCATCATCTTCAAAGTCAGCAGCTGTGGAATTGGGGCGGGGGGGGGGGGGAAGGCAGGGCTCCCCACCATGTTCTCAACCAGTATCTCCAGAAACAACTGCAGCCAGACTAATTCCTGGTCTGTGTACATCACGGGAAAACTTCACAGACTTGCATTTATATTTTTATTTCATGATTTTTTTATAACACCCTTTGGGCCTGCTCCTTCCTGGATCTTGAATGATTAAAACCACACTAGCTTTAGAATGGGATTATGTCTAATTAATTCCACCTCAATCTTAAACTTCATCACCCATAACTTCTCCAGTCTACCACCCACCAATCCCCTGGACAGTAAAAACTAGCCAGCTACGACATGAGAATGGGAAAAAAAAGTTTCAATGAACTTGCTGAAATCTGAAGTGGGGGAGTCTTAAAGATCTCCCCACTGCCCCCTAAGTAGGCTTGATGTTATAAAACCCTTTTACTGCTAAAATCTCCTTGCCTTTGCAATTAGATATGTACTGTTCACCACAGAGTGTTCTAAGAATGTCTTCAAGGGAAGACCTATCACCCAAATAAACTTGTTTTCTGGGATTCTAGAGAGTGCAAAGTGCTGGAATGTGCCTGGTGGCTGGCTCAGAAATGAGAAGAAAACATTTGGCTATGGAAAGGAGGGTAAAGCTGAACTTTTTAAGCTCAGGGGGTGAGGAGAAAGGGCCCGGGGTCCATCCTGTCTGGTGAGCAGTCAATGCACTGCAGGCCTGTTTGCAGGCCAAGTGGGGCTGGAAAGCTCTAATTAGATTAGCGATGTTTTGCTAGAAGGCAGAAAGCTTAAAACATTAACTTTTTAAACAAGTACATCAGTTCTGAGTAAACATTATTCTTTTATTTAGTCGTATGGTCTGAGTCAGCCTATTTCCAGGACAGTGGTAATGCATGCATTTGATTCCTGAATGCAAATATGCTTTCAATTTTACTATGCAAATCCCCTGATTTTGGAATGCTTCTCCAGGGCTTGTAACTGGCTATCTGCTGCTCTCTTCTCTCCTGCTTGGTGGGGTTCTGTTCCTGCCAGACGCCATCAGACAGCTGACGGCAGCCCTTGGTAGTCCTGCTGGAGCTCCTTTAGGGGAGGTCATGAAGAAGACATGACCGCTGGTTTGACCCATGAACTGGATCTAGGCAACTGGAGTGTCTTCACTGCTCCCCTGTGCTTGGAATGTGCATTCTGCTTACCTTTCCCGCTCCCAGAGGCTGCCCCAAGGACATAGCCTTGAGATAGTGATGTGATGTTGAGACTATCTAACTGTGTACGTGACTGAACTCAGTTAAGACCTCTATACAAATTTTAAAGATTCTGGCAGGTGGGTGCAGAGATATACTCATTTTGCAGTTGCCCAAGATGGAATCTGTATGTAAATTCCCTAGCTCATTAAATCTGCCACCTCTCAATCTGGAATGACCTGCCTCTCTCTTTGCTCTCTCCCTGCCCTCTGTGTATGAAGAACAGTTTCATATTACATTCTGCAAGCTCCCAGGACCTACCAGCTTTCAGGCTCTTATCCCTATGGGTTGAAGGGTGCTTTATTGTCTATGGGATAAAGCCTACATTTTTCACCAAGTCCATAAAGTTAATCCAGTTTTTGTATTCATATCACAAGGACCAGGAGTATTTTTTGAAAGTAGCCATTAGAAGCAAATCTAGAAAGATTATTGAAACCATAAAGATCTGATTAGAATTCTAAGGCTATAATGCTGATTGTGTGACTCTTGTCAAGATGTGGTTTTCGCATTTGTCAAATGTGGATATTTGATAATCCTCAGGTTTACTGCAAAGATTAACTAAGATACACACAAAAGCTAGCTCAGTGGCTGACCTTCATGTATATATCCCAGGTTGGTTCCCTCCATCCCCTTTCTTGATGCTCCCTCATGCTTCAGGTGAAGAGCAGAATAAAGGTGAAATGTGCATACTTAATCCACCATCTCTCCTTAGTGGGGATGAGAACCTGTAGGGTTTTATGGGACCTTACATGTCACCTTTTCAGTATCATCCCCCACTAGTTTAAGCAAACCCACATCCAATATTCCAGCCATACTTATCTTTTCAGGTACAAATGTGCCTACCTCCATGCCTTCATGCAAGTGGTGCCTTCTCTCCTCAACTTCCTTCCTATCTTTCTCTGTATAGCACCAGGTCCTATACTTCTGTAATACCCAATTCCAATCTTAGCTCACTGGTGAACTCTTCCTTGCTTGCCTACTCCTTAGCCCCAGCAGATCTACTCACACCCTAACATACACCTATCTATGCTTGAAGAACAGTGTGAGAGATGCTTTAGCCTACTGTAGCATTATTGGGTATTCATTTCTCTCTGGGTCCTGCCAGACTATGGGTTCCTCAAGGGCAGAAGTTTATATTTGAACCCCTAGAACCTAACACAGTAAATGAATAAACAGGTATTGAATAAGTGAATGAATGTCATGACTGAACAGCTTTCTAAATAAAGGGTGGAAAAGGACATGAAACAAAATCAGTTTTTTTAAAATGCTCCCTAATGATGACACAATTCTTCCTTCAAAGGATTTCAGATGCTTTCTGAGCAATTAGCTCTACTGTGGAGTGTAATAATGTCCCAGACACCACTCATGAGTTCCCTTAACCACGATGCCTATGTCTGTGGCCCCATAGGCTCCCCAACTAGTCCTGTTCCATCTCTTCACAACATCTTGAAAGAAAAGAGGAAAGGTGAGTGATTCAAGGTCAGCTGTAGCAAACAGAGCAGAGCAGAGCAGACAGAAGGGAGGTGGGATGTTTTTGTTACTGCATCCTAAGATACATGCACCATCCTTCTTACAAGGCAGAAATCAATGGGGAGAAATCAATCATCTTTGCTGGGCAGTTCTAAACCACCTTAGAGTATGGGTGTCCCACAAAGAGCTTCCCATGTGACATGTGTCAATCGTCACTAAGCCACGTGAAAATGCAGCCAAGCTATAAACTAAGGGCGTTTGGGAAGTGTGAAAAATGCCTGATCTTTTAAGCAATGGTACTTGCAGACACCTGCAGGGTTAAAACAATGTCTTTCTCCTCTCCCTCTCTGAACTTTTACTCCATTCCTTTATCTTTTCTCTTCAGTTTCTTCTAAAATGCAGCTAAAGTAGGGAGTGTAATAGGGAGATGAAATATAAAGGAAGAATGTTTAGAAAAACTTAAAGAACTGTCCTCCTCAGTCAGCTGATTGTTTGCCCTATATTCTGACTTTCTGAGGAACTAAAGGCATAGCTTGGCAAGTACAGATGACTTTTATGACATCAACTGCAAAAAGTAAGCTGTGTCCCACCAGAAATTCACTAGCTTTAAGTCTGTATTAATGATTGAGCCTCTACAAATTTAATCCTTCCTAAACATATTTATTTTTCAACATATACTATGCTGTTGACATGGATACAATTCAATTTATTTTAAAAATTATTTACAGGGGCGCCTGGGTGGCGCAGTCGGTTGAGCGTCCGACTTCAGCCAGGTCACGATCTCGCGGTCCGTGAGTTCGAGCCCCGCGTCAGGCTCTGGGCTGATGGCTCGGAGCCTGGAGCCTGTTTCCGATTCTGTGTCTCCCTCTCTCTCTGCCCCTCCCCCGTTCATGCTCTGTCTCTCTCTCTGTCCCAAAAATAAATAAAAAACGTTGAAAAAAAAAAATTTTAAAAAAAATTAAAAATAAATAAAAAAAAATTATTTACAAATGTCTATGATGTTATGATTGGATTTTTCTTCTCTAGTTTAGTACTTTTAACACAGTTTTACAAGCTAATAATAGTTTTGTTTCATAGCAGTTGAGATACTGACATAGGGTTGCCAATGTAGCATTTTATCATTGCAAAAATATATTTAGAACCACCTATTACCATCATCATTTCATAAAAAAAACTGCTCTAGCACCAATAATTAGGACAGATATAACCAAAGAACAAAAGAGAGTCACCATCCTTACACTGTCATGGAATACATAACACTAGAATGACCTTATTTTTATCAATCTCTGCTCCCCAGGGAATTGCTCATCCAGACTAAATCCACCACATTACAAATGAGGACACTGAAGTTTAGAAAGTCTGTTTAATATATATTCATTAAACTCCTGCTAGATAGAAGTTTCCATTCTAGGTAGTGCAAGAAATTTGCAAACTTGTAAGACCGGGAGATTAACAGTGATCTTGGAGAGGCAACATATACAAGAATGATATTAAAACAAGACATCTCATTTATTTGAAACTCAGTTCTCCAGCAGTCTCAGCTGTCTGGAACACAGCGAGGAAGCAATATATAAAGAAAAAGCCTTCACGAGCTTAAACTCATGACCTAAAGCTTATGCACATTACCTATAAAAAAAAGCCCTTTTTTGGAGCCTCATTTACACAGAAATCTAAATGTCTTGTTCATCTTATGTACTAGCCACTGCAGATGACAAGAACAAATCAGAAGACATATCTGGGATGCTAGGAAGACCTGTGGAGACAGATCCAATTTGATGGCAATGAAATGTTGACAACAATGATGGCTATCAACAAAGGGGATAAAAAAAAACTACTGAAATCAACAAGGCATTAGATTAAAAAGCGGAGCCTGGGCTACTTAGCATGGAGGTAAATATCTCTGCACACATAAACAGACCTGAGAGGCACCTCTGGGTGACCACAAGAAAATAATGGACTGTGGCTGGTAAAGAGTTTCTTGAGGTGGTCAACTCTACATACAAACCAAAGGATCAAAGTTGTTTGGGGACCTTAAAAATGCCAATTTCTTAAAATATTTACTCACGTGGAATAGTTTTCACAGCCATGCCTAATAATGGAGGTAGTCCTGGTTTTTATAAGTATTTCTATTGTAAGTTAAATAAGAATTCAAAGGGGCTGTAAGATCTGCCTTTCTACATTATTCAGTATTCTTCTCATACAAGTACAAAAAATTGCTGTCCTTCTTTAGTGCCCTTTGTGTTAGGGTTGTGTGTGTGTGTGTGTGTGTGTGTGTGTGTGTGTGTGTTTGTCCTCTGTATTTTTTTTTTTTTTACATCCCTTAAAAAAAAAAAAAAACCCACACTGGTATTTTCTCTTTTTTGGTGCTCTGGGAAACAGGTCTGAAAGACCTGTTTTTCCTCTCAGATGAAAATTTATGCCCCTATTTTGTGTCTGATCTCTTTTCATTAATCATTTTTTTTAAAAATGCTAATCTGCTCACTGTTATTAGAAAAACTTAAGGTATGTCTACACTTGTCTCCCATATCTGCATCATGGGCAATAAACCCACATGAGTCATTGAACATTGACAATCTCATTATGTTTTGTTCATTTCGATGTCTGAGCTTAACGAAGTGGCTTTTGATTCCTAAGGGGTAGGGAAGTGGGTGGGTATAGGCAGCCTTATAGATGAAAGTCCTTTCAAGCAAAAGAATGCTGACTGGTAAGGAAGAAATAAAGCAGCCAGCTTGAGATTTTTTAAACATATTTTGTGGAGGAGCCAGTGTGATGCAAATGGCATACCAGAGCATAAACGTGTACACGTTTTCCAGAGAAGTTTACTTCAAATACTCATCACATATGTTCTCTAATAAAGAACAGTCATGCAGGCCCTGCTCATGAATACACTACTTCCTTTCGGAGCTGAAGGGGTCTTTGTAAGGCAGGCTCCAAATCACAAACATCTGAAAGAACCTGCAGCCAGGGGAGCTGCTGCCACCACTTCTGTGATGACCCTCTCAGTTCCCCCAAACCCTTGGCCCTTTAGGTGCTGTCTCTGCAATCCCAGTCACAGTTCACGCTTCTGAAACACTTGGCTGCCACTCTTACACCATGACCTCTTTCACCTGTATGAATGGGCACCAGGACCATTAACATGGACCTACCTACCCATGCTGGCTGAGCTGTATTTATGGGTACTAAGTCAGGAAAGACAACATGTTCTCCTGGGAGTCCGGGTTCTAGAGAATTACCCATGTGTGATTCAGAAATAAGATGAGTTCTAAGAAGTATTATAACAAGTATTGAGAGAGAAGAAAAATGCTCCAAGAAGGAAATAAGTTAGAAAATAAGCAAAAATTAAAACCAATTAGGTTAGTTTGTTGAATCCTGAAAAAATGGAGTGAATTAATTGAATTTTTATTCCAGTGCACTAAGGGAGTTGATTTTTCTCTTTTCATCACTAAAAAGGAACTTGTGTGCAAGACCAGGATTAGGGTGAGGCAAGTGAGGCAAGGCTGTATAAGTACATGGTTAGATCCTGTCTTTCTTTTGTTAAAGACTTATTTTCTCAGAGCAGTTTAAGGTTCACAACAAAATTGAGGAGATAATACAGAGATTTCCCATAAAACCCCTGCCACCACACATGCATAGCCACCACGCCTTTAATTATCAACATGACTCAGTGGGATGGTACATTTTTTAAATCAAGGATGACCCTACATTGAAAAATCATAATCACCCAAAATCCATAGTTTTCTTTAAGGTTCACTTCTGCATTCTATGGGTTTGGACAAATGTATAACATGTATCAATTATAGTATCATAAAAAGCACTTTCATGGCCCTAAAAATCCTCTGTGATCTGCCTATTTCTCTCTTCCCCTCCCCACCCCCAGGCAACCACCAATCTTTTTATTGTCTCCAAGTTTTGCCTTTTCCAGAATGGCATATAGTTGGCATACATTATGTAGCCTTTTCAGATTGGCTTCTTTTACTTAGTAATAAGCATTTAAGGTTCCCCCATGTCTTTTCATGGCTTGGCAGTGCATGCCTTTTAGCTCTGAATATTCCATTGTCAGGTGTATCACAGATTATTTATCCACTCACCTACTGAAGGACATCTTGATTGCTTCCAAGTATTGACAGTGATGCATAAAGCTACTATATAAACATTCATGTGAAAATTTTTGTGTGGGCATACATTTTCAATGTTTTTGCATACATACCAAAGAACACAATTGCACAATTGTAGGGCATGGAGCAGATTTAGTTTTGTAAGAAACTGCCAAACTGTCTTCCAAAGCGGCTGTACCATTTTGCATTCCCACCTGCAGGGAATGCTGCTCCACATCCTCACCAGCATTTGGTGTTGTCAGGGCTCTATTTTGGCCATTCTGATAGGTGCGTAGTAGTATCTCATTGTTTTAATTTGCATTTCCCTGATAACATACGATGTGAAGCTTCTTTGTACATGCATATTTGCCATCTATATATCTTCTCTGGTAAAGTATCTTTTTACATCTTTGGTCCAGGTTTTAATTGGGTTGCTTTCTGTTTTCTTTTTTTTTCTTTCTTTTTTTTTTTTTTTTGAGAGTGAGAGTGCACGCATGAGCAAGGGAGAGAAGCAGTAGGGGGGAGAGGGGGGAGAGAGAGAGGGAGAGTGAGGGGGGGAAGAGAGAGGGAGAGAGATGGAGCGAGGGAGGGAAAGGGAGAGAGGGAGGAGGAGGAGGAGGGAGGGAGGGAGGGAGGGAGGGAGAGAGAGAGAGAGAATGAGAATCTTAATCAGGCTCCATACTCAGTGCAGATCCCAACACAGAGCCCAATCCCACAATGCTGGGATCATGACATGAGTCGAAATTAAGAGTTGGACGCTCAACCAACTGAGCCACCAGGGGCCCCATGGCTGTTTGTTTTCTTATTGTTGAGTTTCAAGAATTCTTTTTATATTTTGAATAACAGTCCTTCATCAGGTAAGTCTTCTGCAAATACTTTCTCCCAGTCTGTGGCTTGTCTTCTCACTCTCTTGATATTGTCTTCTACAGAGAAGAAGGTTTTTTTTTTTAATTTTAATGAAGTCCAGCTTATCAATTGTTTTTGTTCATGGATCATGTCTTTGATGTTGTATCTAAAAAGGCATCACTATATCTAAGATGTTAGCTGTGGACTTGTCAAATATGGACGTTACTATATTGAGGTACATCTCCTCTACACTCACTTTGTTTAGAGTTTTTATCATAAATAGCTGTTTAATTTTGTCAAATGCTTTTTCTACATCTATTAAGATGATATGATTTTCTCCTATGTTATCTTCTAGTTTTATAGTCTTGTGTTTTCATTTAAGTCTATGATCCATTTTGGGTTAATTTTTTTGAATAATTTTCCATACATATATAGGTATACATATATACATACCATAATTTCTTTACCCATTCATCTACCAATGGAAACTTCAGTTACCTCCATATCTTGCCTACTGTAAATAATAGTGTAATGAACATGAAGGTGTGTATATCTTTTCAAGTTAGTGTTTTTGTTTTCTTCAGATAAATACCCAGAAGTGGAATTACTAGACCATATGATATTTCTATTTTTAATTTTTTGAGAAAACTCCATACTGTTTCCCACAGTAGCTGCACCAATTTACATTCCCAAAGACAGTGCACAAGAGTTCCCTTTTATTAAACACTTGATATTTCTAGTTTTTTTTGACTAGCCATTCAGACTGCTATGAGGTGATATCTCATTGCGGCTCTGATTTGCATTTCCCAAATGATTTGTGATGTAGAGCATCTTTTCATGTACCTGTTGACCATGTATCTGTATGCCTTGGCTAGAAAAATGTCTTTTCATACCTTCTGCTCATTTTTTAAATCAATTTTTTTTGCTATTGTATGAGTCCTATATATGTTTTCGATATCAGTTCCTTATCAGATTCATGATTTGCAAATATTTTCTCCTTGTCAGTAGGCTGCATTTTAATTTTTTTATGATTTCCTTTTTTGTGTAGAAGCTTTTTGTTTGATGTTGTCCCACTTGTTTATTTTTGCTTTTGTTGCTTTTTATTTGGGTGTCAGGTTTAAAAAATCATCACTAACACCTCTGTCAAGGAAATAACCACCTCTGTTTTTTTTTTTTTCTAGGAGTTTTACAGTTTCAGGTCTTATATTCAAGCCTTTAACCCATTTTGAGTTAATTTTTGGTTTTTTTGTGTGTAAGACAGTGGTCAGTTTCATTTTTTTGCATGCGGTTATCTAATTTTCCCACCATCATTTATGAAGAGAATATATTTCCCCATTGTATATTCTTGCATACTTTGTCATAAATTACTTGGCTGTATATGCATAAGTTTTTTTCTGGGCTCTTTATTCTATTCCATTGATCTATGTGCCTGATTTCATGCCAGTACAATACCATTTTAAGTACTATAGCTTTGTAAGATAGTTTGAAATTAGGGAAGAGTATACCTCTGGCTTTGCTGTTCTTTCTCAAGACCGTTTTGGCTATTTGGGGTCTTTTATGGCTCCATACAAATTTTAGGATTGTGGGTTCTACTTCTGTGAAAGATGCCGTTGGATTTTGACAGGGATTACATTCAATATGGACATTGCTTTGGATAGTATGAACATTTTAACAATATTTTTTTCCCAATCCATGAGCAGGGAATATCTTTTCGCTTATTTGTGCTTTCTTCAATTTGTTTTATTAAGTCTTATAGTTATCAAAATACACAAGTTTCACCTCCTTGGTTAACTATATTCGAAGGTACTTGATTCTTTTTGATAAAATTTAAATGGAATTGTTTTATTAATTTCTCTTTCTCATAGTTCATTATTAGTGTTCAGAAATGCAACAAATTCTCTTGTAGACTGATTTTGTATCCTGCCACGTTACTGAATTCATTACTGCCACTAAAGGTTTTTTGATGGAGTCTTTAGGGTTTTCTATATATAATATCATGTCATCTGCAAATAGAAAAACTTTTACTTCTTCTTTTCTGATTTGGAAGCTTTTTATTTCTTTTTTCCTGACTATTGGTCTGGCTAGAATTTTCAATACTATGTTGAATAAAAGTGGTGAGAATGTTAATCGTTGTATTATTCCTGAGCTTAGAGGAAAAACTTTTGGCTCTTCACTCTTGAGTATGATGTTAGCTGTGGGTTTGTCATATACAACCTTTATTGTATTGAGGTATGTTCCCTCTGTACCTATTTTGTTGAGAGATTTTATCATAAATATATGCTTAATTTTGTTAAATGCTTTTTCTCCATTTTTGCAATGATTGTTAGGATTTTTAATATTTTATTTTGTTAATATAGTGTATATTGACTGATTTGTGGGTTTTGAACCATTCATGTACCCCTCAAATAAATCCCACTTGATCAGGGTATGTAATCCTTTTAATGTATTGATGATTTTCAGTCTGCTAATACTTTGTTGAGGATTTTTGCATCCATGTTTATCAAGGATATTGGGTTAGAATTATCTTCTCTTGTGGCATTCTTTCTGGTTTAGGTATCAGGGTAATGTTTTCCCGGGAAAATCAGTTTGGAAAAGTTCCCTCCTCTTCTATTTTTTGGAAGAGTTTGAGAAGAATTGATTTTAGTTTTTCTTTGAATATATGCAATATATTTCTTTGAATGTATTCTTTGAATACATGGGAAGCCCTCTGTTCTGGACTTTGTTTCTCAGGAGGTTTTTATTGCTGATTCAATATCCTCACTTAGTAATGAGTCTATTCAGGTTTTTCTGTTGCATCATAATTTAGTCTTGGTAGGTTATATGTTTCTACAAATTTATCCATTTCTTCCAGCTTGTCCAATTTGTCAGTATATGATCATTCATAGTAGTTTCTTAGGATCCTTTGTATTTCCATTGTAATACCTCTTTCATTTCTGATTTTATTTATTAGAGTCCTCTCGTTTATTCTTGGTGAGTCTAGCTAAAAGTCTATCAATTTTGTTAATATTTTTTAAAAAAACAGCTCTTAGTTTCATTGATCTTTTCTATTGTCTTCTTAGTCTCTGTTTTGTTCATTTGGCTCTTTTTTATTTCCTTCCTTCTATTAACATTGGGCTTTGTTCTTTTTCTAGTTTCCTGAATTGTAAAGTTATGTTGTTTGGGATTTTTGTTTTTTGAGGTAGGCATTTATGCTAAGAACTTCCCTCTAAAAACTGCTTTTCCTTCATTCTATAAATGTTGGAACGTTTCATTTCCATTTTCATTTGTCTCAAGGTATTTTTTATTGCTGTCTTGACCCATTGGTTTTGCAATAGCATGTTGTTTAATCTCCATGTATTTGTTAATTTTCCAGTCTTCTTCATGTAATTAATTTCTAGTTTCATACCTTTGTGGTTGAACAAGATGCTTTACATGATTTCAATCCTCTTAAATGTATTAAGACTTCTACTGTGGTCTAACATATGATCTATTTTGGAAAATATTCCCTGTACGCTTGAGAAGAATGTGTATTCTGTTGCTTTGGGGTCGAATATTCTTTAAATATCTGTTAAGTCCATCTGTTCTAAGCATCATTTAAGGCCAATGTTTCCTTATTGATTTTCTGTCTGGATGATCTATCCATTGTTATAAGTGGGCTATTAAACTATCCCACTATTATTGTATTGCTGTGTATTTCTCCCTTTAGGTTGGTTAATATTTGCTCTATATATTCAGGTGCTCCTGCATTACGTTCACAGATATTCACAAATATTATATCTTCTTTTTGGATTGGCTCCTTTATCATTATGTAACAGCCTTCTTTTTCTCTTGTTACAGTCTTTGTTTTATTTTTTTTAATTTTTTTTTAACGTTTATTTACTTTTGAGACAGAGAGAGACAGAGGATGAATGGGGGAGGGTCAGAGAGAGAGGGAGACACAGAATCTGAAACAGGCTCCAGGCTCTGAGCTGTCAGCACAGAGCCCGACGCGGGGCTTGAACTCACGAGCTGTGAGATCATGACCTGAGCCGAAGTCGGACACTTAACCGACTGAGCCACCCAGGTGCCCCCAGTCTTTGTTTTAAAGTCTATTTTGACTGATACAAACATAGCTACTCCAGCTTTCTTTTAGTTTCCATTTTCATGGAATATCTTTTTTCTGTCACTTTCCTTTTAGTCTGTGTATGTCCTTACATCTAAAATGATTTTCCTAGGGGTGCCTGGGTGTTCAGTTGGTTAAGTGTCCAACGTCAGCTCAGGCCATTATCTCACATCAGGTCATGATCTCACAGTTCGTGAGTTCGAGCCCTACACTGCTCTATGCAGACAGATCACAGCCTAGAGCCTGGTTTTGTATTCTGTGTCTCCCTCTTTCTCTGCCCCTCCCCCACTCACACTCTTCTCTCTCTCTCTAAAATAAACATTTTTTTAAATAAATAAATAAATAATAAAGTGAATCTCTTGGAGGCAGTATTATAAAGAGGAGGGTCTTGCTTTTTAGCCTGCTCAGCCACTCTATGTCTTTTGATTGAAGCATTTAGCCCACTTAGTTTTAAGGTAATAATTGATAGGTATGTGCTTTTTGCTATTTTGTTTCTGTAGTTCCTCTCCTCCTTTTCTTCTACTCTCTCTTCCTTTGTGGTTTGATGACTTTCTTTTATAGTGTGCTTATGCTCCTTTTTTCTTTATCTTTTGTGTATTTGCTATAAATTTTTGCTTTGTGGTTACCATGGGGTTTATATATAACAACTTAAATCTATAACAGCCTACTTTAGACTAATAACAACTTAAGTTTGATCCCATGGTGAAATTCAACATTACTACTCATGCCCCCACTCTGTTTTATGTTTTTGATGTCACATTTTACATCTTTTTAGCTCGTGCATCCTTTAACTAATTTTGCAATCATAATTATTTTACCACTTTTGTCTTTTAACCTTCATATTAGGTTTATAAGTGATTGATCCGCTGCCTTTACTATATAATTATTTTTCCAGTGATAATTATTCTTTCATATGTGTTCTTATTACTAATTAGCACTCTTTCTTTTTAGCTTAAAGAAGTTCTTTTAGCATTTCTTGAGAAGCTGGTATAATGGTGATGAACTCCTTTAACTTTTGCTTGTCTGGAAAATTCTATTTCTCCTTTACTTCTTTTTTTAATGCTTATTTATTTAAGATAGAGACAGAGGGCATGAGAGGAGGAGGGGCAGAAAGAGAGGGAAAGAATCATAAGCAGGCTCTGCACTGTGAGGCGAGAGTCCAATGAGGGCTTGATCTTATGTACTGTGAGATCATGACCTGAGCTGAAATCAAGAGGGGTGCTTGAGGCACCCCTATTTCTCCTTTAGTTCTAAATGATAACTTTGCTGGGTAGAGTATTCTTGGTTGAAAGGTTTTTTTCCTAACACTTTGAATATATCATACTCTTATTTTCTAACAAGCAACATTTGTATTGCAAACAACATTTCTGTTAAAAAGTCTTCTGACAGTCTTATAGGCGTTCCTCTGTATATGACAAGTTGTTTTTCTCTTGCTACTCTTCATATTCTCTCCTCTTAAGCTTTTGACATTTTAACTACAGTGTATGTTGCAGGTCTCTTTGTGTTCTTTTTATTCAAAATTCTCTGGGATTTTTGAATCTAGATGTCTATTTCCTTTCTCTCTCTCTCTCTCTCTCTCTCTCTCTCTCTCTCTCTCTCTTTCCTGCTGACTGGGTGAGCTCCACTGCTTGTCTTCGAGTTTACTGATCTTTTCTTCTGCTTCATCTCATTTGATATTGAACCCCTCTAGTATATTTTTAGTTCAGTTATTGCATTCTTCAGCTCTGTGACTTCTGTCTGGTACTTTCTGGTATTGTGTTTTCTATCTCTATCAAAGTTCTATGTTTATCCATTCTTTAGTTCAATGGGCATATTTCTGATTATTACCTTGAACTCTTTATCAGGTAAATTACTTACTTCTTTTCATTAAGGTTTGTTTTTTCCTGAGGTTTTATTTTGTTCTTTAATCTGGAACATATTTGTCTGTCTCTTGACTTTGCTTGATTCCATGTTGATTTCTATACTGTAGATGAAACATCCACCACTCCTAGTCTTAAAGAAATTGTGTCAGGTAGGACATGAAACTTGTCATTCAAGCCTGACTCTGTTCTTGGTTGTCTCTTAAAATTTTGTGCTTCTCCAAGTAGTCTATTATATTTTTCATAGCCCCCCGGTAGTTGAGGATGTTCCGAGTCTTATCAGTGTCACAAAGGGGAGGATTTCAGTACCTGAATTCAGGCTGACTAGAAGCCCGACCTCAGACATCAGGTTTTTAAGGTATGCAAATAAAAACTGTTCTGTGGGACTACAAGTGTAAGCCCCACTGGGCACCAGAGCCAGGTGATCTAGAGATGCCCCCTGGGTTTCAGTCACAAAAATCAGAGCTCCAGATAAATGTATAAGCTTTTTTCTGGGTGATACCAGTGAGCTGGAGCAAGGCAGAGGGAGAGTGCCAAGATGATGTTCACAATCTATATTGGTTTCTTCAAATAGTACATTAGAATATTCTTTATCTTGATTACTGAGTTTTTTGTGCCTTATTAAATTTTGTACCAAGTTAAGCACCTTCCTCTTGTCCTATCTCTGCTTGTTGGGCAAAATTATCCTCTATTATAAAATCCTACCATGTGCTAACATAGAGTAGCAAAAAGAACATTTAGTTTTGAGTAAGTCATAAGCAAGTCATAATTATCTGAGCCCCCATTCTTTCATTTGCAAATGGAGATAGAACATTAGATAGAGTAAACAAAGCCAAATGAAACAATAGGTCTGAAAGTGTTTTTGGAAATATAAAGCAGTGTACACTAAGGCATTATCATGGGGCTGTACCTCTTATATTTTATTTGTTTAGGTGTCAAAACACTTGATAAAAGCAGTGATAAAATCAGCCAATTCCATCTTTTTTTCAAGGCACTAAAAATATTTTCCTGCTATTAGATTAGAGCTTTCTCATTTATATTTGAAGCAAAGGGATTAAAATTTTCTTGTGCCCTTTGAGTCAAGGGAAGAATTTACCAAGAAGTCAGATGTCAGAAAGAGAGACAAGATAATTTATCCACTGCAGAATAAAATTACATGAAAAGTAGGGTGATCAATTTCTGAGAAGTCTGAGGGGTCTCTTGAGACACATGACTGTTGGTGCTAAAACTGGGAAAGTCCCAAACAAACTGGGAGACAAGTTCGTCACTCTGAGGAGCATGACACCGTCATTGAAAAAAGCCCCGATGGAGAATTGGGTGCCAAATGTTCTTCTCTTAGTTGTGGTACCTGCTGATGTAGTAATTTGGGTCAAGTCACTTAACCTCTGGTCCTTGGCTCCTCTGTGTGTAAAACTGGGGAACTGGACCTAACATCTACCTAAACAGTACATATATGAAGCATGTGCTGTATTTCAGATCTGTGAGAGATGCTCCATAGACTTTACACCATTGAATCCTCACAACAATGCTATGATGTAAGTACAATTATCACTCCTCACTTGGAGATAAGAATACAGGGTATTAAGAGAGGCCAGGATTCAAGTCACGTCAAGTGAGGCAGTGCATCCCAATCATGTTGAGCATGGCTTCTTGAGCCTGAGCTCAATTTCCAGCCCCACCACATGATGGATGGTTACTTTAGGCAAGTTTCTTAACCTCTGTGACTCAGTAATATGGGGGCTTCTTATAAGGTCACTGGAAAATGTTTCAAACAGTGCCTGGCACAAATTAGTGGCAATGCAAGTGCTTGTTAAATAAATAAATAAGGGCACGCATGCTCTTAAACACTACACAGAGTGCTACCCATCTCAAAGATCTCTTCCAGGTCTTTACAAGGCTATAATTTTGTGAATGGCCATGTCCCCTTACAAGCTCCACTCTGCACAAAAGCAGAAAACAGAGATTGCTAAGTGCAAGGCATTTTTGTGATAATTAAAAACTAATAGACTACCCTCATTTCCAAACCACAGTCTCAAAACAAAACAAAACAACACTGCTGATTCTCATAGACTGTCTGTGTGATTCAGAATCTGTGAATGCACTCCTGGGCATCTCTAAAAAGAAAAGAAATCAGCACAACATTTGTGTTGTGCCTTGACATTAAATCTGCAGGCCTTGCCAATTTGTAAGTCGTTCGGAACCTTTAACACCACTTAAGCTTAGAGTTCCTTTGTTGTAGTTATTTGACAAGAACAGAGAAGTTTTTAGCTCTTCAACCATGATGGAAAAGTTAGCAAGCATGTTTCGTCTTTCTATGAATCATTTGGGAGGCATAATTCTCTGCTGTGTTTCTAACTATTATTTAAATGTAATATCTATGATAAAGGGTTCAATTTTAATTTTTTTTAAGTTTGTTTATTTTGAGCAAGCAAGAGATAGAGAGGGAGAGAGCATGCACAAATGGGGGAGGGACAGAGAGAGAGGGAGAGAGAGAATCCCAAGTAAGCTCCATGCTGTCAGCACAGAGCCCGATGTGGGGCCCAATATCAAAAACCATGAGATCATGACCTGAGCCGAAATCAAGAGTTGGATGCTTAACCAACTGAGCCACCCAGGTGCCTCTGATTTTGATTTCTAACATTCTGGCAGAAATTACCAGATATCTTGTGAAGTTATCTGCTGTGCTAGCAAGTCTTTATTTGCTAGTTTCCTATGAATTATACAGCAGTTCATTCAATAAATTTTTACTGAGTATGTACTATGTGCTTGGCACATTGAGTTAATAACTTTCTGTGGAACTGTCAAAGCAGTTTCCAAGATATGCATACTAAATCTCCTAATCTGCCATTCAGAGAAAAAGAAGAAAGTCTTTGGAACCCAATTTTACATCAAACAATTTATAGAGCACTCCAGGAAGCTGATACTGTGATTCATAAGAGAACATCAAGCGGGCTAAGCCCAGTCCATTAGTAGGATCACCTCACAAGGCTCCTTGCCAGCTACAATCAGACATGGGCACAAGGCTGATTTCCTCATTCTGCTTAGGAGAAGTTTCTACTACAGTCTGTAGTTGGCAAACCAACCTGATTATTGTGGTTTACCCAGTTCTATGTGCAGTTTTAAAGATCACTGCTCTTAGAAGGTTTTCCTCCTGTGGGTGTCTGGGTCATACCTTTCTGTCGCTGGTGTAAGGAACAGTAGCAACCCATAATTTCCTCAGCTCCTTTGCCCAGCCTAGTTTCAGTGATAGTAGCTGACAATGTAATACTCATTCAGCGGCTGATTATAATTAAAAATATCAGAATAATTAAAGTCCTCAGCTTGACAAGCAGAGCCATAACTTTGCCTTCAGACATTCCTCTCTAATTAGTTAATTAATCCTAATGCAAATTATAAGCAATAATTAGTCAGCCAAGCTTGACATAAAAGTCTGCTGACTTACAGCTAAAAGGCTTTCCGGTTGCTGGTTTGTAGTTTCTAAAGGTGTCTTTTGTCCACTCATGGTTTCTGTATCCATCCTACTTCGAACTTTCTGCCGACACAGATACTCAAAGCAATTTGAGCTGAAGAAAACCAGAGCTATAAAAACCTGTATTACCACAGGCATTTTTCAGTTTGACATAATAAATTGCATGCTCGGTATCTGTATTGAATATCAATATGGGGTATATCCTATGCAGGAAAAAAAATAAAGTGAGAATGTAAGAGGAAGCAGGGACATTTTGACCAAAAGCATGGTCTGTGATATGTTTCACATTCATTTGCACTAGATCACTGGGGTGCTTTTTAGCATGTGCCAAGAAATTGAGTCATAATGAAGCATATCTGAAATTTGATATCCCTGTAATAGAAAAGCTAATATTTGATCCAGATTTTCAGTGAATTTAAACAGATCCGGAATCTGTTAAGTGAGATAATTTGAATTATCTTCTGATAAATCTAAACCTGAATATTGTATTTGCTACATATCTCTGCTACTAATGAATAAAATTCCCTCCTTCTAAAACTGAGAGAGGTACAAAAGCATGGTCTTACAGAACATTGGATCAATAGTTTTTGGACACCTCAGACAACCAAACACTCTATCATCATTCACCCCAAATCTTCACTGTCCAGCAGTACAAACACTTTGTCCTGTCCTTTTAGTCCTACGGACTAAAAGGCAGACTTTGAAAAAATGATGTCAGAGTAACAACAAAGCTAGAGCTAAATCAACATGGAAACATACCTCCCAAATGCTATCTTTGGCCATAACTCCATGACTTGGAAAGAGCACTTTAGTATATTGATTGCAAAACTGACCTGGAGTATTTCTTCCCTGTTTCCATGCCTCCTGCAATGTGACTTTGCAGCTCTACCCATTACAATACTGAATTTATTTCTCCAGTGCTTAAATTTGGGCTTTTCTTGTGGCTTGATTCGGCCAAAAGGATGAGGTAGGGGTGACAGGTGCCAGTTACAAGCCTAGGTCTAAAGATATCTTGCATAATTCTGCTTGATCTCTTGAAACCCTGTGTCTACATGAGATAAACTGAGGCTAGCCTACTGGTGGGTAAAATAGAGTATGGGATGGATTCAAATAATCCCTCCTGGGGCCATTTTAGATCAGGTGACTCATTACCTAACTGCAGACAAATGAGAAAGCCAGCATAAATCAACCAAGCCAACCGAGACTGACAGAACCACCTAACTAACTTATAAACACATGAGCTAAATAAATTATTTTCAATGTAAGCCATTAAGTTTTGGGGTTGTTATCACACAGCAATAGCTAACTGACACAAATATAAACAGAACAGCTAAGTCCAATGCTTCCTACCCTAATGGAACAAATGAAGGGGACTTCACTTCCCCATATGTATAAAATTTCCAGATATTCTTTTATGTGTTTATTTTTCATTTCTCTTCTTACTGGGGGAAGAAAAAGGAAGTAATGTAGAGTATTTCCATCTCTTTCTTATTTGAGCATTCTCTCCTATAACTTCTCTAGTTACTTCCCCTCCACCTAAAAAAAATTGCTCAAGGTTCTCTCAGCCTAAACAAAACTCTTCCCTCAATGCTACCCCAATACACCCCACCTCACACCTCCCAACTATAACCATAACTTTTTCTTTTCCATAACTGATAAGCTTCTAAATGAAGTGTCCATATCCATTCCTCTACTTCCTCAACTTCTTTTGCCTTCCAAGCCACTATAACCTGGCTCCTACCTCCACCACTCTACTGAAATTGCTTTCAATAGGGTTATAAATGACTTCCTAATGGTCAAACCCAAAGATAATTCTCCTGTCCCATCCTTTTCTTAATGTAAATTCTTATTGAAGTGTTACATATGTACTCTCTCTTTCCATCCCTCTCTCTCCCCCTCTCTCTCCAAAATATATTCCAGACTAATCTGTCAATCTCAAGATGCTTAATCATATATGCAAAATCCTTTTTGCCATGTAATTTAAGCATGACTATACTTTTAGGGAGCCATTATTATCTAGCACACTGTGTAACCATTACCTAAACAGAACCTAAAAGGTACCCTCATGTCCCCTTTCAGTCTTACCTACCTACTATGGGTAACCAACATTCTAATTTCTAATACTATAGATTAGATTTACCTATTTTACATTTTATATAAACAGAATAATGGAGGATGTACTTTTTGTGTCTGATTATTTTGGTCAACATTGTGAGATCTATCCATCATGATTATGTTTATTATAATATTCCAATGTATGAACATATTGCAACTTATTTATAACCATACTACTACTGATGGGTTTTTGAGTCATTTCTAATTCTTGGATATACTAATAGTGTTGTATTATCATCCAAACATCTCTTTTATATCACATATACATTTTTTTCATCCTCAGTAGAAACAGTTTTCTAAAGGGTATGTATCAAAATTCTAGCTGCTTCCCAAACTTTTCAATACTTGGTATTGTCTTCCCTGTCACTGTTCCATCATTTTGGTCATGCTGTAGTATTTCACACTTTAGATTTCTTGAAAAATTCTCCTCCCTTGACTTCCAGAACATAACTCTCTTATAGGATTCTTCAATACCTCTCAGAATATTCTTCCTGAGTTTGCATTGTTAGATTCTCCTTTCATGTCTACCACCAACCACCTTTATTTTTTCCTTTGTCACTTTTCTTAACTAATTTTTCAATGTTACTGTCCAGTTTCCATAGTAGGGTAATACAAAGCCCTTCACAATTTGGTTCTGAATTCTTGCTCCAGCCCATCTGGAGCAAAGGGTGGCTGCCCATCAATGCTTTTTCTGCTCTTCACCCAAGATACACACTGAAATATATTTTGAAGCCTCATTTCAGTTTAAATGAAGCACTGGAATGGGTTACAGATAACAGAATTTGGGCAGAAATGATATGTGGTATTTTCCACCTTAACATCCCCTTCTCAAATTCCCCATGCTCCACTCTTCGTTTTCTTTCTCCCCCTAGAAAATCTTAGAAACCATATGTTGTAAATGGTAATACCAGAAGACGGAAGGAGGCTGATTCAAAAGATCTGAATCAGTGCTTGGATGAGAGTTACCTAGTATAGCTGGATGTGATATGAATGCGAAAGATGCTTTTATAGTGTCAGGCACTGGAATTTGAGGGTTGTTTGTTATAGTGGTCAACCTATTAGGACAAGTATAAAATTTGGTAACTTGAAGTAGGATGCTGCAAAACCAAATATCTCAAGTATATGAAATATATGGCAAAAGGAAAAGAAGAAGAAGATATAGTGAACTGTTGACCTCTATCATGCAGTGGTAAACTCATTGGTAAAAATGTTACTTGAATTAATGTGAGAAGGAGACCATGTCCCTGCCTACTGAGCTGACTCTTCGGGGGGGGGGGGCTGGAAGGAAACATAGTGATAGTGAGTGTTGGCTACTGTCAGCTGTATTTCAAGGTATTTCAAGGCAAGGTATTTCAAGAAAGTGATAAGCTCATAAGAAACTTGTCCCAAAACAGAGAACAAAATTCAATATTTTAATGCTTTAGACAAAATGACTTCTTCTAGACCCCAAGAAGTATAAAAGTAAGATTGATAAAACTTTTGACAAGTAAAAACTCCTAATATCTAGCCTTTGGGCAAATCCAGATGTTTTCAAGGTAACCATCATTAAATTGAGAGACAAGAGATGCACAGGAGTAAAGAAGGAAATAAACAAAGCATATTTGGGGATGGTGTTCAGAAAATAAATTAGGGTGTGATTTTTATCACACGGAACTGACTGGAAACAAATAGATCAGAGGTCTACTAAATTTTTAAGTCATCTGCATTGTCAAAGAAACCGTTGACCTAGATTTTCAAAGTCACTGCTCAGGATATAAAATGACACTTTTGCCCCCCAAATTTTCAGAAACAGAAGATGTCTAAAATGTGCACAGCCCTAAGGAGGGAAGATTCCACACCACGCACCCACTTCAGATACACACATGGAAGAAAATAAACAAGGCAAAACTTCCCTAAAGGGCAGAACCATGGAGAAAAATGGGAAGAAGTTCCTTCCAGAGATCTCATCAGAAAACTTCCCTTCTAACAGGGAAAACAAAGTTCCCATGATTCCAAGTGCTAGTACCAACCAATGACACTGTTGTATTGTTCCTTTTCCTGAATGGCAGTTAGTAGTAGTCACTATGATGTACCACCTAGATACCACTACAGGACTAAAAAATTTAATTCCCTAGTTATTGGGAATGTAGTTTTTATTAATTGTCTCAGCTGAAGAGAGTTTCCTTGCACTTTGTTCAAGGTCACGCCCCTTTCCAGAGATACCCACTCCAGTAACTGGTCAACCTAAAGTATAAAGGTCCAGCCTCCTTGCTCTCCTTTGGGACAATTCTGAAGGGCTGCCTCAGCTTCATCATGGGATTGGCTGAGGAACATGTTGAGACTTTTCTTCCCTTCCGTTCCACAGGTGGGGCTCTCAACAGCACTGACTAATGAACCTCCTCCATGGTAACCTCCGTCTCAGAATCTGCTTTCCAGGAAGCCAGCCTATGACAGATATATTCCAATTAACCTATCTCTGCTCCTCCATTTTATTTAAAGTGAAGAAATGGTGTGGATACTTTGCCTTTATTGTTCTTAGATCATCATATCTTGACTGGATGTCTGGAGTTCCTAAATATGAAGATACAAGCAGCGACTAATGGGACTTTGGTCTGGAGGAAGCAAATGAGAACCTGCTGAGCAGTAGAGCAAGACATGGCAGAGATACAAATGTTCACCCATATATATGCTTCCCTGGAGAGGGTAGTAAGGGTCCCCAAAGAAATTTCACCAATTCCAAATTCTCTTGATAGATGACTCTGGCATTACTACAATATTTACTTTAAAGGCTAACTTTCTCTTGTGGCACAATCTCCCACTGCTTCCTTAATTGCTCAATAATCCAATTAAATCATGATTCAGTTGCTGCATGTCTTCATCGTTGCTACTGCACAGGGAAGTGCAGGGGCTGGCATCCATTGGGAAAATAATGATAGATCAGGAAAAGGAAGTCTAGGGCCTTTCCATTTCAAAGAGCACATCTGAATATGAAAGTGATGATCCTTTCCTCCCATCCCCCAAATGGAAAAAGTGCCCCTTACATCTATGTGGCTACAATGATCACCAAAGCCTAAATCTAGGGTGAGAGAAATCAGTCCATTAAGAATCTCCATCTCCAGGTCCTATGACATTTCCACTAGTAGAAACTGAGTTTGTGAAAAAAAAAATTAACCACCCCTTAAAAGGTTCTTGCTTCCCACTTTTGCCTCTAGCATGCATTTATTCTTATCATCCTCCTTATCCAATAGTATTTATTAAATGGCCACATTTGCATGGCACCGTACCTGTGATTTTCCATTTCTCTCCAAGGATGATTTCCTGGTTTAGAAGTTTTAATGGCTGCTCCTTTGAAAATGTCTTAAGAGGGTTTTGACTGTAATTCCTTTTCTCCTAGTTCTTATTTAATAGGTACCAATGCCTATCTTTTGCCTGGGGTATTGGGTTAGGGAGAGGAAGATTCATTAACCATGGTGAGTTATGGATTTCAATGCCCTGGCTACTTCATTTCTCATATCCAAGTAGATCATTTCCTCCCTAGTCCTCCTGAGCCCAAGGATGCATATATTGTAAGTAGCCTTAATCTGCTTCATTAGAACATTTTTTTTAACTTTACAAGAATGATACCACCAATATTACCATATTACTTCTGGTGATGTGCATGGCAGTATAATCATACATTCGTACTAGGAGTCAGTAACAGTAGTGACTTAGTTGTGGTCATAAAAGAAAGAAAACCATGCAATTTTAAAGCTTGGAGATGGAATTAATCCCATTTTCAGATATAGAAGCTTAGATCCAGAGAGATGAAGCACCTTGCCTGAGGTTACATGCTAGTGGCTAGTGCCTGAAAAAGTGTGAAATCTTAGGTTTCCAGACTCATACCCTTGTATACTACCCCAATTCACCCTTTTAAATATTAAAGCAGGGTGGTTCTGATGGTGAGAAAGGCTCCAAGGTGTTACGGAGTCAGAAACACATATGGCACCACCCATGGTTATTATATTACATATCACAAGAAAGAAAATGTGTGTTTAGTACACGCCGGATACATTTCAGATGGATAATTCCCCCTTCTGCTCCCTCTGTATGTTTCACTGAACAGTCTTACTTGGACTTATGCCCTGGAATACTAGCAGATTTCCATGAGACCAGCCATATCTTCTCCTGGAAGACAAGTGTCTCACCATCCCTACTGTTTTCTCTATCTTTCAGCACCAACTGAATTATTCCTGAGAAACAAGGTTGCACCTGTATCTGTGAAAAATAATAGTGTTTGGTTCAGGGACTCTGACTTCTGCTTAGATCTAGTCATGATGAAAACTAAAATAGGTGAAGTTTAGTTTTTTGTCTTTTCTCTGGAGTACTGGTTCTCAACCAGGTTGATTTTGCCCCCACCACACAAGGGATATTTGATAATGTATGGGGACATTTTCTACTGTCCCAATGGAGGGGGTGTTATTGGGTAAAGGCAAATAATGCTGCTAAATATCCTATAACACACAGTACAGCCCCTACGACAAAAAGTCATTCAGTCAAAATATCAATGTGTTAAGGCTGAAGAACCTGCTTTAGAGTACTCTCTTCCCTCCCAGACCCTGACATTTCAAAGCCACTGGCCTACAATCTTTGGGGACTTGGTTCTCAGCTATCTCAACAACAAGTTCTATCTTCTTCTTTAGATCTCTCCTATTAGTAGAAGACTTATAGTAAGTTCATAGAGGAAAGAGCTCTGTAGTAGGAGTGAGGTTTCCTGGCTTCATATATTTCCAATTATACAATCATCTACAAAATAAGGATAACAATTTCTTCCCACTTCATTGGGTTGGTATAAAAATAATAAAATAAAGTATTTGTTAAAACGCTTTGTTAACTCTAAATTGCTACACAAATGCATGTCATTGTCACGGTAAGTAGTAATTAACAATACAGTGATGGGTTTCTGAGAGTATTTTTTCAGATACCATGATAAAAGGTAATTCTGGTTCAGAAGCTTGTCCACTATGTCTCTAACTCCACATTAGGGGTGGTAAATTATTTCCAATGTTCAACATCAGTTCTATCCATACCGGTTTTAAATCCTCTGTGGTACATGAAAAAGTGCTCTCGGTGTTAATCAGATATTAGATACTTAATAAACTATGGACACAAATTATACTACATAACCATAAAGACAAAGACTTTTTCACCTCTTCTAATTCATAAAAACTCTCCCTGGTTTTATAGTCCTTCCTTTTCCCGTCATCACAACAGAAATTGGTTAATGAGCCCAACAGAGTCCATTTACTGAAGCTAACTTGATTTAGTACTTATGATATATTAGCCATTGTGTTAAGGATGGAAGGTATGAATAACAGCAAAGGTTAACATGTACTATAGTCCAGCCCTGTGTCCGTCACTATGGTAGGCAACTCATCACCTGATCCCTAACATTCCAGAAGGCCGTGAAGTAGGCATTTCTTCCCATTTGATAAATGAGGCAACTGAAATTGAGATAGTTTGTGTGATTTATCTGAACTGCTCAACTAATAAGCACAGTACTAGAAACGAGATTCAAACTCATATCTATCTGGTAGAAGACACCATGTGCTGCCCGAATGACCACTGATTCCAACAGCCTCCTGTAGTGTTTTTTTTTAAATCTCTATACACAACTTGAGGCCTGAACTCACAGCCCCAAGATTAAGAGTCACACGCCCCACCAACTGAGCCAGCCAGGCGCTGTAGTTCTGGGTGTATGCTATAAATACACATCACAACACCTGCAACCCAGGTACTATGATAATAGAAAACATCTGTGTGGCAGAATGGGGTGATAATGGCCACAATACTCAACACCAATGGGAGTGCTTGCATATCTCAGGTCAACTACAAGTACACACTATATTACTGTAAATAAATAACAAAATGCCTAAATCCTTCTCTTTCCTCAACTACTTAAAATTTGTTCACAAAATAAGAATGAGTTCAGTGGCTCATCTGTCATGCATAGATTTTGGTAGTACAAATTGTCCCAAATACTGAGGGGATGAGGCCTGAGTGACTGTGGATTTGTGCTTCAATTCCAAATGAGTGAAGCCTGACTCAAACAAGTCTTTGTTAACTTTCTATTTATTGAATTCAATTACATTACATTTGGTGAACACTTGCTGAGCCATAACTGTGTACCTAGTGCTGTGGGAAAAAAATAATAGAGGGACATGATGACTGCACTCAAGGAGTTTACTTTACTAAGAGAGGGATAAGAGTTAATGAAAATATAATAAAAGCCAGCTGATACCTCTCATACTAAACTCCACATGATTGACTTTATTCATCAAGGCATACTCTTCTTCTCCGACAGACGGTAGTCAGTGAACATGAAGGTCCTGTGTGGTGCCATTCCTCACCCTCAAAACACCGCTATTCAATGGGACCTGTGTACATTATGGACAAGTAGCATAATGGAAAAACTGGTGCTGGCAGGTGTGATCATGGAGGCTTCAAAGAAGAGGTAGAGTTGATTTATGATAGAACCTAAAGTACAGGGAACATTTACACTCTCTTCTAGGAATGACTCTTGAGTTTCAATCCAAGAATCAATATCCAGCTACTATAATGCTATGGGTTACAGGTGTTCATAAAGATATCACTGTATGCCTTCTTTGAGGTAATAATCTAAAAATAGTAACCCAATGACACAGTTTCAATAAAAAATAGGGGAAAACAATTAACATGGAATAAGTAATCTCACAACCCTTTGATGCATAAAAATATGTCCCTCAAGTGAAAGTCGAAGCCACTCTATCATATCAAGGTGAGAATGTATACCCTAAGAATCCCAAAACACATGCCTCAAAATACTTAATCCTACTGACAATAGAAACTCTCATATATGCAAAAGAAAGGACAATGTGTTGTGTGCTTTTACTCATTTTATATACACGGCAACATCTTCTTTTCTTTTAATCTAAGTTTTTATTAAAAAATAGTCCTCAGGGGGAGGAGGCAAGATGGCGGAACAGCATGGAAGCTATTTTGCATCTGGTGTCCATGAAATACAGCCAGATCAATACTAAACCATCCTGCACATCTAGAAAACTGATTTGAGGATTAACACAACAATCTGCACAAACTGAACCACAGAACTCAGCAGGCACACAGCGCAGAGTGGTGAACTAGGGGAGAGAGAAGATGCAGAGGGCAGGAAGTTGTTTTTGCTTGCGGAGAAAGGACGGAGATGGGGGGAGAGCACAGGAAAAGCACACCCTCCCCCAAAAAAAGCAGGTGGAGAGAAAGTGGAAAAGTGGAAACAACCACAGGGACTGAACTAAAAAGGGAGAAAGGAGAAAGGAGAAAGGGGAGGGCTTAAATTCCACTAAAACTCTATAAACAGGGGGAGTACAGAGTCTAAAACTCCGCAGCTCAGTACCTGGTGGTGCTCTGGTGGGAAGGGCAAATCTCCAAAAGCAGAGTGAGGTCCCAGGATCCTCAGGCCACATGGGGAGAGGCGGTTCCCCTGCTGGAAGGGCATTTGGTAGAGGCTGTGCAGCTACCCGGTCCCAGCAGACACCAGAGAACAATCACATTCACTGGTGCTGGAACAAGATCATTAAGAGTAAAGCCTGGTGACAGATGTGTGTTGTGATTTTCTACAATCCCTGAAACGCTGCTAATACATGATCACATGAACTTTTACTGGGGCAGGCTGGCACCCAGCCACATTCTCTGGGCATCAGCACCAGCATGGTCCCACATATGTTCCTGGGTGTGGCTGGCACCATTGCTCAGTGACACCCTCTTGCAGAGGGTCAGAATGGGTCAAATCTGTAGTCCCTCAGAAGTGAGGGGTCGGGAAACACAGCCACATCTGATGTAGAACTCAGGGGGTAGGTGTCACCCAGCAATCTGACAGCTTGGTCACAGACAGTGTAAAAGCAGGGAATGGATGGAAGCTGGAGACAAAGGACAGGTGTGTGGTTGCTGATCAGGGAGAAGAGAGTTCCATACTAGAGACGGGTAGCTGGGTGACGCCATTTTCACCCCTCTCGCACATGCATATACACACCTACAGGTGCCACAACAATCCACTCCAGTAAGCTAAGCAGCGTCATCTAGTGGAGAATGGAGCCATTACACAAACTGCAGCCAACTGGGCCAACCTCACTCTTCAGGAACACCACAAGTCTCTCCGCCTGTTGAGTTTACGGACTATAATGTGTTTCGTAGTTTGACTTCTAGGGGAAAATAATGTAATTTCAATCATATTTCATATTTCAGTCTGTTCGCTGGTCCATCTATTCAATTTTCTTGTTTTTTTCATTTCTTTTCCTTTTCTTGAATAAAGAGAAAAAAATTATTTTTGCTTTCAATTTTTATTAAAAATATTTTTAATTTTTTTCTCCTATTTTTTACTTTGTTGTAAATTTTTCAAATTCTATTTTACTTCCATCATTTCATTTTATTCTATTGCATTATATTCATGTCTTCAAATTTTTAAACACTTTCTTTTTTCTTTTTTCCGTTTTTTCTCTAATCAGTCAAGCTCCATTCAATACCCAGACCAAAATACACCTAGAATGTAACATAATTTATTTTATTTTTTTGTGTGCAGGCGTTGTTTTTAATTTTTTTTACCTTATTAATTTCTTTTCTTCCTTCAAAATGACAAAATGAAGGATTTCACCCCAAAAGAAAGAGCAAAAAGAAATGAAAGCCAGGGACTTAGTCAACACAGATATAAGCAAGATGTCTGAACCAGAGTTTAGAATCACAATAATAAGAATACTAGCTGGGGTTGAAAATAGATTAGAATCCCTTTTTGTAGAGATAAAAGAACAAAAGCTAGTCGGAATGAAATAAAAAATGCTATTACTGAGCTGCAATCTCGAATGGATGCCAAGGCAGCAAGAATGGATGAGCCAGAGCAGCAAATCGGCAATACAGAGGACAAACTTATGGAGAATAATGAAGCAGAATAAAGAGAGAGACTAAGGCAAAAGAGGACAATTTAAGAATTAGAGAAATCAGTGACTCATTAAAAAGGAACAACATCAGAATCATAGGGGTCCCAGAAGAGGAAGAGAGAGAAAAACGGGTAGAAGGGTTAAGTGAGCAAATCATAACAGAGAACTTTCCTAACATGGAAAGATACAGACATCAAAATCCACAAAGCACAGTGGACTCCCAACTAGATTCAACAAAAACCAAACATCAACAAGGCATATCATAGTCAAATTCACAAAATACTGAGGCAAGGAAAGAATCATGAAAGCTGCAAGGGAAAAAAAGTCCTTAGTCTACAAGGGAAGACAGATCAGGTTTGCAGCAGACCTATCTACAGAAACTTGGCAGGCCAGAAAGGGGTGGCAGGACATATTCAATGTGCTAAACTAGAAAAAATATTCAGCCAAGAATTCTTTATCCAGCAAGGCTATCATTCAAAATAGAAGGAGAGATTAAATGTTTTCCAGATAAATGAAAATTAAAGGAATTTGTGACCACTAAACCAGCCTTGCAAGAAATTTTAAGGGGGACTCTCTGAGAGGAGAAAAGACACACAAAAAAAAGACCAAAGGCAACAAAGACTAGAAAGGACCAGAGAACATCACCAGAAACTCCAACTCTACAAGAAACATAACAGCAATAAACTCTTTCAGTACTTACTCTAAATGTCAAGGGACTAAATGCTCCAATCAAAAGACATAGGGTAACGGGATGGATAAGAAAACCAGATCCATCTATATGCTGTTTACAAGAGACCACTTCAGACCTAAAGATACCTTCAGATTTACAATAAGGGCATGGAGAACCATCTATCATGCTAATGGTCGACAAAAGAAAGCCAGAGTAGCCAAGACAATCTAGACCTTAAAATAAACACTGTAACAAGAGATGAAGAAGGGCATTATATAATTAAGGGGTCTATTCACCAAGGAAACCTAACAATTGTAAGCATTTATGCTCCAAATGTGAAAGCACACAAATATGTAAATCAATTCATCACAAATATAAAGAAACTCATTGACAGTAATACCATAATAGCAGCGGACTTCAACACCCCACTTACAACATTGGACAAATCATATAAACATAAAATCAACAAGGAAACAATGGCTTCGAATGACACATTGGACCAGATGGACTTAACAAGTATATTCAGAACATTTCATCCTAAAGCAGCGGAATGTACAATCTTCTCCAGTGCATATAGAATGATCTCCAGAATAGACCACATACTGGGACACAAATCAGCCCTCAACAAGTGCAAAAAGAACAAGATCATGCTGTGCATATTTTCAGAACAGAACACTATGAAACTCAAAATCAACCACAAGAAAAATTTTGGAAAGATAACAAATACTTGGAGACTAAAGAACATCCTACTAAAGAATGAATGGCTTTACAAAGGAGTTAAAGAGGAAATTGAAAAGTACATGGAAACCAATGAAAATGATAACACCATAGCCCAAAACCTCTGGGATGCAGCAAAGTTGGTCATAAGAGCAAAGCATATAGCAATCCAGGCCTTCCTAAAGAAGGAAGAAAGGTCTCAGATACACAACCTAATGTTACACCTTAAAGAGCTGGAAAAAGGACAGCAAATAAATCCCACAACCAGCAGAAGACAGGAAATAATAAAGATTAGAGCAGAAATCAATGCTATCAAAACCAAACCAAACAAAATAAAACAAAAACCAAAAAAATTGAATGGACCAATGAAACTAGAAGCTGGTTCTTTGAATGAATTAACAAAACTGATAAACACCTAGCCAGTTTGATCAAAAAGAAAAGGACCCAAATAAATAAGATCAAGAATGAAAAAGGAGAGATCACAACCAACACAGCAAAAATAAAAACAATAATAAAAGAACACTGTGAGCAATTATTTGCCAATAAAATGGGCAATCTGGAAGAAGTAGACAAATTCCTAGAAACATATAAACTACCAAAACTGAAACAGGAAGAAACAGAAAATTTGAACAGACCCATAGCCAGTAAAGAAATCAAATTAGCAATCAAGAAATCTCCCAAAACACAAGAGTCCAGGGCCAGATGGCTTTCCAGGGGAATTATACCAAACATTTAAGGAACAGTTAATGCCTACTCTCTTGAAGCTGTTCCAAAAAATAGAAATGGAAGGAAAATATCCCAACTCTTTCTATGAAGCCAACATTACCTTGGTTCCAAAACCAGACAAAGACTCCACTAAAAAGGAGAACAACAGACCAATTTCTCTGATGAACATGGATGCAAAAATCCTCAACAAGATATTAGCCAACCGGATCCAACAATACACTAAAAAAATTATTCATCATGACCAAGTGGGATTTTCACCTGGAATGCAGGCCTGGTTCAATACCTGTAAAACAATCAATGTGATTAATCACATCAATAAAAGAAAGGACAAGAACCACACGATTCTCTTAATAGACTCAGAGAAAGCATTTGACGAAATACAGCATCCTTTCTTGATAAAAACCCTCAAGAAAGTAGGGATAGAATGAGCATACCTCAAGATCATAAAAGCCATATATGAAAGACGCAATGCTAATATAATCCTCAATGGGGAAAAACTGAGAGCTTTCACCCTAAGGTCAGGAACAGGACAGGGATGTCCAGTCTCACCACTGTTGTCCAACATAGTATTGGAAGTCTTATCCTCAGCAATCAAACAACACAAAGAAATAAAAGGCATCCCAATTGGCAAGGAGGTCGTCAAATTTTCACTCTTCACAGATGACATGATACTGTATATGGAAACCCAAAAGATTCCACCAAAAAACTGCTAGAACTGATCCATGAAATCAGCAAGTCACAGGATATAAAATCAATGCACAGAAATCAGTTGCATTCCAAAAAAAAAAAAAGGAAAAAAAGAAAAGAAATTTGCTGCATTCCTATTCACCAACAATGAAGCAGCAGAAAGAGAAATCACAGAATCGATCCCATTTACAATTGCACCAAAACCCATAAAATACCAAGAAATAAATCTAACCAAAGAGGTGAAAAATCTATACACTGAAAACTATAGAAAGCTTATGAAAGAAATTGAAGAAGACACCAAAAAATGGAAAAATATTCCATGCTCCTGGATGGGAAGAACAAATATTGTGAAAATGTTGATACTCCCCAAAGCAATCTACATATTCAATGCCATCCCTATCAAAATAAAACCAGCATCCTTCACAGAGCTGGAACAAACAATTCTAAAATTTGTATGGAACAAGAAAAACCCCGAATAGACTAAGCAATCTTGAAAAAGAAAACCAAAGCAGGAAGCATCACAATTCTGGACTTCAAAGCTGTAATCATCAAGACGGTATGGTACTGGCACAAAAACAGACACTCAGATCAATGGAACAGATTAGAGAACCCAGAATTGGACCGACAAATGTATGGCCAACTAATCTTTGGCAGAGCAGGAAAGAATACCCAATGGAATAAAGACAGTGTCTTCAGCAAGTGGTGTTGGGAAAACTGGACAGCGACATGCAGGAAAAAGAACCTAGACCACTTTCTTACACCATACACAAAAATAAACTTAAAATTGATGAAAGACCTAAATGTAAGACAGGAAGCAATCAAAATCCTTGAGGAGAAAGCAGGCAAAAACCTCTTTGACCTTGGCCACAGCAACTTCTTACTCAACACATCTCCGGCGGCAAGGGAAACAAAACCAAAAATGAACTATTGGGACCTCATCAAAATAAAAAGCTTCCACAGAGCAAAGGAAACAATCAGCAAACTAAAAGGCAACCGACAGAATTGGAGAAGATATTTGCAAACGACATATCAGATAAAGGGTTAGTATCCAAAATCTATAAATAACTTATTAAACTCAACAACCAAAAAGCAAATAATCCAGTGAAGAAATGGGCAAAAGACATGAATTCACACTTCTTCAAAGAAGACATCCAGATGGCCGACACATGAAAAAATGCTCAACTTCACTCATCATCAGGGAAATATAAATCAAAACTACAGTGAGATACCACCTCACACTTGTCAGAATGGCTAACATTAACAACTCAGGTAACAACAGATGTTGGTGAGGATGTGGAGAAAGAGTATCTCTTTTGCATTGTTGGTGGGAATGCAAGCTGGTGCAGCCACTCTGGAAAACAGTGTGGAGGTTCCTCAAAAAAGTAAAAATAGAACTACCCTGTGACCCAGCTATTGCACTACTAGGTATTTATCCAAGGGATACAGGTATGCTGTTTCGAAGGGGCACGTGTACCCCAATGTTTATGGCAGCACTACCAACAATCGCCAAAGAATGGAAAGAGCCCAAATGTCCATCAAAGGATGAATGGATAAAGAAGATGTGGTATATATATACAATGGAGTATTACTTGGCAATCAAAAAGAAGAAAATCTTGCAATTTGCAACTATGTGGATGGAACTAGAGGGTATTATGCTAAGTGAAATTAATCAGTCAGAGAAAGAAAAACATCATATGACTTCACTCATATGAGGACTTTCAGATACAAAACAGATGAACATAAGGGAAGGGAAGCAAAAATAATATAAACACAGGGAGGGGGACAAAACAAAAGAGACTCTTAAATACAGAGAACAAACAGAGGGTTACTGGAGGGGTAGTGATGGGGGGGTGGGCTAAATGGATAAGGGACATTAAAGAATCTACTCCTGAAATCATTGTTGCACTATATGCTAACTAACTTGGATGTAAATTAAAAATAAATTAATTAACGATTAAAAAATAGTTCTGTAAGTACATTAAAAAATTCTATAAAAAATTGGAAATAGGAAAAGAATGCACACCAAGAAAACTAAGAACATTCCCCCCCAATATAACAATTTGAATGTAATTACATTATACACAAAATAAAATTATTTTCACCCCGTGCATAGTTTATGTAATTTTGGTTTAGATAGTATGTTGGTAAAATCTGCAGCCTTACAACCATAAACTCTCATTTATATCTAGCTATTAAAAAGAATAGCACTTCATTTTTAGTGGTCTGCTTTCAAAGGCCAATAACTGGCTTCTGTGAAGATGGCAGTGTAGAAGGATGCTGAGCCCACCACATCCTGTGGATCACTTAGATTCCACCCACACCTGCCTAAATAACCCAGAAAATCACCAGAAGACTGGCAGAACGGATTCTCTAGAGCCAAGCATAGACGAGAGGTCCACGGAAGAGGGTAGGAAGGGTGGAGAGCGCTACATGGACTGGCGGGAGGGAGCCGGGGTGGAGGGGCGGCCCGCCGGCAAAGCAGAGCCCCCAACTCTGGCTGGCAAAAGCGGAGGGGCCAGACGGATTGTGTTCGGAGAGCAAGCAGGACTTAACATCTGGAAGGTTATAAATTAACAGCTCTGCTCAGAGAGCGGGAGGGCTGGAGGACAATGGGAGGGAGAGTTGTTGAGCCCCAGATGACAGAGCGCAGCTTGGCAGGGAACAAAGGTGCTCGCCAGCGCCATCTCCCTCACCCATCCCCCAGCCAAAATCCCAAAGGGAACCAGTTCCTGCCAGGGAACTTGCTTGCACGGCCCAATGCTGTGCTTCTGTGGATCCATACCTCCGGCAGCGGGTCAGACTCCCTCCCGGTGCCGCAGGGCCACTCCCGAAACGGATCTCCGAAGGATAAGCGACCTGAGCCTGCCCCTCCCGCCCCTGTGCACCTTGCCGATCCACCCCAGCTAATATGCCAGATCCCCAGCACCACAAGCCTGGCAGTGTGCAAGTAGCCCAGACAGGCCACACCACCCCACAGTGAATCCCACCCCTAGGAAAGGGAAAGAGAAGGCACACACCAGTCTGACTGTGGCCCCAGCAGTGGGCTGGGGGCAGACATCAGGTCTGACTGCGGTCCCGCCCACCAACGCAAGTTATTCAAGACAGCACAGGGGACGTGCCCCGCAGTCCTACACCACTCCAGGGACTATCCAAAATGACGAAACGGAAGAATTCCCCTTAAAAAAACGTCCAGGAAATAACGACAGCTAATGAACTAATCAAAAAGGATTTAAACAATATAACAGAAAGTGAATTTAGAATAATAGTCATAAACTTAATCACTGGGCTTGAAAACAGTATAAAGGACAGCAGAGAATCTATTGCTACAGAGATCAAGGGACTCAGGAACAGCCAGGAGGAGCTAAAAAATGCTATTAATGAGCTGCAAAATAAAATGGAGACAACCACAGCTTGGATTGAAGAGGCAGAGGAGAGAATAGGTGAACTAGAAGATAAAATTATGGAAAAAGAAGAAGCTGAGAAAAAGAGAGATAAAAAAATCCAGGAGTATGAGGGGAAAATTAGAGAACTAAGTGATGCACTAAAGAGAAATAATCTATGCATAATTGGTATTCAAGAGGAGGAAGAGAGAGGGAAAGGTGCTGAAGGTGTACTTGAAGAAATAATAGCTGAGAACTTCCCTGATCTGGGGAAGGAGAAAGGCAATGAAATCCAAGAGGCACAGAGAACTCCCTTCAGACGTAACTTGAATCGATCTTCTGCACGACATATCATAGTGAAACTGGCAAAATACAAGGATAAAGAGAAAATTCTGAAAGCAGCTAGAGACAAATGTGCTCTAACATATAAAGGGAGACCTATAAGACTCGTGACCGATCTCTCTACTGAAACTTGGCAGGCCAGAAAGGAATGGCAGGAGATCTTCAATGTGATGAACAGAAAAAAATATGCAGCCGAGAATCCTTTTTTTTTTTTTTATTTTTTTAACGTTTATTTATTTTTGAGACAGAGAGAGACAGAGCATGAACGGGGGAGGGGCAGAGAGAGAGGGAGACACAGAATCGGAAGCAGGCTCCAGGCTCTGAACCATCAGCCCAGAGCCAACGTGGGGCTCGAACCCACGGACTGTGAGATCGTGACCTGAGCTGAAGTCGGAGGCTTAACCGACTGAGCCACCCAGGCGCCCCAGCCAAGAATCCTTTATCCAGCAAGTCTGTCATTTAGAATAGAAGGAGAGATAAAGGTCTTCCCAAACAAACAAAAACTGAAGGAATTCGTCACCACTAAACCAGCCCTACAAGAGATCCTAAGGGGGATCCTGTGAGACAAAGTACCAGAGACATCGCTACAAGCATGAAACCTATGGACATCACAATGACTCTAAACCCGTATCTTTCTATAATTACACTGAATGTAAATGGACTAAATGCGCCAACCAAAAGACATAGGGTATCAGAATGGATAAAAAAACAAGACCCATCTATTTGCTGTCTACAAGAGACTCATTTTAGACCTGAAGACACCTTCAGATTGAGAGTGAGGGGATGGAGAACTATTTATCATGCCACTGGTAGTCAAAAGAAAGCTGGAGTAGCCATACTTGTATCAGACAAACTAGACTTTAAATTAAAGGCTGTAACAAGAGATGAAGAAGGGCATTATATAATAATCACAGGGTCTATCCACCAGGAAGAGCTAACAATTATAAATGTCTATGCGCCGAATACCGGAGCCCCCAAATATATAAAACAATTACTCACAAACATAAGCAACCTTATTGATAAGAATGTGGTAATTGCAGGGGACCCTAACACTCCACTTACAGAAATGGATAGATCATCTAGACACACAGCCAACAAAGAAACAAGGGCCCTGAATGATACATTGGATCAGATGGACTTGACTGACATATTTAGAACTCAGCATCCCAAAGCAACAGAATATACTTTCTTCTCAAGTGCACATGGAACATTCTCCAAGATAGATCACATACTGGGTCACAAAACAGCCCTTCATAAGTATACAAGAATTGAAATCATACCATGCATACTTTAGACCACAATGCTATGAAGCTTGAAATCAACCACAGGAAAAAGTCTAGAAAACCTCCAAAAGCATGGAGGTTAAAGAACACCCTACTAACGAATGAGTGGGTCAACCAGGCAATTACAGAGGAAATTAAAAAATATATGGAAACAAACGAAAATGAAAATACAACAATCCAAACGCTCTGGGATGCAGCGAAGGCAGTCCTGAGAGGAAAATACATTGCAATCCAGGCCTATCTCAAGAAACAAGAAAAATCCCAAATACAAAATCTAACAGCACACCTAAAGGAAATAGAAGCAGAACAGAGAAGACACCCCAAACCCAGCAGAAAGAGAGAAATAATAAAGATCAGAGCAGAAATAAACAATATAGAATCTAAAAAAACTGTAGAGTAGATCAACGAAACCAAGAGTTGGTTTTTTGAAAAAATAAACAAGATTGATAAACCTCTAGCCAGGCTTCTCAAAAAGAAAAGGGAGATGACCCAAATAGATAAAATCATGAATGAAAATGGAATTATTACAACCAATCCCTCAGAGATACAAGCAATTATCAGGGAATACTGTGAAAAATTATATGCCAACAAACTGGACAACCTGGAAGAAATGGACCAATTTCTAAACACCCACACGCTTCCAAAACTCAATCAGGAAGAAATAGAAAGCTTGAACAGACCCATAACCAGCGAAGAAATTGAATCAGTCATCAAAAATCTCCCAACAAATAAGAGTGCAGGACCAGATGGCTTCCCAGGGGAGTCCTACCAGACATTTAAAGCAGAAATAATACCTATCCTTCTCAAGCTATTCCAAAAAATAGAAAGGGAAGGAAAACTTCCAGACTGATTCTATGAAGCCAGTATTACTTTGATTCCTAAACCAGACAGAGACCCAGTAAAAAAAGAGAACTACAGGCCAATATCCCTGATGAATATGGATGCAAAAATTCTCAATAAGATACTAGCAAATCGAATTCAACAGCATATAAAAGAATTATTCACCATGATCAAGTGGGATTCATTTCTGGGATGCAGGGCTGGTTCAACATTCACAAATCAATCAACGTGATACATCACATTAATAAAAGAAAAGAACCATATGATCCTCTTATCGATGCAGAAAAGGCATTTGACAAAATTCAGCAACGTTTCTTAATAAAAACCCTTGAGAAAGTTGGAATAGAAGGAACATACTTAAAGATCATAAAAGCCATTTATGAAAAGCCTTTTTCCCTGAGATCAGGTACACTACAGGGATGTCCACTCTCACCGCTGTTGTTTAACATAGTGTTGGAAGTGCTAGCATCAGCAATCAGACAACAAAAGGAAATAAAAGGCATCAAAATTGGCAAAGATGAAGTTAAGCTTTCACTTTTTGCAGATGACATGATATTATACATGGAAAACCCGGTAGACTCCACCAAAAGTCTGCTACAACTGATACATGAATTTAGCAAAGTTGCAGGATACAAAATCAATGTACAGAAATCAGTTGCATTCTTATACACTAATAATGAAGCAACAGAAAGACAAATAAAGAAACTGATCCCATTCACAATTGCACCAAGAAGCATAAAATACTTAGGGATAAATCTAACCAAAGATGTAAAAGATCTGTATGCTGAAAAGTATAGAAAGCTTATGAAGGAAATTGAAGAAGATATAAAGAAATGGAAAAACATTCCGTGCTCATGGATTGGAAGAATAAATATTGTCAAAATGTTAATACTACCCAAAGCTATCTACACATTCAATGCAATCCCAATCAAAATTGCACCAGCATTCTTCTCGAAGCTAGAACAAGCAATCCTAAAATTCATATGGAACCACAAAAGGCCCCAAATAGCCAAAGTAATTTTAAAGAAGACCAAAGCAGGAGACATCACAATCCCAGACTTTAGCCTCTACTACAAAGCTGTCATCATCAAGACAGCATGGTATTGGCACAAAAACAGACACATAGACCAATGGAATAGAATAGAAACCCCAGAACTAGACCCACAAACGTATGGCCAACTCATCTTTGACAAAGCAGGAAAGAACATCCAATGGAAAAAAGATAGTCTCTTTAACAAATGGTGCTGGGAGAACTGGACAGCAACATGCAGAAGAATGAAACTAGACCACTTTCTCACACCACTCACAAAAATAAACTCAAAATGGATAAAGGACCTGAATGTGAGACAGGAAACCATCAAAACCCTAGAGGAGAAAGCAGGAAAAGACCTCTCTGACCTCAGCCGTAGCAATTTCTTACTTGACACATCCCCAAAGGCAAGGGAATTAAAAGCAAAAATGAACTACTGGGACCTTATGAAGATAAAAAGCTTCTGCACAGCAAAGGAAACAACCAACAAAACTAAAAGGCAACCAACGGAATGGGAAAAGATATTTGCAAATGACATATTGGACAAAGGGCTAGTATCCAAAATCTATAAAGAGCTCACCAAACTCCACACCCAGAAACCAAATAACCCAGTGAAGAAATGGGCAGAAAACATGAATAGACACTTCTCTAAAGAAGACATCCGGATGGCCAACAGGCACATGAAAAGATGCTCAATGTCACTCCTCATCAGGGAAATACAAATCAAAACCGCACTCAGATATCACCTCACGCCAGTCAGAGTGGCCAAAATGAACAAATCAGGAGACTATAGATGCTGGAGAGGATGTGGAGAAATGGGAACCCTCTTACACTGTTGGTGGGAATGCAAACTGGTGCAGCCACTCTGGAAAACAGTGTGGAGGTTCCTCAAAAAATTAAAAATAGACCAACCCTATGACCCAGCAATAGCACTGCTAGGAATTTACCCAAGAGATACAGGAGTACTGATGCATAGGGGCACTTGTACCCCAATGTTTATAGCAGCACTCTCAACAATAACCAAATTATGGAAAGAGCCTAAATGTCCATCAACTGATGAATGGATAAAGATTGTGGTTTATATACACAATGGAATACTACGTAGCAATGAGAAAGAATGAAATATGGCCCTTTGTAGCAACGTGAATGGAACTGGAGAGTGTGATGCTAAGTGAAATAAGCCATACAGAGAAAGACAGATACCATATGGTTTCACTCTTATGTGGATCCTGAGAAACTTAACAGAAACCCATGGGGGAGGGGAAGGAAAAAAAAAGAGGTTAGAGTGGGAGAGAGCCAAAGCATAAGAGACTGTTGAAAACTGAGAACAAACTGAGGGTTGATGGGGGGGTGGGAGAGAGGGGAGGGTGGGTGATGGGTATTGAGGAGGGCACCTTTTGGGATGAGCACTGGGTGTTGTATGGAAACCAATTTGACAATAAATTTCATATATTGAAAATACAATACAATACAATACAAGTCTTATAATTTAAAAAAAACAAAGGCCAATAACTAAATAATAAAATTATATGACTTACTGAGAGGCATTGACATGTGTGTAATATAACACACGATAGCTTCACCAGGTTTCTAGCTCATTACAAATGCCAGAGTTCATTTTAACATATGTATTAGTCAAATTTGCTGCAGTAAGAAACAACTCCAAAGCTCAATGGTTTACAACAAAAACATTTATTTCTCGTTTTTGTCATGAATCAGAGCCTGCCCTTTTTTTGTGTTGGCTCTACTTCCAATGTTTTCTCATTCTATGTGAAGAAGTAGCACTTATTAGGGATATAATTTCTGGTGCCAGTGGGAAAATCACAAGAGTTGGCAGAAACGTAATGCCTCTTAAAACTTCTGCTTGGGTCTGGCCTTCTGTCACTTCTCACATTCTACTGGCCCAACAAATTATTTGGCCAATTGACAATGAGGTAGGGAAGTAAACTCCACCAACAAGAAGACATTTTATGGCAATGAGAGGGATGTTTAGTACTCTAATGGGAAAGAGATGAAAAGCAAGTTGGAAAAACAATACAATCTACCACAATAAATACATGTATTTGCTAATTCATTGATTTTTTAATTCCAAAACATGTTTTCATTATTTTTTGTTAAGTTAATTGGAAAACTAGTAGATCATCTCCTAGGTAAGTGAATTGACTGTGTGTTTGAAGTATGGCAGAGGCAATAAAAGAGAAGAAATAGAAGGAATACAAACTATATCTAAAACCCTATTGTAGACTTACAACGTGGCTCACCAAAGTTATGTTTAATGAGAAGCTTGAATTTAGTCTTTAGTCATCAGAAGCAAGAGGAAAAACTCCCCATAGTAAAGTATAAGGCTTTCAAACCTAATATTCTAGTCACATGACAGTGAAAAGAAACATTCATTTAAATATAGTCTTTAAATGTTTAATAAATGTTCAGGTTTATATTAGCAAATACATATTAAACCTCCCTATCTCTGTATTTCATGGGCTTTTTCCTCTTATGGCTATTCACGGACAATTTAGATCTGCAAGTTTTAACCATTTAACTTCCTGAGAAAGGAAACAACAAAAGCAAATGTGTCCCCAACTCACGTATGGAAGTAGTTATTTCAGGTTAATTATTATCAAGAACTGTGCAAGACTAAAAATGCGATTAAACATTAGCCTGTAAGATATTTAACAGTGGGGTTCTATAATAAAAACAGAATATTGTTCTTTCTAGTTTTTTTTCTAAATGGTCCCAGACTCTACATGCGAATGAAGCTAATGTCTAAATAATTAAATGATAATGTCATTATTATTCAATGTAGGAATACACTTGAGAATCAAATTGAATCAGTTTTTTCCCCCTTGTGGCACAATAACAATTCATGTTCAACCTTACTTAATATATGCCTTGGTTAAAAGAAAAATCAGTCTGTGTACTCAATGGCTTCTAGGAAAGAGAATTAGGCCTATGTAACTGAGGGACAGAGTAGTAGGAAGGAAAAAAGCAATAACCCAGGACTAAATATGAGGCTAAAAACAGCACCTCTGTATCTTTGCCCTAAACTCCTTTCTCATTCCCACTCCTTAGGCATCCAGTGCCTTCCATCCTTGTTGCACCTCACTTCCTAAAACTGGTCTGCTCATGAGAACACATTTAATGTGTTCCCTCTCCCAGAAGTGCTTGTATTTTCACTTAGCCAGCACTGTGCATTGAAACGCTCCATTCCTTTTCAACATTCATATGGCACTCACTAAGTGTCAGACTTAGTTCAAAGTACATTCCATGTATGAACTCACTTTAATATTCACAACAACTCTGCAAAAGATATTCTTACTATTCCTATTTTACAAATGAGGAAACCAAGTCACAGAGTCGATGATTAACTCCTAGGATAAACCCAGGCATTCTGATTTGAAAGCCTGTATTCTTATTACAACAGCTACATAAGCAGAAGATTCTCACACACCCAATCACTAGCCCCAAATTCTCCCATTATTAGTTGGTTAAGGAATTTCTAAACATCATCTTGCAGACAGAAAGATGCCCATATAAAGATACAATAGATTTCTTAAGAGAATCCATGAAGACTAACGGGGAGAACAGTGTCCTGACAAGGCATAGGGAAATGGATTTAAGAAGTGGTTTTCACATACTCTCTGTCCAAGGACCCCTAAGTCTCTCTCACCTGTTACCCATGGCTGACACTAAAGAGATTATATAGCCAGCTTCACCAGTATTTTTCCATTAGTTTTGTTTCATTGCTTTTGATACCAAATTTCCATGTCCATGATTGTGAAGTAAGTCAAATCTTGAAAGAACCTTGGGTGCTTTTCCTATTTGCTGCTATCAAGACTAGTTACGGTAGAGGGACACCTGGGTGGCTCAATCCATTAAGCATCTGACTCTTGATTTCAGCTCAGGTCATGATCTCATGATTCACGGCCACAAGTCCATGCTGGGCTCTAAACTGACAGTGCAGAGCCTGCTTGGGATTTTCTCTCCCCTCTCTGTCCCTCCCCCTGCATGTGTGCTCTCTTTCTCCCTTTCTAAAAATAAATAAATAAACTTAAAGAAAAAAGACTAGTTATGGTAGAAAACCAACAAAAGTATACAGGTTTAAGCTTCTAGGTTCCATTGCAGAGAGAACCACAGGGAGGGAAAGAGGATTTTCAAATCCCAGGGGTTTTGGTACTTGCGTTTTACTTGTTACTTGGGAAACAGCACTCTGGCAGAGTAGCCTTTTCTGAAAGGAGTAACAGCAGAGGGATTTTAAAATAAGAAAGGCCAAGTAAAAAATTGGGGAATTTTTAAAAATCTGTTTGAAAATAAATGTAAGCCTGTTAATAAGTCAGGTAAGATGCACATAAATCTGTACCTAAGTATTTTATTCTTTTTGATCTAATTGTAAATGGCATTATTTTCTTAATTTCTTTTTGTGATAGTTCATTGTTAGCATATAAAACACAACTGATTTTTGTATATTAATTTTATATCTGGCAACTCTACTGAATTCATTTACTAGCTCTAACAGTTTTTTTTTGTGAAGTCTTTAGGGTATTCTATATATAATATGTCATCTGCCAAATAGAAAAACTTTTACTTCTTCCTTTCTGATTTGGAAGAGTTTAGTTCTTTTTCTTGCCTAATAACTCTAGCTAGGACTTCCAGTGGTATGTTTAATAAAAGTGGTGAGTGGGCAACTTTGTCTTGTTGCTGATCTTAGAGGAAAAGCCTTCAGCTTTTTACTGTTAAGTGTGATACTTATATAGACCTTTATTATGTTGATGCATATTCCTTCCATACCCGGTATATTGAGTTTTCAACATAAAAAGATGTTGAATTTTGTCAAATGCTGTTTCTGCATAATAACAAAACTAAGTAAGGGCACGGTTAAGCTGATTTACCAGTTAACCAAGTCTGACTCTTGGTTTTGGCTCAGGTCATGACCTCACAGTTCTGTGAGTTTGAGCACCATGTAGAGTTCTGCACTAACAGTGCAGAGTCTACTTGGGATTCTCCCACTCTTTCTGCCTTCCTGTACTCTGCCCATACTCTGTCTCCTTCAAAATAACTAAATTTCTTAAAAATAACAAAACTAAGTAAAATTATCTTATGTGATTTTAGAATAAAACAGGTTATATATGAATAAAATATAATATAAAATATCAATCAGAATAGAGAAATTTCTAGAAGGGTGAGCGTAGCTATTAAGGTCATCCTTTCACTCCCTCCCCCAAAGAAACAAAATATGATGGTAAAAAGGAATAATATATTTTTTATTCATCTTAAAACATCAACGGATGAAAAAGTTATAGAGAATTAGCAGGTCAAAATCTAAATAAAACCTCCAACTCAGAGAGTTATGTGAAGACACTTTTGACGTGAGGCGTTTGCTGAATTTGGTAAACTCTGGCTTTCTATTCTGTCTGAGAATATAAGATGGTCAAAAGTCAGGATCCGTCCAAAGTGGGGAGGCTAATAAGAGATTCTCCCACTCAAAGAGCTGGTATTTCACAGGGCTACACCCTTATCATAAGGATGAACAAGAAGTAGAGCTATCTTACCTCTCCATTCCTTGGTAAAATTGTTTTCTCTCTATTTGGGAGAGGGTAGTCACATCTGTGAGTAATCACAAGCCTACTTTCAGCAGGGGTTGCAATACAAAATCTCAACTGCACACTCCCCTCAAAAAAAAAAAAAGAAAAAGAAAAAAGGAAACCATGAAATTAGGGTTTTTTTAATGTTTATTTATTTTTGAGAGAGAGAGCCAGAGAGCGAGTGGGGGAGGAGCAGCGTGAGAGGGAGACACAGAATCCAAAGCAGGGTCCAGGCTCCGAGCTGTCAGCACAGAGCCCGACACAGGGCTGGAACCCACAAACCATGAGATCATGACCTGAGCCAAAGTCAGATACTTAACCGACTGAGCCACCCAGGCACCCCAAAATTAGTTTTTTAGGTCCCTGACAGACCTAAAACTTTAAAGTAACTAAACTTTAAAACTCAAAAATGAGGAGCACCTGAATGACTCAGTCGGTTAAGTGTCCAACTTTGTCTCAGGTCATGATCTTGTGGTTCATGAGCTCAAGCCCTGCATCAAGCTCTGTGCTGACAGCTCAGAGCCTAGAGACTGCTTTGGCTTCTGTGTCTCACTCTCTCTCTGCCCCTCCCCCATTCATGCTCTGTCTCTGGCTCTTTCTCTCAAAAATAAACATTAAAAAAATTAAAAAGAATAAATAAAACTCAAAAGTGAGTTAAACATAGGTCAGACATAACTGAAGAGAAAATCAGGTAGCTGGAAGATAGGTTGAAAACAATTATCCAGAATGTGGAAGAGAAAGTAATAATAAAAAAATACGTTAAGGGACATGGAGAATGTATGGAATGGAAATACTGACATACATTTCATTGGAATCTCAGTGGGAGATGAGAGAGAACATGTAGCAGAGGCAGTATCTGATGAGACAATACCAGAGAATTTCCCAGATATAATGATAGAGACCAATCCATAGATTCAGGGGGCACAGGGTATCTGAAGCAAAATAAAAAAAATAAATCTATACCTATATACTGTGAAACTGAAAAACACACAAAAAAGATGAAGACTAAGTATTAAATATCAATTGACAACAATCAAAAAAACAAGTTGCCTTAAAAGAGGTGATAGACTGACAAGTGTTTAAAATAATAAGTAGTGGGGCACCTGGGTGGCTCAGTTGATTAAGTGTTGGACTCTTGATTTTGGTCGAGGTCAAAATCTCACATTTCATGAGTTTGAGCCCCATGTCAGGCTTTGTGCTGACAGTGTGGAGCCTGCTGGGGGTTCTCTGTCTTCCTCTCTCTCTCTGCCCCTCCCTCTCTCCCTCTCTCTCAAAAATAAACATTTTTAAAAAATTAAATTAGCAAGTGGTTATAGAAGTCAACGAAATGGTATTTATAATGTGCTTAAAGAAATAATTGACAACACCAAATCCTACACCTACCAAAAACATCTTTTAAAAATGAGAGAGTTAAAGATATTTTGAGAATCTCCTCCCCAACAAAAATGACAGTTTAGACCCAGCAAACCACATTAAAGGAAACTAAAGAACAAAAGAAAGTGGCAGAAGAAAAGTGATCAGAGAATGAATGATGTGTGATAATAAATAGCAAAGATGGAGGAACATGTGGGAATAATTCTAAATAAACACTTACTCAATAAAATAATAATAATGTCTTGGAGTTTAAAAATGCCAACAGAGAAATAAAATACATAACAGTACTAACCTAAGTCAGGAGAGGCATAAATGTAGTTAAATGTTTTAAGGACCTTGTATTGTCAGGATAGAAGGTGAAGGCAATGATTAACTTTTGACTTTGACAAGTTAAAAATGCATGTTGTAATTTCCAGAATACGCACTAAAAGAAGTATAATCTATAAACCAATAAAAGGAAAAAAAATTCCAACACAAAAGAAAAAGGAAAGAAAATTATAGAATGGGCAGGAGAGAAAATACAAATAAATAAGAGTTATAAACCCAAATGTATTAAAATGTATTAATAATAACATTAAAGGAGGCTAAATACTTTAGTTAAAGACAAAAAAAAATAGGGCTCAATTGACATATAAATGTATTTGCACATGTAATACATATGTTACAGAAAGTTTGAAAGTTAAACCATGAAACTAAGACCCAAAAGAAAGCTGTTGTGGCTACATTAATATCAAGCAAAATATACTTTGCATTTTTAAAGGGGAAAAGATCAGTCACAAAATATATTAAAAACAATTCATTATGAATCTATAATTTTTAAGTTAGTTGTGTATAAAAATATAACCACAATATATACAAAGTAAAATGTATTAGGTCAAGTTGAAATAGGAAAATTTAAATTCACAGTGGAATATTTTTAAATACTTACTATTTGATAGATCAAGTCAACAAAAAGTGAGTAGAGGTCTAGCACATCTAAATGAACAAATATGAACAACAGACAGACATGGAATGTTGCACCCAAAACCGGAGAAAGCATGTTCTTTTCTAGCATATATGAAACACGTACAAACACTGTACTCTCCTGGGCCATTAAGCTAAACACAAAAAACTTCAAAGGACTATATGAACAGTGCATGATTTTCAACCACAGTGCAATTAAATCACAAATTAATAATAAATAACCAAAAAACCATGTACGTTTGGAAGTTAATAAACACATTTCTAAATAACCCACAGATCAAAGGAGAAATCATAATGTAAACTAAAATCTATTTTGAAATGAATGACAATGAAATTACTAATATCCAAACTTGTGAGAGGCAGCAAAGATGACTTAAAAAGAAAATTATAGCATTTTATGAACATTTTATGCACAAAGAAAACAGTCTAGAAATTAATGAGATTTAAGAAATTTAAGATTTAAGAAATTCAAGATTTAAGAAAAGAACAGGGGGGAAAGAAGGTAGAAAAAAACAATGAAGATAAAAACAGATACTAGGGAGATAAGAATGAGAAGCATTCAACACAGATTATCAATGAAGCTAAAAACTTGTTTTTCAAACATCTAATAAAAATTCCCAAACCACTAGCAAGACTAATTGGGAAAAATAGAAAGTCACAGATAATATTGAGATTTAAAAGTGAGACACAGTAAGAAACTTCAGACATTTACTAGTTAATACAGAATAGTATAAATACTTTATGCCAATAATTTTGAAAATTTAAACTCAAGGACAAATTCCTAGAAAATATATTTTACTAAATATTTCTATTTAAGAAGATATAAAAAACAACTTAAGTAGTCAAATAATGATTAAAGTAACTGAAGCAGTATACACTTGTCGCCTTTTTTAAATTTGATTTTTGTGGACTATTCACAACTCATTTTTAAAGAAACTCTACTTATAAGCACATGATGATATTATGTAAAGGTAACGGTGTCAGGAATACCCTAAGGTGATCTCTACTTTGGCAGTGCAGAACAGTCATATACTATAACGTACTATAACAGTAGCTTCCTCCTGAAGCACAATTAATTTTCAAATTGAAATATAATTTCCTGTATTGTTTACTAAAACAAGCCTCTTGTCTCTGATTTACATTCTAGAAGACATCTTTGAAATAACTACCTCCTTCCACCCAGAAGTAAGTCTTACCTCTAAAAGTTACTTAATGGAAATTAGTCCAATAAGATTAAGGTACTTCATTATCAATAGTATTAATGAACCTCTTTTTACTGATCTCACATATAATTTCCCACCTTTGAACTCTTGCATGCTACTTTTTACAACTCTTATCATTTATAATAGGACTTGGCAAAATTTTTCTGTATAGTGTCAGATAGTAAATGTTTTCAATTCAACAAGTCTCTGTTGAAACAATTAAACTCTACCATTTTAGTGCAATTGTAGCCATTGACAATATGTAAATGGGTGTAGCTATTTTCCAATAAAAGTTTCTTTCTAAAAGAAAGACAGATAGCAGGATTTGGCCCATGAATTTGTCAACCTCTGATTTAACTAATGCTTTGAGCTATACTTATCTAATATTAGTATGTGTGCTGCCGAAGCGAGCACATATACTTATCTAATATTAAATTATGGTTTCAATTAGGTCAAGTAATTTATTTTATTTAAAAAAATTATAGTGAACACCTTTTAAACACTTGTTTTTGCCAGACACAACACTAACTCCTTTATATACATTAATTAATTTAACTCTCAAAACAACTTTGAGAGCTAGGTGCTTTATTATCCTAATTTTTCAGCTAAGAAAACTGAGGCACAAAGAAGCATAAAGAAGTTAAGTAAAAAGCCAATTATGTCAATGCCAGAATTGAGATCAAATATGTCTAACCCTAGAACCCAGTTCCTGTTTACTACACTAAGCTACTTCCTTTTTTCTGTATATATTACAAAGCATCTTCCAATACATAAATAATGAATGAATAAATAATAAGTAAATAAAAATGTTGATTCAAATTAACTCTTCAAAATCATATACACACAAATAGAACTGCAATACAGAATTTAATATTAAATTACATATTATCCTATAATTGTTGTAATATGTCACTACTTGAAATAAGTTATTAGCCTAGCTATTTAAAGCAGGAAGAGGTTTGGAGATGAATTAGGATAGCGACTTAGAATGTGCTCAGAAGGAAGCCTTTTGTGAGTAGAGAAGGGTCCACCTATTTCAGAAACACAGTACTCAAGATTTATAGGAGCGACAAGTCCCCATCCAGGTCAGTGGTTAGAAACAGAGTTCTGAGGGATGGCTCAGTTGGTTGAGCATCCTACTCTTGGTTTCAGTTCAGGTCATGTTTTCATGGTTTTGTGGGTTTGAGCCCGGTGGCCAGTGTGGAAACTGCCTGTAATTCTTTTTCTCTCTTTCTCTCTTTCTCTCTCTCTCTCTCTCTCTCTCTCTGCCCCTCCCCCATTCACGCTCGCTCTCTCTCTCTCTCTCAAAATAATAAATAAACTTAAATAAATACTTACAACTAAAAAAGAAACAGAGTTCTGAGATGAGGGGAGTCAGCCAAAGAAATGGAGAACAAACAGTAAGCAGTAGTTTCCCAGTCACAGAAGGATTAGGACCAGGTATTCATTCTCCAGCAGAACTAGAAAAGATTCTCTAGTGAGAGTCTCCTTTGAGAGAAGATTGGTATATTCTTTAGCTTACTGGGCCAGGAATTTAAGAACAGAACTTAAGTCAGAAACCTATGTCTCAAAATAGTCAGATGTTGAAAGGTAGAAAGTGATCAGGATGCTTAAAAATTTCCTCCTGAGAGAGGATAGTCTAATTGTACCAGATGGGCTTATTAGATATTTTTAGAACATTCCATCCTAAAACAGAGAAACACACATTCTTTTCAAGTACACATGGAACATTCTCCAAAATAGATCACGTGTGAAGCTACAAAACAAGCCTCAACAAATTCAAAAAGATCACATGTCACACAATGCATCTCTTCTGATCACATTGCTATGAAACTAGAAATCAACCACAAAAGAAAATCTAGAAAGAACACAAATACATGGAGGTTAAATAACACACTACTAAACAAAAATGTATCAACCAAGAAATAAAAGAGAAAATTAAAAAATAAATGGAGACAAATTAATATTAAAACACAACAATCCAAAATCTTTGAGATGCAGCAAAAGCTATTCTGACAGGGAGGTTTACAGCAATACAGATTTGCTCCTAGAAGCAAAAAAACTCTAAAAGAAAAACCTAGCCTTACAACAAAGGGCTAGAAAAATAACAAACAAAATCCAAAACCAGTAGAAGGAATGAAATAACAAAGATTAGAGCAGCAATAATTGAAATAGAAACTCAAAAACAATAGAACAGATCAATGAAACCAGGAGCTGGTTCTTTGAAAAGATCAACAAAATTGATAAACCTTTAGTCAGACTCATCAAAAAGAGAGAAAGAGAGGCAGGACTCCAATAAACAAAATCAGAAATGAAGGAGGAGAAATAACAACCAACACCACAGAAATACAAAGGATTATAAGAAAATATTATAGGGGCACCTGGGTGGCTCAGTCACTTAAGCATTTGACTTCAGCTAAGGTCATGATCTCATGGTTCATAAGTTTGAGCCCCATGCTGGGCTCTCTGCTGATAGCTCAGAGCCTGGAGTCTACTTTGGATTCTGTGTCTCCCCCTCTCTCTGTGCCTCTCCCCCACTCATGCTCTGTCTCTCTCTCCCTCAAAAATAAACCTCAATAAAATTTTTTAAGAAAATAATATAAAACCTTATGTGCCAACAAATTACACAAACTAAAATAGACAAATTCTTACAATACCTTCCAAAACTGAATAAGGAAGAAATAGAAAATGTGAATAGACAAAATAACAGCAATAAAATTGAACTGGTGATCAAATACCTCCCATAAAACTAAAGTCCAGGATCAAACAGCTTCAAAAGTGAATTCTAACATTTAAAGAAGACTTAATACCTTCTTTAGAAGGAAGGAAAGCTTCCAAATTCATTCTATGAGGCCAGCATTACCCTGATACCAAAACCAGACAAAGACACTACCAAAAAGAGAGAATTACAGGACAATATAGCTAATGAACATACATGCAAAAATTCTTAAAGAAAATATTAGCAAACCAAATCCATTGATACATTTACAAAACATCATTCACCATGATCAAGGGGGATTTATTCCTGGAATGCAAGGGTGGTTCAATATTCACAAATGAATCAACGTGATATATCACATCAACAAGAAAAAGGATAAAAACCATATGATCATTTCAATAGATGCCGAAAAAGCATTTGACAAAGTAAAACATGCATGCAGGATTAAAACCCCAACAAAATGGGTTTAGAGGGGCGGGGCACCTGGGAGGCTCAGTCAATTAGGTGTCCGACTTCAGCTCATGATTTCACAGTTTGTGGGTTTGAGCCCCATGTTGGGCTTTGTGCTGACAGCTCAGAGCCTGGAGCCTGCTTCAGATTCTGTGTCTCCCTCTCTCTCTGCTCCTCCCCCACTCATGCTGTCTCTCTCTGTCTCTCAAAAATAAAATAAAACATTAAAAATTTTTTTCTTCAAAAAAAAGGGTTTAAAGGGTACATATGTCAACATAATAATGGCCATATATGATAAACCCACAGCTAACATCATGCTCAATGGGGAAAAACTAAGAGCTTTTCCCCTAAGATTAGGAACAAGACAAGATGCCCACTCTCACCACTTATTCAAGTCCTAGCCACAGTATCAGACAAGACAAAAAAATAAAATAAAAGACATCTAAAATGGTAAGGAAGAAGTAATATTTGCAAATATTTGCAAATGTCATGACACTATATATAGAAAACCCTAAAGACTCCACCAAAAAACTAGTAGGACTGATCAGTGAATTCACTAAGGTCACAAGATACAAAATAAGTATACAGAAATCCATTGCATTTCTATACACTAATAATAAAATAGCAAAAAGAGAAATCAAGAAAACAGTCCCATTAACAATTGTACCAAAAACAATAAAATACCTAGAAATAAACTTAACCAAGGAGGTGAAAGACTTACACTCCAAAAAATGAAGATGACACAAACAAATGGAAAGACAGTCCATGCTCATGGATTGAGAGTACAAATGTTGTTCTATACGACCTAAAATGTCCATACTACCCAAAGCAATCTACAGATTTAATACAATCTCTATAAAAATACCAACAGCATTTTTCACAAAGCTAGAACAAACCTAAAATTTGTATGGAACCACAAAAGACCCTGAATAGCCAAAGCAATCTGGAAGAAGAAGAACCAAACTAAAGTTATCACAATCCCAGATTTCAAGATATACTACAAAGCTGTAGTCATCAAAACAGTATGGTATTGGCACAAAAAGAGACACACAGATCAACAGAACAGGATAGAGAGCACAGAAATAAAGTCATGTTCATATGGTCAATTAATCTTTGACAAAAGAGACAAGAATATGCTAGGGGAAAAGACAGTCTCTTCAACAAATGGTATTGGGAAACACCAATGGCTACATGGAAAAGAATGAAAGTAGACCATTTTCTTACCTCATACACGAAAATAAACTCAAGATAGATTAAATACCTAAATGTGAAACCTGAAACTATAAAATCATAGGAGAGAGCACAGGCAGTAATTTCTCTGAATCAGCCTACCAACATTTTTCCAGATATGTCTCCTGAGGCAAGAGAAACAAAAACAAAAATAAACTATTGGGACTACCTCAAAATAAAAAGCTTCTGCATAGGAAAAAAAAATAACCAACAAAACTAAAAGACAACCTACTGGATGGGAGCAGATATTTGCAAATGACATATCTGATACAGGGTTACTATCCAAAATACATAAAGAAATGATATAACTCAGCACTCAAAAATCAAATGATCCAATGATAAAGTAGACAGAAGACATAAACTGAGATTTCTCCAAAGACACATAGATGACCAACAGACACATAAAAAGATACTCAACATCACTCATCATCAGGGAAATGCAATCAAAAGAACAATGAGGTATTACCTCACACTAGTCAGAATTGCTAAAATCAAAACTATAAGAAACAACAAGTGTGGGTGACGGTGTGGAGAAAAAGGATGCACTGTGAGTGGCAATGTAACTGGTGCAGCCACTGTGGAAAATAGTATGGAGTTTCCTTAAAAAATGAAAAATAGATTACCATATGATCCAGTAATTCTACTACTGGGTACTTACCCAAATAATATAAAAACTCATTCAAAAAATAATTCTACTACTGGGTACTTACCCAAATAATATAAAAACTCATTCAAAAAGATTTATGCATCCCTATTTTTATCGCAGCATTATTTACAATAGCCAAACTACAGATGCAGCCCAAGCATCAATAGATGACTGGATAAAGAAGATGTGAGTGTATACACACACACACACACACACACACACACACAACATGGAATATTATTCAGCCATAAGAAAAGAATGAAATCTTGCCATCTGCAATAATATGGATGAATCTAGAGGGTATAATGATAAATGAAATAAGAGAAAGATAAATACCATATGATTTTATTCATATGTGTAATTTAAGAAACAAATGAATAAAGAATAAAAAGAAACAAACAAAAACCAGACTCTTAACTATACAGAACAAATGGATGGTTCCAAGAGGGGAGGTTGGTGGGACAGGGGAGTAAAATAGGTGAAGGGGTTTAAGAGTACATTTATCATGATGAGCACTAAATAACATATAGAATTGTTGAACCAATATATTGTGCACCTAAAACTAACATAACACTTTAACTATACTGTAATTAAAATATTAAAAAGAGAGAGAGATGGTAGACTAGGGAATAGGATAAAGAGGAGCATACAGTTAGGAACACTGAGTAGAAACAGCTGTAAAAAGACCAGTGATGCATGGGCTATCAAATTAGGTCTGACAGAAATATTAACTCCAGCCAGTTACAAGTTCCCCAAGATTAAGAGATTACCCCCTATACATAGAAGTAATGTCTTCATGGCATAGTCTCAGGCTCTAAATGCACACTCAAAAATATTTATTACTTGGTCTACTGAAAAATCTCTAAGAAAATACATAGCAACTGGTACCTGAGTCTTCTTTCTCCCATTTCTTTTCTCCTCCATCAATTCTTTATACTTAATTTTGCTGGATCCATTTGACTTCAACAGCTAAAGTCACACTGCAGAAAGCTCTACCCTTCTGAATGCCCTGTGTATCTGGGCATAGTGTATATGGTAATCTTGTCAAAGAATTATTTTTATGTTGGCTGGCAGTGCATTTGAGTGCCCAAGTGTTTCAATACGCAAAATCAGGGAAAGATTCACTTCACTGAGGAGAAAGGTAAAATATGAGCATAATTTAACCAACCTCATTAGGAGACACAAGGTGTTGCATTCATCCCACATTTAGAATTTTGCAAAAACTCGTGTTTGCATATGCCTCAATACGTATACTTCCTCACATCGTTTTAAGCTTTAAACTTTTCTGGGGTGCCTGGGTAACTCAGTCAGTTAACGATGGACCTTGGTTCACATCATGATTTCATGGCTCATGGGTTTCAGCCCTGCTTGGGGCTCTCTTTTGTCAGCACAGAGCCTGCTTCAGAACTTCTGTCTCCCTCTCTCTCTGCCCTTCCCCTGCTGGCATTCTCTCTCTCTCTGTCTCTCTCTGTGTCTCTCTCCATCTCCCTCCCTCTCCCTCCCTCTCCCTCCATCTCTCCTCCTCTCCCTCTCTCTCCCTTCACCCCCTCCCAAAATAAATAAACATTTGAAACAAAAAAAAAAAAAAACCCTTTCAGGGACCTGGGTGCCTCAGATGGTTAAGCATCCGACTCTTAATTTCGGCTGAGGTCATGATCTCACAATGCATGGGTTCAAGCCCTATATCGGGCTCTGTGCTGACAGCATGGAGCCTGCTTGGGATTCTGTCTCCCTCTCTCACTGCCCCTCCCCTGCTTTCTCTCTATCTCTATCAAAAATAAATAAACATTAAAAAAAAGAAACCTAGGGAAAAAAAACTTTGTTATGTAAAGTTGTCCACCAGTAAGTCAACTAATCACCACTCACTAAACTCTACTTAATAAAGTGATATTGGATACCAGGCCCCTTCCACCAATTTTTTGGCCTTTTTAAAAAACACATAGAGGTGTGTTTTGGAGGAGGGTGTGACATAAAGTCATTCAAATGCATGGAATTCATGTTTAGAAATATGTTAAAAAATCTCAAATTCTTGAAGAATGACTGCTTCAGAAAACCACAGTAGTTTGTTAAAGCTTTATTTTACCAAAATAAATCTGTCATCTCCAGCCTCAGGACAACTTCCTTCCTTTAAAGGATAATTCTGGAGGTCAAGTTTGGAATAATATGTGACAGAATTCATTCTTGTAAAAAAGTCTCATACAAGGCAAACTTGGAGCCTGGTGGATAGAGCAGCATTCAAGAGTGCAGTAATATTTTCCAGCTTCCTTTAGGTATTTGGATATGACTGATAATGTCAGTGAAGACACCAGAGCTAGAGAAACTGGGAAAAAGCAAAGCTTTTCTTTCCTTCTAACTGAGGCCACATCCTCTTTATTTCTTACTCTCTTCATATTTCTTAACAAAATATCCTTTTTGTTTTATCATTTCCTCCAGAAGAAAACTTTATAAATCTGATTTGTTAGTAGATTCTAAAAATTTCAGAGAGAAAACTGATCTTTAATTCAGGGAGGGTGGAGATGTCTACTCCTAACACTGTGATGCCAAGAATATATTCCTCCCAAAAAGCTAGAGTGGTGAGAAAGGAAGTTGGTGGCAGCGCTGTTCATGTAGCTGTGGGAAACACCAAACTATTGAACCAAGATTCAAAAGACCTAGACTGAGGAATGACTTTAACACATAGAGCTATATGAACCTAGGTAAAACATGCCATAGGAATAACAACCCTTGATGCTTCACCCCATGGTTGTAGTAAAAGTCAGTTGAGATACTGTGTGAATGTGGCTTTTGGAGTGCATAGTACTATGCAAATGCAGCCATTTCCAATACATTGATTACAACTACCTATTAGCCACCTACCTTCTTCTGAGTATCTTCAATATTTAAATAAGGAGAACTCAAAATGACAAATGAGGATCTTTGTGGTAGTCCCCAACACACTTCTCTGATAGAATACCTTGGAGCTTGAGATATAATTTTTGGTTGTTCAAGAAGTCAGTCACTTAGCCAGTGCCAAGGTGAGGCTTAAGATATATGTGTAAATATACCTGGGGTGGGTGGGGGTAAAGAGTTAGAGGAGAAATTGAGTTGGCTATTCATAATTTTCATATAACAGCCAGCTTGACTATATCCTCCATTTTAGAAAAAATATTTAAGAGTCTCTTATGGTTTGCCTCCCTCCCTCTCTTTGTAACTATTTTTTCCCCTTCCCTTCCCCCATGGTCTTCTGTTAAGTTTCTCAAGATCCACATGTGAGTGAAAACTTAAGAAAAAATATAAATATAAAAGGAGTTGGAAAAATAAAAATGGCAAATCACACAAGTACCTTACTGCTTGGAGTTATGCCCTGGTTCTATTTAACTCATCACAGGTACAAACATAGTAAGCTCATTAATATACCATTTCAGAAAGGCAGTAAGAACAACAATACCATTGCTTTATGTCTCCATGAGAATTATAATCAAGATTGAGGTTTAGTTAAGGTATGAGGTGACAATGGGCACAATGAGTGACATGTGAATAAGTAGATCACAGAATAGAAATACACCACAGACCCTTGTAAGACCAACTGGGAAAGGGTTCTAGAAAGACTGGAGGCCAAAAGAGGAAAAAAGTAAACAAGAAGTGAAGAAAGAGTAAGACTAGATTGAGGTTTGAAATACAGCTAAATTAACACTCAGCTTAATAATAATAACATTAATATCAGTGCTTATTTCTAAACAACCATGGCTTTGTATATTTCAGAGGACACTTCCATATTATTATCTAGGACTAAATCCTCGGGGCATGCAACATGACACTATGTGCCAGATACTCTTCTAAGCCCTTTAAAAATATTTATCCATCATACAACTCTACGAAGTCAATACTATTATTATCATTTCCATCCTACAAATGAGGTTATGTAATTTGTGTGGCCAGGAATGGACAGGAATTAAACCTAGGTTGGATAACTCTTAATCTGTTTTAAGGGGCTAGAAATGAGGGTTGAAAACAAGTAGGGTAGAGCAAGCTGAAGGTGACCACATGCCTTTTATGGATGGCAGAGGGGGGTTCAGACTGAAACCTGAACCTCCAGGAAGGCAGGAACATTGAATAATTAGGCAGTTCACAAAAGACTCTCTCATCTTGAGCCATTTTTAGCAAGGTCACAAAGAACATTTTGTGTGCATGAAGCAGTATCACCTGACAATTGTTTTATGGAATAGATATTTCCAAGTATGACAAAAAATGAACCTAATGACAGATTCATAAAATTCCTAATCTAAGTCTTTTGAGCCATTCTTAAGAAGATAGAAGTTCTGTTAACCTGGTTTGATGCTTTTGACAGCTGGCTAAAGGGAGGCATGGATGGGAGAACAGGTTCTATGACTAAAAAGCCTCATCAATAAAAATAGAGAAACAGGAAGCTACACTTCTAAAATGTATCTTTCACAAGCACCACTGAACCCCCTAGCACTCCTGGGGAGTTACAAGGCCTGCTTTGGGTCTTTCATTTTCAGTCCTCACTAAAATAGGAACCTCTGCAATTTTAATCCTCACTAAACCCTTTCCTAAGTAAATATAAGTAGGAATTCTAACTCTTACAAAATCTTCTATACAAGTAGTTTCAAATACTCTTTGAATTTATTTGTCTTCTGCCTATGGGCAGCGTTGCTAAATCCCCTCTAAACCCAATAAAATGGAAACAGTTGGGAATTTGAATGCATTTAACTTATTTTTTTTAATTTTTATTTCTTAGAATTGAATTTCCATTTTCTCTGCTATAGAAAAAAAAGGAGATTTCAACATAAACTCATCTGGATACAAGGTTCCAAATGATCTAGAATTTAAACTACCTCCTATAGATTACTTACCAAATACCATGGTGCCTTGGGTGGGAAAGGTCATTGAGTACTTGTAAGAACCATGTGTTTGATCCATATTCGATGTGGTTGCCTCTTTGTGACTCTGGGGGGGGAAAACAAACACATTTTCTAGAAGTGCATAGGACAGCTTACTCACTGTAGGGTGGCTTCCTTTATAAGGAGAAAACCTCCTTTTTGCTTCCTCTTTCCAGAGACCCCCTTATGTCAATTTTCCTCATGATATACCAAAAAAATTATTATATGAAGACAAATGGGCCCATATAGAGCATCCCACGCTCTCTGCCACAGGTTAATGTTAATAGCAATCAACAGACCAACATGCAAAAGCAGATGACCAGCGCTCTCATTTTATAATACATGTGATTCTTGGCAAACAAACAGACCCTTAATAATATTTTAGGCAATTAAGAAACACGGCCTCCAGCTAAACACAGAGCATGGTTTAGCAGTGAAGAACACAGACTTTAAGTCCATAGGGCTTCATCTCCTTGCAGATAAGCAGTTACTAGTCCCATTTAACAGATAGGGTAGGCTAGCTAACATTTGCAATTAAGTGAGAAGTCCAAAGTCAGACAATTCATAAAAGTAGCTTTATACAGGTTATCACTGTTAATAAAACTCCACAGAATGGGCTCTGTTATTTATGGATTTAAAACTCAAAGGATTTGAGTTTGAATTTAAAACCAAACATAAGATAAAATTCATTACAATACAAACATAAGAGGTAATTCAATATTCATGTACTCTCTAAAATGAAAGACATATGCTACAAAAATAGGCAACATGTTTTTGAAAAAAGGTCAGAACACATATTTTGTCAAGAAGGCACAAATGAAGTTGGGGTACTGAAACCAAAATTTCTAGGACTCTTAAATAGTTTATGAACAAAAGAGAAAGTCTGAAATCAAAATTATCTCAGAACATTCAAGATATATAGCAAAATAAGGCACTATATAAATGTTATGTGCATATTTGACTATCTAATACAGAGGTTGGTAAGCTTTTTCTTAGAAGGCCCGATTGTAAATATTTTAGGCTTTGCAGACCATTAGGCACAAGTATTGAATTCTGCCCTTGCAGAGCTAAAGAAGCCACAGACAGTATATAAATAAATGAGTGCAGCTTTGTTCCAATAAAACTTTATTTACAAAAAAAGGCAAATGGCCTGGTTTGGCCCATGGACTGTAATTTGCTGATCCATGCCATAATGCACTTTTGATGCAGCTATTCAGTATTTTATCATTCCTACAACTTTTGAAATGACTGAAACGAGTTATTCCCCAGGACGACTTGGCTGTACTAACGTTTAAATGCATCACAAGGATTAGAACTTAGAAGAGAATTTTCCCACTCTTACCATGTTGGTGCTACTTAGACCCTTATGCTATTTAATGTCACACTTTACATGTTTCATTAGCATATAAAAAACTACCACGTGGAAAAAATCCATTAAATGATTCAATGTGGAAAAATCAACCATTGTAGTTTATCTCTAGAAAATAATAAACCTCATCTATTTACGTTTAGCCAAGGACATATAATTTTATTGCTTACAGAACAAAGGCATACAGTCCAACTGACGATGAAGCTGTTTAAGTTTTCCTTTGGATGGGTTTATAGTCAGACTACATGAAGTTCACAGCAACAGAAGGATATAACAACCCAAAGGAAAGGAGAAGAGATGCAGAAAAAGTGACAGCCACTTTCTCTATAAATTAAGTCATCCAATTGTGATAAAGGAAGACAGGCATTCATAGGTAACGTAAGTACCAAGGGAAATGAAACATAAATACAATGCATCTGTATTACTCTCATGAATCTGACATGAACCACCTTATGGCCAAGTATATGTCTAAGTATAGACAGACATTTCCTGGTGACATAATGAAGACCTAGAAGGATTATATCCTTTTGAATAGTTTCCAAATAATATTAGTTTATTACTCTGTGGGTATCCAAATAATAATATTCATTGTATTTGCTATTATTTTGCAATGGGCTTTGATAAGTTTAAGTTCCCAAACTTCTACCAGTCACATAACTATTTATGTGTGTATGCACTTATGAATGTGGATTTCTTATATTTCTTTGAACTCCAACATATATATCACAAAGGTTCATTTTTTTGTTATCAAAGAGCAAATTTTCAAGTTTTTTAGCTTTTTTTTTTCATTTCGATCCTGATACAGATTGAGCTACTATTTTCCTAAAGCTTTACTGAAGCATGTACTTTTAATACTTTGTTAACAACTTTATCAACCCATAATTGAAGATGAGAGGGATATTTTCTGATATTGTTATGCCTATTGAAGAAAAATCTACAATATCCAGGAAAGTATAATCGCCCATGTTTATATCCATTTACGTTGCAATCCAAGATTTGTTGATCACATGAACAAAGATTTTTTTACAGATTTACAGACCCATTATTGATGTGCTTTATATTATTACTAGTTGCAGTAGTACTGGAGTGTTTTTAAGCTCAGGCGAACTTGTGTTAAGTAATTTATCCAACTACTTCAAATGAAGTAGACATTTTCCTGTTAATACTGGACTTTCCAATTCCTTGAGTCTTTTACATTCTCCCTCTCAGCCCCTGTATATCCCTGCTTCTATCCTAATAAGCTTAATACTTGGACTATCACTTCAACTACCCTGCGACAGCTATTCCCCTATTGTCTTGCTTCCTTCCCTTCTGCTCATGTTTCTGCCAAAACCTCAACTCTTGAATCAAGTTTCCTGTTGCTACAGTAACAAATTACCACAAAATTAGTGGCTTAAAACAACAAATCTATTCTCTTTTAGGTCTGAAGATCAGAAGTCCCAAATGAGTTTCCCTAGATTAAAGTCAAGGTGTCAACTGAACAAGTTCTTTCTGAAGGCTCTGAGGGTAGAATCTATTTCATTGCTTATTCAACTTCTGGTGGCTGCCTGTACTCCTTGGTTCATGATTCTTTCTTCTATCTTCAAAGCACATTGCTACAACCCCTTTATCCAGTGATCACATCACCTTATGCTTTTTGTCAAATCTGCTTCAGTCTCCGTTTTACAAGTACGCTCTTTTAATTACATTTAGGGTTCACCATCATGATCCAGAATAATCTCACATCTTAAGGTCTTTAACTTCACCTGTAAAGTCCCTTTACCCATATAACATTCACATGGTCTAGGGATTAGGATCTGTCTATTTTACAGAGGCTTTATTGTGCCTACTACACTATGACTGCTGGTCCCCAAAGATTCATACCCATCCCACATGCCAAATGTATATGCCCCACCCTAACATCCACAAAAGTCTCAACCCACAACAAAGCCCAATGACCACTTTCTCTTTGCCTATATAGGGGCTGCTGGAGACATCAAAAGTACACAAGCATGCAGAATCAGCATTTTTCAAGTCTACCTAAGAGATCTCCCACATTTCACTGGTCAGTTGTCTCTTATTTTTAATAGTAATAGTACTGTTATCATTAGTATCATTACTAAGATTTTATTTTTTTAGGGGAGTTTTACATTCACAGAAAGATTGAGGGGAAGCTATATTTATTTCCTCTATACTCGCTGCTCCCAAACATGCACAGCCTCCCCCATTATCGACATCCCTCACCAGAGTGGTACATTTGTTACAACTGATGAACCTACATTAGTACATCATAATCATCTAAAGTCCATAGTTTACAATAGGGTTCACTCTTGGTGTTGTACATTCTATGGGTTTGGACAAATGTATAATAACATATATCCATCATTATAATATCATAAAAAGTGTTTTTTACTGTACTACAAATTCCTTATATTTTACCTATTTGTCTCTTCCCCCACCTCTCCTGCCAACCTGGTAACCACTGATCTTTTTATTGTCTCCATAGTTTTAACATTTCTAGAATATCATATAATTGGAATTATACAGTTTGATGATGAATCCTTTTATGATTGGCTTCTTTTACTTGGTAATATGCATTGAAGCTTCCTCCATGTCTTTTTATGGCTTGACAGCTCATTTCTTTTTAGCACTGAATAATATTCCATTGTCTGAATGTAGCACAGTTTATCCATTCACCATGAAGAAAAATGTCACAAAAAAAATTATGTTTTTCTTTGTAATAAATGGCAAAACTGTCTTCCAAAGTGGCTGTACCATTTTGCATTCCCATCATCAGTGAACGAGAGTTCCTATGGCTCTGCATCTTCATTCAGCATTTGGTGGTGTCAGTATTCCAGATTTTGGCCTTTCTAATAGGTATGCAGTGTTATCTAATTGTTTTTATAATTTGTATTTCTCTGATGACATACGGTATGGAGCATCTTTAATATGCTTCATTGACATTTGTCCCTCATCTTTGGTGAGGTTCCTATTAAGTTCTTTAGTCAAATTGGGTTGCTTGTCTTATTATTGCATTTCAAGAGATAGTATTTTGGATTACAGTTCTTTATCAAATGTACATTTTGCAAATATTTCCTCCAGTCTGTGGCTTGTCTTCTAATTCTCTTGACATTATTTTTCACAGAGCATAAATTTTTAATTTCAATAAACTCCAGCTTATCAATTGTTTCCTTCATGGATCATTCCTTTTACATTGTATCTAGAAAGTCATTACCAAACCCAAGGTCATCTAGATTTTCTCCTATGTTATCTTCTAGGAGTTTAATAGTTTTGTGTTTTACATTTAGGTCTGTGCGCTTTTCACATTAATTTTTGTGAAGGGTGTTAAAATATGTGCCTAGATTCATTTTATGCATGTGGATGTCCAATTGTTCTAGCACTATTTGTTGAAAATATTCTTTGCCCCATTGTAATGCCTTTGCTTTTTTGTCAATGATCTGTTAACTACATTCATGGAGGTCTATTTCTTGACTCTCTATTCTGTTCCATTGATCTATTTGTCTATTCTCTCACCAATACCACATGTCTTGATTACAGTAGCTGTGCAGTAATTCAGGTTGTGTCAATCCTCCAACTTTTTCTCCTTCAGTATTGTGTTGGCTATTCTGAATCTTTTGCCCTTCCATATAAACTTTAGAATAATGTTGTTAATATCCATAAAATAATTTCCTGTGATTTTGACTGGGATTGCACTGAATGTACAAACCAAGTTGGGAACACTGACATCTTGACAATCTGAGTCTTCCTACTTATAAACTTGGAATACCTCTTCATTCATTTAATTCTTTTTTGACATCTTTCATCAGAGTCTTGTAGTTCTCCTCATATAAATGTTGTATATATTTTGTTATATTTATACCTAAGTATTTCATTTTGGGGTGCTGATATAATCTTTTACGTTTTCATATTACTTCATACCTCCTCTGTTTTCTTCAAACTAGTCACCCTGCCATTGCTTCCCTCAGCCTCCATCTCCAAAGTCATTACGCTAGTAAAACAGCCTTCATTTGGGACCTAAACTACCTCAAAAGCTTTTAACTGATTTCCCTGTTTCCAATAGTAATAACTGTAACAGTTAAGAGTTGCTGAAGTGGTCTAGGCAACAAGGATGAAAGCCTGAAATAAATTTGTGCTAATAAGATAAAAATGAAAAAATGAACTTAAGACATATTTAGGGGAAAGAACTAATACAAATTGCATGTGGCAAGGATGTAGGGTAGCTGGAACATGACAGAAAAACTCCTCAATTTCTGTCTTCAGAATCTGGATGAATAGCGATGTCCTTAATGAGGATCAGGAATAAGATGCAGAATGAGATATATAAGGGGAGATGATGAATGAATGCACGATGAATGAGAAGATCCCATGGTGCAACCAAGTGATACCATCAACAAGCAGTTGCTTCTATTGTTCCAGAATTCAGGATAAAGATCTGAGAGAGAGTTACAAAATTTCACATCATCAGAGTGTAAGTAGTTGAAGTCACTGGCCTAGATAAGGTCAGCTGAGAACAGAGGATAAGGTGGGAGAAGACAATTGAGAAAAGAACCCACCCATATTTAAGGTTTGAGAGGAGGAAGAAAAGCTGACTGTATAAACTCCAAGAATTAAGAGAAAAAAAAGAAGAAATGTCATGGAGAAAAAAATATATATACAATTACACAGACACACCCAGTGAAATCACGAATGGACACTATCAATGGGGCTAGGTGGTTAAGGTGTCATTAGCCTTCATGGAATAGAGAACATGGAAGCCAGGTTGTGGGGACTGAAAAATCAGGGGGCATGGGGAAGTGATGAAAATGCTGGGACAAAACATCAAGAAACCTTAAGGGAACTCATCATCTGGGAAATACAAATCAAAACCACAGTGAGATACCACCTAACGTGTGTCAGAATGGCTAACATTAACAACTCAGGCAACAAAAGATGTTGGCGAGGATGTGGAGAAAGAGGATTCCTTTTACACTGCTGGTGGGAATGCAAACTGGTGCAGCCACTCTGCAAAACAGTATGGATGTTCCTCAAAAAATTAAAAACAGAACTACTCTACAACCCAGTAATTGCACTACTAGGTATTTATCCAAGGGATACAGGTATGCTGCTTGGAAGGGGCACATGCACCCCAATGTTTATAGCAGCACTATCCACAATAGCCAAAGTATGGAAAGAGCCCAAATGTCCATCAATGGACAAATGGATAAAGAAGATGTGGTACACACACACACACACACACACACACACACACACACACAATGGAGTATTACTCAGCAATCAAAAAGAATGAAATCTTGCCATTTGCAACTACGTGGATGGAACTAGAGGGTATTATGCTAAGCGAAATTAATCAGTCAGAGAAAGATAAATATCATATGACTTCACTCATATGAGGACTTTAAGATACAAAACAGATGAACATAAGGGAAGCAAAATTAATATAAATAAAAACAGAGAGGGGACAAAACATAAGACACTCAAATACGGAGAACAAACAGAGGGTTACTGGAAGGGTAGTAGGATGGGGGATAGGCTAAATGGGTAGGGGACATTAAGGAATCTACTCCTGAAATCATTGTTGCACTATATGCTAACTAACTTGTATGTAAATTTTAAAAAATAAGTTAAAAAAAAAGACAAACTTAATAAACTCAAACATACCTAAAAAAAAAACCTGAAGGGAAAATAAGGAGACAAAACAACAGTGGAGATATGACACCAAGACAACTAGTTATTTCTCAAACACCATTCTGTTTATTTAAGATTGGAGAAACTAAAGCATGCTTATAAGATAAATAAGAGGAAGGAATCAGTGGAAATGAAAATATAAAGTTGCAGAGAGAGAAAGAAAAAATGATAAAGCAGGGTAGAGAAGTCAACAGGATCCAGAACGGAAGTGAAATAATTGTCTCGGAATAAAAGCAGACGTGTTTTGTTTGCTTGTTTGTTTGTTTTCTAAAAAAAAAGAGAAAAGGAGAAAATCAACAGATGTGGTTTTAAAATCCATTTGAATCCCAAAGAGCAAATGGAATTCTCACCTAAGAACTTTGATTTTTTCTATGAATTCAAGGTGAGTTATCATCTGAAAGGCAGTTAAATCTGGGGAACATGATAAAAACATGGAACAGCTATTGTTACGAATGGAAGACTTGGGACACAGTGAGAAGAAATGAGGACACATTTCCTTCTAGAAATATAAAATTGTAGCACTGGGTCACCAAACCCACAGTGATGGTATTTTCCTCAGGGGTTCTTGCTCATTTTACAGACCAGAAGTCAATGAAAGCCTATGGATTTTTCTGGACAACATGGAAAAGGTCAAAGCGGAAGAGAACTGAGGGAACAGATCTCTCCCTAAAGTGACAAAGCCAAGAAAACCTGGAGGACTGCCTTGCTATATCTGAAAAGACTTCCCAATTCCCCTCCCTCTGCAACCTTCTTGATAATGGCTAAGATTTCCCTTAATATGCATTTTAATCCAATATTACAAATTAAGAGCTTAAAATTAAAATACCTAGGTAAGAAAATACATTTTCTAAGGATTGATAATTGAAACAATTACCAAGCGCAAAACATGGATTTAGATCCTCTTCTTGAGTGGAAGGTTCACAGACTCGGGTGTCCCACAGACTGTAACACTTAAGTGCTACAGGATGTGATAAACATGTATTAACCTCTCTTGGTATTAATTCCTTTATCTATAACATGGGAGTTAAAAATGTACCTTACTCAATTTATATGAGCAATACAGGTAAGACAGATGATGGTGATAGATGATGATGATGATGGATTTACAGATAGATAGTATCCATTAGGTACCACTATGTCTTGCTTTGACAAAAGGGACAACTTAAGCAGCAAAGAGACACAATTTCAAAATGGGAGGAAAAAGAAATAACACAAGTTGAAGATATACTCCACTCAAGCCACAATTTTAGTCTAGAGCCAAACCTATCTGCTATTTAAGATGAAAGAAAAATATTCAATGTGGCATTGATGTGTATTGCAAATGTGAACATGACAACCTAAAAGGGTCATTTTTTACTGAACCTTAAGACACACAGCAACACCAGTTCACCTGGTTTATGCATATTACTCATATTAGCACAGTCAACTTCGTTAAAAAGTCACTGTATTTCCAGACATTCTCTTCAGTGCATCACTAATGTCAAAAAAATAAATAAAACTAAAGAGCTCTCATGTCATCTTACTGTTGACCAATGCATTTGAATTACTGCCACTTTTGAGAAAGCAGGAATGGTTCCCAAAATCACAAAATGTTTTTTTTTTCCCAAGTGTCCTTGAAAGAGTCTGAAATCCACAACCTCGCTAAGAGTTTCCCATGGAGTGGAAGGGAGCTGCCTTTTTTTTTTTAAGAGAACCAAAGCATAACCTTAAGACCACCCTCCCAAGAAAGAGATAGAAATGTCAAGGATTGTTGAGCACCCAGCAAATTTCCACAGTGGATCAGTAAAAAGTTATTTAGCACAGGTGTTTAATTATGATGCATTAGGGAAATAGGTAGTGTTCAATGGCCCTCAAACACGAACCTCCACCTGTGCAGAGGTCTAGCATTGGTTCATAGAGTGATAATATCAAGGGAAGCAACTGTGCTCCAATCCTGCTCAAGGCCTTTCTTTTCTTGGTTGCTGTAACCAAGTTCACTGCCAGGAAGCCATGGGTTTTCCCCACATGAGCAGGTCCATCATGCAAGTTTATAATCTGCATCTGAGTTATCTCTCCAGGAATTAGCCACTTCTGAAAGTAAGTGAAAAATCAGAATAATTCAAGATGTCCTGCAGAGAAAATATCTCTAGGCATCTTCCCAGAACTCTGATTTTATGATAAACAAAGGAAACCAATGTACTGGCCAAATGACCAGGCAAGGTCATTGTGATTCATTCTCAAAGGATAGCCACTCCCCTTACCTACTATGGGTACCATTCCATAGGCAGTACTGCTATGAAGCACACTTACTGAGCACTGTTTCAATTGTGTGCATTATCTCAATTAAATCCTATAAAGTATGCTATTGTAATTCCCATTTTAGAGACAAGAAAACTCATGAGTTAAGGATATTAAAATTATTATATTGCTAAGAGCTATTGCTTGCCAAAGTCAATGGTTATGTTTTTACCTGGGCTATATGGCTTCCCAAGACCCTGCAGTATCATGCACAAGACTCTAGAGCCTACAAAGGGTGTCAGCAAAATAGCAATGAAAGCAAAGTTTGTCTCCTACATTCTCAAGGCTACCATTCACCCGTAGCACCTCAGCACGTATTTCTTCATCTTTCAGACAACCCCATTCTCCCTCTCCTTAATCCCCCTTCCCAAAGCACACAGTTCTCTCTGGCTGCCCTTGTAAGAGCAGGGAAACAGATCCTAACAGGTCAGTCCCAAGCAAAGCTGTTCATACAGGTGTGGCATTAGTGTAGTAGGGTCCTCTCATTTAAGGATTGGCCAAAAAGAGAAAGTATGTACGATCTGGTAGGATTAAACAAGGAGAAATATAATAGGGTTACATGAATGGTTTTTTCAGGAAACCTGAATTCTCCCATAGATCGTGAGCAGTCAGAGGACCAGGGTTATGTATATTAATACCTAGCTCAGGGCCACATACATAGAAAACTCTCTATATATACTTGCTGAACTGAGTGGAACTAGTCTAGGCTTTCCCATTATTTTGGTGTAACCTTATACAAGTCCCTCTGTAGATTACAGTTTTCTTACCTGTATGATGGGAGAGTTGAACCAGATCAGTGGCCTTTAGACTTCTTTTCCATGGAAACTCATGTTCAAATAAAAGAGTAACCATGAGTGCTGAATATTTATGTCCCCCTAAAATGGACATGTTGAAACCTAATGCCCTAACAATGGTATTAGCAAGTGGGGCTTTTGAGAGGTGCTTAGGTCAGGAGGGTGGAACTCTCATGAATGGGATAAGGCCTTTATAAAAGAGACCCCAAAGAGCTAGCTTGCTCTTTCCACCATTTGCAGTTATAGCAAAAAAGATAGCTATCTATAAGGAAGTAGACTCTCACCAGGCACTGAATCTGCTGGGACCATGATCTTAGACTTCCCAACTTCCAAAACTGTGTGAAATAAATGTTTGTTATTATAAAGCCATCTAGTTGATGGTATTTTCTTATAACAGCCTGAATAGACTAAGACAGTGGGCATAAACAAATTAAACAGATAACAGTAGAGCAGTTTGGGTTGAATTCATGGGCTGTCCCCTTCCCATCTTCTATAAGAAGGAACAGATTGGAAAGCACTAGAATTGGTGACAACTAATTTCTATGGTGCTAAATGTTTATTAACTATGCATTTTAAACACTCCAAAGGAAAGTGTGCGTGTGTGTGTGTGTTTAATGTTTATTTATTTTTGAGACAGAGACAGAGCAGAATGGGGGAGGGTCAGTGAGAGAGGGAGACACAGAATCCGAAGCAGGCTCCAGGCTCTGATCTGTCAGCACAGAGCCCAATGTGGGGATCAAACTCACAGACCGTGAGATCATGACCTGAGCCGAAGTCAGAAGCTCAACCGACTGAGCCACCCAGGCACCCAAAGGAAAGTGTGTTTTAATATTGCTGTGAGTTTCTTTTTTTCTGAATCAATCTAATTTTATTTTGATTTACTAGACAATAGTATTAAACACTACTTAAGAGTTTCATCACTTAGCAACTGGATGATCATGAGAAGTTTCTTATTTTGTATGAGTCTCAGATGTCTCATCTTAAAGTGGACATAGTATGACCAAGACAATGCAAGGATATAAGGGAGGTAGTGTGCCTATCCAATACCTGCCACAAGGTAGATATATATTTAATAGACCCTTTGGAGCAGGGTGTAGGATTCCAGTCCTGCACACCTAGACAGACCAGCAATGTGTCTGGCCCTATAAACAGACTGGGGAGTGGATCCATAGGGGGCAGGCACACTCAGGCATGCTGAGAAGATGGATACTAGTGATCATGAGAGCAGTCAGCTTCCTTCTGGGAGACAGAGTACCCTGGTACATGGTAGTTGTGAAAGCAATCAAACACAAACGTACTATTTTCTTTGGAGTTCATTTTTTCTGCAGCCATAATAAAATTTAATTTCTGTGAACTTAATTACATCAGTCAAGATTCCCAGGTTTGGTCATTAAGATTCTTAAAGCCTATAAAAACTAAACATTATAAGTCAACTAGTTAGATTTCTTCCTCCCCAGGAAATGTATCAAATTGAACTTTAAAAAGTTCATTATCTTACACTCTTTCATGTATGGTCATGAACTATTCAGATCAGTACTTAGAGCAATACCCACTATTGATTTCATACCATGCCTCATTAGCAGCAAGCTACTTGAAAACATTTGATAGTTTTGACTTAATTAAAAAATGTCAAATATTTTTTGGAGGCAGTTATGCTGTCAAAATTCATCAAACTGAATGTTACCTATGTGTGTTATTACATGTTAATCATATCTCAATTTTAAAAGAAATATCACAAGTATTCAAAATGGCTACACAGTAAAAGTTCTTAAGACTTTGTATTTTAATGTAGGATAATGTTCCATATAATTAATATGTGAGAGATGAGCACTTTCTAGTAGCTCTTAATGGAGGCACCTAACCATCTTCTTTATCTTCAGGGATTCAAAGAATGTGAAGATTTGGTACTGGGGTCAGTGACAGGCTGAAACATTTGAATTCTTCCATTTGATGAAGCATCAGTTCTTTTCCCCCCTTAAATTCTTTTATGTGACTGACAGTTTCATCCATTTTTTCCTGAGGCTATGACTGAAATTCCTTTGTACTTGTGGAAGCAAGTTTGCTGGTTCAAGAATTTTGTTTTACCTCTGCCTGTAAAACTTGTCAACGGCAAATTAGGACAAGGAATTCTAATTTATGTTTCAAAGGCCTCAACAGTAGTGAGAAGTATTTTTATTTACATCACCCCCACCCCAAAAAAAAAGTGTCAAGTCAAGATGATGAACCACAACACACTACTGTACAATTATTAGAAAATTCCAGGAGGAGCTGTAAAATATGAGAAGCAAAGGCAAGTGGGGATAATGTGAGCTAATACTAATAAGGCCCCTGAAGAGTTCAGGGTAGCAGCTGGAATTACTCTGGAGGGAGGCAGAATATGCATCTGGCCCCCAATTATTCACATTCATCTATATACATACATACATATGTATATACATACATATATGCACACACATATACATATACACACATATACATACATAAAATCTCCATGTAAACATATATGTAAGAGTAAAAACTATGCCTAACATTTTTTCTAGTGCATAATAAACCTAATCCAAATACTAGTTGAAGTGTTAGCACAAACAATGGCTTGATCCTTATTGTTTTGCTGACATGTTATAACAAATATTTATAGCGGACATGCAGAAAAGTTGAATAAACTTTACGGTTAATGCCTATATGCTCACCACTTAGAATATATAATTAATGTTTTGCCATATTTGCTTCACCACATATCTGTCAATTTATCCATCCTGCTATCCATCTATCCATCCTACTTTTTTGAATTATTTCAAAGCAAGCTACATACCTCAGTACATCTAAATCTCACAGTGGTATTAATTTTCTCTTTCATCTTGTTGCTATTCTAGTCAATAATGATTATTTGTACTTTTAGCCCTTATTCTACAGATTTTTCAGTATTGAATCTTGAATGAATCTTGAGTGAAGGTGTTTCACTTATAGTATGGTTCTACTGGCAATATTACGGAATATGCAAGGTGGGTATGAAGAGGAACAGATTTCTATTTTAAGCTCCATTCAGCAGAGTGCAGAAAATGTAATCTAGTAACATTAAGGTAAATTTGGTTGCTTTCATGACTGTGATTTTCCTTAGACATTTCACATTTAAATTCAGTCAAGACTGACCCTCTTCTCCTCTCCAGGACTGACACTAAGGGACTGAGGCATTGGTGGAGAGAGGTGGGTGGATCTACTTCTCAATCTTGATCAGCATCTATCCTGTTATGGAACCATCTCAGGTTCGTTGTGTCCTTCCTGTCTGGTCCTTAGACATATCCTCTTCCATGCCTCCAACCAGGTGACATGTAACTGAAAGATTATCCAGTCCCTGTAGGGTTGTTCCATTCCACATCCACCAATGGGTATACGTAGCAAAGACAAAACCTCTGCACTCTCACGGACATGATTCTTAATAAATGTCCCTTCACATATGACAACATGACAAGGGGCAGAGAAGAAAGCCTAAGAGCTTAGGCATATTCCCCCATCCTTCTCTGTGGTTTCAGGAAACTGGACAGTTTTTCCTTGGTCCTTTCACACCTATGCAGACCATACCACCATTTCTATTCTCTGACATCTACTCAATGGTGGTACAGGGGCATTCTCTGCGTATTTTGGCTTCACCCCCCAAAAAAAGGCAGAATTCCCTTTAATCTCAGATCCTCAAACTTAAGAAAGTTCTATCCTTCCCTCTCACCTTACACACAGAATTTTCATACTTTACCTAATATTCTTGCTTCCTTTCCAAAATTTCTAGCCTGTCTATTAAAGCCCAGAGGGTTTTATGTTCATTCCCTGTGCCAGGTAAAACAGGATAGCTAAACTAAGTGTGCTTCCAAATTTATTGCTTAATCTAAAATCTAGTCCTTGGGAGATCAGAAGCTTAGGATTACCTTATTATGTTTCTCTTTGAAGTTCAGCTGTGACCTCCATTTCCCTGGTGCATGGAAGTCAAAGCTCAGTTTGAACAGAGAAAAAGTTGTGGGATTTCATACTGAAAACAAAACAACCTAAATAAATAAATAAGTAAGTAAGTAAGTAAGTAAGTAAGTAAGTAAGTAAATAAATACATAAAAACTATCACTTACTACCCCTTAGCTCATGTCTTCACATCAGCACTGTGTGGGTCAATCTGTTGACTAGACCATTGGTTCTGAAGTGGAGTGATTTTGTCCCACAAGGAACATTCAGCAATGTCTGGAGACATTTTTGTTTTTCACAGTTGGAACAGGTGGATGCTACTAGCTTCTGGTAGGTAGAGACATGAGATGCTACTAAATAACCTGCAATGCACAGTTCACCCTGCAACAAAAAACTTTCTGGCATAAAATATCAAGCAGTGCCAAGGTTGAGAAACTTTGGTTTAAACCAATGCATCTAAAACTAAAGGGTACAAACTTTCAGTGATAAGATGAGGAAGGTCTGAGAATCTAATGTAAAATATGATGATTAGACAGGGTAACACTCTTAAGTAATCCCCCTTTATCCAGGGGATTCATTCTAAGACCCTCAGTGCATGAATAAGTGGATAACACTGAACCTTATACATTTTATGTTTTCTCCTATATATACATACCTATCATAAAGTTTAATTTATAATTAGGTACGGTAGGAGAGGTATAATAAAAATTAATATTATAAAACAATTATAACAATATATTGTAATGAAATCTATCCACAATTCAAAATTTATTATATTTTAACTTCTGGAATTATCCATTTAATATTTTCAGATTATGGTGGCCCACAGATAACTGAAACTGTGGAAAACATAGTTGTAGATAAGGACTACTGTATTGTATAATTGAAATTAACTATGAGAATTGAACTTAAATGTTTCACAAAAAGATAACTATGAGAGGTCATGGATAGATTAACTAGATGAGAGGGAATCCTTTCACAATACATACATACATCAACATCATGATATACGCTTTAAATATTTTACCATTTTTTATGGAATAGATAAAAAACAAAACATATCTATTTGCTGCCTACAAGAGACCCATTTCAGACCAAAAGAAATATGCAGACTGAAAGCGAGGGTCTGGAGAAAGATTTATCATGCAAATGGATGTCAAAAGAAAGCTGGGGTAGGAATACTTCAATGGAGCAAAAGAGACTTTAAAACAAAGACTGTAACAGGAGAAAAAGAAGAAAACTATATAATAATAAAGGAGACAATCCAACAAGAAGATATAAAGCAGTTAATAACAAGCATAAAGGAAGTAATTGATAATAATACAATAGTAGTAGGGGACTTTAACACCCCTTTTAACATCAATGGACAGGTCATCCACACAGAAAATCAACAGAAAACAGTGACTTTGAACAACACACTAGACCCGATGTATTTAACAGATATGTTCAGAATATTCATTCTAAAAGAGCCGAATACACATTCTTTTCAAGTACACATGGGATGTATTCCAGAACAGTTTGCATGTTAGGCCCCAAAACAAGTCTCAACAAATTCAATAAGACTTAAGTCATACCATACATCTTTTCTGACTACAATGCTATGAAACTTAAACTCAACCACAAGAAAAAAATCTAGAAAGAGCACAAACACATGGAGGTTAAATAACATGTTACTAAAGATTGAATGGGACAACTAAGAAATCAAGAAATAAACATGGAAAAAATGAAAATGAAAACACAACAGTACAAAATCTCTGAGATGCAGAAAAAGTGGTTCTAAGAGGGAAGTTCATAGCAATACAGGTCTACCTCAAGAAGTAAGAAAAATCTCAAATAAACGACCTAACTTTACAGCTAAAGTAGCTAAAAGTAAAAATAAAATAAAACCCAAAAACAGTAGAAGGAAGAAAATAATAAAGAGTAGAAATAAATGATAGAGAAACTAAAGACAGAGAGAGAAAGAGAGGACTCAAATAAACAAAATCACAAATGAAAGAGGAGAAATAACAACCAACACCACAAAGATATAAAGTATTGTAATAGAATGTAATGAAAAACCATATGCCAACAAATTGGACAACCTAGAAGAAATGGATAAATTCCTAAAAAAAAAAAAAAAAAACAGATAACTGAACAAAACTGAAGCAGGAAGAAATAGAAAACTTTACGAGACTAATTACCAGCAATGAAATTGAATCAGTAATGAAAAAATTCCCAATAAACAAAAGTCCAGGACCAGAGAGTTTGAGGGGTGAATTCTACCAAACATTTAGAGTTAATACCCATTATTCTCAAACTATTCCATAAGATACAAGAGAAAGGAAAACTTCCAAATTCATTTTATAAGGCCAGAATTACCCTGATGTCAAAACCAGATAAAGACACCACAAAAAAAGAGGACTACAGCCCAATATCTCTGATGAACATAGATGCAAAACTCTTACACAAAATATTAGCAAATCAAACCCCAACAATACATTAAAAAAATTGTTCACCATAATCAAGTGAGATTTATCCCTAGGATGCAAGGGTGGTTCAATATTCACAAATCAACCAACGTGATCTATCACATCAATAAGAGAAAAGATAAAAAACAATATGGTCATTTTAATTAATGCAGAAAAAAGTATTTGACAAAGCAAAACATCCTTTCATGACAAAAACCCTCAACAAAGTAGGTTTAGAGGACACATAACTCAACATAATAAAGGCCTTACATGAAAAATCCACAGCTAACATCATACACAATGGGGAAACAGAGATCTTTCTGGTAAGATCAGAAACAAGACAAGGATGTCCACTCTTGCTACTTTGATTCAGCACAGTGTTGGAAATCCTAGCCACAGTAATCAAACAAGAAAAAGGAGTAAAAGGCATCCAAATGGTAAGGAAGAAGTAAAACTTTCACTATTTGTAGATGACATAATACTATATATAGGAAACCCTAAAGACTCCATTAAAAAAAAAACTTTTATAACTGATAAATGAATTCAGTAAAGTCACACGATACTAAATCAATGTACAGAAATCTACAGCATTTCTATACACTAATAATTAACCATCAGAAAGAGAAATTAAGAATTCCATATACAATTGCACCAAAATAATAAAATACCTAGCAAAAAACTTAAGTAAGGGGGTGAAAGACTTGTGCTCTGAAAACTATAAAACATTGATGCAAGAAATTCAAGATGATACAAATGGAAAGACACTGTATGCTCATGGACTGGAAGAACAAATATTGTTAAAATGTCTATACTACCCAAATAAGTCTACATTTAATGCAATACCTATCAAAACACCACCAGCATTATTCACAGAACTATAACAAACAATCCTAAAATTTGTATGAACCACAAAAGACCTCAAATAACCAAAGCAATCCTGAAAAAGAAAAACAAAACTGGAGGCATCACAATTCCATATTTCAAGCTATATTACAAAGCTGTAGTCATCAAGATAGTATGCTATAGGCACAAAAACAGACACATAGATGAATGCAACAGAATAGAAAAACCAGAAATGGACCCACAACTATATGTTCAACTAATCTTTGGCAAAGCAGGAAAGATATCCAAGAGAAAAAAATCTCTTCAATAAATCGTGTTGGAAAAACTGGACAATGACATGCAGAAGAATGAAAATGGACCACTTTCTTATTCCAACCACAAAAATAAATTCAAAATGGATAAAAGACCTAAATCTGGGACAAGACACCATCAAAATCCTAGAGAACACCGGCAGCAACTTCTTTACCTCAGCCGGAGCAACTTCTTACTAGACACATTGCCAAAGGCAAAGGAAACAGAAGCAAACATGAACTATTGGGACTTAATCAAGATAAAAGTCTTCTGCACAGGGAAGGAAACAATCAACAAAACTAAAAGGCAGCCTACAGAATGGAGGAAGATATTTGCAAAGGACCTATCTGATAAAGGGTTAGTATCCAAAATCTATAAAGAATTTATCAAACTCAACACCCAAAAAACAAAGAACCAGGTTAAGAAATGGGCAGAAGACATGAATAGACACTTTCCCAAGAAGACATCCAGATGGCTAGCAGACATGTGAAAAGATGCTCCACATCTTGAGCATCAAGATGCCCCATCTATACCTACTTTGTTGAGGGTTTTTATGAAGAATGGATACTGTATTTTGTCAAATGCTTTTTCTGGATCTATTGACAAGATAATATAGTTCTTACCCTTTCTTTTATTAATGTGGTATATCATATTGATGTATCAGTTCTTTATACGTTTTAGATGGTAACCCTTTATCAGATATGTCATTTGCAAATATCCTCCCCCATTCAGTCGGTTCTCTTTTAGTTTTCCTGAAGGTCTCCTTTGCTGTGCAGAAGCTTTTTATTTTGAGGTAGTCCCAATAGTTTATTTTTGCTTTTATTTCCCTTATCTCAGGAGATCCATCTAAAAAAAATGTTACTAGAGCCAATGTCAGAGAAGTTACTCCTTCTCTGTAGTCTGTAGCCTGTGCTCTCTTCTAGGATTTTTATGGTTCCAGGTCTCACATTTAGGTCTTTAATCCATTTTTAGTTTATTTTTGTGTATAAAATGGTCCAGTTTCATTCTTTTTCATGTAGCTATCCAGTTTTCCCAGCACTATTTGTTGAAGAGACTGTCTTTTCCCCATTGCATATTCTTGCCTCTTTTGTTAAAAATTAATTGACCATATAATCATAGGTTTGTTTCTGGACTTTCTATTTTGTTCTATTGACATATGTGTATATTTTTGTGTCAGTACCATGTTTTGATTACACAGCTTTGTAGTATACCTTGAAATATGGAATTGTGATACCTTTAGTTTTGTTCTTCTTTTTTCAGGTTGCTTTGGCTATTCGTGGTTTTTTGTGGTTCATACAAATTTATGATTATTTGTTCTAGTTCTATGAATAATGCTGATGGTGTTTTGATAGGGATTGCATTAAATTTGATAGACATTTTAATATTTGTTCTTCTAATCCATGAGCATATAGTGTCTTTCCATTTGTTTGCATCATCTTGAATTTCCTGTATTAGTGTTTTATAGTTTTCAGAGTATAGGTATTTCACCCCCTTAGTTAAGTTTATTGTTAGGTATTTTATTATTTTTGGTGCAATTGTAAATGGGGTTCCTTTCTTAATTTCTCTTTTTGCTGCCTCATTGTTGGTGTATAGAAATGCTATAGATTTCTGTACATTGATTTTATATCCTGCGACTTTACTGAATTCATGGATCAGTTCTAAAAATTTTTTTTGACGGAGTCTTTAGGGTTTTCTATATATAGTGTTATGCCATATTCAAATATGAAAGTTTTACTTCTTCCTTGCCAATGTGGATGCCTTTTATTCCTTTTTTCTTGTCTGATTTCTGTGGCTAAGATTCCCAGTACTATGATGAATCAAAGTAGTGAGAGTGGACATCTTTGTCGTGCTCCTGATCTTAGGGGAAAAGATCTAAGTTTTTCCTTATTAATGATAATAATGGCTATCAGTTTTTCATATATGGCTAAACATACGCTTTTATTTCCTAAGGGTTTAAGATCTAAGAACATTCCAATATACTCATGAATAACATACCCAGATCTTATCTGGCCAGTGGAACACAGAGGGTGAATCACACATGTGTACACACACAGAGTCTCCTAATTCTACTGTGGGCTTTAATAGTAATACCATTATGGGGCACCTGGGTGGCTCAGTCGGTTGAGCGTTTGACTTCAGCTCAGGTCATGATCTCATTGTCTGTGAGTTTGAGCCCTGCGTCAGGCTCTGTGCTGACAGCTCAGAGCCTGGAGCCTGTTTCAGATTGTATGTCTTCCTCTCTCTGCCCCTCCCCACTCACACTCTGCCTCTCTCTCCTCTCAAAAGTAAATAAACATTTAAAAAAATAGTAATACCATTACTTCATTTCATCTTTTTGTGTTTTGTCTCAGTATAATAATAGAGAAAAGGTGACAAATGGAAGTGAACCCAAAAAAGGAAAGAAACAGAACTAATATGCTGAATCTATATTCTGGGTCATACATTATACTTAACTATTTTATTTGTTCTTACAGTTCTCCAATAGTCCTTTGAAGTAGAATATTATTTTTGCCTTATTTCTCTCATTCTACATATGTGAAATTGAGGCTGAGAGAGATTAAGGAAAATGCTCTTTGCAAGTCCATAGCTGTAAACCCAAGTAAGTCTAGCTCCAAAGTCCCTGATTTTAGTACCATGCTACTGAGAGGATATATTCAACAGGCTTTTATAATGTGTCTATCATATGCCAGATGCTTAATCATGGTCATGGAACAAGAACTTGGATCATGAAGAGCTTTTTTTCTTAATTCCTTTATTCCACACATATTTACTGGATACTTACTCTATAGCAAAAAGAGAACCACCTACTTAGTAATGTTGACATGTAAATGCTGACAAATATTGGTCGTTTGCTGACAACTACTGAATCTCACCCATTCCTGTTGGTCAGTTTCCCAGAAGGGCCCTTCTGCACTAGGGATGGTAGCATCACATTATTGAAAGCTTGAAATCCCCAAAGATGTATCTGCTTATACTCAGAGCCCTACATTCTGGGCTCATTCTGGTTTTGATGACTTTTTTTCTATCAAAGTTTACATATGATCTGAAAATTACTAATTTATAAATTAAAATAATTTAGCCTTTCTTTTAAAAACTTACAGGCATGCCTCTATCTTTTGTATATTATATACTACCTAGTTCACAGCATTCACAGCAGACAGTCACAAAGGTGTTTGTTTTCTCTCTCCCTCTAGAAAGGAACTTGGAGAATATCAACCTAACTCTCTTATTTTACTGATAAGGACATTAAGCACAGACAGATGGCTTTATTTTGTGTACTCATATGCCTAGGTAGTAGCAGAACTAAGACAAAAACTCAAGTCTCCTAACTCCTGGGATAGTACTATTTCCAATTCTGTGTCCCTGTTCATTTGAATTGAATCAATTCTTCAAATAAGGAAGTCTTTTCAATTATAACTCTAATTATAGGTATGAGAGTCACAAAATTCTCTGCTTATTCCCATGCCCATTCTCTAATTAAACAAGTGATAAAAGATGTGACTGACGTAATGAACATCAAAAAAGGAAAAATAATGAAATAAACATTATGAGGTTATGAGTTGGCTTGAGATCAATTCACTGGTCTTCATTATACTTATCCATACAAGCTTGGATTTTATCCAAATGAGCTCCAACTCTACATTTTAATTCAACAGAGTGGTAGCTTCACAAGTTTTATGCATCAAAAAAAAAAATTAAGACATCAAACTCAATCAAGAATTTGGAAAAAAAAAGAATTTGGTTAAGTCCATATATGCATAAGACATTCTATAATAGGCAGTACAGGGAATAAAATGTTTCCAAGACAGTTCCTCATCTTAAAAATGGCAATTTATAATCTCTTTAAAAAACAGAAATTCCTTTAGGAGTAGAATCATGTAATTCATTCATTCATTCATTCATTCATTCACTGGCCAAATTATTTACTGACCATCTATTACATGCAAGCACTATGTTAAGGAAATTATAAACAAAAAAAAAGCAAAAAAAAAGAAGGACAGGTGTATGTGTATTAATTATGTATAGTTGCATAACAGCTCTAAAACTTAGGACTTAAAACAACAAGTATGTACTATCCCACAGTTTCTGTGGGTTTGGAATCCAGGCATGACTCAACTAGGTGCCTCTGACTCAAAATCTCTCATGAGTTCACATCAAGCTGTCAGTTGGACCTGCTGTCTCATCTGAAAGCTCAACAGTGGAGGAGGACACAAAAAAGGATGTTTCCAAGCCCACTCACAGTGTTATGGAACATGCCTCAGTCCTTTGCTATGTGGTCTTCTGCCCAACGGACATGGCTGCTGGCTTCCTACAATAGAGCAATCTAAGACAGAACACCCCCAAACAGAAGCCATCATATTTTTATACACTAATCTCCAGAATGACACTCTACCATGTCATCATATCTGCACGATCCTTTATATAAGAAGCAAGTCAATATGTCTAGCCTACATTCAAGGGGACAGAATCACAAAGTGATAGCAGGCAAAGGGAAAAGTCAGTGGAGGCCTTCTTGAAGACTCCCTAAAAGACTTCCCTTAAAGACAACAGATTTGTTGTTGCCAGTGAGAAGCTTAGAGCTTTCTTATGTTGATTTTTTACTATGTTGTCCCATGGCTTTAAAAAGTGACTGGCCTGTGGCAGATTCTCAAAAAAAAATTGCAGAATAATAAGTGATAAATCAAAGGGGTAGATTTGGACTAAATTGAGAGGGCCTTAGAATGCCTAGCTGACTACTTTATACTTAATCTAATGGGCACAGTGAAAGCATTCATACTTAGAACATTAAAGAGCAAAACAGCCAAGGAGAACTTTTCTTCATTCTAATGTTGTCCTTTCTCACCAATTCTTCTGTTCTCTTACAAGTGCTGAAAAGAAAGACAGTTCCCTTCCTTGTTCCTCCTTTAGGGTGACCAACTGTTCAAGTACAACTGTCCAACCAACTGTCCAACTCTCATGAGAGTTTCAGTGCTAAAATGAGGAAGATCTTGGGCAACCTGGAACCAGTCATCCTACTCTCCTCCCATACCCATTTCTCCCTTCAAGAAGAATGGCCAATCTGACTGGTCCACATTTCTGGAGGGTACAGCAGAAGCAAAGAGGCTCTCTCTCAGCAACCTGCCCTACCTGTGCTTAGACATGGGGGCATTCATTTCTTGCTCCTACTGTCTACTCAGAAACAGGCCTCTGCTCTCCCAGTTCCAGTCTATTCACCTGTGCCTGAGGGGATAAGTTCAAAGAGGGGTGAGAGGTAGAAGGCTTGGCCAAGTTCTCATATCTGGTTTTGGCAACAATGAAACAGATGGTGTATAGTGCTTCATTGTATCTGCATAGAATTCAGAGGGAAAGACAACAATTAAGATCTCCCATTTTTCCAACAATGATTGAAACAACATTTTCATATTAAGTATTAGAGGAACAAAAATTAAGAAGGCAGTACTCATCCTTGTGGCATTCACAGTTCTTGGAGGGCAGAATTATAAACCAATATTTAAATATACTATATTCGATTATATCATAATCATTTATTTATAATACGATGAAAGCAAGAGTAAAGTGGACTTTTTCCTTAAAATTTATAATTATTGGTATCGCTGAAAACTTCCTAGAAGAGTCAAAAAAAAATTTAGTGGAAGTGGCACTTGAATCTTAAAAAATGAACACAAGTTTGTGAGGTAAATATGTTAGAAAAGGTATTCCAATCAAAATATGTGCAAGGACATGAAAGTATAGGAAGATGATGAAAATAACAGAAAATAATTTATGTCTCCATCAGTAGGAGATGGTGGAAGCATAGCAGAAAATGAAGGTTAAAGTTTATCTGGGGGCTGGATGTTCTGTAATAGATTTTGACAAAAGCCTTAGAGACCCAAGTTACAGACTGGAATAGAGCCTCAAGTTAGGAAGAACAGCTGTCTATTCTGAAATGGTTGAGGGGAGAGTGAGAAGTGGAACTAAAGTGGTTGTAGTATGAAATGGGGAGAGCAAGTTGGGCAGACATAAGTAGGGAACAGAATCTGATGGACTTTCCCACTGAAAAAGTTTGAATAGCTGGTAGGATACCAAACTAAGCATGTGGAACAAGCAACTGGAAATGTGAGCTTAGATCATAAAAAAGATGGCAAGGCAACAGACACAGATGGGTCTACAGAGGATGGATGATGGATGATGCCCAAAGAGAGAAAACAAAATGTTGAGAGAAGAGGCAGAGACTGGATCTTTAGAAAAATCCAATATTCATGGAGGTGAAAGAGCAGAGTCCTTTGAAAGAAACAGTGAGGAGAAGCCATTCAGAGGTATCGCAGAAGAGGAAGAGACTCTCAAGGAAGAGATAGTCAGTTGGGTTACAACTACTGGAGGTGTCAGGGATTTTATGGTGGCTGTTCATGAACTCTAGCCTTGACAGAGAGTCAAACAAAGGTAACACAGGTGTAATATATGGAGAGAACTTGGGAGTTTCAGAATAAATAACTTATGATAAGCACATTTTTAAAATTTATTTATTTTGAGAGAGACAGAGACAGTGCAAGTTAGAGAGGGGCACAGAGAGAGGGAGAAAGAGAATTCCATGCAGGTTCTACATTGCCAGTGCAGAGCCCGATGTGGGGCTCAAACTCATGAAACCATGAGTTCATGACCTGAGCCAAATCCAAGAGCTGGATGCTTAACCAACTGAGCCACCCAGGCATCCCTACAAGTACATTTTTTTAGCATCCTAAGATTTATAAAGAGTACCCCTTCAGATAATTAGGCTACCTACCTAAAATATGAACAACATCAGCATCAAATATTGAGCCTAAATCTCCTATTCATCCATTCACTCACCAATTAATTCACTCATCCTTCCATCCACTCAAACAGGCGCAATGCCACAGGTAATGGGATCCCGAAACAAGAGTGATTTGTGGTCTCTATCTTCAAGAAGCTGTCAACCTGTCAGCCTGCATCAGAAATACATAAAAAGAGGCCCCAAATTGTGCAGTGGCTCTATCACAATCACAGGGGACCAAGGAAGTTCAAAGGACAAGCTTGAATTTCCTCCAGTTCCAGGCTTAGGGCTTACTAACAGTGCCAACAAAGACTGCAAAATGTTGATCATCCACAGTACAGTGAAAATCAGAATAGGTTCCACCAAGAAAAAGTTGTTAGTCCTCGGTACACATGCCAAACAGCAACTGAAAAACTCAGACAAGTAGAGGATGAAGAAATTGGAAAAAAGAAGCTGAGGCAGCAAATAACCCAAAGAACTGAGAAACCAAACAAGCATTTTTTTTTCTTTTCATCAAAAACACTCTCCTTGCTTTAACTGCAAGTGTTGACTACATGGAGAATGTATAGGAATATAGTTGAAAGGTCTTGTGTTACTGCAGATAAAACTCACACTCAATCTTTCTTCATATAGGTCTTACAAAGAAGGTGATGTCAAATAGATAAAACCCAATACAGCCCAAGCATGAAAACCATATGACATATCCTTATGGCCACAGCACAAGCTAAGGATAGAAGCTGTGATTACTCCTTCTGCAAAGCAGAAACAAGGCAAGATTGCTAATGTCATCCTGATTCGCTAAGTGCAGCCAAGACTGTTCTCCTTTCAGCAAAATTGCTGAACTGTGTGGTTGAGGCTGGATGATTTCCACACAAAAGGACTCTTCATCACACATAGATCTGAAACACCAGAAGAATCTGTGAGGGTACAACAGATGTGCCATGTTGTAGAGTCTCCTCCACATGGGCAGGTGCCAGATGAACAAGAGGAAGAACAGATCAGCCCAGCATGGGCCACTTGTAGTGAAAGAAATTGGCAAATCTACTTACAGGCCTTGCCTCTAATCTGCCAGACCTGGTGTTCAGAAGGCTGTGAAACAGAAAGGAGCAATATTCAATTATCCATTATCATATAGGAATCACACATTTCTCGGCACTCCTCAGGCTTCAAGTCATATGCAATTATCACGGTCATGGCCAATTAGCATTGACAAAAAGCCACAACATACCAGTACTATACTGCCCAAAAGAACTTACAGGCAGCTAACTCCTGCTAGGTAGTAAATACCATTGTTTAAAGACAGTGAGAGTGCCCATGTACTTTCTCCTCCTGGGGTGAAGGGCGGCTCTGAGAGAAGGAAGATAAAACCCAAAATGAATTACACCTAGGAACATCTTCCTCCTTAAGTGAGGGTCTGGCTTCCCATACTACCAATTGAAGAGGGTGTTAGGAAATTAGCCATGAAAATTACCTCATGTCCCCAAGACCATTAAACATGGAATATGAATGGGTACACGAATGCAACTAAACTTCATTTTGTGGGCTTGAGGTAAAGAATTCCAAATGAATGCCTATGTCCAAGATGAGATGAGCTATTTCAGATAATCAGAAGAAGTTATAATTCCCACTATCTCCTGGAATCTACAATTTTTATGGTTAAAAGGGTTTTCCAGGGTTTATCTTCTTAAACTGTTATAAGTGTGAAAAAACTGAGGCTCAGAGACATGACATATTTAATATGACACAGAAATGATTCAAATACCTAAAATATGATTTTTATTGGACACTGATATTGATGTTGATATTCCCAAGCTTATGAAGTCAATTGGAGGATTTGTGGGAAATAACTGGCCCCGTATTCTTTAATAGATATCGGCTTCCTAACCATATCTAACATAACGTAAGAACAATGAGTCCTAAGGCAGTTTATAGTGCCTTCTCACCTGGGAGAGGGGATGCCTTGGACCTGAATTGGGATGTTCACTAGGTGCAGGGTCTTCACACTGATGAGGTGACTGATGAGTCACCTTTGGTTTAGCCTTCAAAATGGTATTCTATGGCTATCATCAAAAGGCAAGAGAGAACAAGTGGTGCAGAGGATGTGGAGAAAAGGAAACCCTTGTGTACTACGGGTGGGAATGTAAATTGGTGCAGCCATTATGGAAAACAGTATGAAGGTTCCTCAATAAATTAAAAATAGGACTACCCTATGATCTAGGAACTCAACTTTTAGATATTTATCCAAATAAAATGAAAACACTATGTCAAAAAGACATCTGTACCTCATGTTTATGGCAACATTATTTACAACAGCTAAGACATGTTAACAATCTAAGCATCCCTCAATGGAAGAATGGAAAAAAAAAAACAGTTGTGGTATGTATATACAATGGAATATTACTCAGCCATAAAAATATGGAAATCCTGACATTTGCAACAACATGGATGGCCCTTGAAGGAATCACACTAAGTGAAATAAGTCAGAGAAAGACAAATACTATATGATCTCGTTTATAAGTGGAATCTAAGAAAGTAAGCAAGCAACCAAAAGGAAAGAGAAGACTCATAGAAAAAAGAGATCAGATTTGTGGTTACCCAAGACAGGGGGTGGAGGGATGAGGAACTGGATGAAAGTAGTGAAAACATACAAACTTCAAGTTGTAAGATAAATAAGTACCAGTGATATAACGTACAACATGATGATTATAGCTCACATTGCTGCATAATATACAGGAAAGTTGTTAGGAGAGCAGATCCTAAGAATTCGCATCACAAGAACAAAAAACACTTTTTTCTTTTCTTTGTATCTATACAAAATAATGGAATGTTAGCTCAACTTATTGTGGTAATTATATCACAATAAATGTAAGTCAAATCATTTTGCTTACACAGTGTTGTATGTCAATTATATCTCAATAAAACTAGAATGAAGGTAATGGCATTTTAACCTGAGAATACCACATCTGAGTTCTTTCTTTAAGGAGTGAAGCTTATGTGAAGGCTGGTATCTTCTGGTCCAATGGTTATGGGAAGGCCCTTTTGATAGGCGGAATAGAAGTAGGAAGAAGAGCAGCAGTGGATTAGTGGGCTGGTTCCAGAGCCAGGCCATCTGCATACAAATCCCAGCTCTGCCCCCTTGCTGAGGACCCTGGACAATTCAGTGAACTTCTTATTCCTTTCTTTTCTGTCAAGAGGGGATAATGATGGCAACCTCATAGAGATGTTGTGGAGACCAAATGAAATAATAAGGAGAACAATGTTTTAAACAAAGTTTGAGGCCTCAAAATTTAGCTATTTCAAAAAAAATAGCTATTTTGTCTTAAAATGAAAAATGTTGCCCTTATGTGTACCTTGCCATAAAATTTCCTATACCAACATCTCTAAGACAACACTATCTTGGGCACTGCTACTTAATTATAAGATGCCTAATATAACGGATGTTGCAGACAACTACTGGCAGAACTGGGAATAGAATCTATGGTACTTTCCTTTCATCTAGGTCTTTTTAGAATGTTGTCTATCATTCTCTCATAGTTTTCTAAGACATCAATTCCAGTGTTTTCTTGCCAATGAGTGCAAACTTACATCCATAGTAACAATCCCAAATTTATCTTTCTTCTCACCCATAAGTATAACATAAATTAGGCAGAGCCTAAATTACCTTTTTCTGGTTTTCTATGACTGGATGGTAAGGGCCAAATGCCACTTCTATTTTGAGGTCAAGTGCCACCTAACTACACCACAAATACGTTATTTTGATAGTATTGTAAATGGGTCCATATTTTTAGCAATAGGTATGTTTTAAACTTTTTAAAAGGCAAATACAGAGAAAGAAAAAAACCTTAAGTATTAAGTATCATTTAGAAGCAGTGATGAGCAAGTGGTTATGAAACGAATTCAGCACATCTGTTCTTGTATCTAGAGAACAGTATATGTGCTTTATTTTGCTCTAAACTTTTCATTAAAGGGGACTGTCAAATAAGTCAGGATACTGTAATGACACAGTGTCTATCACATGTGACAGGACATATTCAGGTCAAAAACTGCTTTCAAGGAAGACTGTCCAGTCTCAAGCCAGTCATTCCAGTGTTTTTATTCTATAAAATTCTCTCTTTTACATCATATAAGGAGTAAGGAAGAAATATATATATTCTCAAGGATCTTACCCAAATTTGCCTTTACTAGGTAGTATATACAATGAGACATTTCAGGCATACCACCAACTTGAACACCAAATAATAGGCTGTCAGGTTTACTTCATGTATTTGGAGATTATGGGAGGACATTCATTTAATTGCATTTTTCACAAAAGAAACGAACACACTTATTACAACATTCAACTTTAATGTAAAAATTCAAATTATTCAAAACCAGCTTTGCTTTTGTTCATTATAAGCTAACATCTTTAACTTGTTATTGTTTTATTTCATTCCAATAGTTTCAAAATGCATAAAATAACCTTTTATATTTTAACATGCCAAAATGTTATATTCTAATACCAAAGAAATTTGGGGGGAAATGTGTCCGAATATTAATCTATTATTCCATGCACAGTTATATGAATACATCCAGTTGTAAAAATTAAATGTATATAACTATTTCCTTTAAAACACACTCAGGAAAATGTTAACATGTACATGGTAGTTTTTCGAAAACAGTTAAAATGTGACAGATTCATCATATGAGAAAAATTTGTCAGTGGAAATATTAGAGGTTTTTTTTCCTCCTTTCCCTTTTCTGGATCTAAGAATATTCATTTCTAAATTCCATTGGTTCTGCCCTCCATCCTTTGGTCACAATTCTCTTGTCAATTCTGAACTTCTTGGCATCTACCTCCTTATCTGAAATAGGATGCTAGGAACTAGATGTGACCCTAGAATCATTTCAGAAAGATGAAGTTGGTCTCAGTAGTGGTGCAGATACTAGATGAGTAAATCAGACATCTCCATTAGTGGTATAAGCTCCATCTTAGATGAGATAATCCTACAATTAATAAAATCTTGGTCCTGCTTTTTTTCCCCTCTCCCCTCTCTTCCTCTCCTTCCCCCTCCCCCACCCCTCCCAACTCTGTTTCTTTGTATCAAATCAGATAAGATAATTAGAAAATTTCAATTCAATCAAGAGCACTTGAAAGGAGACATTTTCAGGCTGTATGTGATGAGAGATGTTAACAGCCCCATTGTTTAGTGATCGGTCACTTCAATGTTAGCCAAGAAAAAACAGGAAAGAGAGAAAAGAATCTATAACTGTGACCTGAGACGTGAAAAACAAGTCTGCTTCCCTTTTAGTATTTTCCCTCCTCTTTAATAACTCCACCATTTTGCATTAAAATATTCATAACATAAAATTTACCTTTTTAACCGCTGTTAAGCGTACAGGCCTAAGGCATTAGGTGAGTTCACACTGTTACACAACCATCCCCACCACGCACCTCCAGAACTTTTTCATCTTGCAAAACTGAAACTCCCTATTAAACAATAAAAAAACCTTTTTATTTTAATTTTCTTAATGGCCAACATATGTCAGCCAATGTTTTTTAGCATTTTCTATCTACTTCTCTGGCAATAGGGAAGTTGAAGATGATGTGTCTGCCCCCAGGGAGTTGACACGTTAAGACAGAAGACAGACAACAATGCTGCCTTACAAGACCAGCCACTGAACACACACCTGACACTTAGACATGTGCTGCATTTAAGTTAATTTCAATGTAGAATGACTGATAGTTTAGTTTCAAAGTTCTCACTAGTGATACATGATACATAGCTCTCATCTGGGGGAATGATAAATGATAAATTGATAAATGATAAAATGATAAATTATTTTAAAGGGAAGAGATGGTGTTGCTATTTTAATGGCACTTCTCAATGTTATTTTTGAGTGTTGGCTGATCTTTATTTTACCATAAATAATTTTACTTAATATTTCTAAATATTTTAGTTTACATCTAATTTTAATGTTTTAATAATAATATTAATATATAATATTTTTATTTGGTAATTTTAAGCCAACTATGATAGGCATTGTCAATTCCCAAAAAGCCCAAAGCATCCTAACATGGCCCCTGGATGACTGTTGGCTACTGGGAACGTGTTGGAACTAAGGATCCTTGGGTCCTTGGGGCTGTGCATGGACCCGAGCCACCCTCCTTTCCAAGTCTGTCATATCAGGATGTGACAAATAGCACTTCAAAACTTCCAAACTCAGCCTAACAGATTAAGATACAACCTCTCCTTATGAACAAACCACATTTCTCTGAAAATTGATTGCATTATTCACAAACACACAGCTCTTATTCACCTTTCTGTCTCAGGAGGTCAACACTGCAAATATTCATTCCAATTTTTCTTTTTTCAATGGGAACCAAGTGTGGTTGCTGTTTTAATTGTTGTTCCTGTTCTGTGGCACCGAAGAGAAAGAGACATGCTGATATATTCTAAATTGACTTTTCGTGTTCACTTTGCTAGTGATTATTCATTTCAGTTGGACAGTTATTCATGTAAGCAATTTGCCACCATGATGACTGAGAAAAAATATTGAAGTGCTAGGCTTTTAAAATGGTAATATGTGGAAAGAGATATAATTCTCTTGCAAAACATATTCCTCAAGTTTTATATTGGGTCTCTTGTGATATGAACCATAAAATCGTGCTAGCTAGTCCAAACTGTTTTCATTGAAATTTTGGTTTGGGATAACAAGGATTGAATCTTTTAAAAGCTCATTTGGAATACAAATATGTGGGCTCTAACTATAGTACATCTATAAAGATATCTAGAATTTAGGACGATAACACCAACAGAAAAGCGTATTTCTTCAGTTCAATTTTCTCATGGAAAATGACATACATGCTGATTTAAATAGCTGCTGCTGCTTCATGAAATTCTTCAAGAAATGATCTCTTTGAAAGGATTTTGTTCAGCACACTGTTTCTGCTGGTGATTCGAGCCTGTTATCGAATTTATATGGAAATGAAAGATGGAGACAGCCGAGCAAAACCAGAGTTTTACAAACTTTGCTTTGCTTGGCCTCACATAAAACCATGCAATTGACCTCATTAGATCTGTCACTAGCTGGCTTATTTCTGGGCCACTCTCTAGCCTAAAATAACATCAGAACTCTCCAAGTCTGAGTCCTTAGACACCACCTAAATAGATTATATATCACTGAAACAGGAGTCCATGGACCCCATGGCATGAAGTGACACTGCAGAGGAGTTATGGTGACCCAAGGGAACCAAGGGACACCTTCGGATTAGGCTAGACTTCCTCAGATATTGCTCTCTCTTGGTTTCATTTGGTCCAGTTCTCAGGACATTTGTTAACTGCAGTAAATTCAGGCTTTGAAATAATTATTTGTCTATACTGGACAAAATTTACAATATAGAATCTTAATGTCAAGAAACAGAAAAGAGAGAAAATATCCAGTCCAACATCTCTTATTTTATAGATGAAGGAATTGAGACCTGAAATGTTTAGTTGCTGATGTGAGCCAAAAGTAAGCTCAGGGTGCTGATTTTCCATCTACTGACTTTTTCTGTAAGTCATTTATAGAATCAGGCCATGTATCTGGTACTTCTCTATGGAAGGCAAATTCTTTTAAATTATAAAGGGACTAGAAAATCTTTTTACACATAAAGGTATGAACTGCATTCTCCAAGGGTTTTGTTTTCTCTAATCCTTTTAAACCATCTTTTATCATCTGTACATTAGCTTCTCCCCAACAAGCAAATCTATAAAATGAAATTCCTCTATCTCCTTCTGTTGAATTGAACCACACATTAATTGAAAGCTTAAAGAATTAGTGTAATGACTTACTATTTTACTTAAATGATTTTCAAATTTTGACATGGAGCCAAATACCTTTCTGGGTACAAAAATAGAGCAAATTACAGAAGTGATAGATGTTTGGCAAGATTTGCAGGTAAAATAGATTTTGTAAATGTACATGTTGAGGAGGTTCTCTTAGAGGACATTCTTAAAGACATCATGCTTAAAAGAAAGCTTGAAGCAATATTATGTTCATAAAAATGAACTGCTCTCTTAGCTAACATACCAGATCTAGATTTATGTGTGAAATGCTTCTTTCATAACTGATGTTGCCAGAGTTAGCTAAAATTCTACAATGAAGTTTTAGAATTATAGAATCTTAAGAATGAAAGAGACATCAAGGCCCATTTTTTTACTTCTATACATAATTTCTCTACTCCAAAGGTGGTTTCTCAGTTAAGAGATAGCATTATGTTGAGCTTGTATGATTCCTGTGCCCCCTAAAAAGACTTACAAAAAAAAAAACCTTTCTGGGATTGGTTATAGTATTTGATATTCCCAGCACTAGCTTGAATTTGTAAGACTTTTTCTCAGGTTCCCTGCACAGTTTTATTATGTTACCAAGAAGTCATTCCTATGTCTCACTTGTATAATGATAGGTACACTATATTTTAGTGCTATATTTAGTGCTATGTTTTAGGAACTATACTAGGAATTCAACATGCATCAGCTCTAACTCTAATCAATGTACACGGCAGTAAGTCATTTGTTACCATTGTCCAGTTTAGGAAACTGAGGTTTGAGGAGCTTAAATGATTTGCCTGAAGTCTCACTGCTACCACTGGTAGAATTTGAACCTGGTTCTATCCAAGTCATACATTCTTTACCCTTCTCCACAGCCTCTCTGCCAATACACAGCCTGGAGGAACCAAGATACAGATACATTTTGATGATACAAAGGATGTTAGGACCAAGGGAGCCTATAGAGTCTGAGTGTGTGTCCTCAGGGACACTTGATGATTTCTGACACATTCTGCCTACAGCGATCCTTAGCCAGTGCCTGATTATTTTGGAGGACTTTTATTTTCTGTAACATCTAAATCTATAGATCAAGAAACATGTATCAAATGTCTACTATGTAAAAGGCCCTATAGGTACAATTGCCAGATAAAATACAGTATAAATATGTTCACATCCAAATATTCCAATGAGACATTCTTTGAAAGTCTTCACTGTTCATCTGAAATTCAAATTTAACTGGGAATCTTGTCTTTTGTTTTATTTTGCTTTTGCTAACTCTGGCAACCCTGCCAGTAGGTGATATATACAGTTATTTTGTTTCATTTTGTTTGTAACTGTCCCTCTCCTTCTTGGTGAGATAATCCATAAACACATGAACAGGAAGCCAACATTTCAGTGTGGGATCTGGTACATGCTATGTCACCACTGCATACGTTAGCTCTTTCTTATAAAGGTTCAAAAGTCCTCTCAGAAGTGACTAAAAAGATACATCACTCTCTTCCCAGATGTCTTTCCAGGCAAGATAAGCTCCTATAGTTGAGATCTGGTTTTGCAGTGATTCATTCTTTTCATTTATCTAGTCAGTTTAGCATCAGGGACCCAACATGAAGGGGATGACCCACTCAGAAGGGGTAATTAAGGAGAATGTAATAAGGGTGCTGGCAAAGTTTAAAAAAAAAACTAGCAAGAAAGGTCAAGTCCACGAAGGCTAGCAACCTTGGGAAACCTTGCCAGGCAGAAGGTACTGGAACCCAGTGAGAGTTCAGCTGTAGGAAAGAACTAAAAGTTAAAAACTGGTAAGAAATGCAGCCAAAAGCAAACTGTGGCCCAGCAGGGCAGGAGCCAGGGTAGTATTATCTCTTGACATCCCTCACCTTGTCCCTGGCTGGTGCCTGCCCCCCCCACCTCCCCCCACCCCCCCCCACCCCCGCCAACTGGCAAACCCAAGCAGAGATGAGGGACCAAGAAAAGCCTGCTATCAAGCCCATGGAAATCAGCTGTCACTTCAAAGTACAGAGAGCAAGGCAGGTGGGGAAGGATGATGAGTATATCTCAGGGGGACAAAGAGAGAATATCCAGCATATTCTCTCATGTAGAATCATTATTTTGTGTGCACACATTTTTGTCCATTTTATACATGTCTGCACAGCATTTGTCACATCTTATAATATTTTGTTGTTTATTCATCATTATTTCTCTCAGCGATCTATGTGCATCTTTCCCTGAAACCAGTGAGAAAGCTATATATGATTTTCATCATTTCAAGTATGTCATCAGGACTAAGAAGGTATAACACAGCCTAGCAAATCCTGATTGCCAGTGTCAAAGGAGAAAAACAGGGAAGAAAATGGGATTCCTCTTCTTTGGGATCAGAGGATGATTTGCTTGGTGGGAAGCCCACCAAAATGACAGTAAGGTAAAAGGGGACAAGGCAAGTTCACCCCCTTATGGAACAGCCTAGAGAAAAGTTGTCTACTTCGTGCCCACTTCCCTGGGAGGTAACAACTCATGACAGGGGTTGTGGGTCACAACTATAGCAGCACAAGTCCATTCTCTTATTTTTGCCAGCTTATGACCATGTCAAACAAATTGTTCTGCACTTCACAAACTTATCCACAAATTTATTCCGCAAAACTTTCTTTTTCCAGAGCCCATTATAGTGTTCATTTCTCATATAGGAGAAACACCTAGAAATAAATATGAATACTGTCCTAAAAACTTGAAACTATTCTAAAATCACTTGAGACTCCTTAACTGCTACATGTATGCAAAGATCTCTTACATGCTGGAGAAATTACAGACTGCCTCTCTACTTTGCCCTGAAAAAGCATCATCTGCCTTGTACAGCAGAGCTCTGGGGACACAGTGATGGGGTATTTGTTAATTAACATTTGCCAAAGTCTTCCTAACTAAATTGTATCAGATGAGCATCTCGTCATGGAAGCTGACCAAAGCTTCCACCTGAACATAATCAAAGTGCTAAATGTAAGCAAAACTTTCTAAAAGAGTTAAATTTAATTTTGACAGACATGTGCTACCTGCTATCACAATATATATTAATTGAAAAGTTAAAAAAATGGTCATTAGGATACATTAATTTGCACTCTTCCCTCCTCCCTCTTGTGCATAGTATCAACTCTGGTTTTAAAGTTTAAGGGGCACCTGGGTGGTTTGGTTGGTTGAGTGTCCGACTTCAGCTCAGGTCATGATCTCGCGGTCTGTGGGTTCAAGCCCCGCATGGGGCTCTGTGCTGACAGCTCAGATCCTGGAGCCTGCTTCAGATTCTGTATCTCCCTCTCTCTCTGTCCCCACCCCCGCTCATGCTCTGTCTCTCTGTGTCAAAAATAAATAAACGTCAAAAAAATTTTTAAAGTTTAAGATTGCATATTGGCATCCGCCTCCAGTCTTGTCTTTGCCTCTTTGGGGTATTATCAGGGATTTGTACCCTTTCTCTCATTGTGCTCAGAATCCTGAAGTGAATGAACAGGAATAATGGCTGAACATTTTTGGTTCTTTGTTTTAAAACAACAGCGATTGTCACATTTATCTAGAAATCTTAACATTTGAAATCCAACTCAAATGTAAGCTAAAATAAACAAGAACAACCAAAAAAACTATCTAAATGTCTCTCTTATAATGTGACATAAAACAAACAACAAGAAAATATCTTTTTGAACCTCTTTACAGTAACCTGACATGCTTAACTCCATGAGAGAAGTATTGAAGGGGGCCTATTACTAGCATTTTTTTGGTATTTCTTTAGCAAGTAGGTTATCTGGTTTCCCAGGACACAACATGTTTATGGCAACATATACTTTACTCGCCAAGAGCCAGGACTAGAATCAGATGCAATTATATGATTTAGCCACAATTACCTCCCTCTCTGAGCTTCAGTTTCCTCCTTACAGTAGGAAGTCACTAAGATGACCCCCAATGATTCCTGCCTCATTGGCATTCATGCCTTATAGAACCTCATCCTTTTGAATGTGGGCCAGAGTTAGTTACTTTTGAGGAATGGCATAAATAAGACGCAAAAGATTGTCACCCTATAGGTTATAGGTTATGATCACCATTTTGTAGGTTCTCTACCACATTCTGTAACATATCCCTCATTCTGGGAGAAGTAAGTAGCCTCATGGGGAAGCCAATGTAGCAAGGTACTGATGTCTCCCACCAACAGGCAGCAAGGACACAAAGCCTGTCAACAACCAAGTAAGTGAGCTCGGAAGTAGATCTTCCGTGTCCTACCAAGAGCTATGTGAGTGAGCTTGGAAGTGGCTTTTCCCCACTCAAGCCTGAAGATGACTGCATCTCTAGCCAACAGTCTGCAGGCTGTGGGAGATCCTGAGCCAGAGCCACCCAGCTAAGCCACTCTTAGATTCCTGATTCTCAGAAACTGTGAGAAAAATGTGTTGTTTTTCAACCACTAAGCCGTGGGGTAATTGGTTTAACAATATGTAACCAACACAGATTTGATAATCAAAGTGTGGTGTTGATATAACAGAAATCTAAAATATAGAGATGGCTTTGGAACCAGGCAATGAGTGGGCTTGGAGTAAATTGCTAGCTAAATTCCTTGAACACACTAGAATTTTGGACTTGGAGGACACAGCAGGTGAGGACTTAAGGAAACATGAGAACAATCTTGCCAAAAACCAGCTGCAAAGCAATAGATGTCTACACCCATCTATTACATTAGATTTTTATGAAGATTAAATGAGTTAATGCATGCAAACATTTAATATAGTGCCTAGTACATACTAATCTACTCAACAAATAATATAAAAAACAGATTCAGGGGCGTCTCAGTGGGTGGCTCACTGACTGGGTGGCTCAGTCAGTTAAGCATCCAACTTCAGCTCAGATTATGATCTCACGGTTTATGAGTTCAAACCCCACGTCGGGCTCTGTGCTGACAGAAGCTCAGAGCCTGGAACCTGCTCCTGATTCTGTCTCCCTATCTCTCCACTCCTCCCCTGTTCAGGCTCTGTCTCTCTGTCTGTATCTCTCTCTCAAAAATAAATAAACATTTAAAAAAATTTAAAAAAAAAACAGATTCATTGACAAAAGCTGACAAGAGAAATAGTAAGAACACTGAATAGTTGCAGTAGAATCATAAAACTAGACATGAAAACAAAAAGCAAACATTCTAGAAATGTTTTTCTATTTCTGTTGATATACCACTTTTCTAGTTACCCTATCTAGAAATTTCTCCTTGTTTTCCAACCCCTAGCCTAATTAATTATCCAATCCTGTTTGTTCTTTAAATGTCTTCTTCACACACCATTTCCTTTTCTTTATAATTCAAGCTCCTTCATCAAGCTCTGTTCACACCACACCTAGAATGTGCTAATTCTTGTACAACTCCACACCCTGGATATGATGGTAATCCCTTCTGCCTGTGACTGCTAGCACTGACCCCCATTCACCCAAACAATCAGGACTGGAACTGTAGTTCCCTTCTTGATTTCTTTTCTTCACTCCTCACATTTACTCAGTAATTGAGTCCTACTGAGGACTGCAAGTAGGGTGAGAAAAGACAAGAATCAAAGATACACTTGAAGAGACCAATAAAATCATTAAAGAAGTTCTGAAGGAGACATGTTGTCCCCAAAATCAAGAAAACAATTTCAATAAGATAATGCTGAACAAAGGTGAATGCAAATATAAAGAGGCTTCTTTGGTTTTTTAATTGAGGTATATTTGGGGAACCCGGGTGGCTCAGTTGGTTGTGCACCTGATCCCAGGTCATGATCCTGCATTTTCTGGGTTCGAGCCCTGTCAGGCTCTGTGCTGACAGCTCAGAGCCTGGACCCTGCTTTGGAGTCTGTGTCTCCCTCTCTCTCTGCCCCTCCCCTTCTTGCACTCTGCGTCTCTGTCTCCCAAAAATAAATAAAGTTAAAAAAAATTTAAGTGAGGTATATTTGACATATAGTATTAGTTTCAGGTACACAACATTTCACTAAAAATAAAGAAGCTTGGGGCACCTGGGTGGCTCAGTTGGTTAAGCATCCGACTCTTGATTTCCACTCAGGTCGTGATCTCACGCTTCATGAGATCAAGCCCTGCATTGGGCTCCATGCTGACAGTGTGGAGCCTGCTTGGGATTCTTTCTCTCCCTCTTTTGCTGCCCCTCCCCTGCTCACACACATATGCATGCTCCCTTTCTCCCTCCCTCCCCACCCTCTCTCTCTCTCAAAATAAATAAACAACAATAAAAAAGTTTGAGGGGAAAAATAAAATAAATTGAGCACTTTCTCTATGCCACATGCTATGTTCATTCTTTCATTTATTCAACGAATATTTACTAAGGACCAACTATGTCACCAACAGTATGCAAAGTACTGGCTACACCATTGGGCACATAGCAGTGACAAATACAGACACCAAACCACTCACAGATTTTGCCATGTAAAATTAACTCTCTTATCTGATCTTCATAAAATCCACACAGCTATAAAGGTATGGGATGAGCATTAAAGCCCATGTCAGATTGATTCTAAGGTTATGTTCTTTCAACCCTAGGACCCTGTCTTACTAGGATGAGCATTAAAACTTGGCACTGGAAAAGGTACCCAGACATAAATAAGTTCAATTTCTGTATGGTGGTAGAAATATACTTTACTGCCCCTATAAGCTCTGATGATTTGAACATTCCAAAAAGTCCCAAACACAGTTTTCCCACAGGCTTGGTCATTTATTCTCCACAAATAATAACAACAATAATAATGATAATAAATACCACAAATACCATATTCCATTGTAATGAAAACTTAATAAACTCTCTGGAGTTAGACAGATCTGATTTCAATCCTAGAACTGCCACAAAATGACTGTGCAGCCCAGGCAAATTACTTAACCTCCTCAAGTCTCAATTTCCTCATCAGTAGAATGGAGATAATAAAAAAACCTATTTCAGTGAGTTGTTGTAAGGATTAAATGGGAAAAAAAATGCTTCTCCTGCCACATGGAGTGCATCCTCTGAATATTACTTTATTAGAAGTTTCCTGGGATAAAATAATAACCAAGACATTGCTACTAAGAGCTTTCATTCTAGTAGGAAGAGTTATGCATGTAAAAAATCTAACTATGAATACAATGAGGTAGCATGAAATAATAAAAGTATATGCCAGATACTTGTGGGAATACAGGAAGGTGAAATAACATCTGTCCTAGGTAAACATTTCAGTGATTATATAATTTTCTCAATGATTAAATGCTTTTGGAAAGGTGTATTTCATACTTCAGTTGCTTCATTAATACAATGGGTAGTTTTGGAAAATTTATTTTAGAAGCAGTGCTAGCACTGGGATATTTTCCTTTTAAAAAAAATCCAGGAAGATCCCAGGTAGACTTTTCCAAAAGGATAGTCCAAAACTGCCCCATTCTTAATTCTCCTCCAGTGCTTCTCTATCCTCAACAAAAAAAAAAAAACCCAGAAATTACCTTCCAGGTCCCCAGACAAATGAACTGAGAGCTCTGTGGAAGAACGCACCACATATTGGAGACAAATGGGGCTCAGATGCCTACTCAGAATTTTGTCTTCCTGCCTTCTCTTTGGAGGGGGATGGTTTGTGTACATGTTCTTATTTGGTCCTGAAATGTGAATATGCATGAAGAAGGATGAGATTCCGTTCTATAATCTCTAAGCAGTTTTCTGATTTCTGTTACTGTGTTCCTGGGGGAAAAGTTGATAAATAAATGATGCCAAATAAAGTTATCTACCATGATCATGTATTCTACCTGTTGGTATAAAATGTGGCTATTGCTTTGTCTTGATGTTACAGAACTAAAAAGGAATAGCTGCCTGACACTCAAGGGTAAAAACGTTCCTTTAAAAGCACAAAGCAAATATTCCTATAATGAAAAGGCAAAAAGTTTTCATCCCTGCCTAAATAACAACTGAACCAATATGCCAACATTCAAATACAGTGTTAATGCTTTTGTCCTAATTAAATGTAATTTTTCTCTTTTTAATTTGAAAATTTCCTTTTAATTGAAAACATTCATCTTTGCTAAGAATTAAGTAAGTGCAAATTAAAGGAAGTTTATAGCATTTTTTGTTACTGTTATTTAACAGATGAGAAAAACATGATGTAGTGCTCAATACTCAGTGCTGGTGAGGTGAAGCCGAATTTGGAATTCTCATTTACTGTTGGTGGTATGGTGCCAAGCTTTTGAGAAAGTGTAATAGCCAAATACAGCAAGTGACATAAAAAATTATCATCTCCTTTCGCCCTATAAAGTCTATCCTGGGAGGGGCGCCTGGTGACTCAGTCGGTTGGGTGTCCGACTTCGGCTCAGGTCATGATCTCACAGCTCGTGGGTTCGAGCCCCGCGTCGGGCTCTGTGCTGACAGCTCAGAGCCTGGAGCCTGTTTTGGATTCTGTGTCTCCCTCTCTCTCTGCCCCTTCCCTGCTCTCTCTCTCTCTCTCTCAAAAATAAATAAACATTAAAAAAATTTTTTTTAAATAAAAAAAAAGTCTATTTTGGGAATTTATACTCAGAAAATATTTCAACATTACCAAAATATTTTAAGAGAGGTCACAACAGAATATTTGTAATAGAAAAAGAAGGTAGAAACCAGTAAAGGTTCACTGTAAGAGAATAAGATGACAAATTTGGAATTGGAACTATTGTGGTTATCATGCAGTAGACACACAGAAAATGTGTAGTAAGTGAAAAAGCAGACAGTAAAAATCATATGCATGTATAGGCAATTACATAAAATAGATATATATGGAGTCAAGGGCCTTTTCAAAAAAGGCAAATGTCTATTACCTCATAACCACATAATTTGCCTTTTTCCAAAATATTTTTATAGCTATACATCTTTTTTTCCCAAAAATAAAGAGATCCATGTGCAAACTACGAAAAATTCTAAAATTACACCCTTAAACATCTTTTAACATATTTCTGTGTGAATTTCATTCTAACCCAATTACCAATTTCTCACATTTTACATTTATCTTATTTCCCAAAATTTAGTTGAGAAAATGAACAATATTCATATGCCTCTGTTGGTCTGAGTCCTTTGAGAAGCAGACTCCAAAACAAGATTAAATGTGCAAGGATTTTATGCTCATGTGAAAGGAGATAGGGAGAGAGTCAGAAAAGGTCAGGTGAGCCCTCAGACCATGAGGGAAGGAGAGAGCAAGAAAGATTAGTGGGTAGAAGCAACTAGACTGCCCTGCATCTCAGAAAGGTGGGGCAAAAGCCTGGGCAAGTCCTTCAGGCAAAGTCTACTGACAAAGAAAAGTTTGATGTCTCCCAGGAATCTGAGTGTCCCTGAAGCACTCAGTCTTTGGCAAGGAGTAGCCAGTGGGAGGTGTGACCTTGGGGCAAACACAGCTGTGGATTTAAAACCTTAGCATCTGAGGCCCGTGGTCAATTACCTCCTCTAACAAGAGGTCTGCCAGGCATATTCTCAGGGCTGCCATGGTGCCCATCATGATTTAAAGAAAGAAACCTATACAACAATAATTCCATATAAGTCTACCTGTCCTGAACATTGCATAATAACTAGAAAGTAATAATGAAGAATTAAAGGAAAAAATGTGGGAGTGCCTGGGTGGCTCAAGTTGGTTCAGTGTCTGACTTTGGCTTAGGTCATGATCTCACGGCTCATGAGTTCGAGCTCCACATCAAGCTCTGTGCTGACAGTTTGGAGCCTGGAGCATGCTTCAGATTCTGTGTCTCCCTATCTCTCTGCCCTTCCCCTGCTTGTGTTGATTCTCTCCCTCCCTCCCTCTCCCTCTCCCCCTCCCTCTCTCTCTCTTTTCTTCTCTTCTCTTCTCTTCTCTTCTCTTCTCTTCTCTTCTCTTCTCTTCTCTCTGTGTCTCTCCATTGCATAAACTATGAGATCATGACCTGAGCCAAAATCAAGAGTTTGATGCTTAAGTGACCAAGCCACCCAGGTACCCCAAGAACCGTAATATATAAGTGATGAGTACAAACCTCTCCAGAGGGTCTCCCTAAAGACCCTAGACACTGATGTCAAGTGGTCCAAGATTCTGCTTCTAGTTCTATAACTTACTTTTTTTGAACAGTCTTAGAGAAGGAATGTTTTATCTCAGCCTCAGCGTTCATAGGAAAACTGGAAAAATTATACCCACGTCATCCTCATCATTATGAGGTTTAATGAGCTAATGTACTTAAAACAGCACATATTAGCACTCAACAAATATTAATTCCCTTCCCACGCCTGACCCCCCCCCCCCCACACACACACACTTTCATCAGGCACCACCTGATGGATCTTTGGTTTACTGTGGTTTCCAAGATAAACCCAGTCTCCTCAGCACCTCCTCTCCAGTCACATTTCTTCAAAACCCCTTTGAACAACTGTGTCTCCCATTTTTCCCAGATAAGGTTTCCTACGCTGATCCAACTGGTCTCCTCAGTGTCTTTCAAACATCAAATTCAGCTTCTATGGCAAACAAAGCATCTACTGCACCCCCTTTTTTGAGTTTGTACTTTTGTGTTTGTGCTTTTTTGAGTTGTACTCACATCTTACTTTTTATGGAGTCATTAATCTTTCACTTCTCTGGGCTTCTAGAATACTTATTAACATATTGTTTAATTTTTCAGTAAATAATATATGCTTATCTTACCACCACCTACCATCTTTTGTCCTCATAGCACTTAAGAGGTACTAAACCCATAGTGGATTCTAAATTAATTCTTACTGAATAATAGGTGTTCCCTACATTTCAGCTGACCCTATTTGCATCCCACAGAGCTATATACTCTGACAAATCTATACATGTGACAATGATTTAAATACATTGATTTGTACTTGAAATGATCAGCTTACCTGGTTCAGAGGCATGTGTATGAACAAGGGCAATCAGAAGTGGTCTCCAAAATAATATTCTACATTACTGCAATACTATTGCATATTTAGAATAAATTAATAAAATACTTGTAAATGTGCAAATGAATAAACGTGCTTTCAGTGGCTTTGGTGGGACATAAAAAATGTAAATCTGACAACTAGTGATCTAATACAACTACCTCATACTACAGTTTTATTCCAGAACCCAGGAAGAATCCATTCAACCTTCAGATACCTTAAAAATAAATATCTAAAAATCATCAAGCATTATTTAGCACACACACATTTCCAATTAGAATCCATTCAAGACTCCATATAAAACAAATTATATGCTTATAGAACCAGCTTATATGCTTCTAAGCTCAAATGGCCACTATCTAAAGGTTCCACACACTCAGAAGAACATACTGCCCAGAACTATACTAATGTATAGGAGAAAGTGATATAGCAGGACAGAAATCCACTGGCAAAATTCTTATTCAGTAAATAAACTTTTGTTGAAATGGGGGCATGGCTGACACAATGTGGCAAAACACGACATGGCATTTTGTCACAGGTGTCCACTTCTAGGGTCTTAAGGCTGAATGCATATATAGAACAAGAGGCAAACCCTAGAAGGAAGAGGCTTTCCTTTTTTTATTTGGGATTTACTTTGGGGGCTCTACATTACTTGCTATGATAAAGAAAACTTTGTTTCCATCCATCAGAGAAGGCAACACTGAAGAAGGACAATGGGGTGGCTCACTGGCAATCCGGGGGTAACAATGGCACTGGGAAGCTATGAAGTCAGGAACAGAGGACATTTGCTGACACAAGTACCTTGGACAGGAAAGGAGGAGGACAGGTGGGTCTGAGAAAGAGCTGGATAAGCAGTCTGGTGCTACATGTTGGAAAATCTTCAAACTGCTGGTAAAAATAATACCACATGCACTGAGGGAGCTTCATTAACATGAAAAATGGTGTTTGTATAGTGCTTTAAATTCCTTAGCAAAAGGTGTTACATAGACCCAAACAAGCAAGCTATAAAATCCAAATTCACCATTTCAGGGGAGCTGTTGTATCTAAGCAACAAGACTTTCCCTGCCCTACTAGTTTTCCTTCAGAATCAGTTTCACTTGCCCTAAAATTTCAAAAAGAGAACAGCCCATGATATTGAATGCCCCTGAAGGTCGGTTGTCTTTTCTCCAGCATTCAGTATCTGGCAAAGTGAAGAAGAAGTCGAAAATGCATGAGTTATTTTACAAGGATGGGTGCTTAGGAGTGGAGCATGGAGGAATTGTAAGGAAAAGTCTTTCCTTTGGCCATTCTGTTTCACTTTCCACAGGGGAACCACTTTCTTCATCATTTATCCCAACTGACAAGTACAAGCACTTTGGGCCCTAACTGAATGTGAACATTGTCAAAAGGAATTGGGCTAACGGGAGGCATCTGCAGCTCCATTCCCATTGCATTCTGGTGGGGGCTACATCAGCCAATGTGGCAGGGAGGCTGGTGGGCAGACACCCCCACAGATGGAGGCTCACATACTGTATGCATCATGACTAACCATAAAAACAGTCACAATGAATCAGCTGTGCTGCAGAGAGCCTCCTTGGAACCTTCACATTCGATTTCCATCTGGCTGACGTCCGCAGGTTGCAGTCAGCAGCTCGATTAAGCAGAGACTGGGAACTAACCCACAATCCCCGGTCAACGGGGTCTCATTCACTGGTCTGAGCCACTGGTTTGAAAGATTTTACTGGTTTGAGGGAGCTCATGGTAGACTGGGCAGTGTTTGCAAATGGGGTGTAAGAGCTTCATTTTTAAGCAATACATGTGTATCAGTGAATGCTTCAGACCTCTTGAACAAATAGTTCCTAGAAGGGGTCAGAGAGCCTCAAGAGGAGAAAAATCCATTCGGTTAGGAATTCCAGTACAAATACCAATTTAGAAAACGAGCTAATCCACCCTGACAACATGTTGTCACTGCAGAGTTGCAAAAAGGAATTAAACATAAATGCGACTTTAAAAATTAGAGGCCCCACAATTTAGCAGCTTAAGTTTGCTTCAAAGAGACAGCAGGGAAGCAGCAATGCGTTTCAGGTGACAGCTTGGAATTCGCTGGTTCTCCACGCTGTTCAGGTACAGGTCTGATGGTAATACGAGCTTTCCAACTTGTTTCAAACTGAAGTATTATGAAAAGGTAAATTATGTTTTGTATTCATGACTGAAAGCATTTTACTTTAAAGCCAGTGAGGCTGACGCTGTCAAGGTAGAGATTCAAGTTTTATGCACAATGCCTCCAGCCCAGCCGATGTGAGTGAGGCAACATGACAGCTTGTAATAAGTAATTTTTATACAGTTACATTTATCACTCAAGTAGGCTTGGCAATATTAAACACAGACCTTAAAATACTGCTGAAGAGGAGGACAGGGGCTGGAGGCCATGGGGCTTTTCTCCCCTCTGAGTGCAAGTGCGGGTGCAGATTTGGGTTCTTTTAAATTTCTCTCCAGCATGTATTCCTGTTAATGTGGCACTTTTTAAGATATGCGTCCAAATGCTTTCCTACTGTTAATATATCACTAAGAGGTTAAGAATGGAATGACCCCATTTGGCCCAAAGGATGTTATTTCAGGCTTTAATGAATTAGATATTGCTACCATTTTCAGGTGAAAATCAATTGCCTCAATTAACAAATTTCTACCAATCCAAATATTTACAAAATGGAAGGCCCCGAGTCTGCAATTTCTGCTACATTATACCTTTGTTTCCCCTAAAGCTGTTCCCTTTGCATTCTTCATTACGATCTCATTTTTGCTAAAGCCATGAGGCCAGCGATGTCTCTGCAATGGCATGAGGCTTTCATACCTTTAAAAAGCTGACAATTTAGATATTCTTTCTCTGAGACTTTTTGTAGAGGGGGGTTTTGCGTTTTATCAATTATTCAAACATGTTTGAAGTTGAGGAAACATAGGAATTTGTCTAATTCCTCTTCCTGGAATATACATGCACAGGTTCTATGTTTACATTATCAGATAAGGATATACATATGTCCCATGCATATGCATGTATCTGTGTTTGATGGCACTTTTTTTCCCCCAGACCTGGACAATGTGTGCATGCATGTGTGTGTGTCTGTGTGTGAAACTTCCTTTAGGAGTTTCAAGCATACTTACTCATTTTTACCCATATAATCCTATTACCTTTATGAGATGGGTAGTATTTTTAAACTTATGTGTCTATTAGATAAGAAAATTTAAGTACAATAAGGTTAAGTAATTTTTTAAAGGTTACACATCCCAAAAATAGCGTAGCCAGGATATGAACATGGGCCATCTAACTATAGCCTCTGCCCTGTTAACCACTGTTCTAAACAGCTTTTAAAAACAAAATGTACATGGGGCGCCTGGGTGGCTCAGTCAGTTAAGCATCCGACTTCGGCTCAGGTCATGATCTCGCGGTCCGTGAGTTCAAGCCCCGCATCAGGCTCTGTGCTGACCGCTCAGAGCCTGGAGCCTGTTTCTGATTCTGTGTCTCCCTGTCTCTCTGACCTTCCCCCGTTCATGCCGTCTATCCCTGTCTCAAAAATAAATAAATGTTAAAAAAAAAAATTTTTTTTTAATGTACGGGGAAACGGACTCTAAGAAAATAAAGCAAAGTGTTCATTCCTTTCACCTGAATTTGACAGAGAAAACTCCATTCATCAGGAGAAACCTCTGTTCACACCAATTTGCACTTATCCATCAGAAGATGTCAGGTGCTTTTGTAAGCATTTAATTGGGCTTCCCATATCTTTCTTTTGGGTTGCCTATAAAGAAAGTAAATTTAAAAAGAGGCAAAGTACTTTTCTCCTAAACCCTAGCTGAAACAAGTTAATTCGAGCTAGTACCGATTCATCTGAACTATGAAGCCAAAATTCCTTTGACCTGTGTACCCAGGATTCAGCCCTAGTTTTCCAACGTGGCTCTCAATCATGCATTTGTTCCACAAGCACGTGTTGAATGCCCGCTGTGTGCCAGGCACTGTGCTCAAATCCAGAGAAAAACAGTGGCAAACAAAACTAAACATAGTTCCTCTCTCAGTCCAGTGTTATTGGCCCAGGATGTTCCAGTGACTGTCCTAGATTATAGGATACACAGATAAAACAGACGTGGTTCTTGACATATGGAAGTTCACATTTACAAGTGGGAGGCAGATATACACATAAATAAGCACTATCAGCATTAAAATTGCCCTGTCAGGTATGTATATATAGTGGACCATATGATTAAAGAAACTTATAGAGTATCGTGGCCCAATTGTCTCTTATCCCCCAACTATAAAACAATCTCCCACGCAAAACAGCAAACACATGTGTGAGAAATATAAATAATTGTAGTTCCCCTTGAGGTCGTTCAAACATAATGAGAGAAGCTAAAGAATATATTAATTCTAATTCTTACCAATCCCAAATATAAATTCACCACCGTCTCTGGAAATTACCACCTTTAGACCACCAACTGCATGTGTTGAAAAGAAAACAATAACCAGACTCTGGAAACTTCTGAATGAAAGCTAGAACTACCATTTTCTACATGCAGGGAAATCGGATCAGTGAAGTCAAGCCTCTGTTCTGATTCCACCTGACCCACAGAGAAATTGTGGGGAAAAGCTAATGTATAAACCATTTTTTTTTCTTTTCTTGGTAGTTGCGTAGAAACAGGGAAGAAATTCATACAAAAGACGGTACCTTAATATTGCCAGTGATCTCATTTGCCTTTGGATACTTAATGTGATTCCAATTTCTCTGGAGCAGTGGTTCTCAGCCAGGAGTGATTTGCCCCCCGGGGACCTTCGGGATATCTGGAGGCACACTGGTTGTCATGTCTGGGGGTAGGGGTTGCTACTGGCCTTCAGTGGGCAGAAGCTAAGGCTACTGCTAAACATCCTACACTGCACAGAATAGCCCCCACAACAACAGAATTCTGGTCCAAAGTATCAAGTGCCAAGGTTGGGAAAACCTGCTCTACAAATGGTACAGATCTGGAAATAATTTGAATTCCTACTATCTCCAAACACAGCTTATAGACAAGTACTACTGACCACCAAGGGCTTCAGCTCAAATGCTGTCACATGGCATCTCTTGGATCTCATGGGAGTGCTGCTAGAAAGTGGTCAGAGAGCAGGAAATGGCTTCTAATTAGTGTCCTCACAGGATACAACTGCAAAAGACAATTTCCTGTCCCCTTATTTGATGGGAAGATTAATCTCTTACCGAATTCCAGATGAGGAAGATTTTCAAAAGTTTCAAATAGCAAGAGTGTAGCCGTAGAGAAGGCAATTATGTGCAATTTGTACAGTGTTCGACAATCAAAATGTAAATCCGATGAGTTTATTGCAGTAAATGCATACGGCATGTTTACCTTAAAGAGCATCAAGCTGTAGAAATTCTAATGGATTCTGACAGTTGGGAAGAATTATCTTTTCATATTGCAATTTTTATCTGTGAGATGAAAAGGGAAAATAAGACAAGGAATTTACTCTTAGGGAACCATTATCTGTGAGGTTTTCTTTCTGATAAGGAGCAATATAGGTATAGAGGTTTGAAGAGATGGAAAATTGATAACTTCAGTGTTCTAGGGCAGATTTATCTGCACAGAGACAATTAATTTTGTTGCATCCACAGTTCTGTACAACATCTAAAACACAATCAGTTCCTTAAAAAATGTTCTCTCCCTGTCATAATGTATACACCTAATGCAGTGTTTGATTTTCGTCTTTATTTTCTGGATCGGAAAGGCTCCCCAAAATTTTGAAAGCAAAAGCTTTCAATAATTTCCATGGGGAAACAAAAACCTAGCTTCCATCTTTGCTTACATATAAAGCAGCCAGCTCTGTTTGGCAGAGGAGTATATTCTGGCATCCAGAGTATATTCTTTCCTCCCTCCCTGCTTTCTCTTGAGTCACCAAAGATTTTCCTTCCTCTCTCTTGCTGAAACTTTCAGAATCAGAAGTAAAAAGACTGGGATACTTATTCAATGGGATGGCATATGATAAATATATTCTGATTCAAATGCCAACTGCCTAGGAGTTTGTTAAATGGTTCTGAGTTTGCAGTAAGATGACAAAATAGAAAATTCAGAATATCAAGTAACACTGATGTTTTTGCTGCTCTCTAAAACCTTAGTGCCTACCCACCCAGACTCAAATGAGAAAAACAACAACATTCAGCCTAGTCTTGGTATGACCAACCCATCTCCTGCAATTGTCAACTTGATGCCTTTTAGCATCCTTACTGGAGAGCCCACCATAGTGCACGTGTGCAGGACAGAAGGGCTGTTCATGGCTGGCTGGCAATGCCTGCCTGTTGAAACAGTGTGCTAGGAGCACGTGATACAGATCACTTCACTGTCACATAGCTATTCACCTGATGAAGCTGAGTCCAGATGCTACCCATGCCATACAACTTCCAGTTCATACTGCAGCTGCAGTGAAATGTGATGCTTATAATCCAGTCAAACCACCTGGTAGCTGAATTCTACTCTAGGGAACACCTAAATTTCACTTTATTTTTCATTTAAGTGACTAATAGTAATTATTATTCTTAGGAAACTTGTTCTGGGTGAAACAGATGTTGTGAGGTTTTGCTTTGCTTCTGGATGTCAGAAAAGACCACAGAATTAGGATAATGTTAAACATGAAGTACATTCACGATGTTGGTAATGATGGGAAATAGAAAATCTCATTTTAGAAAGCTACTGTATGAGGGAAACTTATATCGTACTCCTCATTATGGATAAGGAAGTGAGGCCCAGAGGGAGATAGCAACCTAGCACAAGTTCCCTGGTTTGAAATCCTTTGCATTTTCCAACATGCCATCTCATTTCATATAACATTGTCAACACTTATAAACAGAAAACTAGGGTTTGTCCATAGAATTATTTACATTAACAAAACCGCAGCGAAGGACAATTTGGCAAATCAAAAGCACAACTAGAATTACCCTTTATCACAACAACCTAATTTTTAGTCATACATCCTACAGATACACCTGCTTATGCAAAAAAAAGGACATTTGAACAAGGTTATTTGTTGGCAGAATGGGAAACAATCCAAGCATCCACCAATAACGAGCCAATTAAATAAACTATGGCACACCACGCAATGGAATGGAATACTACACAGCTGTTTAAAGAAAAAAAAAAAGCTCTTTGCATTGATATAGAAAGATCTACACATCTCTAGTATATGTTGTTAGGAGAAAAAAAAAGATAGACAACATATAGTTGGATTGTGTTTTTGATCTACTCTGACAATCTCTTTTGTAATGGGCACTCAGGCCATTGACGTTCAAAATGATTATTGATATTGGTGGATTAATATCTACCACATTTGTTACTGTTTTTTATTTGTTGTCATGGTTTTTGGTTCCTTTTTTTGTCTTCCACTCTTTTTCTGCCTATTTATGTTATCTATAATAAATCTACTCTAAATATAAAGACACTTATAGATTAAAAGTGAAAGGATGGAGAAAGATGTATTATGACAACATTAATGAAAAGAAAGCAGGAGTAGGTATATTATTCCCAGACAGAGCAGAGGTCAGAACCAAAAAAGTCATCAGAGATAAAGAGGAGGCATTATATAATGATAAAGGGATCACTTCTCCAAGAAGACATAATAATCATTAATATGTATGTTTCTTTTAAAAAAAAATGTTTATTTTTGAGAGAGAGAGATAGAGAGACAGAGAGACAGAGCATGAGTAGGGGAGGGGCAGAGAGAGAGGGAGACACAGAATCTGAAGCAGGCTCCAGGCTCTGAGCTGTCAGCACAGAGCCTAACATGGGGCTTGAACTCACAAAGTATGAGATCATGACCTGAGCTGAAGTCGGATGCTTACCCGACTGAGCCACCCAGGTGCCCCAATATGTATGTTTCCAATCGTAGAATGTCAAAATATGTGAGGCAAAAATTAATTTAACTACAAAGAGAAACAGATGAATCCACTATGATAGCTGAAGACTGTGATACCCCTCTATCAGAAACGGACAGACCTAGCAGGCAGGAAATCAGTAAGGACATAAGGACACAGTTAAACTCGGTAACACCATCAATCAACTAGATATAATGGACATCTTTAGAATACTTTATCCAACGACAGAAGAATACAGATTCTTCTTCTTTTTTTTCTTTTCAAATTTTTATTTAAATTCTAGTCAGTTCTATACATACAGTGTAATATTGGTTTCAGGAGTAGAATTTAGTGATTCATCACTTCCACATAATACCCAGTGCTCATCCCAACAAGTGCTCTCCTTAATGCCCATCACCCATTTAGCCCATGCCCCCCTCACCTCCCTTCATCAACCCTTGGTTTGTTTTCTATCATTAAGAGTCTCTTATGGTTTGCTTCCCTCTCTCTTTAATATATAGATTCTTCTCAAGCTTACATGGAATATTCACCAAGATAAGCCACATGCTGGGCCATAAAACACACCTTAACAAATTTTAAAACATAAAAATCAACAATGGCTGCTTTCACATCACAAGTGAATTAAATTAAAAATCAGTATTAGAAAGATAACTGGTGGGGTGCCTGAGTGGCTCAGTTGGTTAAGCATCCAACTCTTGATTTTGGCTCAGGTTTGTGAGTTTTAGCCCAGCATTGGGCTCCATGCACTCAGTGTGGGATTCTCTCTCTCCCTCTCTGCCCCTACCCCCCTTGTGTGTGTGCTCTCTCTCACACAAAATAAATCAACTTAAAAAAAAAAAGATAGTTGAAAAATTCCAAAATATTTAGGGATTAAATAACACATCTCTGAATAATACATGGTCAATGAAGAAATCCCTAGAGAAATTAAAAAAAATATTTCAAACTAAATGAAAATGAAAAAAATTTAACTTGTGGAATGCACTAAAAGCAGTGCATAGAGGAAAATTTATAGCATTGAACATTTATGTTAGAAAAGAGTAAGATCTAAAATCAATCACCTAAGCTTCCACCTCAGGAAACTAGAAGTTTCCTAACTAAGAAGTAAGAAGAAGAAAAGAGAAATAAAAAGTAGAGCAGAAATTAATGATATTGTAAACAGGAAGGAAATCAACAGAGAAAATCAACAAAACCAAAAGCCAATTCTTTGAAAAGATCAAATCAAAAAGCCTCTATCCAAGCTAACTAGGAAAAAAAGGACACAAATTATTAATATCAGAAATTAATGAAGAGCTATCACTATAGATTCCACGGACATTAAAAGGATAATCAAGGAATATTATGAACAATTCTATGCCCACAAATTTGATAACCCAGATGAAACAGACCAACTCCCTAAAAGACACAATCTGCCAAAACTCACACAAAAGAAATAGGCAATCTTAATAGGTTAACCTTCATCTATTAAATAAATTTAATCAATAATTACTAACCTTCCAAAACAGAAACTGCCAGGCCCAGAATGGTTTACTGGTGAATTCTATCAACCATTTAAGGAATACATTATACCGATTCTCTACAATCTATTTCAGAAGACAGAAACAAAAGGAATACTTCTTAAATCATTCTGTGAGGACAATATGACCCTAAAATCAAAACCAAAGATGTTACAGAAAAAAAAAAAGACAAAAGAAAACTACAGAACAATGTTTTTCATGAACATAGATGCAAAAATCCTCAACAAAATAGCAACAAATTGAATCCAGCAATATATAAAATGAACTACACACCAGGACCAAGTAGGAATTAACCTACATATGCAAAGCTGATTCAATATTCAAAAATTAATAAATGTAATCCATCACATCAACAGGCTGAAAAAGAAAAATCGTACAATCAGATCAATAGATGCAGAAAAAACAGCTGACAAAATCTGATATCCATTCATAATAAAAATGCTCAAAAATTAAGAATAAAGGAAACTTCCTCAATTTGATAAACACTACCTATAAAAAAACCTACAGCTAATATCATACATAACCATGAGAAACTCAAAGCTTTCTCACTAAAATCCAGTACAAAGATGTCCCCTATCATTATTCCTTTACAACATCATACTAGAAGTCCTAACTAATGCCAAAACAAACAAACAAACAAACAAAAACAAGAAAAATAAATAAAAGTAAAGACTGGGAAGGAAGAAATAAAACTATCTTTATTTGCAAATGACATGAATGTCTATGTAGAAAATCCAAAAGAATTGACCAAAACTCCTGGAACTAATAAGCGATTTTAACAAGGTTTCAGGATACAAGGTTAACATACAAAAGTCAAATACTATCCTATAGACCAGCAATGGCCAGCAAATGGAATTTAAAATTAAAAACACAATACCATTGATATTAGCACCTCCAAAAAAATAAAATATTCATGTATAAAAACTAACAGAATAGTATTTACAGGATCTATATAAAGAAAACTACAAAACTCTAATGAAAGATAGCAAAGAATAATAAATGGAAGGAGACTCCATGTTCATTGATAGAAGATTCAATATTGTCAGGATGTCAGTTCTTCCCATAACAATCTATAGATTAATCTACAGATTCAGTGCAACCCCAATAAACATCCCAGTAAGTTATTTGAGGATAATGACAAACTGATTTTAAGTCTATAAAGAGAGACAAGACTCTAAATAACCAACACAATATTAAAGGAGAACAAAGCTGAAGTCCTGACATGATCTGACTTCTTGTACAGCTACAGTAATCAAGACAGTTTAGTATTTGGGGAGAGAATAGACAAATAGATCAATGGAACAGAAGAGAGTGCCCAGAAATAGACCCCCATGAATGTAGTCAACTGATCTTTTACAATGGAGCAAAGACAGTCTTTTCAACAAAAGGTGCTAGAACAACTGGACATCTGTATGAAAAAAATAAATCTAGACACAGACCTGACAGCCTACACAAAAATTAATAAAAATGGATCACATATCTAAAAGTAAAGGGAAAACTAGGGGTGCCTGGACAGCTCAGTCAGTTAAGTATCCAACTTGTGATTTCGACTTTGGTCATGATCTCATGGTTCATGGGATCAAGCCCCATAGGCTCTGTGCTGACAGCTTGGAGCCTGCTTGGGATTCTCTCTCTCCCTCTCTCTCTGTCTCTCCCCCACTTGTGTGCACTCTCTCACACTCTCTCCCCTAAATAAATAAACTTTAAAGAAAAAAAGAGCCAAAAATCTCAAGAGTTACCTTATCAAAGAAAATATAAAGATGGTAAATAAGCATATGAATAGATGCTCCACACCATGTCATGAGAGAAATGCAAATTGAAGCAACAAGCAATTAGATATCACTGCACACCTATTGGAATGGCCAAAACCCAGGACACTGACAACACCAAATGTTGTCAAGGATATGGAACACACAAACTCTCCTTTATTGTTGGTGGAAATTCAAAATAGTACATCCACTTTGGAAGACAATTCAACAGTTTCATACAAAACTAAATGTACTTTTACTATCCAATCTAGCAACCATGTTCCTTGGTATTTATCAAAGGATTTGAAAACTTATGTCCACACAAAAATCCACAGACAGATGTTTACAGTAGCTTTATTCATCATTGCCAAAACTTGAAAGCAACCAAGATGTCCTTCAGTAAGTGAATGAATAAATAACCAGATCATGGACCATTATTCAATGCTAACAATAAATGAGCTATCAAGCCATAAGAAGACATGGATGAAATGTAAATGCATACTGTTCAGTTAAATAATCCAGTATGAAAAGGCTACATACTGTATGACTCCAACTATATGACATTCTAGAAAGGGCAAAACTATGGAGGCAATAAAAAGATTTATGGTTGACAGGGGTTACAGGGAAGGGAGAAATAAGCAGGCAGAACATCCAGGATTTTTAGGGCAGTGAAAATACTCTGTATGATACTACAATGGTAGATTCATGTCATTATACATTTGCCCAAATCCATAGAATATACAATACCAATTAGTGGATCCTAATATAAACAATGGGCTCTGAGGGATAATGATGTGTCAAGGTAGATTCATCAATTATAATAAATATACTACTCTGGTGGGGGAAGCTGACACTGGGAAAAGCTACTCTGGGTGTACAGGGTATTGGTGAAATCAATATACCTTCCACTCAATTTTGCTGTGAACCTAAAACTGCTCTAAAAAAAATAGTCTATTAAAAACACAACACTAAAAACCAATGTTTGCTCAATTGCACTACTATTATTAGACTGTATTTACAATTTAAAAGAGAACATCTGCTTAATTTTCATTTCTTCTCAGCTCCCCCAGACCTTCATAAACATACGTGCATATTATTATCCCTAGCAACACAATTTTATCCATCTTGGTAAAGCGGTGTTGGTCTTGTCAGATGGCTAACCCACTTCATCTCCCCATGACCTGAGCTCTCATACACAACCCTAGAAAATAATGAAAAAAAAAAACACTTGGAAAACATTTAATTTCCAGAGAGTAAGCTTATCTTTTTTATGGCTGCATAATAATCCATTCTTTATATATACTACATCTTCTTTATCCATTTATCAATGGACACATGTTCTATTTCCATAATTCAGCTATTATATATAATGTTGCTATAAACATCAGGGTGCATGTATCCTTTTGAAGAGTATTTTGTATTGTTTGGATAAATACCTAGTAGTGCAATTGCTGGGTCATAGGGCAGTTCTATTTTTAACTTTTTGAGGAACCTCTATACTGTCTTTCCAGAGTGACTGCACCAGTATACAATGGAGTATTACTCATCCATAAAAAAGAATGAAATCTTGCCATATGGAAAATTTGGATGGAGCTAGACAGTATTACGCTAAGGGATATAAGTCAGAGAAAGACGCATACCATATGATTTCACTCATATGTGGAATTTAAGAAACAAAACAAATGAGCAAAAGGGAAAAAAAGAGAGAGAGAAAGACAAACCAGGAAAAAGACTGTTAACTGTAGAGAACAAACTGATGGTTACCAGAGGGAGGGTGGGGGTGTAAGGGGATGGGTGAAATAGGTGATTAGGATTAAAAAGTATGCTTAACAATGAACACTGAGAACTGTATGGAATTGCTGAATCACTTACTATATACCTGAAACTAATATGACACTGTATGTTAATTAACTGGAACTTTAATAAAAACTTAAAAAAGTTTCTCCACAAATCTTTATTTTAGGTCTATAATCATTTGCTCTCCTCTTGTGTATTCTCTTTGCTTTACTCTGACATAAATGGAAGCTGTAGGGGCATAAGATATAACTAGGTTTGAAATTATCCAACGTGTGACTGTGACTTTCAACCATGAACCTGATTCTTCCATCCCGTCTGCTTTGAGAACAGTTCCCTCACCTATAAAATGGGAGTAATAACACTGTCTACTTCCCAGGATGCTTAAGGGGACTAAATGAGATAACTCAGATAAACATTAGTGCAATGCCTGGCACATAATAAGCACAATGTTACTTGCCCATTCTCTGTGTCTTTTCATCTCTTCTCCTATAAATGCTTAACCAGTAATAAGATATCCAGAATTAGGACCTATCAAAACATATTGCTGCTTTTCTAAACAATCAAACACTGATATGCTTGGTGCCCTTCAAATAAAATCAATTTATTTTCAACTCTCACTGTCCACCACTATCACATGTATCCATGCATCTCACCTCCCTTGAAGTCTGAAGTTCTAGGACATCCCAGGAAATCCACTTGGGATAAACTCAGAGGGAAGCTTGGGGTCACTTCAGGGAGGTCTGCTTTAATTTAGGAAAATCACAGGGAGTACATCTGTTAAAAGTTTCCATAGAGCTAGGAATGGTGTTCAAGATGGTTCTAGTTAAGGCCAGAGAAGCTAAAATTCTGCCATCATAGCCTATGATCGCCTATTTGGAAGGAAAGTAAGTTATACCATGTCTACATGAGAGGAGGTAGAATCATGCAATCTTTCAGATTTTCTACATTTCCAGGGGCACCTGGGTGGCTCAGTCGGTTGAGCGTCTGACTTCGGCTCAGGTCACGATCTCACTGCTCGTGAGTTCAAGCCCCACGTTGGGCTCTGTGCTGACAACTCAGAGCCTGGAGCCTGCTTTGGATTCTGTGACTCCCTATCTCTCTGTCCCTTCCCTGCTCGTGCTTTCCCTCTCTCTCTCTCTGTCTAATGTAAAATAAAACATAAAAAAATTAGATTTTCTACACTTCCCTAAGCCAACTCTGAATCCCCCAATGCAAGTGGGATCCCCCTCACTCCTTCTCTCATAGTCCTCTCATATGTCCAAGCTCTTCTTGAATGTCCTGGGAACTCTCAAAGAAGAGATCTGTCCTCAAGAGGAAGACATGGGTATATACTACAAAATGGGCACTAAGTGCTCAAGCCAGTATGAGGATTAATTTGAGGACATTTTCTTTGTCAAACCAAGCAGTCAACAGGCAATGGACACTCACTCAGAAACACAGCTGAAGTAACAGCACCCACCATTTTAATCCAGTTCCTTCAGTTATTCAAACAATCAAATTATCTCAGATGTGGTGAAATCTAATTGATGTTATGGCAATTAAGCCTTAAACACCCTTCTCAATCAGTCATAGAAACTGGGACTCCATATTCCCCTCAGTAGTTAAACTTTTAAAACCTAATTGTTTGCTTTAAACCACATAGAATAAGGAACCAATGATAAATGTGTCTCCTTTCTGGTTCAGCACCAACTACATGCCTAACTAGGTAAACTGCTTGGCCCCAGTCTTGAAAGAAAGAAAGAAAGAAAGAAAAGAAAGAAAAGAAAGAAAAGAAAAGAAAAGAAAAGAAAAGAAAAGAAAAGAAAAGAAAAGAAAGAAAGAAAAAAAAAAAGTCATGTTGTTAAAACATTACGCACAGAGTAATTAAATCTAATGGATAATTGAGATAGTAAATATGAACCTGATTCTCCCTTTACTTTGAGGAATACCTACGCATCAACCCCTGCATTCTTACCCTGTGGGCAAAAGCTAACTTGTAAACTTGGCCACACCAGCTTCAGTTATCAGACCTCAATTTCTGCTTTAAGAACAGACAAAAATCAGTTCCAATAATAAGAACAAGTGTTATGGGAGAAATCAATGTTTGCTAATGCTTTCAGATCTTGATTGAAAACTGCCTGGGGGAGAACATTTTTTAATAATTATGTTTGCATTCTGTTCACATAAATTCACTCAATTTTCAGTGTGGTTGAGGTTCAACTCACCCTCAAGTTTTTTTCTATTACATTCTACCTTGAGAAAAATCTTGCAGAAGCATGTTTAGGGTGTTGTTTCATTATTATTACTTTTTTTTTTTTTTTTTGCAAAGTAGGTTTTGAGAAATTTCTTTTTCCTAGAAGATAAAAATTTGCAACTTAACAGTAGTTGACAACATCCTGTTAAAACTATATGCCCTGTCTCCAGACAAAGCAGATTTAGGTAGCCTCGGTTGACATCCCTGAAAACAGGGATAGACAACATAATGAAAGCACAGATAGATGTGGGCAGAGACTATTGTAATAAATCCAGCCAACTGTCCAATTAATAATTTTTTTAAAGAACCAAATCTTACTAAATGCCAATGGAGCTTTCATTTCAAATCATTTGTTTAATTTCATGTGCAAATTATGGAGATGCATTTGTTTCTAAACTATTGAAACAGATTTTGGACCCATGTTGTTTGAAGTGACTGTAGTTCAGAAACATCTCTTTTCAATTAGCTCTGAAACCTCTTTCAACAGCCTTTCATAAATAGGCCAACATCAATGGCATGCTCAGATTCAGCGCAGATCTCTAATGGAAATGCACAATGGGCCTTGCGCCATGCCTGCAGGGGCAAACATCTTCCATTTCAGACAGATCCAATGAGAAGTTCTGCCAGCTATTCTGGGTCTCTCACTTTTCGGTCTCAGGTTTAGCTCATCGCTAATCGATGCCTGTGCTTTTTAATTACATTGTACAGTCAGTAATGATTTGTCACTCGTTGAACCTGGGCGGTCTTCTGAGCTATCACTGATGTAAACAACTGCAAAGGCAAGGTAACCTTAACTGCCAGGACTCCACAATGCAAAAAAGAGAAAATTTCCCTGATAAAAGGCAATGCCGAGTTTGGAAGAACGGAGAGAAAGGTAATATCCTCGTATTTATATTGTACCAAATACTAGAGGCCTATCTTTTCACTGTCCAGAATCCTGGACTGGAAACAGCTGTCCACCAAAGGGTTTATATAACTCTCATATTTTCTGTAGCACTTATCAATGATCTGGGAGATACTAAATACTCAGCAGATACTTACTGATTGACAAGAACAGCGTTTATCTTTTTTTTCTTTTTTTGATATTGACATTTCCCTCTGGTAGAAGATAAATTCTGAATCTGACTTTACATTCCAATAATTAGGAATGCAATGCTGCATGGCACTTGAGAATAAAAATTTTATTTTTCCATAAATGATGAGGTGACAGTCAATATATTTATCATTGGACAATAAACAATAAGAATATTTAAGCAATCAGAAAAGATACCAACTAGTACTCCATAGCAATACTTCTATCAGCCCTGCCCAAAATACACGTCACTGATACTAAGCAAAAGAAAGAGAAAGAGAAAGAAAGAAAGAAAGAAAGAAAGAGAGGGAGGAAGGAAGGAAATAGTCTTTACAAATAGAAGGAAATAAAGTTAAATTCTAAAATCTCTCACTACTATCTGTCTTCATTTTTTTTTCTATTTTAAAGACCTTCTTTCTATCAAAATACACTATAACACAGATGCTAGACTCCAGTTGCAAAATAAGTAATTGGGAAATAAAAGTTCTATGTTCATCTGGATGCTGTACCTCAGATTTAATCCCACTGTTCCCAATGCTAGCAATAAGAGGATTTACTAGGTATGTACTAATATAATAAGAGAAGCAACATATTGGCATACTGCTTCTAACATAAAATTAATAAGTAAAGGTATATTTTGTTTTACACAAAATAAATTCATAAACAATTATTCCATTTGCAAAATATACATCACCTGTGCTCCTATAATCCCTTTAAATAGCAAGAATCTGTAGTGCCTTAAAATTATGCTGTTTCCATAAAACACTAGAGCTATTCTCATTAAAGTTAGGAAGAAAGACAAGTCTATTATTAGCTTACCTAATCTGAAAGATCTGGCCAGTACAATAAAGTAAGAAAAAGAAATAAGAGGTATAAAACTCAGGAAGGAGAAATAAACATTTCATTACTTTAATATGATATGATTGCCTATGGAAAAAAATATATGATTATCAATGAAGGACCAATGTAAACTTTTAATAAAAGGTCACAGTAAAGGATCAGAATGAAATATTAATTGCTTTCACACATCAAAGAAATTACTTTAGAAAAAGTAATTATAAGTTAACAATGAATACTGAAAATTTGCAAAACTGAAAAAAATAAAATATCTAGAAGTCAAGTTAATAATGTATTTGTATAATTCCCAAATTAAAAAAAGTGGACCATAAGAGAAGCCAATTAGTGGAAAGAAGCATCACACTTTGGTTTTAAAAAAAAAAAGACAGTATTGGAAAAATATCAATTCCTCCTCAATTTAGTCTGGCAAGTGAATTCTACTTAAAATTACAATACGGCTTTTACAATAAAGAAAATAAATCTAAAGTTCGTTCAAAAGAAAAACCTGGAGAAACTATCAAGAATTTTTATGAAAAAGAAGAATTAAAGAGGACATCAACTAAATATTAAATTATATAGCATAAGTATAGTATTTCTAATACTGCGGTATGCGGTAGTGCCACAAGAATTAAATAACAGAAGCATTGAGCCTCATATAAAGCTAAGAAAGACTGTCACATATAAGTGAATTCAGTTATGTAAAAGCATTTCAAATCAATGGAGAAGAAAATCCTTCTCATAAATGATATTCACAAAATCAGTTCACTATTTGGAGGGAAATTTAGATTTCTATCCTCAAACATAGCAAATAAATTTCAAATTGACTAAAGAATTAAATGTAAAAACTGAAATCATAAAAGATTTAGGTGAAATAATGGATGACTCAAAAGGAACAATGAATAAATCCACACAACATCATCTATAAATCTTAAATTTATATCACCAAGTAAAAAATGCCAGTCCTAGAAGACTATATATTGTAGGTTCCACTTACACGGCATTCTGGAAAAGGTAAAACTATAGAGAGAGCAAACAGATCAGTGGTTTGCCACAGGTTTGGATATGAGAGGGTGTTGAAAAGGTAAAACACCAAGAATGTTTAAGGCTGTGAAATTATTCTTATGGTACTGTTGCGGTAGATTCTGGACACTATGCATTTGTCAAAACCCATACATTACCTCACTTTACACAAATTAAAGTATCAACCAGGAAAGTGGAGGATCCGAGAATGGAATGCAGGTGTAATAAAAGAATCTAGCTGTATCACAGATCTTTGATTTAATATCAGAGTAGAGGTGGGGGAAAAAAAGTACTGATCTGAGTAACTTTGGAAATGACTGGAAACATAAGGCTAAAGAAAACGGAACTATACATAAGCACCACACTCTACTTGCAGTGTTGTTTCCCACAGGGTTATGGGTTAACAACTCTGAAGCCACTATACATGTATACTAGGATCAAACAAATAAGTAAATGGATGGTGAATGGATGGATGGTGGGAGCCAAGTTTCTCAGGAGTGTGGATGTGCACATAAACAAGGGGCTAAGGCTAGAGTGAATGAACCATATGGTAGTAGATTAGAGTTGGAGACATCGGTATGACCTCATGTTTAGCTTAAAAAAGATACTGAGGGGGGGGGGGGCCTGGATGGCTAAGTTGGTTAAGCACCAGACTCTTGATTTCAGCTCAGGGCATGATCTCATGGTCATGAGATTGAGCCCCCTGTAGAACCCCACACTGAGCTCTGCACTGGACGTGGAGCCTGCTTAAGATTCTCTGCCTCCCTCTCCCTCTGCCCCTTCCCGTGCTCATGTGCAGTCTCCCTCTCTCTCTCAAAAAAGATACTGATGGATATAACTAAAAATAGCTATAAAGATTAAAGTTATTATAATTATATAATTTTTAATTATACATATATGCATACACACAAATTAGTAGACACACTATATATTCTCTTGCTCTGTCACCTGAGAGGGTCTACAAACAATGACTCCCCAATGGCAACAAGCACACCCAACCCTCAAATCTTGGTTTCTAATACTATTCTACAATAAAAGGAAGCAGGGCTCCTTAGAGAAATTACTTATTCTACTGCTGGGGAAGGGAATATACAAAATGAGCATGGAGCATCTTATAGTGTCAGAAAGTAAGACTCAACAGACAGAAGGAATGGGGAATGTCAAAGGGACAAAGCCAATTGAAAGAACTCCTAGCTTACAAAACTGAAACAGAGCAACAAAATAAATAACATAGTTTTACAATTATAACCCAAAGCATAAAACATATGTCCCTGGATCCATAGAGATATGAATAAATCAATGAATAAGTAAATACATGGGAAGAAATGACTAATCTCCTATAGAGAAGAATTCCAAATAATTTATATAGAAACTCCCTCCCTCAAGGAGGTGAAGCATCACTCCCAACAACTTAAATGAGAGTTATACATAATGACATCTTTCCAAAGATCACAGTATAGAAAAGGAGAGTGGGAGAGAATAGCTTTAGAATGGACAAATCTGATGACCACTACCTTAGCAGGTGATAAGGGTCAACATAAAAAGTGATGTCACACTGGGGCACCTGGTAGCTCAATCAGTTGAGCATCCGACTTCAGTTCAGGTCATGATCTCACAGTTCGTGGGTTCAAGGCCCACATCGGGCTCTGCTCTGACAGCTCGGAGCCTGGCACCTGCTTCGGATTCTACCTCCTTCTCTCTCTCTTTGCCCCTCACCCACTTGTGCTCTCTCTTTCAAAAATAAATAAATAAACATCAAAAAATGTGATGTCACATTGATAGTATGAATCCTTGATATGGTATGATGAAATAGAACTTTACCTCTGTCTTCTTTCTCCCAAAAAAACCATAATTTCAGTCTAATTTTAAGGGGAAAAAATCAGACAAACTCAAATTAAGAAACATTCTAGGGGCGCCTGGATGGCTCAGTCAGTTGGGTGTCCGACTTGGGCCCAGGTTATGATCCTGTACTTTGTGGGTTCAAGTCCCACGTCAGGCTCTGTGCTGACAGCTCAGAGCTCAGAGCCTGGAGTCTGCTTTGGATTCTGTGTCTCCATCTCTCTCTGCCCCTCCCCTGATTGCACTTTATCTCTCTGTCTCCCAAAAATAAATAAATATTTTTTAAAAATTTAAGAAACATTCTACAAAATATCTGAACAATATTTCTAAAAATGTCAAGATTATGAAAAACAAAGACAGTATGAGGAAGTGTCACACCAGGGGAGCCCAAGGAGACATGATAACTAAATGTAATATGATATCCTGGATGGAATTCTGGATAAGGAAAAGTACATTAGGTTGGGCGCCTAGGTGGCTCAGTCGGTTAAGAGACCAACTTCGGCTCAGGTCATAATCTCACTATTCATGAATTTGAGACCCATGTTGGGCTTTGTGCTGATGACTCAGAGCCTGGAGCCTGCTTTGGATTCTGTGTCTCCCTCTCTCTCTGCCCCTCCCCTGCTCACGCTCTGTATATCTCTCTCTCTCAAAAATAAACATTAAAAAAAAATTTTAAATGAGGAAAAAGTACATTAGGTTAAATAATAGTACAGCCTGTAGTTAATAATAATAATAATAATAATAATAATATAGCTTTTAGTTAATAATAATATATTGATTAATCATTTGTGACAAACAGTAGCTAGGTAAGAAGTTAAAATGAGCTCAGAGGTATGGGAAATCTCTGTACTATCTTTGCAATTTTTCTGTAAAACTATTCTAAAATAAAATGTTTTTTAAAAAATGGATGTATATTTAATCTCCAAGTGAAGTCCTTTCTAAGCATAATGTTCTGTAACTGAACGATTAACAGATTTGACCACAAAAATTAATAACTCATAATACAATGAAAAGACAAATTAAGTGGGAAGAAATTGTTTGCAACATGTCCTTTAGAAAAAAGTTTTAGTAGCTTTAACATTTATATAATGCTTTTAAACCAATAAAACCAATTTTTAAGACTAAACTCACAACCTAGTAATTCTCAAAGGAAATCCAAAAGCCCAGTAAGTATAGGAAAAATGTTCAACCTTACCAAGTAAAGATATGTACATAAAATCAAAATGAACTAGTCTTAACCACAATTATTAAAAATAAAAATATCCTACACAGGGCAAAAGGAAATAGGTACAGTTTTAAGTACAACTCTAGCTGAGCATGAAATTTAATATGTTTCTGGAAACAAAATTTGGCCAATCATATATAAAGACTTTAACACTTATTCTACTTATAGGAATTCATCAAAAGGAGAATACAAAAATTATCAGCAAAGATCTCCAATAACAGACATTGAATAAAATTGATTATTATAATACATGGAAAGTAATACTGGGTGACTAATAAAAATCAGTTACGGATGATTCCTTAATATGAAAATATTTATAATGTGTAAGAAATAAAAGTAGTTACCTGTTTTAAAAAACATACATGTGGTTTGCCTCCCATAAGAGACTCTTAAGGGGGCGCCTGGGTGGCGCAGTCGGTTAAGCGTCTGACTTCAGCTCAGGTCACGATCTCGCGGTCCGTGAGTTCGAGCCCCGCGTCAGGCTCTGGGCTGATGGCTCGGAGCCTGGAGCCTGTTTCCGATTCTGTGTCTCCCTCTCTCTCTGCCCCTCCCCCGTTCATGCTCTGTCTCTCTCTGTCCCAAAAATAAATAAAAAATGTTGAAAAAAAAAATTAAAAAAAAAAAAAAGGAGACTCTTAAGGACTAAGAACAAACTGAGGGTTGATGGGGGTTGGGAGAGAGGGGAAAGAGGGTGATGGGCATTGAAGAGGGCACTTGTTGGGATGAGCACTGGGTATTGTATGGAAGCCAATTTGACAACAAATTATATTTAAAAAAAAAAAAATACATCTGTAGGCAAAAAACAAAGAAAAAAACATACCAAATAGCAGTTTCCCTATGGAAAGTAGGACTGAACATGGGAGAAGACAGAAAGACTTTTATTTTCCTAATTTAAAAACTGTATTGTTTGGGTTTTAAAGCAACCGTGTGTTACTCTATAATTTTTAAACTAATGAGGACGATGTTTTTATAAGCCAATTCCCAAAAAAGTACTGCCTGAGAAATCTCAGTATATATTTTAGGTATGTAACTAACAAAAAAAAAAAGTAGCTGGAAAAACATACACTGAAATGTTAATGATGTTGATTTCTAATTTCTAATCATAGGATTACTGAAGTTTTTTTCGTGTGTTTTCTAAATTTTCCAATTTTTTAGAAAATAAATTACAAAAATGGTTTTTGTTAAAAAGAACAGAAAACACAATTTTTAAATCTTTTAAAATTCAAAAACAATACATGCATATACATTTATTTTAATATGAAATCTAGAGTACTAAAATTATCACTGAATCTCACTTTATTCTGCTTCATGCATTCACTTATTCAAGCATTTATTGATCCAACCTCTAAATAAAAAACAATTTTAAAAAACATGTAAGATACCTGAGAGAAATACAAAATTAATGTATAAAAATCTAAGCCCAAAGAAATAATTTTTCTACAAAATGTATATAATGTTTTTGACTACTAAAAAGCTTTAAATTATTAAAATTAAACTTGCACCATATCTGTAGAACCTTAACATAACTTGTCAGCATAATTTATTATTAATGGTGATGGAACTAATATTTCTAAATTGTTCTGTTGTTCATGGAGCAAAACAGATAAGGCAGAGTAAGGTGATTAAGTCAAAAGTCATGAAAATAAAACCTTTGGAAAACTCTGAACTCAGTGGCCAGATAACAGAATCACCTGTGGAACTTATTTTTACTTTAAACAAATAGCACAGTCCCATCCCAGTCCCGAGGAGTTCAAGCCTCAATGATGGGGTCCAGCACATGCATTTTCTAAAAGCTCCAAAGGTTAGTCTGACATGAACCCCAACACTGTGAATCTGGGTTCTAACTAATAGATTTGATGTGCTTGAGCCTGAATTATTCATTGAGAGAACTACAGAAATGTGACTTTGTAAATGGTTACTCACCAGGCTCCCAATGTCTTTCTTATAGTCACTAAGTAAATATGACTTTTCTCACTGGTTGCTTCCTTTGCACCCACACTGAGTTGGCTATTTATCCAAAATTCACCATCTTCCAAAAGAAACTGTAGGATGTAATAAATTTTTTTCTTTAAAAAAGAAAGTAGATATGCTTAATTGCTAGGATATAGTATACCTAGATTTGAATTACTACAATTATAAAACCTATAGAATTTCTAAGGCAATTAAATGTAGCATTTGGCCCTGATGCCCACAAGGTAAAAACAGCAAGGAGGGGTGCTGAATTAATGATGTAGAAGAAGTTACAACTCTATGTTTTGATATAATAGTATAAGATTTTTGAAATGGAACCAAATTTGAAATCTAAAGGAATTTCTGAGGACAGTGACCTCTCCCAAATTAAAAAAAAAAAAAAAAAAAAAAATTCAGCAAAATATATCAATCCTTATCTAAGTTGAATACCCTTAAAAAGTGCCTAATATGTTTCTCCCCCTGCCCCCACAGGAAAGTACAATTATGTTTATAACATAGGGAATAAGTGGAAGTGATTTGGAATTAACTGTATTAACCAAGTTTAACTTAAGGAAATTTTCCAATTGAATGTCACCTATTCTTTTAATCGAATCAAAATTAGGTCCTACTGGTTAGCTGAGATCAAAACATCAGGCTGTGTCTAATCAGCATATCAATATTAGCTAAAATTATGCCTCTGAATGAGGGTAGCTAATAGGTACACAGGGCAGTTTCCTCCCAAAGGATATTTTAAAATATGTCCTGCTTTTCCCAAAGCCAAAGAGGGCTTCGCGCTCTTTGCATATTTCAAAGAAAGTTACAAAATGAGCTGATTTTCACACACAATTTACTCTCCTTATCATCAAATTTTCCTATTAGGGCCTCTGAGGCATTGCTTTAGGAGCTCTGGACTTTAGTCTTCTCTAGAACAAATTAATTATATGAGCTTGGGCACCCTGGACATCAGTTTCCTTATCTGCAAAATGAGAGTTGCAAACTCTCGTTTCTATATTCCTTACAGTTTTATGTCTCTTCAGTCTCAAAATGAGTGAGTTCTCAGTATATTTAACTGACAGAAATCAGTTTTTAAATAACCTCATTAAATTGCTGAACCAAGGCACATTATTTCCCAGATTGTAGGAATGTTACAGCTTTAGAAAAGTGTATTAGGCAACTATTGCTTTTTCTAACGCTGCATAACAAACCAGCCCCAAAATCTGTAGCTTAAACAACATTATTTGCCACCTCACTCACATTGGCTGGGAGTGGTCTGCTTCAGCCCATAGCAGATGTGGGGTGGCTGGGGCAACTTGGCTCTGTTTGTCTCATCCTGAGGCCCTAGTAGGAAAGTAGCAAATACCTAGAGTATGTTCTATTAACACAGAAGTTTGGAAGGTCCCAAAGGGGGATGGTGGAAAGACCACTGCCTCCTAAAACCTCTATTCAAAACTAGCAGATTGTCACTTCCATTAGTCCTGTTAGTCAAAGCTGGTTCATGGCCAAACTTAACCTGAATAAGGCAGGGAAGCAGACTTCTTCCTCTGAGGTGAGGAGTTGGGAAGAGAGTATATACTTACGAAAAAAATTCTAATCTATTACAGTATTAGACAGCCCAAAGAGGAAGGAACTTATGAAGGCAATTATCTAGGTGACTTAATCTGGGGAATAATTATCATTCACTTGCTCAACATTGTGGGGACCTTTCTACATGCCAGCAGGATTCTAGGAATAACAGGACTCGCTGGCAGATTATACATTAAGGATAAGGAATAAAATAAAGAAAGAAAGAAGATAATTCTTAGGTTTTAGGCTTGTAGGGAAGACTCCTGGGGAAGAGCAGTTTTACGGTGGGGATGTATAGAACCTGTTTTGGATTTTGACATGTGCACTGGTCTTCACACTGTAAAAAGTGCTATCACACATATCATGCCCTGTTAATCTAGACCCCGGCAAGGTAGTTTGGATAATAAGCTGTTTTAGTTTTCTATTGCTGCTTTAACAAATTATCACAAATTCAGCACCTTAAAGCAACACAAATTCATTCTCTCATAATTTCGTTGGGTCAGGAGTCCAGGTACTCTGTTCAGTTCTCACAAGCTGAAATCGAGCTGTCAGCTGCATATCCTTATCTGAGGCTTGGCGTCCTCTTCCAAGTCCACTAATTGTTGGCAAAATTCATTTCAGAGTTTTGAAACTCTGCCTCAGAGTGTGGCACAGAGGTCTTTACTTTCTTGCTACCTATTGATCAGGATCACTCTCAGCTTTTAGAACCTGTATGCCCTCACAGAGAGATCACAATATAGCTGTTTGCTTCCTTTCTCCAAGCCAGCAGAAAACTCTCTGACCTATTCTCTCACTGGCTAAGAAAACTCTGCGTTTAAAGGATTCACATGTGATTTGATTAGGCCCAACAAGATAAATCTCCATAATTTAAGGTCAACTGACTTGAGAATTCCATTTCATCTGCAAAGTCCCTTCACAGAAATACCTAGATTCATATTTGACTGAATAAGCAGAGGGTAGGAATCTTGAAGGGACCATCTTTAGAATAATCTGTCTTCTACATAAACCTACTTTGCAGTAACACAACTAAACCTTGGCTGAATCGACCACCATCAAAAAGCCTCTCTGGCCAGGGGTGAGGCTTCTACCTGACCTTAGTCTTGTGATTCAGTCCAGAACTCCTTTTGCCCTACAAGGGCTCCTTTCTTCCTCCGGGAACACTTCCTGCAACAGGGTGACTACCTCCTTCCTATGAACCCCTGACCTATAAATAATACAGCACTCTACAAAATTATAATTGTGTTATTATTTACATCTTCATGCATCATATCTGACATAGCACTGAATAAGCACTTGCTATAGGAATTAACCAAAGCAGAAAATTTTGTTCTGTGGTTGTTTACATCTGATGTTTGCATTTACTATGGAAAGTTTTCATAGCCAGAAAAAAAGCCCAGCATGATGTTAGACCAGAATATGAAAGTGGTGCTAATGTTAATAACATTACTGTGTAAAAAGAGTTTCATTATCAAGTACTTCTGAGAAACAGTGAATTAAACAAAATTAGCAATGCAGAACCTTTCAAGGCCTTTAATATGCTAATGTGCATTATGGAACAACAAAAGGGAGATATAATATACTATTACTTGATATAGAACTCTTTTTCTATAGAGAGTCACATGGTGCCAGCATTCCATAAAACAGTTACCTAGGTAAGACCCTTTCACTTCCTTTCCACTATTCGTGGTCAGGAAGTGTCCCTTGTATCTCTAGTTTTTGTAGGCATAGTTAGAAATAGGATGGGAAATCCCACCTTCCTTGAGGAACTCTGTGTTCTCAAAATGACCAGTGACAAGGCTTTGTTACCAGTATGATGATATCCAATAATAGGTGTGCCTTAAAGAACCAAAGAGAAAAAGCATTAAAACTGAGATTCTTTTGAGGCACCTGGGTGATTCCATCAGTTGAGCATCCAACTCTTGATTTGGGCTCAGGTCATGATCCCAGGGTTGTGGGATCAAGCCCCATGTTGGACTCCACACTAAGCTTGGGGCCTGCTTAAAATTCTCTCTCTCTCTCTCTCTCTCTCTCTCTCTCTCTCTCTCTCTCTCTCCTCTGCCCCTCTCCCCCATTTGTGCTCTCTCTAAAATAAAAATAAATAAATAAAAGTAAAAAACTGAGACCACTTTTAGGTCATAGAATATACATTCTGGAAATGAGTGTGGACAAAATACAAGCTCTAAAACATGTCTTTCACATGAATGAAAAAAGAATATACTGAAATAAAAGGAAGGGGAAAAAAAGGCCTCTAGCATAGACATAAATTCTAATGTCAAGGGACCTGAGAGGGATACCAAAATGAATATTAAATTCATCCAGGAAAACTAACCCAAAAGACCTAAAAATCAAATCTGACATCAACTCCCAAATCTTTATGATAAATCTATGACTGGACATAAGAAAGATAACATGCCTAACTTATACCATGCACATCAGTTCCCAATGCACTTAAAGGAGAACTGGGAATGTACCAAAGGTGACCCCAAATGTACACTAAATGCTAGGCAGCTCTTTTCATTCAGATTTTCAAATTAAGATACATAATCATAACATTATTTTCCTTGATCTAAACAGATGAGTTGAGCAACAAAAACAAAAAAGATAACTTCTTTATTCTTTTTTTTTAATGTTTATTTTTGACACAGAGAGAGAGAGAGAGGGAGAGAGGGAGAGAGAGGGAGAGAGGGAGAGAGAGACAGCATGAGTGGGGGAGGGGCAGAGAGAGGGAGACACAGAATCTGAAGCAGGCTCCAGGCTCTGAGCTGTCAGCACAGAGCCCGATGAGGGGCTCGAACTCATGAACCGTGGGGCTCCAACTCATGACCTCAGCCGAAGCCAGACGCTCAACCGATTGAGCCACCCAGGTGCCCCAAAAGATAACTTGTTTAAATCATTAATATTTCTCCAAATGCCTGTATCTTCCTCCAGTGCTCTTTCAACTTCTCTTCCTCATCATCAGGAAAACATTGCTGATGCCCTGTTGCTACGTTCTACAGAGAAGAAATCCAACTGACCCACATAAGCTTGCTGGAGCTCATGGCAAAAACTCAACTAAGAAATCACTGGAAAATTATCACCACATGGCCAACTCACTGCTGCTGCCAATGGACAAAGCAGCATGTCCTACTGCTTACACGCCCATCCTGGGAGCTTCAGAAAGACCAACACAGAAGTTGTAAGCCTCTTAATCGTTCATATCTAACAATTAGGACCTGGATAGTGGGGGAAGTGAGGAAAGAGTGAGGTTTCTTTCAGGTAAGAACACATTTCCTTCTGCTAGCCCATTTCCTTTTCTACATTCTCTTCCCCCACTCTTCAGTGCATGCTCCAAGGAGTCATCATAGTCCTCCTGAGAACTAAGTTACTTCACTGCTCAGAGGAGATTTAAACACCAAGAGTTTATACAAACATCGTTTTTGTTATTGGCATTCTTCAGCAAACACACTGTGACTGATCTAGAGATAATTACCTTGAAAACAGCCGCTCTAGAGGTGCCTGGGTGGCTCAGTCGGTTGAGCATCTGACTTCGGCTCAGGTCATGATCTCACGGTTTGTGAATTCAAGCCCTGTGTCAGGCTCTGTGCTGACAGCTCAGAGCCTGGAGCCTGCTTCAGATTCTGTGTCTCCCTCTCTCTCTGCCCCTAACCCACTCACATTCTGTCTCTGTCTCTCTCAAAAATAAATAAAAATTGAAAAAAAAAAGAAAACAGCCACTCTAGAAGTGTACACAGAAAAATTATTCTCCTCTATTTTCAAAGAGAGTGATCAAGGAAGTAGTGCATTAAGGTCACAGAAGGTAACCATATTCTCTAATGTGTTCCTGGTAGTAGAATTGCCCTAATCCAAAGTTCTGTATTCTTCGGTTGGTATAATTATCCCTTTATTCAGTGAACACTTTCTCACATGTTTAACATGTGCAAACACTGCCCTAGAAGCTAGAAATACAGTGATAAAGGCCAACATGTCCACGTGGAGAAGTTTAGTAGAGAAACAGACATTTACAGTACAGACTGATTAGAATTATAACAGTAATTCAAAGTATGCGATCATAGAAGCAAAAGAGAAGGAAGCAAAAGGAAGGCATGGTCCAACAAGACAAAGGAGGGGATATTTAGGAAGGGTTTGGAAGGATAAGTAGGAGCAGATATTTATTTACTTAATTGGTTATTATATATCTTGTTCCAAGAAGGATTTAAGGAAATTTCAAAGATTGATACAGTATCAAAGGGTAACAGAAATGCAAAATAAGTTTTTATTCTTTTTAAAAAGTTGAGGAGGGGAGTAAAAGAAAAAGTGGAGAAAACCAGTAGACCCAGGAGGGAAATTAAATGCATGCTATTAGTCTATTTGTGAGATGAGGACCATAAATTTGGTTCCAAGTCTTGCAGCAACCAAGTCAATAAGGAGAATCTATAGATCATATATGGATCATACAGTCACCAAACAGAAATAAAAAATAAGAGCCAACACTTCTCAGGGTAAGCATTTGCAAATCAGTGAAGGGAACTTCACTGGTCTCACGTGTAGAGTAGGAAATGAGAACAGGCGAAGCTACAGAGGTAAGGGGATGCCTGGGCACAAAGACGCTTCAAAGCCACAAGAAATGGATCTATCAAAGGATTTAAGAGGGGTAGATGGTAGACATGGCCAGATTTGTTATTTTAGGAGGCCAGGGCAGTTTCCAGGACAGACTCAAATGATAGTAAGGAAGGAGAGCTGACAGGACTATAGATAAACATATGGGTGTACTGTACCCCTAAGCCTTTGGAGTTTGTGTTTTCCATCTGTATGATGGGAATTTGATCTAGCTTAACCATCCATTTTTTATACAGATACAAAAGTAAAGCCTAATGTGAACTAATTTATCTGATCAGTTTCCTCCACTAGGAGAAGAAAGGGAGAAAAAATTTTAGAACAAATGGGGTAACACACTGTAGCTTGGGGAGGAGTTCATAGCTGCAAGCAGCTGGGGAGATGAAATGAGCACCCCTGTAACAGATTTGGATAAAGATATGGGGGAGGGGATGAGGACAAAGAGAATGGAATGAATCCCAAGACATTTTTTTCTTGGTTCAAAATTTTGCCTAAGGTTTGCCCAATGGAGATGAAAGTCACATATATCACATTCAATCATTCAGTAGCATACACATCAGGGAAAACAATTTTACTGACAGAATGATTTGCTTTGAAAATAACATCTCTATTTCCTGGGTTGTTGTTTTTGTTTTTTTACTCTTAAAAATTCTGGCTCATTGTGAAGCCATTTCTTTTTACTATTTTTGTATCTTTAACATTTTATATTTTTTCCTAGGGCTATTTATCAGTTTTAAAATTTTGAATTCATTTTTAATAAGTGATTCCTCTATAACCTTAAATTCAAAGAAAAGGGAAGATAAATAAGGTAAAAAGAGACAATTGTGGTAGAAGATAATGATGACAGCTAATATTTATTGAGCACCTATTAGGTATCAAGAACTCTTCTTAACAGTTTTGCATTATAATTTAATTTTCATAACAACTCTAGGAGGCAACTACTATTGAAAGCACCATTTTACAGATGAGGAAACTGAAGCATGGAAAACTGAAGGACCTTACCCTATGGTCAGTCCTTTTCATTTGTCACCAAAATCATACCTACACTGGAGGAATTTCACCAGAAAAAGTCAATGTGCTTGTTCCCAATAAAATGAATTATATTTGACATTCTCAAGTGTCCTCCTACCCTAATTAATAACAAATTATCATATTAATAATGCATTTAATTTATTTTCATATTTCATCCTCACAAGAACCCTGTGAGGGTGACTGGGAAAAAGTGAGAAAACAGGAACCATAGAAAAAGAGACAAAGTAGGAATGGAACAGATCTTCTGACTTCGATTCTGTGTTGTTTCTAATGTATAAGTCATTATTCCTAAAGGTATTAGCTACTTCTGGTTTCTTTCTGATTTATTCTAATACCTTAATAGCTACAAGTGGCCCCTATCAAAATGAGTGGTTATCATTCCCTGTAGACACAGAATGTACAGCCGACTAACTTACAAAAACAATATTAATTTCCTTCACTACACAAAAACTCCACAAAAAAAATCTCCAGAAAAAGTAATCATGAAAATATACAAAGATCAGAAACTTAAAGAAAAACCACTAAGGAAGAGTTTAATGATGCTTCGATTTTGATTTTATGTTGCCATTACAAATGATGCTATTGCTGCCATATATAGAAATCTGTGCATCCACCAGGAAGGGAAATTTGACAGTATCTCTCAAAATTACAATATACACACCCATTGTCCCAGAAAGGTTACATCTGGGATTTCCTCCTAAAGATATACTCTCACATGGGTGCAAAAATTATTTAAATACAGATATTCATTGCAGTACTGCTTTGAATAGAAAGTGATGGAAATAACCAGATAATAGAGAATAGGTCAAATTAATTATAATACATCCAAACAACTGAATACAGGCAAAAGAAAAGAAAAAGAAAAAGGCAATTGTACATGTACCAATAAGGTAAGACCTGTCCCCAAGATATGTTAAGTGAAAAAGCAACATGTGGGACAATATGCATTGTATGCTACCAGCCTTGTTAAGAAAGAAAAGGAAAAAGACAAAGAAAAATATAGAAAAAGCAGAAGAAGAACAAAAAGAGAAGAAGAAATGTATGACATGCTTGTATATGAATAAAGAACTCTGGAAGGACACACAAGAAAGGAATAGCAGGGTTGCCTCTGAAAGGCTAACAGGCAGAAGTAGGAAGGAGACTCATACTTAAATACCTATATCGATTTGGGTTGTCCACGAAGAAGCTGCCCACATGAAATCAGAAGCACGAGAGAGAACATCTGTGAAAGAGAGAAGGGAGAGTAGGCAAGGAGAACATTCTGACTGGATACCAACTTGACAGGCGTGAAAAGAGGGAAGAAAAGAAGGAGGTTAAGATAGGAGAAGCCCAGGACTCCAGTGCAGCTCTGAGAAATTTCTAGCCAGGCCATGTTTTATCTTTTCTTTGTGCCTTCCAATTAAAAAAAAATTATGGTGAAGATGTAGCACATTTTTTTGTCTTGAATTGTTTTTTTTTTTTTTCAAAGAAACTCCACCAAATAGTACAAAAACTATCTAGCTAATTCAAAAGTGTTTTATACCCCCTCTCATTTTTTTTCAATGACTCTGGTAACTCCAGAAGTATGAGCCAAGAACAGGCTCTGTATTCACTCCCTTAAAGTTCACAATGAATTAGACATTGAAGTTGTTCTGTGTCTTCAGGAGGCTCTCTCATAACAGATGAACTCCATAATATGAGATCAACATGAATGTGTTTCTAAAGAAAGAGCAGAGAAGCACAGGAATGCAAAGCAAGATTACAGACCTTTCTCCCTAACACCAAGCCCACACACTGTCCTCAATGTCTACAGACATAGTGTTTGTGTAATAGGAGCTCCAATGAACTTCTATTCTGTCATAAAAGAATTATCTGTCTGCACGTTTTACCCTGCTGTTTAGCGTGTGAGTTCTCTTAAGACTGAAGAACTGCTGGCTTTATCTATTTGCTCCATCTCTACAGCATCAAACACAATACCACACAATTATATGAATGTTGGCGTTTACTGAGCACCTACAATTATCAGGCACTGCACTGTTTTAGGAATCCATACATAATATCTTATTTAATCTTCACAATAGCCAACGAAATATGAATGATAGCTATCCCATTTACAGAAAAGGCACTAGAGCCCCAGGAAGGTTAACTAACTTGCCCAAGATCACACAGCTGGGAACTGTTGAAGTCCATATGCTAACTATGTTAGTCAGCATGTAGTCAGTATTTGCAGTTAAGTACCCAAGTATTACAGCTCGTGAGTTGGCAGGCTATAAGCCATAGGTCATATATGACCCACTGCTATTTTTGTATAGCCTGCAAGCTAAGAATGGCTTTGACATTTTTAAGTGAGCTAGTGAAAAAAAAAATAAAAGTACTATTTTGTCACACGTGAGAATTATATGAAATTCAAATTTCAGGGCACTTTATCATAACACAGCCTCTCTCATTCATTTACTTAGTGTCTATGACTGCTTTCACACTACAACAGCAAAGTAGTTGCAACAGAAACTATCCGGCCCTTCACAGAAAAAGCTTGCAGACTGTTGCTACAGAGGATGTCCCAGTATATCCTCAGAACTATCCACAGTGTTGGGCTTGTAGGGCTTAGACCTACTGAGTTAAGACTCCCCAAGGGTGAGGGCCAAGAATCTATGTTTTAAAATTTTCCCCAAGGTGATCCAAATGATCAGCCACATTTGGGAACCTCAGCCAGGAAGTACTTTGGCCTCAGGCAGTTACTCCTCAGGACCCTTTTACTCATGCTGAGTGAAAAAGAGTGGGTGAGGCAAGGAAGACCCCTCCATGCTCCAGAACAAACTCCCCTCCAATCTTTGACAAGACAGAAACTGGGAAAAATGAAAGCACTCAGGAATCAACAGGATTAAGAAGAGACAAGCCCCTTTTCTCTTCTTGCACACAGTTCATTAGAAACATTTCCAAAGGGGGAGGAAATGACTATGTTGAAGGATCTACATGTCAAGTTCAAGGGTAATGTGTGCAACCTGCTTGTCTGTTTTTTCAGATAAGCTTTGTCAGTTTAGCACAGTGCAGCTGACAGACTGCCTTAGCACTCCACCCTCTCCTACTAAAAACAACATTGATAAGGCCCAAGAACCTGCTTCAAGCCAGCATCTCTAAATGAATATCATCCCAAACTCCTATGCCCACTCCTCAGACTTTGCTAGCTGGCTTCCACTTCCATCCCCACACTGAAATTAAGCCCATAAAGCTAACCAAAGATGTCCTTGTTGCTAAATCCAAGAGCCCACTTTCAACCTTTACTTTCCTCTGGAATGCTTGATAACCTACCTCCTTCGTACTTCTAGGGTTTCTGCTCACATCACTCTTGGTTTTTCTCTCACCTCTGTAGCCATGTCTACTTGGCCTCTTTTGAAAAACTTCACCCTGTTTAAATAATGATGCACCCCAGGATCCATAACAGAAAACTTTTCTTTTCCCAATAGACATCCTGAGTGATATGTGACTCAACTCTGGCCTACAGTTTTAAAATCTCTTTCTCCAGCCTGGGTTTTACTCCTGAGTGGTTTTACTCCTCTCCAGCCTGGGTTTATGCAGCAGTGGTTAGAGAGAGGGCTCTAAAACCAGAACCCTCCTGGTTCTGCTTCTTACTCACTATGTGACCTTAACAAGTCCTTAACCTCTGTGTCTCTGACTCTTCCTCTGTAAGATAAAAATAACAATTATTTGCATATCACAAAATCGCTGTGAGGACATGAGTTTTTGGCAATGGTTTTCAACAGGGGGGCGATTTTACCCCCACCACTCATATGGCATTTGGCAATGTCTGGAGATCATTCTGGTTTTAACAACTGGTGGGTGCTATTGGCATTTGGTGGGTAGAGTCTAGGAATGCTATTTAAACACTGTACAATGGGGGTGACTGGGTGGCTCAGCCAGTTAAGCGGCCAACTTTGGCTCAGGTCATGATCTCACAATCTCTAGGTTCGAGCCCTGCATCAGGACATACTGGGACATCCTCTGTCAGCACAGAGCCCGCTTCAGATCCTCTGTCCCCCACCCCCTTCCCCCCCCCTCAAAAACAAATAAATATTTTAAAAAGTAATAAACATCATACAATGAACAAGACAGCCTCCACAACGAGTTATCTGGCCCAAAATGTCAACAGTGCTGAGATTGAGAAAGCCTAGTTTACAGATACAGATTTCATTAGAAAAATATCCAGTAAGTACTATGTATGCCTTAGTCATTGTTACTATATCCAACTGTAGTAGGCATTTCTATTTGAATGTCCAACAGCACATCAGACATAGCATGGGCAAAACTAAACTCATTACTGTCCCACTCACTCTTTTTTTAAAATTGTTTTTAATGTTTATTTGTGAGAGAGACAGAGCACAAGCCAGAGGAGGGGCAGAGAGAGAGGGAGACACAGAATCTGAAGCAGGCTCCAGGCTCTGAGCTGTCAGCACAGAGCCCTACGTGAGGCTTGAACTCATTAACCCTGAGATCATGACCTAAGCCAAGGTCAGACGCTTAACCAACTAAGCAACCCAGGCACCCTTCTCCCACGCACTCGTAATGCATCTACTGTTGGGGACCCTTCTCTGTGCCTGGCACAACTGTCCATCCAGATAGGAATCATCCTCAATTCGTTATTCTCTCTCTCACTCTGATCCTAATTGGCCACAAAAATCCTACGGATTTTACCACCTATAAAATAGGTCTAAATCCATCCCAGTTTTGTCCTTTACCAAAATCATTGCCTTGACTCAGACATCGGTCATTTTCACTCAGATACAGCTATACTTTTCTCCCTCTCCACAGGCCACATGCTCTCCAGTCCATCTCCAAACAGCAGCCAGAACAATCTTTAAAGATTCCTAAACATCCTAAACAGATTCCTACCCCTAACGTTTACAGGGCTAGGACAATAACAAATGGAGGTCTGCAGTCCACTGCTATTCCATTTCATTCTCACCCTAGCTCCCTTCTTCACTGGGAGCTCCATGCCATGTATGCATGTGCGCGCGCACGCGCGCGCACACACACACACACACACAAAATAGTACTGGGGCCACCCCTCAGGTCTGGACACTCATGGGGGTGTGGAGTCACCTCTGAAGTAGGCTCAGTGAAATTTTAGCTATAATTTTAGGGTCCAGGATAAACAGAATGTGATCCAGAATAGGGAGAAACCAAGTCTAGATGGGCATGTCCCCTTGTCCCACAGACTCTTCCCTCTGGGAGTAGTGTGGCCACAAGAACTAGAGTAAGATCCTCTAACAAAGCCATTGCACGTGGTTATGTGGTTTGTTCCCTACACAAGGATGGTGTTGAAACCCAGAACACTTTCTACTAACCAAGCTGTGAACACTGGTAAAGAACTGTGTCCCTGGAGGAGAGGCGCAGGTGGTATAATTTCATATAAAAGTGCCCTGAAGTCTGCTATCTTTAGCATAGCACACACATTTTACAATGTGGCCTCAGCCCACCTCTCCAAGCTCATCTGTAGCCACTCCCCTATCCTGTACTCTAAGCTCCAGTTAAACTGACCCCTCAATTCTTTCACCTGTGCCATGTTCTCCTTATCTCCAAGTCTTTGTGCATACTGTCTCCAAGCCTGTCCCACCCTGGCCTTACTTACCTCTAAGATCCAGCTCAGGGGTGACCTCTGCTGAGTAGACAGTCCCTAATCTAGTTCCATGCCCCCCCAATTATGTCTTCTATTTCTCACATTGTTTTATATTTTGTTTCTCCCACTAAAGAGTAATTTCTTGAGAGCAGAGATTTTGCCTTAATCATCTCTGATGCCTAGGTTGGTGTCTTGCCTAAGAGGAGATTCTTAATAAATATTTTGAATATAAATAAATGCACATATCTGAATGCATCGTCATACTTTGATAATTCTGATAATAATAAATAATAAAGTAAATAAATAATAAAATGAATAATAAAATAAAAAATAATAATGGCGGCAACATATATTGGATCCTTACTTTTCCAAGTACTGTTTTAAGTTTTTTTAATATAGTAACTTAATTAATCATTATCACATTATATAGGCACTAAGTTTTTTACAAACTGGGGCACAGGAATGATGGGTTATTTACCCGAGTTCAAACAGCTGGTAAGAAGAAAAGCAGAACCTTAACCCTCAGGTTTATCCCTCTCAGAGCCCATCCTTTTAATCAATGATGAGTATTTTCAACAAATTATTTTAAATCAGTGTACTCTGTAGAAATAAAGAAGGAAATAAGAAGCCTCCTTATTTCCTCTCAGAAGGGATCTAAGCTTCCCTTTACATGGTCAGTTGGCTTGGCCATGCACAGTCAATGCAGACAGCTGTGTAACAGAGGCTGACAAACAGGACTACAAAATGAGGCAAGAACACAGTCCTCTTCTCCCAACACAACAACAGCATCATCGCTGTAACTATTTAAAAAAAAAAACAAACAAATCCTTCAGATTGGGCAAGAGCCAACCAAACACCACGTATCTGGAGAAATGTCAATCTAAAACCTAGGAGAGTGGGACCCGATGCCACCATCTACTTCATAAGCAGGAGAATGTTTAAACTCCAAGGATGCAATGAATAACATGAGTTAAACTTTCCCTCATAGGAGTTGGGAAAAGGCCAAAAAGGAAAAGAAGCAGGCAAAAATGATAAATTGTGCTCAATTTTAATAAATTTCCAATTCTGCTTAGAGCCTTTAAGGCAGAAACCATCTGCATGCCTTTGAGGAAGGGGCTGGTACAGGGAGCAGAACCCAGTCTCACAGGTAAGCCAGTGTGGCTCCAGCCCTGGGTCTGGGAACTGTGTGAAGGATGCTACTTCTATTTCCTTCCCTGTCAATGTCCATCAGCCATCCAGGATCTGCTCTGACTTGTTGTTTTCAGTAGAAATGATGATTAATCTCTGCTGATTTGTTCCCATCTTTTCTTTTCCTGGTCTCAGCAACCAAGGAAAACCAGAGAGTGCTGTGCCCTTGTATATATGCATCTGCTGGCCTTGTGAACTCCATCTGTGGCTTCCCAGTCTGGAAACAGAGATGAACCTTACACGCAGCTTTGGAAACAGTAATCAAACAGAAACTAATCAACTTACCCATCTTGGGAAAGGGCCCCAGGGTATCACCCCCACCTACCCTCCTTCCCCACACCTAGGTTTTTTCCTCCTTCTTCAGTGGCCCCACAAATAAATAACATGAGACTTACTCTTAAGCACCTGTGGTGCCTGGGTGAACTGTTAATTATGAAATTTGGATATACCATCTGGGTTAACATTTGGCTGAGGACAGCTGAAGCTCTCAGTGCTTCTGAGAAAAACTATGAATATTTCTTCTATTAATTATTATACTATTTTCCCCAGCTGGCATTTCCTTGTCTGTCCTCTCTGCCTATTCAAATCCTAGCACTCCATGGTCCCGCCAAGCCCTTCCTTCCCCAGTCTGCCTGCTCTGATTCCCAGCCCACATTATGAATCCCAGTTGCAGCTTCAGTCAGCATCCAAAAGTTTATTCCTTAAATGTCTCCTAATTGTTTCACCTGTATTAGTTCAGACTCGTGAATGCTGTGGCCATGTAGTACATCATATCCTTTTTTACATCTCATCATCCACTGTACATGGAATAAATATCCCTTTAGCACTGAATTTCACATATATTTCAGGGCATTAACACCACTGAATTATCACTCTCTTAAAGGAAGGAACTACAACTTGTTGGAGTCCCAGTACCAACCAAATTGTCTGACTTTGTAACAGATACTCAATGATTTGAAGATGAAAAAAGCCTGCATAAATATTCCAAAGACCCAGAATGTGTTTTTCAGCTGTATTATGCAATGTTATAGCTGGAAAGACTTTTAGAATCATCTTGTCTTGTATTTTTACAGAAGAGGAAACTGAGGTCCAAAGAAGCCAGGTGATTTTCCCAGACTCAAGAGCCAGTCAGAGGTAGAGATTATACCAGATATTTCTATCACAGGGCCTAGAAATGAGGTCTTCCTTTTGTCTGCTTTATACTCCGTCTGAGCAAAAGCATACCCACACCTCAGTCCTTTTGCTATACTTGGGCACGTCATTCTTGGCTTCCTGATCCCCAACTGCCCTCCCTTGACCAGCTAATCACAATTACACACACAGACTTAACCACAGGTTATTGGATCCTTTGAATGCCCTCTCATGATTATGGTTTTCCTCCAGAATCTATAACCAGAATGTCTCCCCAAGACCCAAGGGCATCCTTTCAAAAATTATCCAAAAGTTGGGCTTGGTTGTATATTTGTTTCTCCCAAACTGTAATTGTTCCTTTGGTCTTTGATTTGCTCAGACATCATTATGCAGTTACCATTACACTTGTAGCCCGAAGAGCTGGCCACACAACTCTCCTTAGAACAGCTGCCAAGTGCGCCAGTGGTGCTATTTTCTAGGCTGAGAAGAGCAGGGTAACATTTCTCTCCTTCAGGAACTAGAAATGCTTTCTTTCTCTCTTTTTTTTAAGCTTGAGGTAAAAGGGTTTCCTCACATTTAAATGAGTACCAAAACCAGACCCCTTCAGCCAGGATGCTATCACATTCACAGGAGCTGCCATGTCCCTTGCTTCTCCATTTATGAGAATCAGAGGTTCAATGGACGCTGTCTGTGTGAGTGCCTCCTGACATATCAAATATTTGGTGGGGTGTCAATTTAACCTCTTGCTTTCTGATGCTCCTCTTTTTAGAGCATAAACTGTAGAAACTATTCTCTAAGAGTATTGTTTGAATCTTCCATCAACTCTGAGTGAAATGCTGATAGAGGCATTCTCAAGAAAGAGGCAAAAATGGCACATGCCTTCCCAAACGTAAGTAATGACCTAAGCCTTCTGACAGGACTGGTTGTTGGCAAAATCACAAGGTTCACCCTTCCCGTGATAGGCATCCCCCTACTCTGGGGGGGGGGGGCTCCCTCCATCCCAGGTGCTAACAGCAGCAGCCCCATGGACATCTGTGGTTCCTCAATGTGCTCTTTACCATAATGCTTTCCACCGGGAAAGACCCCTAACAGTGAACATATCTATCTGCCCCTTCCTCATTCTCTAAATCAAATTTCATCTGTGTCACCCCCTGAAGGTCCTGATTTCTCATAAAAATAACCACATTAAGTTATGTAATCTTGAGGAGTTTCCTTAAGCCTCTCTGCATCCCAGTTTCATCATTCATCATTCATCTCTGCATCAAGAAGAAGGTGGGTTAAATTCTCTCAAAGCCTCTTTATGTTCTATATGAATCTATCATTTAACCATGGCAAGAGGCAAGGGCACAGGAGCTGATTAATAGAACTCGCACACTGTACTTGCTCTGGGTGCATATTTTAATAAGTACCTTCTAGAAATGTCTTTAAGTGAGGGCAATTTCAGGCCCTGTGGCAGATCAATGACAGAGGTGTTACTGACCAGACTTTTTGGCATCATTTTCAGAGATACTGTGACATGACAGAAAGAGCCTGAATCTGATGTCACAAAAATCTGGATCTGAATGCAACTCAACCACTTACAAGCAGAGTGACCTTGGGCAATTTACCTCAGCTCACTGAAAGTCAATTTGGTTAACTATAAAATATCATAATACTTTCTCAAAGAGATGTTGTTGTTGCTGCTATAATGAAGAATAAGATAAGAAAATGTATAAAACCTCCAAACAATATCTGGCATATGAAACATATTCAGTAAACATTAATCCTTTTTTCATTGTTACTTTACCCAAATTTACTCTGCATATGCAAAAACTCCAAACTACTTCTTTTGACTAATCCAAACTATGAATCTTTCCATTTTCTAGAATGAGGCATGAATTATTAATGTAGTAAAAATAATACCACTCTACTGATGAGAAAAAAGTAACTGAAAATGACATATAAGAGACATAATTCAATCCTTCCACAGTTATCCCTTCTATATTATTTCAGAGGTCTGGCTCCAAATTTTCACTGAGTCAGGAGGCCAGATTAGCTGGCCTGACCCCAGAATGTGCTCAATTTGCAACTATCTAAATATATGAAACTCAAAAATGTCCTCTTCCTTAACTGTAATGTGTGGGGGGAGGGACACACAAAGCAAGGCTTCTTAAACATGGATACAGCATCTGCCTCCCCCAGCTAGCATCGAACCAAGGCCTAGAAGATAAATATTGCCTCATTTTCTCAGGAAAAAGTCCAAAACCACCACCATCCTCCTTCCCCTGTAGGCATTTCCCTTTCTCATTATGTTTCTAACAGGGAAATTGGAGTGCACAGTCCAGTGAGTCATCACTTGATCAAATATGGCTCCAGCTGTGAGGAAGCTGAGGAGAGTATTCTCAGCATGGACATGGTTGGACTGAATTGGCCTAAAAGGCCCAGATATCTTGGGAATTGGGATTGCAGGCCCTCAAACCCACAGTGGTAAACTTTGGGAAAAATTAGCATGTTACTCTATCACCACAACAGTAGAGGAGGCTGCCAGAAACCAGTTACAGGGGCAGAATCATTCTGTTGCTCTCAGAAGTCAAGTTGCGTGCACACTGGGACATGACCTTCAAGTAGGCCACACTGTCTTAGGTACCCTCCCCTCCCTTAGTCTCATGTACATCATACTTGTCACCACACATCTCAGAGTCTCCTTTCTCAATAACCTCTTTCTCCACCTATCTCTAAACTTCAATTCCCTAACACTCCTAAGGTATATGGAAGTAAAAACATTTGGACATTTAAACCAATTTAAATATGAATAACTAATTCTTATTAACCCAACTGGTAGAATTTAAGACAAAGGGACAAAGTTAAGATTTAGTGAGGGGTGAGAGGTTCTGAGAAAATGGTCTCCTCCCTTAGTGGCTTTAATTTACCTATGTCAATAGCCAGCTTCACTGACACAATCTCAGAGTCAAAATTCCCTGAAATACTTTTGGAGTGAAAGCAGATGAGGAGGGGATGGGTTATAGCTAAAGAAACTCTGGTCTCAAATGGTAGTATGGTCAACCTGAAGAGCTACATGATAAAATAAACTTTAGAAGGTGTTTTGTTGCTGTTGTTGTTTTTGGGTTTCGGGGGGGTGTATCTAGGACACCATGAGGTCTGGGGGAAAAAAAAGTACTTAGTGGCAGAGTGGTCACAGACTTGTCAGAAGTTGAGCATTTCTAAGTGTTAAAGAATCCAAAAAGATTGGTTACATCAAAGTTCACATGGGCATATGCCCTAAAATTTTCCATGAGTGGCAATCTTTTTTAATTTTAATTTTTTAAATTTTACATCCAAATTAATTAGCATATAGTGAAACAGTGATTTCAGGAGATTCCTTAGTGCCCCTTACCCATTTAGCCCATCCCCCCTCCCACAATCCCTCCCATAACCCTCAGTTTGTTCTCCATATTTATGAGTCTCTTCTGTTTTGTCCCCTCCCTGTTTTTATATTATTTTTGTTTCCCTTCCCTTATGTTCATCTTTTTTGTCTCTTAAAGTCCTCATATGAGTGAAGTCATATGATTTTTGTCTTTCTCTGACTAATTTCACTTGGCATAACACCCTCCAGTTCCATTCATGTAGTTGCAAATGGCAAAATTTCATTCTTTTTGATTGCCAAGTAATACTCCATTGTATGTATGTGTGTGTATGTGTGTATACACACATACATATATATATATACATATATATATATATCACATATATATATCATATATATATGTATATATATATCATATATATATATGTATCATATATATATATATATATCTCACATCTTCTTTATCCATTCATCCATCGATGGACATTTGGGTTCTTTCCATACTTTGGCTATTGTTGATAGTGCTGCTATAAACATGGGGGTGCATGTGTCCCTTTGAAACAGCACACCTGTATCCCTTGGATAAATGCCTAGTAGTACAATTGCTGGGTCGTAGGGTAGTTCTATTTTTTAGTTTTTTGAGGAACCTCCATACTGTTTTCCAGAGTGGCTGCACCAGTTTGCATTCCCACCAACAATGCAAAAGAGATCCTCTTTCTCCGCATCCTCGCCAACATCTGTTGTTGCCTGAATTGTTACACCTGACAGGTGTAAGGTGGCATCTCATTGTGGTTTTTATTTGTATTTTCCTGATGATGAGTGATGTTGAGCATTTATTCATGTGTCCGTTGGCCATCTGGATGTCTTCTTTGGAGAGGTCTTTTGCCCATTTCTTCACTGGATTATTTGTTTTTTAGGTGTTGAATTTGATAAGTTGTTTATAGATTTTGGATACTAACCCTTTATCTGATATGTCACTTGCAAATATCTTTTCCCATTCTGTCAGTTGCCTTTTAGTTTTGCTGATTGCTTCTTTCGCTGTGCAGAAGCTTTTTTATTTTGATGAGGTCCCAGTAGTTAATTTTTGCATCTTTTTTTTTCTTTTTAGTGAGTGGCAGTCCTTAAGACTTATGTTAACAAAATACCTAGGCCTCCTTTTATGAGATAGGAAATAAGCAAGAATGGCTGAAATGAAAGTAGTTGAGGCTCAAACTTATGCGTGTATTTGTACATGCTTACCTGTGTGTGTATGTATGCATATGCATATATATGTGTGTGTGTGTGTGACATATAAATGTCTTTGTATATATTTATATGCATGTGTATACATGTGTGTATATACCTATATGTATACTATATGTGTATATATAAGTATGGTGTATATATTGAAGTGTGTTGATATGCGTGTATGTGTGTGTATATATATATATATATATATATATATATATATAAGCACATGTGTATATATATATGTGTGTGTATAGATCTATATATTTAGGTAGAAAAAGATATATAGATGTGTGATACTACTGACAAAAAATTCAATAGCAACCTGTAAACAAGATTTCCATTCTGAAGTAATTCTGCCTGAGCGAGGATTAAACCCTAGTTACCACCACTGTCAGCCTTTCAATTTCAAAGAAACTATTACCCATTTCCTAATTTTTATAAAGACATATTCCCAAGTCTTGTTTAGGCATCCTTGTACAGCTCTGACTCGCTGTTCTTTCAGGATGTTCAGAATAATCTGATTATTGGAATGCACGTGATAAGGTCAGCTGCCTCTTTCACCCTTACCCCAAAGGTATTTGTACTTTAACAGGTGAAGGCCAAGATTTTGTTTGTTTTGCTTTGTTTTGTTTTTTCAAGATGGTAGATTGACCATAGTAGAATATAGAAGTATGCCTCCTCTCCCTTCAAGGCTGCTATTAAATAGTTAATCAATGATAAAAGATGAGTTTTCTTTAAAAGTGAATAAATCCCTAACAATGGAGAAAAAAAGAGAGAGACTCTGCAAATTCCTTGAAGATGAAAAGTACATGGAAGCACTGTTTTTCAGAAACACAGGAGGAAGCCACATCCTGGAATATATGCAGAAAGAGGCTATAGAGGAGTGACTTCCCCAGGGTTTTAGGAAAAGTTATTTTGATCCTATTGTTCTCCATTTATTCCAACTATAAATAAACTGTAATAGGAAAATAAAGACATTTTTATACAAAAAAAAAAGTTTACCTCCTGCATACCCTTCTTGAGAAGTAACTTGAAGACAGATACACTCCAACAAAGTAAGTGTGAAATCCAAGAAAGAAAAAGCCTTGAGCTATAACAATCTCTGGGAATGACTCAAAGTCCAATAAAAATGAATCAGAGGTTGACAGCACCATAGACAACACATAAAGCAATTGCTCGAAATTAGAACAGACACTCAGTGGGCTCCATGGCTAACTTTATAAGCAAGAGAAAGGAATTGATCCCATTCAAGAGATGCAATGAACATGAAGCTGTAAGATCATAAATAATATGGTGCAGAAGGCTACATTTCTTCTTTCCAGTAATTAGAAATTGTAGAAGAAAACTTGCTCGAAAAAGTCATTGTCTAAATATGAAACAAACTAAAATGTGACACAACTGGAGTGTTTGAAAGAGTTTAAGGAATTCCTTTGACTCTGGTCAAGGGACATAAAGAGGAAAGGAGGACATGATATTTCTTTAAAGTATAATGAACAGTATTCAGATAAGCCTAATAATACATGCAATTTCAATGGACTTCAAATTTGAGAATGTGCACCTAAAGTAGAGATCTCTAGGAAAAATATCCTTTCTATATAGAATGGGCATTCCAAGCAACTGTCACCCAATAAAGAGATATTTTCCCCTTGATCACGAGGACTTTCCCCTAGATTAGTTGCTGCCTTTGGGTCTTAAGCAAGATGAAGCAATTTTTTTCTAATCAGTGCAGTAGTTTGAGTTTAGGCATACACTGTGATTTAGGCATAAATAAATACATGGTTTTTACTGTTATGACTTGAGAGAATGACAAAGTTACTTGTGAACAGCCACCTTAGCCAAAGAAAGACTAGTCATTCCTCTGACACTCTGAAATGGCTCCATAAAGGAAAGAGCCTTTTGTTCTTTCTTTAGGGTGGCCTAATGTTACAGGGTAGGACCTTCTGACTAACACTGTAGATGTACCTCCTGGATCCTGCTGGCAGAACTGTAGTTACATTCTTTGTGGTCCCAACAGCCACTCGGAAAACACTCAGCTAACCCTTCTCCATGTCCAGAATGTGCCATGCTCCGCCAGGAGTGAATGAAATCTCTTCTTCCCTCGCCCTGGCTCCAAGGGTGACAGCATTGGCATATTGGTTGAATCTAGTACCATACCAGTCTATTTTAAAAAGAAGAACCTGATCCCACATCTGGAATCTGAAAATTGGCTTTTAACTTGACTAACAAAACTTAGAAGAATTGTAATTCCTCAACAGAACATAAATGCTATCACCCTAATCAATGTCTATTTAAGCAATAGTTGATAGAGGGCTGTGAGGGCTGTGGGGATCAGTAAGCAGTCAGGGGGGCGATAGAGTAGTGTGCTTACACCCTCACATGACTAGTGGAGGGTTTAGAAATGTGCTAACTTCCTGACCTACGAATGAGGAGCTATTTGGCAATACTCAGAGAACAGAACCTAGCACCTGTACACGTGAACATGATGAGCTTCCGGGGTAGGAAGAAGGTCAGGAGGAAGAGAAGCCTGGTATGGCAGAATGAGCACAAATATTACTACTAATGGTAACTCAGTTCAATACTGACTCCACAGTCTACTGGATGTGAGACCACAGGAATAACTTAAGTTTACTGAGACTCATTTTCTCCTCCTATAAAATGGTATGTATACCTCTCCTTCTATAAAATGGTATGTAACACAAAGTTCCTATCATTGAGAGGTCGCTCATATATGACGCTTGCTTTCCTTCACTGCAAATATTTCATGCATGACACTTCTTCTTAAAATCCATCCTGAAGAAGTGAGTTCATTATAAATCTCCATTAGTTATATCAAGGAATATGAGGTAAAAGGCAGTCACTCCCTCTTACCTTCCATCATTTTTCATCAGCTACCTCACATTACCTTCCTAACATTAAAAAAATACATATAGTATCTTGATTTCTGAGATCTTTACGTAAATGCTCAAGATAAAGCAGGTACATTTTGCTGAACATCCTGTGGTTGAGCAAGGTATCTGACAGGTGACATTGTTAACAGACTAATAACTGAGGCAGGTGCCCTCGGCCTGAGTCAGCTTTGCCTCTCCACCATTCCATTCACTGCCACCCTTGTCTGCTGTGGCTTTGGAGTTTGCAGAAGGAGCTGCCTTTTATCAATATCTATAAAGTGCTAGAACCACAGAGCCCTTCAGATACTGACTTGTCTTTGGACTTAGAAATTCCACCTTTAAAAATGTTCCCTACAGGGGGTTCCTGGGTGGCTCAGTCGGTTAAGCATCCAACTTCGGCCCAGGTCATGATCTCTAGGTTCGTGCGTTCAAGCCCCGTGTCAGGCTCTGTGCTGATGCCTCAGAGCCTGGAGCCTGCTTCAGTTTCTGTGTCTCCCTCTCTCTCTGCCCCTCCCTAGCTCACTCTCTCTCTCTCTCTCTCTCTCTCTGTCAAAAATAAATAAACTTTTAAAAAGAAAATTTAAAAAAATGTTCCCTACAAATGTTTCCCATAACCACCTTGTTATTATTAGGTTGAAAGGGAAAGAGTTTTCCACTGGTCAGTCTCTTCCTCTGTGTGTGTACTTTTTGGTAAAAATTCTGAAATTTTCCCTTAAAAATCTTAAAAATCATGTTATTTTTTTTTCTTTTTTCTTTAAATGTCATGGCCAAGAATTACTTCCTGGTGGTTTATTGTGGAAAACTCAGATAATCTGTCTACTTAATGTCACTACACTTGACTATTTGTGCCAATTAACGAGGTTCAATAAGAACACACTATGATAGGGACTACCTAGCAAGTTGAGTGCACACTCCTTCACCCTCAGATAGCACATGCAGAGTTTAACTAAACAGCAGCACTCCCCCAACTAACAAGGCAGGAATTTTTTATTTTAACCCCCGAGAAGAACAAATAGGCCTCAACCATAAAGCTGATGTCTGAAAAGAAATTAACCATATTTGTTTATACAAATAATGCCAAGACTCCAGAGTCTTATCACCTGGCATACAAAACCAGGCCACATTAACATTTCTAGCTTCTCTTAATTTTCATAGACACAGTCAGTTCCTTTATCACCATTTAATATCCCCCACCCACTGCTACCTCCAGGATCTCTGGAAGCTTCCAGGAGTATCTCCTAGTACTCAGAGTTTCCTCAGGCCAACACTCTAATTTAGGCCATTGAGCTTTTTCAGGGCACTGTCTACACCTAACCATCACAGAGGGCCAGCCCACTGCATGCCCAACCATAGCTGCTCTATTTCAGACCACTGTTCCTCCTTTGGGATGCTGCTGTCACTATTCTCTCCTACTGATATTGATTCTTGAAAGGGCAACCAAGTACAGCCATGGAAGTTGTATATGCGTACTTAAGTCTATGGGAAAGAAAATCCCTGAAATTGTGCAGTACACAACCTGCACAATCATACATGATAGCCCTGGCGCTAATCTAAACCCTTAGTTCTCACCTCTTACTACTTGGAGAAAAACAGCTTCCCACTCATTAACTCCCATTTCATGACATTCATGCACAGCTGGCAGAACCCAGAATGATAACTACTTTAGTGTGTATACATATACCATTCAAATAAAGGTGGGGGTTGGGAGGGGCACCAAAGTGGCTTAGTCAGTTAAGCATCAGACTTCAGCTCAGGTCATGATCTCATGGTTCATGAGTTCAAGCCCTGCATCTGCATCAGGCTCTCTGCTGTGAGTACAGAGGCTGGAGCCTGCTTCAGATTTTGTGTCTCCCTCTCTCCCTCTCCCCTGATAGTGTGTTCCCTCCATCTCCCTCCCTCCCTCCCCTTCTCTCTCTCTTTCCCAAACATTTAAAAAGTACTAAAAACTAATTAATTAATTAATTTTTAAATAAAAATTTTAATTAATTAATTATAATTATTATATAAATTATATAATTTATTATATATAATATAATAATATATTATTATATAAATTATATAATTATAATTATAAATTTTATAAATTATATAAACTAATTATAATTATTAATTTAATTTAAATTAAAATTTTAATTATTAATTAATTAATTATAGGGGATATAAGGGACATAAGGGTATAAGGGTATAAGGGGGTATACGGGACAGGCATGCTGCCAGAGGGACTGGGACAAAACACCTTCAGATACACCCAGATAGGCTTCTCTTCTCTCACTCTCCTCTATACCCTGCTGCTGAGTATAGTTTGGTATGCTCTGTTTTGCCCTCCAGCCCCTTCTAGGACGTCTATCTATCTCTGGACTGCAGTCACTGATCCTACTCATGGTTTTGATGCTACTCCAGTCCAACAGTATGACAGAATAAATGAAGCCTAGTTGAAGGTATGGTCACCAACCTCCCAGAGTCTATCTTCCCTTTAGACTTAGGTGGGACAACCTGTTACATGAAGATAGAGACTCACCAGAGTAAGTTGTAAGTATGTAAGTCTTCTTTTAGGTCAAGGGCTGGACACATAATCAAAGCTGAGCCAAGTAGACACCTCATTCATAAAATAGGACTTTGATATTAAGCAGCATGAGGCACGACCATAAGAAAATGGTCAATGTTGGGGCACCTGAGTGGCTCAGTCGGTTAAGTGACAGACTTCGGCTCAGGTCATGATCTCACGGTTCGTAAGTTTGAGCTCCGCGCCAGGCTCTGTGCTGACAGCTCAGAGCCTGGAGCCTACTTCAGATTCTATGTCTCCCTCTCTCTCTGCCCCTCCCTTGCTCGTGCTCTGTCTCTCCCTGTCTCTCAGAAATACACATTAAAAAAAATTTTTTTTAAAGAAAATGGTTGATGTTCATCTCTCTTGATTCAGTTCCCAGACAAGCCTGCCCAGTGCTTCCTGCCAGGACTGCCCTGACTTCTTTTACCCAAGCTTAGTTTTCAGTGTATGTTTAATCAATAGTTGACAGAGGTTTGTGAGGGCTGTGGAGATCAGTGAGCAGTCAGGTAGGTGATAGAATAAAGAATTAATACTCTCATGTGACTAGTGGCGAGTCCAGAGATGTCATGCTAACTTCCTGACCCACAAATGAGGGGTCTGTTTGCTGATACTCAGAAAAACTGTACAAGATGAGCCAACAATATCCTTATCATTGTTAGAAGGTATGAATGCTTACAGGATACTTTTCAGTAGAATCTTCATGATCAAATGCTAGATTGGTGCACAGAAATAAATTTAAGAATACAGGTGGAACAAGAACACCCAACTGGGGATAACAGCCAGTGGTGATGAAATTTCTATCTTTAGGGAAACCACACTGCAAACAAGAAGGGGTTCTGTGCATTATTTGGTGTGGTATCTATTCTTAAGTGCACAGGACGGTCATGTGCTCCTCAGCTCTGCAAAAACATATATAAGTCAACTTTAAATATACATTCTATTTGTGACAATACTATGAATTTTATTTCAAGAAATCTTTTACATTCATTCTCACGCCTTCACATATAACTTAAGAAAATAAACCCATCAATCTAGGGTCCAATGCAAGTTTTAGCAACATGCTAAAGTCCAAGTAGCTCCCCTGGAAAGTAAATAATTGAGTTTATCTACAAAAAAAAAAAAAAAAAAAAAAAAAAAAAAAAAAAAAAAAGGAAGAAAGAAAGAAAGAAAATCTCCAAAATAAAATGAAGCTCCAGATTTGCCCATTAATTTCTAATTTCATTGTGATATGTTATCAAAAAATCACAAAAGAGCTTCAGAAATAATCAGAAGGCAAAAAGGGCCTATCCATGTAGAAAATTTATTCTAAAGACTAAGGACAGAGAAAGGAATAAGGAACCACGGTGATGTTTTTCCATAGCACAAATATTTGATGAAGGCTGCTTCTCAAAAGCTAAATATTCTAGATTTTACCTGGAAATTTCCAGGACCCTGCAAATCCTTGCAAATTCAAGGGAGGGGGTGCCCTAATTTTCTCTCTCTCATTTAGCATGCACCACCTAGGTGAGACAAAAAGCTCTGTAAATTACTGTTTTTATTTTACCCCTGCTGTGATCCTTGTGAGCCTTCCTGGGTTTGTTATACTCTGAAATATGGAGCATTAATGACCTTTTAGAAAGTGCCAACACATGTCAGGAGGTGGCTACTTGCTCCGCTTGCCATAAAAAAAGGGTGTTAATAGGCTCCAAAGGGGGCCCTCAGTAAGGAAAAAAGTACTTCAAATCTTTATTAACTGACTGCTATCTTGTAGGGGGATCCAGTAGTGGTGAGCCCTAATTTAGAGAAAGACTACATTCAAGAAAAAGGGAAAGAAAGCACTAATGGAGTCCTTTTACAATTCGAATTAGATGTGTGACCTTGTAAAACCTGATTAACTATTGTGTTTTCATCTCCCCCTGTTGACAATTGGTTTGTTAAGGAGCTTCTCTTAATAGCAAAATGAGTGTCACAGAGAGGGTGCTGCTGGAAGCCAGCCTTTCCAATTTCCAGTATGCAGCAGATACTTCTCAGCTGATTTTAGTTCATAAAATTGTTTGAAAATAGAAACCAAAATCAGAAGATGGGGCATATAATAGCTCAGTCTCTGCCATTTCTATGGCCATTATACAAGAATTTTTAGAGCATTTTGATGACAAGGGTAATAAGATACTGGATTTTTTTTTTTTTTTTTGGCCTTTCTACCTTTGAGAATAGTATTGCAGATTATGTCTGGCTTGATTAACAATTAACTCCAAATAGCTAAGCTACCACATTAGTACAGCAACAATACAGCTGAGCTGGCCCTACCTCTGCACATAACTGTTCAGGAAATTGCATATCAGACACTCAATAGAGCCAGGCAGGCCTTTCCAATAGGTGCTTTCACTCAGGGATAATTTGGGAAAGAAATATGCCCAAACTCTTTCCACTTTTCTCATCACTCCATCCCCCCAACTCACCTATGGATACACTTAATATTGAACTAAGCTTTTTCAATAACATTCTAAATGTTTACTTGAAAGTTGTTTCACTACTTGATTCCAGTCGGGACCAGAACCTAGAGCACTAAAATACCCTGGGAAAAGCTGGTCTCCTGCTATGTCTGGTTGAGACTGGACACAGTAATATTAGATATCTTGCCAGAGAACCTGTTCTCACGACATTTGTAACCCAACTTCATAATGCCAAAGTCCAGAAGAGTTGTGGACCTAATTATGTGAAGGGAACTTGATACTCCCCCAATCGTCCCATGAGTGAATTATAACAAGTTGGAATTGCATGGGCATGTGGCCCCTGTCCTGGATGTACAATTTTGCCTAAAGGTGAAATGAGGATAAGATGGATATTAAGGCAGCCTGGAAGGGGAAAAGGAATCACAATGGTCCTCATGCAGCTTAGAAGGAGGGGGCAGATGTGATACCTAAATAGACATGGTGATGACAACAGGCGGGGAAGCATTCTGTTTTGCTGTTCTAGGTTGATTGAACATTTAATTGCTTCACTTTGGTATTGGCTTAGGGAAGGAGTGGGGAAAAGGAGGTGGAGCATGCCAGGTGACCAAGAACAGGTTACTCAGCCTCTCTGAACCTTTTAGTTCCCTGAAAAGTAAAATAAAATTTATGTAAGGCTAACATCAAACAAGGTACATGAACTACTTAGCACAATGTCTTACACACAGCATAACTTCAATAAGCAGCTACTCTTTTTCATGACAACAATATTACCATGGTAGGCAGAATAATGGCTCCCCCCAAAAGATACACATGTTCTACTCTGTGGAATCTGTGAATGTCACCTTCTATGGCAAAAGGACTTTGCAGAGGTGATTAATGACTTTAAGATGGGGAGATTATCTTGGATTAACCATGTGGACCCTAAACGAAACCACAAGTGTGTCTTTCACAAGAAAAACATGGGAGAAAACGTGACACAGACAGTAAAGAAGGCAATGTGATAAGAGAAGCAGAAACTCGAGTGATATGACCATAAGTCAAGGAAAGCCAACAGCCCCTCGAAGCTGGAAGAAGGAACAAACTTTCCCCTAAAGCCTCTGGAGGTAATGCAACCCTACCGACACCTTGATTTCGGGCCAGTGATACTGATTTCAAACCTCTGGCTTCCAAAATTGTACTTCTGATGCTTTAAGCCACTACACTTGTGGTAATTTGTGATAGCAGCCATAGGAAACTAATACAATTATGCTGGAATATTTTCAATGTTCTCACCAACGCGACCACCCATGTAACAGAAGGTGAGTGGATATAAGAAGTAATTGGATCAACCAGATAGCTAAGATTTGGAGGAATGGGGGTAACTGCAAAGAGTAATTTGACAAATTCCTGTTCAAGTGCCTCTATCAACAGTTATCAACTATAAGCCCTGATACCTCCCTGCAAATTTAACGTTTCAAAAGTGATTTGATAATTTGCAAAGAATTCAGAGTCTTAACACTTGTCCAGCTAGCATCTTAGTTTTATGCCTGAAAATATTCATCCATCAAATGTTTACATTATATACTGCAGATGAACAGCAAGATAGGACCAAGTATGTGAATCAAGGAATACCCAATCAGCTAGAAAACACTGGTGAAATACTCAATAACACATTAATGCTTAGCTATTTCAGCAGAGATGACAAGTTGTTCCTCAATATCTGTTCTCTTCTTATAGGGTAATAAAATTTTCAGTTGGACACATGGCCATTCAGATAAAAAACTAGATTCTTTGCTCCTTTACAGCTAGGTGACCATGGTGCTCAACTATGACCAGTAAGCTATGAACAGAAGCAATGTGTGCAACCTCCACTTCAGAGGCAGGGGATGCGGCCCTTCATCTCCTTCCTCTGCCCTTCTGACTTTATATGAATACATTGGTGAGAGACCTTAGCAAAGCAGGCAAGGGTAACAAGCACATACTGGATGGAGGATGGCTAACCCTTTAACACCTTAGAGCAACCACAGTTTTCCTGGACCATTTATGCTCAGATTTACAGGATACAGAGGGAAATAAAAACAAGCTTTATCTTGTTTAAAATATTATTATTTTGGTCATTTTACAGCAACCAATCTAGATCCAAATGAACAGAGCTATAAATTCTCAATGATTCAAACTGATATCTGCTCTCTGTCCAGACAGGTGTATATAAAAAGAGAAATGAACATAATAAGAGAAATTAATAATACCAAAGTGGAAGCAGTTTTATTTTAATTATGATTACAATGCTGTGTTTTAGCTGCCTGGACCAGACTGGTTGGAACACAGAAAGAAGCATGAATAATAGAGTGCTGGACAGTCCTAAAAAGAATAGAAACCCACCTTTGTGAACAAAAGCACGTGGTTTACCAAAGCACATGTGGTAGAATAATCAGAATGATGTTCTGGAATGTGCACAGGATTTGAGGTCAGAAAACTTGGATTCGGGTTCCAGTTCCATAACATATCAGTGTTGTGACCTTAAACAAGTCAATTAACTTCTCTGAGTCTCTGTGACCTTATGTATAAAATGGACATAACAGCATCTACATTACCCAGTACAGATGAAGAAGGAATGCAATAATAAAAGTGAGCCTATAGAGAAGATAGGAAAACATTGCATAAGCTATTACTGACAGCAGAGGTTGAAAACTGAGAGTTTATGAGCTGAATTTCCTCTTAGATATGTTTTTGTTTGACCTGCACAACGCTTTAACATTTTGAATTTGTTGCCAACATTTGAAACCAAGAGATTCCACATAAAAGTAGACTTTCTGCTCTATCTGGATAAATCTAAGTGCTGGACAACATTGGGTCCTCATTCCTGCCTTGAAACAGTCAGCCTGCCCTGAGCATTTATTTATTCATTCCTTCAACCAATATTTATCCATAAAGGATAAGTGGCAGGCACTGTTCCAGGTTCTGAACAGACACAACTGAAAAAACATATGAGATTGCTGCTCTCACTGACCTTGCTTTCTGGGGGGACTCATAATCTACTGTTATCCAGCCTATTCTATTCCCTGCCTGGCTTTGTAGGCTTGGGACTTTGTGAACCCAGACTGCTTCCAGGAAAATGCTTTCTACAGTGAGAAGAGGCAAAGAGGTTGCAGAATTTTGTGCCTGACTTAAAGTCTCAATACCTGGCAGGATGGGGTAGGTAGGCAAAGTGAGGAGGAAAATAAAGGAATTTCAGTTTGCACTAACATGACTAACATAACTCTCAGAATTAGACAAGATGGGTCATTTTTCTACTCCTTCATCCCCTCATTAAGTAAGCATTCACTAAATGTGAGGCCTGGGACAGATGCTGTACCAAGAGGGAAAATATAAAGATAGATAGATACATACATACATACATACATATACACACACACACACACACACACACACACACACACACACACACACAACACGTGCCTCAGTCTATTGACAACTTAGTCATCCCCCAAAGCTTGAGAAATACCACAATCATACTTACAATATTTCAACCAAAGGAGATGCTCCCCCATAATCACTGGGGCATGTCATCAGATCTAAAATTCTTTTTATCCATTAATAATAGCATGACTTTTTTTCATCTGTGTTCTAAGTGCTTTATATGGATTAAATCATTTTGTTTGCATACCAACCCCATGCAGTAAACATCATTTTATTCCCATTTTACAGCTGCCAAGTAAAAATATACTGTTAAATCCTATAACCTTTTAAGAATTATCTTTTTGAAATCCAGATTTTCTCCTCCATGATCTGGCTCTTGGACTGAGAATGATAATTTGTTGTCTGCTTGTTTAAATTTCATATCTTTTACAAGCAAAATTTGGTGAAAAGTCATTTTAGTTTCTTTTCCACTTGCCATTCTCTGCCTTGAGTGGTTTCATTACCAGTAACACCAAAACCAGTTCAGTAAAACAATAACATTATAAAAATAGCTATTGTTTATTGCAAGTGTATAATACTAGGTACTTCATAGATTTTATCTCACTGCTGCCTCCCTACTCAGACAAATTAGGAAATGAGGTTCAGAGAGACAAGTAATTGTCCCAGCTCACACAGCTGACAAGGGTCAGGGCTCAAATATAAACCAAGACTCCAAGCCTAGTGCTCTTTATATGTTCCTCATTACATATACCGGAGGGACTGAAAAGCAAAATGGAAATAAACAAATAAAATTGAAGCAGCAATCATCAAATTTTTGGTGAGTCTGAAGATTTCCAGGCAGAGGATGGGGCCTAGTCAGAAGAAGGGGATCTTGGAGGAGAAATAGGCTTTCCAAGAGGGGCCACCCCAATGGTAAAAATCAGAAGTGTCCCAAACAGGGACATGGCAACATCTACCCACTGGTGATCTGCCTGGTATGATTTCAAAATCTACCAATAGATGCTGAGATACTCTTTATCTGAAGATGATAATTTTTAAATGGCTTTGGTTTTAAGGTTGGCTTACCTCATGGGGTCATTTTCACCTAATTAAATCATATTCAGTTCAAAATTATATAGAAACAGCTAAAAAGACCTTAGGGAAAACAGGTTCTTCTGGATGAAAAATCAAATTTAGCCACCAATAAACTCCATTCAATGAAGAATAGAAACAAGACATCAGACCCCCTGGTTACACTGCATGTATGTTAATGTGCCATGAGTATCCAATGCAGTAGTACAAGATGCCCAGTATGTATCAGAATGTGAAACCATGTGTTAAAAATAAACAGGGTTAAATAATAAATGGCAAATGACCAGTGTTAATCTTCAAATCTGATTTTTAAAGCGTGGCACTACTTGGAAGTTCAAATAATGCATGTTAGAAAAACAAAGCAGCTGATTTATATAGCTATCCTTCTTTAGCAGTGTCCAGTGAGTTCAATATGAGGCTTTTACCACGGCCCTCTAAAAAAGAGAAGACATAAAGACATAAAAAGAAAGGACAAGAAGGAATTCAAAGAGAGAGACTGGGAAAGGAAACAGTACATGGGGATATTTTTGCTCCCAGCTACGGGCAAGTGTCATACTTTCTCCCGATAACCTTGACCTGCTTTTCCAGGCTCAGCAGAAGCAGCTGTGTCACATCGGCTTAGCATCTGCTTATCAATCTAATTGTGCAAACCTGACTCCCGCTTCCAGTGTCCTTAGCATGCAGGATATCACAATGACCAGGTTGACTGAGCAGCCTGCAGAACAGAGGAAACAATCAGTTCTTGGGGGAAGGAGGACAGGACGAGGGTTTGAGAGATGACCAGAACATCGTTTCCTTATTGTCCAATGATCACAAGTGGAAAGAATATTTGTTGGGCAGCACATGGGGCAGGTTGTTCTAAAGTTGCAAAATTAATGGGTTGTTGAATCTTAAAAAGAAAAAATATCGTACCACCACATACTTCAGTAAATATGTAATGGTCTGTCAATCTTTGAGCCCTCAAAGATGTGCTGATAATGTGGCATGATATTCACATCTCCTAAACCAAAAAATGGGGACATAAGAAATAGTATGAGACTGGGTGCCTGCGTGGTTCAGTCAGTTAAGCATCTGACTACTGCTCAGGTCATGATCTCATGGTTCATGGGTTCAAACCCCATGTCAGGCTCTGTGCTGACAGCTCAGAGCCTGGAGCCTGCTTTGGATTCTGTGTCTCCCTCTCTCTCTGCCCCTCCCCTGCTTGTGCTCTGTCTCTCTCAAAAAAATAAAATAAAACATTAAAAAAAAAAAAGAAATAGTATAAGACAATGAAGCAGAGCTATGGTAATTGAGAGTATGGCTCTCTTGTCAGGCTTCTGAGGTTCAAAATCTGCCTCCACCACTGACCAGTCATGTGGCCTTGGACAAGCTACTGAAAGCTCAAGAGCACCCTTTGGTTCAGGTGAAGATCGGAAGAGATAGTAAACAGAAAGGTACAGAACCATGCCTCTAGTATGCACCCAATAAATATGTAGTCAGAGAAATGTGTGTGTACTTGTAGAAACAAGATAACGTTAGCAGCTAAGATAAGACAATTTTAAATTACCTATCCCCCAAAGAAGTCTGCATTGTATGGTTTATATAGCATATACTCAACCACAGTGAAGTGTATAGTGTGCAATCGTCCCTGGTTAGAGGACTTCTTGTGATCTGGACCCTTCTAAATGGCCTAGCCTACAGTATCCTTCACTAGTCACTGAGAGAACAAATAACTATGAAGTCTGGCTCAATCTGTTCTTAGGGTTTAGAAACTGTTCTAGGCACTGGGGACATAGTAGTGAACAAAAGTCATCATCTCTCTTTCACACAGAGCTTACATGCTAGTAGGGGAAACAAAAAAAAAATAGAAATACAAATAGAGAGTCAGGAAGTGATAACTACTGTGAAGAGAAATGAAAGGGGATCCTGAGGCATAGAACAGCAATTACTTTTTTTTCTTAAGTTTATTTATTTATTTTGAGAGTGAGACAGGATGCACATGCATGTGAGCAAGGGAGGGACAGAGAGAGAGAGAGGGAGGGAGGGAGGGAGGGAGGGAGAGAGAGAGAGAGAGAGAGAGAGAGAGAGAGAGAGAGAGAGAGAGAATCCCAAGCAGGCTCCATGATGTCAGCAGGGCTGACAATGCAGGGCTCCAACCCACAAACCTGTGAGATCATGAGCTGAGCCAAAATCAAGAGTCAGATGCTTAACCAACTCAGCCACCCAGGCACCTCAGCAATTTCTACATCATAATTCATGTGGTCAAGTATCTCTAAAGAGGTGATACTTGAGCAGAAATCTCAAGGAAGTGAAAGAGAAAACAATGCAAACATCTTGATATAAATCCAAGCAGAAGGATCAGCAATAGCAAAGAAGCCCAGTGTGCCTGGCAACTTGAGGAAAAGCAGGTGAGCAAGTCCAGAGCATAGTAAAGGAGAGAGAGAGGAGTGTAGATGCAACCAGAGAGTTGCTCAGCGGTTCATCATGTTGGTGGTCAGATGCATCATAGCGAGTTTAAAATACCTAAAAATATACTGAGAAGCTATTAGAAAACTTGGAGCAGTGGAATGTCACAATCTGACTTATGTTTAAAAGGACTCTTCTGGGGGTGCCTGAGTGGTTCAGTCGGTTGAGTGTCTGACTTTGGCTCAGGTCATGATCTCACGGTTCGTGGGTTTGAGCCCCGCATTGGGCTCTGTGCTGACAGCTCAGAGCCTGGAGCCTGCTTCGGATTCTGTGTCTCCCTCTCTCTCTGCCCCCCCCTTCCCCACCATGAGTTTGCTCCCTCGCTCGCTCTCACTCTCTCTCTCTCTCTCAAAAATAAACATTAAAAAAAATTTTTAAAGGACCCCTCTGGCAGCTGTGTGGACAATAAACTGTAGCAAGTAAGAATGGGATCAAGGGAACCAGTGTGGGGCCTTCTGTAATAAACCAGCTGAGAAGAGTGGCTTACAATAGGATGGCAATGTGAGAAATGGTCAGATTGGGGATATATTTTGAAAGTAGGGCAAACACAATCAACTGATAGATAAATGGTTTAAAAGAAAGATAATATTGACTCCAAGGTTTTTCGCAAAAGCCAGCTGGGTGATTGTCACATTGAGAAAGCTTGGAAGAGGCTGGTTTTGAGATGGAGGGGAATTAAGATCTCAGACAAGCTAAGTTTGAAATGCCTATTAAATACCCTGATGGATGTCAAGTAAGAAAGATAAATGAAAGGAGTTCAAGGGAGAGATCAAATCAAGAGATATGTAGGAGTCATTAGCATATAGATGGTATTTAAAACGGAACTGAATAAGATCACCAAGACAGTACAGGTGAAGAAAATGTCCTAGTGTTCAGGGCTGAGTGAAGCAGGATCCAACAAAGACTAAGATTGCTTAGTTAGGATAAAACATACAATAGAAAGAGGATGAAGTTAGGCGTCTAGAGTCCCAAACCTTAATCACAGCTATATCACTGGCTACCATTAAGTTCTCTTCATGTCCGGTGCATTACCTATAAAATGGGGAGGATCAACCGTGCCCACACCACCCTTACAACTGATGGGAAGCACAACATGTTTCTTGTCTGAGAAGTCATCAAGGAAACGTTGTGGCACTGCTAGCAGGTCAGGAGAGAAAAGGTGTGAGCCAAAGACATACCACACTCCACTGGGAAGAGGAAAGGCCAGTATAAGGCCAGAGTTAAATTCCAATATGTGCTACAGCCCACATCTCCAGCCCCTAACCCCAAATTCCTCCTTCCTATGTCCTAAGTAAGGCCAACTGTAAGATACAAACAAATACACTCAGAAAAGCATTAAAATGGTAAGTCAGACCAGCATCAAAGAAAACAAAAAGTACTGGAGAGACAGAGAGAGCAAAGGAAACCAAAAATATTCTTGTCTTCCTTACTTGTTAGAAATTGAAGAAAGAAAAGAGAATTCAGTCTTGGCTACTTGCCATTTCCATGAGGGAGGCAGCATGCAGGGCCCTTTGAGGGAGATCAAGGCTCAGGATCCTGGTGGGTAAGAGGTTATGCAGTGGAGTCCTTGATTAGTATTTCAACTAGGATTGATTCAAAGGGTTGAATGTGCATGGATTCAGTCCTGGGAAGGAAGTTTGATCTGTGTTCCAAATTGGCAGTGAAAGATTAATTTATTTTAGAAATTGTTTCTGAGTGGAGAAAAGGGATGAGACTGTTGAAAAAAGTAAATGATGAAACTACCCAGAATTCTAGCTTCCTTGCATTGTTTCAGGAATAAAACAATGAGCAAAAGAGAGGATGTGAACTGGCATAAATATGTTTCAATATATGAAAGTGCCATTAAAAAGAAAACATTAATTAGTTAACCTCTTTTCCCTTTGAGCTTCTCATTTAAGAACAGACACAACTTTAGGGACTAGACAAAGAAAGGATATGGATATATATATATATATATATATATATATATGTCAAAAGTCATTTAATAAAACATTTGGATGCATTAGTTTACATATTTGGGAGGAGAGAGGTATCTTTAAAATACCCTAAAAAGCACGCACGCGTGCACACACACACACACACACACACACACACCCAAATACAATTATTTCATATATTTGACATAAACGCTTCATTTTTTAAGAAAAGCATTATATATCAATCTTAAGTCCATTTTGTCCTCAGGCCCAGTCCTAAGCCTCTAGCAATAATCACTGTTGTTCTGTATTTATTTTAAATACAAATGTTATCACACTGTACCTACCATTCTGTAACTGGCTCTTTTTCACTAAACACTGTTGGGTTTTTTTGTTTTTTGGGTTTTTTTTTTTTTTTTTGTAGGTAGGAACATGTTGATATAAGGAATTTATTTCATACCTTACATTCTTTCTCAGTTATTCGTGCACTCTCATACTATCCCATGTAATCTTTTGAGTAAATTGGATAGAATATAACACTCTTCACTTTACAGACGATAGGACAGTACTGAAGACTGCCCAGCTGACAGGCACAGCAACTTCTGTCTCCATGGTTAATGATCCTTCACTATAACAACATTTACAAAACTTCATTATTAGCCGTAAAAGCTTTTTTTTTTTCAGATGTAAACACCACACAGAATCCCAATATCTAAGAATTCATGTTAGCATCAGAGGCAGAGGTCCCGGGCTATGCCCCTCAGACTCCTCTACATCCAGCAGTGACTCTCCAGGCAGCCCCATGAACCTCTAAGTCTCTGCAGTCCCTGGTCTGGAGCCCATGTGTATACAGCTGCCTTTCTGCAAGCACTGTGCAGTCCAGACAAGGGTGATACACAGACCAAGAAGCCCACAGAGATTTGGTCAATGAGAACACACTTACTGTGATGCCACCTGTGTAAGATGGAGTCACGGACAAAAGGAGCCTGGCAAACCTGGTCCTATATTGAAGACACAGTGAAAGCACTATTCCCAAGTGAAAGCACTTGGGGTTAAAACTCAGCAAAGGAAGGTTTCAAGAAGGTAAGAATCTCATATTGTGGTGGGAAAATAGAGATGCTAGAGATGGACAAGAGGAGCAATGAGCAATCATCAAGGAAAGGGTGGGTCTTGCCAAGGAAGGAAGAGAGACTGAGTCCCTCAAAAAAGGCAGTTCGGTTCTTAAGAGGGAAAAAAAAGGTATCCAGGGAAGTTAATGGACAAGATAAAAATAAAGACTGAGAAAAATATCTTCAGTATTATCCAAAGTCTTAGGAGGGAAAAAAAATGAGAAGGATGTTTGTTTGTTTTTAAAAATAGAGTGACAAGAATCTGAGGAGAAGGAAAAAGGCCTCAAGACTAAATAAATTCTCTAAAATATAGGAATAATACAATGTAAAGGTGGACATGTAGTAAAAATAGTGTAAAGCTCAAGAAGTTTACAAACAGTGTGGAGCACGCTGAATTAAAGAATGATTTAATCTGAATGAAGAAATAAGATTATGGGTCAAACGTAACACACTGCATACAAATAAATATGGCAGAAATCCTGAAGACAAGGATGATGCTGGAAACTGGTGTGAACTGAATCTCAGGGTTAGAAGGCTCAGGATCAGAAGAATAAGAAAACAATAAGAAACTTGACAAATGTCAAAAATACAGATCAAACATGCTTTTTAGACATAAGGTAATAACTACTCTATTGAATCAGAAAATAATAGCAAACGTTCACCCAGTTCATGTTCTGCTGCTAATCCTAAAGCAGCTATTTAAAACAAGACACTTTTAAGGGGAAAAAAAAATCTTATGGAGAACTAAACACACAATAAATTACATACATTTTACTATAGTTTAATTCTATTCAATTGTACTTGTGAATAATACATAAGTGTAAGTACAAATCAAATCCTTCCTCAAGAAAGTATCCGTGAGAAGTTTGCCAGGAGACTTGCTGAGTGTTAAGGTATGACTTTCAGTCCTGTTCCTTCATGGTCTATACAAGTCTTGTTAACTCCAGGCGTCAACAGGGATATGCTAAAAGTAACATGCTCTGTAATTTCTCAATGATACAGGTTTCCTGCTTTTCCTACAGAAGTTTATCAACTGTTTCAACTGCTGTATTTCTATTGTTATAGTGAAAGTTGATACTATACATAAAATATACAAGGCATGCCTCCAATTTCCTTGCTAATCCCCTCGACACTAGACTGCCATAGTTAGAGGAATATTAACTTTCATGACTTGGGGTAGGAAAAATAATACCTTCAAGACTGAGCACAGGCCACTCAAATGCCTTTCCTCTATGCTTGTTTTCTATTTCTTACTCTAAATGCCACTATTACAAAGCACTTTATTACCCTGGGTCTGAGCCCAGTTTAGCAAACTAAACAGAGATACTAAGAAACTCTTTTTATGATTGTTTTGTGTGGGCTACAGCAAGAGTTTGAAAAAACAATAACTCAGAAAAATGGGTCAATTACAATGGATAAGATTTATTTAAAAGAAAATTTGAGCTTATGCAACAGAAAATGAATAATAGCATTTTTGGTAATCATGCTATGGTCATAACTGATACTACTTTCTCAAAAATCCCTGTATTACTGAATAAATAAAATAAAAATAAACCATGTCCTGTTAGAAACAAGAATAATGCAAACTATGGTAAGAAGGATAAAAGAACAAGAAGCCTTACTCTCAAGATATCACAGAGATGATAATATGTTAAAATACAACAGAAAGAAAATGTGCATTGGAAAGACATAAAGATGGGGGGAAAGAATAAGCAAATAAAAGGAAGCATAAATAGAAAAGGGGATTGAGAAAAACGTATGTAGATGAAGTGAAGTGGATAAGATAGTAAAGAGAAACTACAAGTAGAACAGACAGTAAAAATACAAAAAAAAAAAAAGATTTTTAAGCTGGAACAAAAAGAAAAACTATTGAGATGATGGTATTCATTATAAAACTACCCCAAGAGCAAGAAAAACAAACGTAGATCAAGAGGACATATGTTGATTAATACTGAGAAACTTAACAAAGGTTGAAGAATAAACATGTTTAATAGTAGATCCTTTAGCTCAAAAATAAATTACAAGGTTGTCAAGCATGTATCCTGGAGTCAAATGACCTCACTGACCTGGAATTGCAGCACTGCAACTGGTAAGGAAGGGACAGACAGGAGAAATAATGAGGTGACAAAATAATAAGAAGAAACAATAACAAAAATTTACTGATTTAGAGATCAGTAAAATAGTAATGTTTTCAACAAAAATTGTAAGTAGTCAGGATGGGGGTCACAAAGATGAGTTGTGCTCATCATTTCACGTGTTAGGGATCTTTAGAACATTCAGGTGGAAACATCCCTTCCGCATATTCTCACCACCAAATCTATAAATGCAGCTATATAAGCACCCAATTACTTACTCTGCCTTCCCTCCTGTTATAATTAATTATAATCAGTGTATTTATTCTGTAGTTTTCTCTAAGACCACCCTTTCTATAGTATACTAGATCTGATCCTGTTGTACCTACATTGCTCTGGAATTATCAGTTTTTCTGTTAGATCATCCCCCTCAACAGACAAATATGCTGTTAACACTTCCTGTCTTTACAAAGTCTCCCTGTACTTCACAGACTTCCTGTTAATCTCCTCTTTACAACTTGTCTATTCCTCCTCTCCTTCCAATCTGTCTTAACTCATTCTAATAGGGTTTCTTTCCCACTGCTCTTGTCAATTTCACCAATGACTTCCATGTGACCACGTCCAATGGTCATTTCATCATTTCCAATGGTCAGTGCTCATCTTACTTGATTTAACAGCACCATTTGACACACTTGATTACTCCTTGAATCTGGAAATATTTTCTTTTTGTGGCCTCTGTCGTCTCCTTTACCAGTTTTCCCCATCTTTACAACCTCTAAACCTTTACAAACCTCTAAGTTTGGAGGCTTAAGTGCTCATGCCTCTGACCTCTTCTTTATCTGTATCTAGATGATCAATTCATTTTCATGGTTTTAAGGATCACATGTGCATTAAGTATCCCCAAATTTGTACATTCATGCTTGACTTATACTGTGCTGAAGACTCATACAGCTAACTTTCTACTCATTAATACCATCTTGTAATAGGTATCTCAAACTTAACTTATAAAAGCCTAAACTTCTCTCTGTACCCAATGTTGCCTACCTTACTTCTCCCACTATTAAACATTTGTATCATCCACTGACACCTGTCCTTCAGCAAATCCTATTGGCTTTACCTTCAAAGTATATTTTGAATTTGATGGCTTCTGTCTTTGAAGCCACCACTCCAGTCCAAGACACCATTACATCTCATCTGATTTACTATAGTATCTAACACCCCTCCCTGATTCTAGTTTATTCTCAATAGTCTATTATTCACACAACATCAGTGATATTTTTAAAGAAGTCAAATTATATCATTCATTTGCTCAAACACTCCAATCTCATTCTCCATAAAATTCAATGTCCTTCTTATTGTCCATAGGCCCTACAAAATCTGTCCCCCTGCTTACTCCTTGGTCTTTCCTCCCATCTTTCTTCTTCTAACTCAATCCTTTCCTGCCATACTAGTCTCTTTACTCTTCCTAGAGCCCTCCCAGTCCACTCCTGTTTCAGGGCTTTTGCACCTGCCTCTTCATGCTGCCTGGAATGCTATGCCCAGCACAGCCACATGGCCAATGCCCTCCCTCATTTTCCTCAGTTCTCTGTTCAAGTGTTATCAGAGATAGCTTCCTTCACCACCTTAAAAAGTACAGCAATCCTTTCACTTCCTATGACCTTACCCTACTTTACATTCTTTAAAGCACTTGTCAACACCTAACATTTCTTTGTTTACTGTCTCTCCCATCTAAGAGTATAAACTCCATGACAGCTAGAATTTTATCTGCTTTATTCATTGCTGTATCTATAGCACCATTATAGGTGGTACTCAGTAAGCATTTGTTGAATCAACCTCATAAAAAGAGAGGAAGGCTGGACATATTGATTTTATCCTTAAATGTGTGAGCTCAGCAAGGGAGAAGAAGTTTACAGAGAAGACTGAGGATAGAAACTTAAAACCTCTAAGAGGCTACAAAAAAATAGAACAACTAGAACATAGCAAAGGTATCATGTTTGTCTTCTATGACATACTTCTATGCCAAACTACATACCAAAAACAACATTCTTATAGAAGACGGCACCTATTAAGATAATTGTGTGGGAGATGAACATAAAGGAAGGGAAACAAAAATAATATAAAAACAGGGAGGGGGACAAAACGGAAGAGACTCATAAATATGGAGAACAAACTGAGGGTTACTGGAGGGTTTGTGGGAGGGGGGATGGGCTAAATAGGTAAGGGGCACTAAGGAATCTACTCCTGAAATCATTATTGCACTATATGCTAACTTGGATGTAAATTTAAAAATAAAAATAAAAATAAAATCATAATAATTGTGTGGGGAAGAAGAGTCATGGCAATATCCACTCTTTCTATATATACCATATCCAATTGGAGTTAGCTTACCAAAATTAGGATAGAGAAGGCAGTAGGATAGAGTAAGGCTAATTACGAATAAAGCATTTGTAAAAAAAAATAAAAAGAAAGAAAGAAAGAAAAAGAAAAAAGAAAAAAAGCATTTGTGCGATATTACTAAAAAGAAAGATTTTAGAAGGAAAAAGATTTATGATCTTGGGCATAATGAATCTCTATAAAAGCAAAAGTTTATTGTCAGAGTGTAAAGAAGAGGTGAACAGAAGATAAAACATATTTAAAGATAAAAGGAGAGGAAAACAGATGTAGAAAGAATCATGAAAATATAAGAACCGTGAATTCATAAGAAGTTGTGTTGGCTTTGACAGTGAAAGAGGAATAGTAAATATAGATTTATAGTAGGTAAATAAACCTTATTTTTAAAACTGCAGCTCTAATGAGAAGTACTTCAAAACAGTAAGTCATGGGATGCTTGGGTGGTTCAGTTGGTTGAGTGTCTGCCTCTTGATTTCAGCTCAAGTCCTAATCCCTTGGGTCCCCCTTGGGTCATGGGACCAAGCTCCACGGTCAGCATGGAGCCTGCTTAAGATTCTCTTTCTCTCTCTCTCTCTCTCTCTCTCTCTCTCTCTCTCTCTCTCTCACTCTCCCTCCCTCCCTCTCTCTCTCCCTCCCTCCCTCCCTCTCTCCATCCCTTTCCCTCTGCCCCCTCCCCTACTTGTATGCTTTCTCACTCTCTAAAAATTAAAATTAAAAGAAAAAGAGTAGGTCTCCACAGACATTTGGTATAAAGTATTCAGATTGCCATTTTATACCTCTGATCTTTTTAGTATAAGTTTTCAAATTGTTTATGTTCCTAAGTCCAATGCTATAGCATTATTAAACAAAATTTAATTCCCGCCTCCAAATTTTCTTCAAATGTATTAACTCACTGTTTACATTCAACATCGAGGATCTCCTGATAATAAAATTTAGGAAAAAAGGCATCACTCATTCAAAGTAACAGTTTCTGATGATTTAAAATAAGATGAATTTGGGGTAGGGGCTAACAAGATTTAGAAACTAAATTGTTAACCAAACCACTCTCAGACAATGAGGGTTAGTCATGAAATGCATTAGGAGAGTCTTCTTAGGCAATGAAAACCATGAAACTGGCAAAAATTCATTTTTAAAGAACCATGAGGCAAGCTGGGAGGAAAATCATTTGAACTCTGGCATCAGGAGTGAAGGAAAAAAATTACAGTCAGAGCTGTATTCACCCCATTATTCTCTTCCTAATTCATGTGGCAAGACAGGGCAAGGGCTGGGCCCATTTCACTGTCACCATTACCTAAGCATAGAGCTAGCCATTTAAGGGGAGCATCTGGCTTTTGGGGCTCCTACATGCTGAGTGGAAACAGTGATCAAGCCATACACATGCAGGACTTTCTATAACACACCTACAGGCAAAGAACTAACACTCTCTCATTTGGGTATTTCCTTTTAAACATTTTGCAAAATCCTGGCCATTTCTGCATACATACACAGCAGAACTGAATGAACCAAGTGTTTGGATCTTTCTTCACTTAGGCATATCATCAGTTTTACATGCACCTGGAAATTCTGGTTTTGCAGGCTGCTCCTGGGATGATCAAATAGATCCATACGTCCATCTGGATGTTGGAATCCTCTGCAGAGACTACTGCATAAATATAATTGAATTCTTCCATACTTCCAAGTGGATAATAAAATTTCACCCACCCCCTTTCCATTTCATTTTTTAATGTTTACTTATTTATTTTGAAAAAGGGATAGAGAGTGAGCGGGGGAGGAATAGAGACAGAGGGAGACAGAATCGTAGCAGGCTCTGTGCTGTCAGTGCAGAGCTGGATGCAGGGCTAGAACCTACAAACCAAACCGTGAGATCATGACCTGAGCCGAAATCAAGTCAAATGCTTAACTGACTGAGCCACCCAGGTGCCCTGTCCATTTCAAATAAACACATTTTTTTAATGGAGTAACTCCAAGTAGAAAGGGTAAGTAAAGAGAAAAAAAAATTAAACTACTTTATTTGATTGTCTACTAAAAAGGCTGAGCTCTTACGAGTTTCAGGGGGAAAAAATGATATGAGTAGTAAACTATGTGTGTGTTTTAGTTATCCACACTATTCCTATTCCTTGATAATGTTTAGTTGGTGATTTTCTGAATAAAATGAAGGATTTAAGAAAAGAAGTTTATTCAAATTAATTTGTGAGAATTCTTGTCCTTTGATCTAGTGAATTGTCAACTCACTGAAATCAAATCTAGCAAACCTCTCTCCAAATGGTCTAACCTCAGAATGGGGGTGAGACTTCATGCCAAGCCTGATATCTGTGTACTGTTTCCACAAAACATTCTGAAAATGGCACAGGCCAAATTCCCATTAGACCAAGAGAAGACATTCCATAGCCAAAGGATATCCCCTCATGAGAGGAGTTTGGCATCCCTTTCACATTGAAGTACCCCAGAGACCTCAAAACCTCATGGAACATTGCCCAAAGAGCATAAGTGACAAGCAAAATAGCATGGCATTTCTATGACCAAAATAAACATTTTGTGGACGAAAGCCTCGCGTTCCATTCCTCTGATCACACATTGGCAGGGCCGTTGTCAGCTGTTTGGAACTGGCCTGACCATTTCCTCTCAAAAGAGGTTCATTTCAAGAGATGTCTTCTGCTTAAGATGCAACGGAATCCCATGTAAGAGGGTAGGTAACACCTATCTGTAGTTTTGTTCCATTTGTCAAGTAGAGACTTTTCTTTCCCATCCCATAACAAGTATGAAAACATAAGGGCAGTAGTTTAATGAAATGCTAATCTTTAGAATCATGTAGAAGGCTTATTAAAAATAAGGATTCCCGGGACCCAGACTTACTTAATCAGAGTCTCTTAGGGACAGATGACCCTTGGAATCATGTATTTATCCTCTGCCCCAGGTGATGTTGATGATTAGCCAAGGTTGGGGAAGCCCAGTCAAATAGAAAGCATGTGGAACCTCAGTGGAGAGAGGCTTCATCTTTTCCTCTGCAGGTGTGGCCTCCCTCCATCTCTATTCTCTGGCTAGTGAAATGGTGATAAGGCTGACTGCCTCCTTTCGTCTTCATCTCACTGGGATGTTGTATAGGCCAAAGAGACACTGACCTTAATTTCCTGACCTGTGGATTGGAGAGGACTGAGGCATGTCCTTCTCATTTTATGCAGGGCTTAGGCGTATGCCTCATTTGCTTGCATACAGTGGCCAGCCTGTGTGCTTCCGCTCTGTTTCTGTGTTTCCAGAGTGGTATAGCCAGGGGCAGAGAGAACAAGGATGAATGAATCTGTCAAATGTGTAGACCAGTTGATGATACATTCTTGCTGGGCCTCATCACTTTTGACACCCAGCCTCCCTCCTAAAAAAATATTAATTCCTAAGTAATCAGGACTATGGTGTTGTCAGCCACCTTGGTCTCTTCAAGCTTACAGACAGTCTCTCTTTTTCTGTCTGCATTTTGAAAATGTAATTTGTTATTCCAGAAAGCAAAACTTAGTCAAATGAAAATTAATTATAATAATTTTTTCAGGAGTCTTCATGGAAGATGAATATGGTATTTTAGGATGAAAGAAATCCCTCATCTCACTCAAATCCAGGTTACACTTTAGAGAGCTCATAGGAGAGTATTTGGATATTCAATGACAATGGGGTGTGGTATTTTAATGTGTACCTGTTTCTACCATAGTTCCTGCCACAGGGCTGGGCACATAGTAAGCACTCAGTAAATACAAGTTGTCTAATTGATCTTTATGTCTGTCCACAGGGGTCTTGAGATTTCTTCTAAGGAAGAAATGGACCTTGTTAATAATGCCACTATACTCTGGAAACTGGAGAAGGCTGTTTAAATACAATGAAATCAGATGTCACAAGACCCTTGCATTTTCTCAGGCTCTTGGACAAGACCCAGAGGGCCATGCTGCTGCCACTGATATATTCTCTAATGGAGTATTTATACCTCAGAGACTCCAGCCTGCTAGGAGAATATTTATGCGGCAGTAAAAAACTTTAACAGAAAGCTGTTTGGCTCTAATAGTTTCAGGTATTTCTACACATCTCTGCTCACCATGTGTCATGTTGAATTATACTGTGTCCAGAGTGTGACAGCAGCAGCCCATAATGGGACTTACATAAAGGAATGGCCTGAGAGAGGTAAGAGAATGGGGCAGGAGGGTAAAGGAAAGGACTTTATAAAGAAATATTGTTTTGCATTTTGATTTTGCAGTTTGATTTCCAGATTCAGAAGAAAATGAAGAATGTAAAGAGAAATTTATGTGGCCTCACCTGCCTTTTCCAGGTGAGATACTCTGAGTCAGAGCTGCAACACTCATGGGTAGCACAGTGTAGTGAATCAGAGCACAAATCCCAGCTTCACCAAGTACTAGCCCTGAGATTCTGAAAAGTTACTTGACCTCTGTCTGCCTCAGTTTCCTTATCTGTAAAATAGGGATGATAACAACAGATGATAATAATAGTACTACTTCCTGGAAATTAATATAAGAAATGAACTAACATTTTACAGTACTTTGCACAAATGATTCACACATAGTCAATGGTGCAGAAGTGAGATATGTGTGTGTGTATGTGTGTGTGTGTGTGTGTGTGTGTGTATATATATATATATATTCATATATTTATACATTTTTTAAATCAAGCAATCACTGAATACCCAGAATTGAATGCTGCAACAGGGGGTACCAGTCTACAATGCGATTTTGGTAGGTGTCAAACTACAAATGAATATTCTACAGAGAATAAGTTCGTTCTAAGCTTGGCTACGAAGTTCTCTAGAGGGAAAATGGCAAAACCACGCAACTATTAATAATGGATACTTTAGAATATTAATGTGCTGGTCACTATAATGAGCACCTCATAGGGATCCTCTAATTTCAGCCTCACAACAACACTGTGAAGTTGGAATAGTATTCTCAATTCACAACTAAGGAACCTGAAGACAAGAGATGTTACGTAATTTGTCCAAGGTCACACAGCTGGCAAATGATAAAGCTGGGATCCAAACCAAGTCTATTTGATTCTAACCTCTGGGCCTTTCATCTGTCCTTATAAATCTTCAGATATGTATGTGAAAATTAACAGTTGCTATTCTAGTGGAGCTCAAAGACTCTGTAGTAGTACTATGTAGTTTAGCTGTTAGCTCCTAGCGCTCCAGGCACAAAGCCATAAGCAACAAACTAAGGAAAAATCCCTCCCCCCCTTGATAGGTAAACTTTTCTACTGAGAAGCCAAACCTATGGCATAAGGTATACCTGATATGTTTAAGCGCTCTGTGCCAAGATACTTTAGAACATGTACTGTGCTGGTCACTGTGATTGTCTAATTTATAAGGATTGTCTAATTTCAGCCTCACAACAACACTATGAGGTTGAACAAGTATCTCCAGACCATAACAGATGATAGTAATAATAATAGGTAATATTATTATTGATATTTCCATGTTACATAAGGGGAAACTGAGACACAGAACTGCTTAGAAATTTATCCAAATAGTGGTAGAGCCAGTATTTGAATCCTAGCAGTATGACTCCAAGTCCATACTCTAGAGATACAGCCAAACACCGAAGCCAGCAGTCTGGATTGAAAATACCACACAAGCCATAAGTTTAAATAAGCAGAGAAATGGTGAAAAAGAAGGCAGAAAATTCAAGAAGGAAGAATCCTCTGGTAATTCATAAATGGGATATTCAGTTCCTTGTACCTATATTTGTACTTCTGGCTTAGGTGGCAAAGAGGACAATACAAAGCTTTCACAGATACAAGAGAAAAGTCTAAGTTTGTCTTGCTGGAGTTCATAAACTTTGAACTTGTCATTCAACATGAGTCTGAGAAACAGCCAGGAAAGAATAAAAGCACTATTGCTAGCTGCTATTATGATAATGCTTTCAGACTGATTAAGCACTTAACACTGCACATGATCTCAAGTCAAAACAGAGCTACATTTAAGGAGCTTCTGTTGCAACAGCTTTCTGGGTGAATCTCTCATTTATACTTTGACCTCTGCATACTCCCTCCTCCTTTCTCCCTTCCCTATCCACAGAAAGTCACCTAGATTTCTTAAAATGACTTGCATTTTATCAGATACAAAAGTTTAAATTCCGAGTTTCCAAAATCAGTTAGTAAAGGAACTTTCCTCTTCCACTCAGCTGGCCTCAGAAGCAATCACAATCTTGATCCTCAAAAGAATTTTTTTTTTCTTTTTGTGAGTCTGAACAAAAGCAGGGGCTGCTTAAGCAGTAACATAAGAGCATTTAGGAAAACAACTCTACTAACTAGAGAACATCTTGTTTACTACTTAACGCTACATGATGAAGACAAACTTCATCCTGGAGTTTGCTGGGTCTACTTTCTCCCCCATTTCCATCTGTTATTTGGCTGTGATACTGACAGCAACTCAGATGGCTAAGTGCTTATGTGGGGCTCCTAGATTAGCGTCCGTCTGTTAGCCCATGAGTTTTGATCAGTCACTCACAATCTCCATTTCTTTCATGCCTACAAAAGAGTTTCATAGGTTAGTCATAGTTACCATGCAAAGCAGGGCTTTACTTTCTCCAAAAAAGGAAGCAAATTATCCTATCTTCCCTCTTCCAGTGGTATCTGGGGACAGGGTGGCGGGGGGGGGTGGTGTATGTTCTCCAGCACTATGTCACTATGACCTCTCACAAAAGTACTATAGCTAAATTAAATTTCTTTTATGTAACAGTTATTAATATTTATTTTAAAATTTTTAGATCTATACAATCTGTAGTTTAGCAGTTAGATGAGACACTCATACACACAGAGAACTGGAAGACTAGTCACCAAAATGTTCACTGTGTGTTCAATGGGTTATTTTTAGATGACGGGTTTATGAGTGGTTTTTTAAAATTCATTTTATATAGCAATATTTTCTAGATTTTCTATAATGGCTACCTATCTCTTATAAATCAAACTAAAAGGCTTTTTAAATTATAAATTAAATACCTAGTCTCTCACATCTATGAAAGGTACAAAATTGAACAGAGAAGTTCAGACATCTCCCTAGGTTAAGTCATGAACCTTGATAAATTAGAAAGCCAGGTCAAAACTAGTCTAGTTTTGGTTGAATCTAACCATTTGCTATTGTTTTCTATGGGTACCTGTATCTTTGAAGTTCATCAACATGTGCCATCCAGTATGGTAGCCACCAGCCACAGGTAGAATTTAACTTTACATTGTATTTAATTAAACATAAGTAAAATTCAAAATTCAGTTCCTCAGTGGCACAAACTATATTTCAAATTCTCAGCAGCCAAATGTGTCTAATGGCTACTAACTGGACAGCACAGAAACAGAAAACCCCTTCTTTGCAAAAAGATGTATTAGACTGCACTGGCCTAGAAGCTCAGCTGCTAACTAAACACAATGTCACCATCATGAGCAAACCCCCAGAGGAAAGGCCTCCCACAAATTTATATGAAACAGAGCAGGACTCAACTTCTACCTGTTTTTCCCCCAAGTTGCATCTGGTTCATAGAGAGTGAGTAGGAGTGTCTTCAAGGTATGATGTGAATAATACATGACTGGACCAAAGACTCCAATCTGCATAGTCTCTGCACATAGTCCTGAATAGAAAATACAGGAGCCATGGAAGTTCCAGTGGAAGTCCAGGCCTTCAGCCAGTACCAGATTTCAAATGGCTTTCTGAGCAACTTAGCAACTTGTTTTGAGAGAGGTGCACAATGGTGGAAGTCCATCCCTGCCTCATTTAGCAAAATGCAAACACATTGTATACATGAAGAACAGCACACAGTACTGGCAATGTGCATTAGCATGGGACACTTAAACATCTTTAGTCACTGCTACCCCACAGAGATGAGACAAATATAACTCTCTGAGGTTAGAGGAGACCATACTTTGAATTTAGTAAATTAGAGCTCATCTCATAACATGTATCCTTGACTTGTCATTTAGATTTTTGCTACATAAAATGCAACATCAGCATCACCTGGAAACTTCTTACAAATGCAGAATCTCATGCCCTACTCCAGGCCTACTGAGTCAGAAACTCATTTTAACAAGATCCCCAGGTGATTCATGTGCACAGAGAAGATTGGGAGTCACTGATTTCTCTCCCTCTCATCTCTACTTTCAATTTCTAGATGGTAGAAGAGACTCAGATCTTTCGACCAAATTTTATGCAATACCTTGGAACTGGAAAAGAGCATGCAATTTAATAAACACTTATTGATTAACTGGAAATCTGTGACCTGGCTTTCAAAATAAAGAGGCCAGTGTTGTCAAAATATACAGACATAATGTGAGCTTTTTAGTGTTTTTGTTTTAAAATGCAAAAAGTAGAGATTATCATATGGTAATACTAATAAGCAAATAATAAACCATGCAAGATTCCTTTGTTCTTTACATTGCTGTCTATAAGGGCAATCATTTTTAAAAGCTTTTATTTGATAGCTTGAATAGAATCATGCCCTAATTATAGTCTTCCTTTTTATTTGCTACTGAGAGGAAATGCACCAGATGAAGCTGTTTGAGACTCTATGGTTTGTTCAGCTGTATTAAATGCTTCTAACTGCTGACTTTTATCGTTCTTAACAAGTCAAGACCAGACTGAATGTCTTTGAGGATAATTGTTTTTATTCATTTCCCTTCTGCATTGCTAAAATGGAGGCAGTATGTAAATTAAGGAAAGAGATGCGGATTCAGAACTGCCCCAGACCTCTGCTGGTTCTCAGAAAGAGGCATAACCAAATCTCCTCTGTTTAGACTACAGCATGTCTCTGTGATCAGTGAGTGCTCTTGAATAATGGACAGTTTCTTGGGGCGCCTGGGTGGCTCAGTCGGTTAAGCGTCCAACTTCAGCTCAGGTCATGATCTCGCTGCGATTTGTGAGTTTGAGCCCCAGCCCTCTGTGCTGACAGCTCGGAGCCTGGAAACTGCTTCAGATTCTGTGTCTCCCTCTCTCTCTCTGCCCCTCCCCTGCTCACTCTGTCTCAATAATAAACATTAAAAAAAATTTTTTTAAATGGACAGTTTCTTGATTCTTTAAGGTAGTCTTTATGCCATTAAGTTAACCTGACTCATGCATAGGATCCATTCCAAAAAAATCCATGCTGATCTATATCAATGCTCCTGACATTATGTTCTTACCCATGTAGTCGGCAACGCAATGTGTAGGGTTGTATCATAGAAGCTACTGGAGGCCGGGGCTCAGACTTTCTGGGTGTCAGTCTCAATTCTACCACTGACATGCTGTGTGACCTTGGGATAAAGAAATAAAGCCATGGTTCTCAAATGAAGGGGATTCTGTACCCCCTATAGGGATGTTTGGCAATGTCTGGAGACATTTTTGACTGTCATGATTTGGGGGTGCTATTGACATCTAAGACAGAGAGGCCAGGAATGCTACCAAACATGTTATGATGTATAGAATAGCCCCCACAACAAACAATTATCCAGCTGAAAATGTCAATAGTACAAGGCAGAGAAATGGTGGACCTAAAGAACCAAAATCATTGTCATCCTTCAGCACTGATCTCCTCATACAAAAACCACAGCCTACAAAAACACCAGAGACTTGGAACTATGGAATCCTTAAATCAACAAACGAGGATCCCCATTTCTCCCACTGTTTTAGGTTCTGTGAAAAATACAAAAGTGCAACACTGTCTTTTACTTATTCTCCCAGAAACCAGAAATTGGAATAAACCATCGAGGTCTAATAGGATAATTCCTCGTTGATCCATTCCAGTAATTTTTTGCTGCCTCCCTACATGGTGCCCAGTCTAATTACGGGATGACTCCCTATTCCCCTGGGATGCCACTTTTCATTCTCGTTCACTTCCTTGTTCTGAAGGAACAGCAATTTGCCACTGAATGGTTATTAGCCTTTTTCCCTTTAAGAGACTAAGAAGGGAAAAAAGCCCACAGGATAATTTTAAAAGTTGTTGCTCTAGTTTTTCTCCAACTTTAGAAATCTCTGTTGGCTTTTAATTAAGAACTTGCATTTAGACTGTGAGATGAACCAGATTTGAAGGATTGTTTTTTTTTTTCCCCTCTTTTAATGAAATGACACTCATTTCCCTAGGAGGGGTTTTCCCCAGATTCTCATTGTTCTACTAAAGATGATTTACATGGGCATCTGTGGAGGTAACTGAATCTCTGATTGGAGAAGGAGACCAGGCTAGACACACTGTGCCTTCACTCCGAGAAACTAGGAAATAAATACCCCCAGGACTGAGCTGAAACCCTCACCAACTTCAGTGTGGAATGGCTTGGAGGTGGGGTAAGTCTGAGTCCCAAACAGTGGCAGCAGGGGCTATATGACATAAGTCCCAGAAATATGCCGTGAATGTGACTGAATCAGTCAGTTGTCTCAGACACCTGCAATGCACATTTCACCCCACTCCCTCTCCTTATTCAGCCTTAGAATCATGCATATTCAGAAGGACTCAGTGCTAAAACAGACCCATACACCCAATTCTTGGGCACCCATGTTCTGAGGTTCCTAAATCCTAATTTTTTTTTTTCTGAGACACGAGGCTAAGCATCAGAGTAAACTGATGATTTTCTTCTTAGAATTTAATAGAAGAAAGTATAGTGTGGACAGGATATTTGCAAATGCTCAAAACATGTATCCCCAGTTATTTATTAATTACAAAAGGAAAAGAGTGAATAAACCTGACAGACATCATCTTAATCAAGGTCAACATCACCAATAATTAGACATACCAACATTTTATACCATTCCTATAATGAACAGAGAAGAATCCTACATCATTTCTGTGGTATTTGTAACCAAAAATATTTTACCACAGTATGAGTAAATCATCAGACAAACTAAAACTGAGGACATTTTACAAAATAACTAGTCAGTCTTCTTCAAAAGTTGTATGATCATGAAAGACAAGACAGAAACCATCACAGGCTGGAAGAGACTAAGGAGACATGACATCTAAATGCAACGTGGAATCCTGGACAGGATCCTGGACCAGGAAAGGACATTAGTGGGAAAGTGGTGAAATGTAAAGAAGGTCTGTGTGTAACAGTGTTGTATCAATGTTAATTTCCTGGTTTTCTTAACTGTTCTATGGTTATATGATTATAATCATAACATTAAAAGAAGTGGCATGAAGGTATACAGGGAATCACTCTACTGTTTTTTGCAGGTTTTCTCTAAGTATAAAATTATTTCAAAATAAAAAGGTTTTAATATATGAAAAACTGCCCTCAAATGATAGTGCAAGAAGTCAGGCAGTGGAAAGACATAAGGTGATGATCAGGCCCTTTTGTAGCCAATCCCTCTCTCACCCTGGCAACCACTCATCTATTTTCTGTTCCTATACTTTTGCCTTTTCTACAATGTTACATAAATGAAATCATACAGTATGGAGCTTTCTGGATCAGACTTCTTTTACTTAGCATATGGTTTTTGAGATTTATAAAGGCTGTTGCATTTATTAGTTGCTCATTCCTTTAAAGTGCTGAATAGTATTCCATTGTACAGATTCATCACAATTTGCTTATCTAATCACTAGCTGATGGACAGTGAAGATGTTTGGGATTACTACAAATGACCCTATCAATATTTGCATACATTACCTTTTTGTGAACTGTGTGTATGTTTTCATTTCTCTTGCCTAAATACCTAACAGTGAGACTGCTAGGTCTTATGACAAGTGTTATGTTTAAATCTATAAAAAACTAATTGTTTGCCAAAGTGGCCATACCATTTGGTGCTCCCATCAGCCAAGTATGAGACTTCCAGTCGCTCCACATCCTTGTCAGCATTTGGAATTCTTGGTCTTTTTAATTTTAGCCATTCTCATAAGGGTATGAAGGTTTCCCAATTTTAATGAGTTTCTATCTGCATTTCCCTGATAACTAATGATGTTGAGCATATTTTTGTATGTTCGTTGATTATTCATAGATCTTCTCTGATGAAGTATCAATATCTTATCAAGGAGTTTATCTTATTATTGAAATTTACTACTGGAAGCCCTGAAAATTTTCACATGTCTCAACTGTGGTATGAAAACAACCATGTCCCTCAAACCTAAAGTTTCTGTGAAAAGGCAAGTGTACAACTGAGATGGAAACCATTTGGAAAGAGGGTCAATGTCCAGAGGTGCCCACCAGCCAAGGCCTTGTAACCACCTTTGATACTGCTTAAGACCCCTAAATCTTGACAAAGAAAGGAGACCCACAAGAATGACTGAATTAGAATTTCTCACCAGTGAAATGAATCAAAATCAAATTGCTTTATAAAGAATGGAATGCAACACTTGATATTTTATACATCTATTTTGAAGGGCCTGGAAATAAAATGTTGTCCAAAATATGGACATGATGAATTTACTGAAGCTCTTGGATGGATAGTGAATTACAAATCTGTGAATGGCCCTAAGGTCAGTAATTCTGAATTCTAATCTTGCTTCTGCTTTAGATATAATAGTTTCGAGATCATCCTTCATCCTCAGTTTTTCCATATATAAAAATTAGCTTTCTTAAAGTGTGCCCTCTACAAATTTCTTAAAATTTCCTCTATTAAAAATTACCATATCTCAATAAAAACCAAAACACAGAATAAACACTATATAATAAAATATACAGTAAAAATATAATTAACTCATCCAGATACCATTTACATAGCAACTTCAGCTCTCCAATCACTGTAAGGACCTTGGGCAAGAAGCACTTCATAACATAATCTAATACTCCGTACTTTATTCTTTGGATAGCCAGCCCCTCAGACATCAGTTTTTGCTCATGACCTACATACCATTCCTACATGCTTCCTTCACTTAAGCCCAAAGGAGATTAGAAGCAGCCAGCTAAAGGTAGGGAAAGGAAATCTAGAGATTAAGAGCAAAAATTAGGGTAGTATCAAAAACAGCCAAAGAGAATAATACTAAATACAGATATAAGCACTTTAAATCATGTTGCACTGAGAGCAGTGGTTTGGCATGTATCAGTTCATAATGACTACTTTCCCAGGTTTGGAAATGGAAGGAACCTTGGAATTTACCCAATTAAACTTGCCCATTGACAGTAAACCAAAGCCTAGAGAGATAATTGAAGCATTGTTCAATTAAGGTGGCCTCTCTCTTTCCCACCCCCCTCACATACCCATACATACCCCCCACACACATACATACACCCCTACTTAACAACTGAGTTGGAATGAGAACCCCAATCTTACTTCATCACCCAGATGATTGATTTCGAATGATCAAGATAAAATTTTTTTGAAGTATATTCTATATCATAAGCAAGGGATTTGATATTTTAGAAAAAAGAAGCCTCCAATTTGGTTGAAATTTTAAATACCTCTGTATTTATATCAAGAAAAACATGTTGTCGAACATCTCATTTCCAGTAGAGTTATACAAATTACAAATGACAGTATGTTTTGTATAAGTACATGAGTCTGTATGTTTGTGTATGTGCATGTTAGGAAGCACCTGCTGAATCAAGCTTTCAGAAGCCACTGTGTGCATCTTGACTCAACTGCATATTAGAGATATCTCACAAGTAGCCTGAAATCAGCCATGGTGGGAATATTTACACCACAAAACAAAAACCAACCGCCACTACAAATCAAGGCTTTTTTTTCTTTTTTTTGGAAAGCTGGTTGTTAACTATTTACCAACCTACCACTTGATAACTTATACATGTACTCTTTGAAAAAAAATGTAGCCTTAATAATTACATGTCAAGGTTTTCAATGTTTGCAGATTAAAAACAGTGTCTCCAATTGTTTACTATTTATACTTTAAGAGTTTTATTTGTTTTTATAGACATTGAAATTGATTTTCTTTCTTTAAATATGAGTAGAAAAGAATCAGGCTTCTTTGTATTATTGACACCTTACTATATGGTTAATAAGATGAAAGAGAGAAATATATATTTAGTCTGTTCAAATTTTCCAAGCAGTACTTTAACATGATGTGAACAAAGATCAAGGTCTCAATTCTATAGTCTGCTGTGCGATGAGACACAGAGAATATGATAACCATACTTCATATTCTGTGTGCAGTCCTAAATAAAAACAATTCTTAATGTTTCTTTATAAATTTAAGAGGTCTAATGCTGTAAGAACACAGTACAAGTACAGTACCACATGACAAGAGTCCAGAAGTTTCAGACCTAACTTCATGAAGTATATATAATATTTACAAGTCCTATATATATTATTGCCAATTACTTTTGCTTTTACAAAATCCTTCTGAAATGAATGTGGTTCTCCCATGATTGACTTCAGTCAGATTTTTCATGGTTAAAAGGGGGCTCTTTTACATAGTGACCAAAAGCATTGCTGGTGTATTATATGTGATAATCAGATAGCTCCCCTAGCTCTCATATACCCACCTTATAAAATGGAATACAAGTCTTACTAAATCTTTATTAAAAGAGACCAAAGGTCATTTAGCATAATACATGTGAGAGTTTTAAAACTGATAATATAAAGTGGTTTCATTTTATATACTGGGACTGTATATACAGGCAGCATTCTTTTCTTTTAAACAACTTTATTAAGATATAATTCACATACTTCATCCATTTAAAGTGTTCAATTCAATGGCTTTTAGTCATTCACAGAGTCAGACACTCATCACCACAATAGATCTTACAACATTTTCATTACCCCCAAAAGAACCCTATACCCCTTAGCTATCACACCCTCCAGACCCTTCAATCCTACTCCCAGATGTAAGCAACCACTAATCTACTCTTTTACTCTATAAACTTGCCTATTCTGGACATTTCATATAAATGGAATCATACAATGTGTGGTGCACTGTGACTGGCTTCTTTCACTTAGCATAAGATTTGCACAAAGTTCATGTTGTAGCATGTATCACTGCTACATTTCCTTATATTGCCAGATAGTATTCTATCATATAGATATACCACATTTTATTCATGCATTCATTCATCAGTCAATGGACTTTATGATGTTTCCACTTTTTGGCTACTTTGAATAACACTGCTACAAACAGTCATGTACAAGTTTTTATGTGGACAAATACCTAGAAGCAGAATTGCTGGATCATGTGATAACTATGTTTAGCCACTTGAGGAACTCACAGATTTTTTACTAAAACAACTACACCATTTTATATTCCCACTTCAGGCAACATTCATACTCAGCCTAAATACCTAAGAAAATGTATACTATGGAGTCCCACTTAAACACAATCCAGTCAATTAATAGTTTCTTCCCTTTATTCTGCTCATTCATAGGTAAGTTTCTCGTAAGTAAAGATATAATATAGGTAAGTTAATTACCACTAGTATGACTATTCTATTCTAATGCTTTGTGTTTGCTGATCTTTGAAATGCTCAAAATTTTAAAGTAGTTCTTAAATTTCAGTTAAGGAGAATTTTTTGGTGGTAATTAACATAAGGTTACATGTTATTAAGACAAACTCATAAAGAATGGCTATAGCCAGGTTAAGTGACCTCATTTAGTGGATTTCTTCCTCAATGTCTGTATTTAGAGGACACAAGAAGCTAGTTTCAATTGTTACGGGATCACAGTCAAATCTTCATAACATTAGTCTCTTTGGGATCTATCAGTGAATGAATATGACAAGGTCATACTGTAAAAGATGAACCAACAAACCCAAACTCACATTACACAGAAGAATTCCTTTGATACATGCATATTCTTCACTTCTGTTTTGAAAGAAGTCACACCTGCAGTAATGACTATGTGTTTCAAAGAAGCTGCAGCAGGGGTGCCTGGGTGACTCAGTCGGTTGAGAGTCTGACTTCGGCTCAGGTCCTGATCTCACAGTCTGTGAGTTTGAGCCCCACATCAGGCTCTGTGCTGACAGCTCAGAGCCTGGAGCCTGCTTCAGATTCAGTGCCTCCCTCTCTCTCTGCCCCTCCCCTGCTCATGCTCTGTCTCTCTCTGTCTCAAAAATAAATTTAAAAATTTTAAAAAATTTCAAAGACGCTGCAGCATCTTACACCATCTTGGTAGCCCATTCACTTATTCACCTTCCCCACATGTACTTACTACTAGCAGTAATTAGGCATGCACAAATTTTATGACAGAGTTACAAAAAAATTCTAAAAGAGTTTATAGGAAAAGATAATTGGCTTTTATTTTCCCTTGGAAAAGCCAAGTTTGTCCATTAATATTTGCCTTCTTCAAAGATCTCAGAGCCAAAGTGAACGACTGGCTTAGAGAATGGTAAAGTTGCTAAAGTATTATATCCTCATGGACCCCCACAGAACTCTGTTTCCGTCTGCCTTAATTTCCCTACTAGACTGAGTACAGCACTTTGTTTTCTCTTCATATAACATCCCTATAATGCATCCAGTGAGAGTTTCACAAATGTTTTCTAAAGGAAAGAATACAATTAAGAGGAATATGACAATATCAAACACAAGTCCTTTTTTTTCTATAATCGAGCTGCACAATGGAAAAACTGTAAATTTTTTTGGTTTTTTTCTTTTTTTTTATTTTTAGTTTGAGAGAGGATGCATGCAAGTGGGGATGGAACAGAGGGAGAGTGAAGGAGAGAATTTTAAGCAGGCTCCACGGTCAGTGTGGTGCCTGACATGGGACTCAATTTTACAACAGTGAGATCATGACCCAAAGCAAGAGTCAGACACTTAACTGACTGAGCCACCCAGGGAACCCCCAAAAAACACAAGTTCTTTTTAATCTGCCAAGGACAATACTGCCACCCAAATGGGATGGATCTTTAGTAAAGTGAACTAATCCTGTTGCTGTAGAAACCAACCTCATATCACTGAAATTACGCCACATTCAGAGAACAGCACACCAGCCCCACACACCATTGCCACAGCATAGGGCCTAAACTGAAAACAAGCAACATTTGGTGCCAATGATTTGATAGGGAGATGAATTTGAGGGGCATAAATGCAAAATATCCACTTATCATTTATTCAACTTCTTGACACCAAATGTAACACAATTACATGTCAAAATTTCTGGGAATGTCAGTATCCACGAATGTTTAAAAAAAAAAGAAAAGAAAAGAAAAAAACAGTTCTTCCCCATCAGGGAACCTATCTCTTACAAGAGTTGGGTGAAAAGAGGCCATGCGCTACTTTTCACAAAGTCTTAGCACTTAAAGTGCCACTTTAAGTAGTAGTTTCTCTCTAACCCAATAAAATATTTGAACAATGCAGAGTAGTAAAGAACCAAACCCAATACTGATCTTCCTAATTAATTTCAGAAGCATTCTTTGTACATGTCTGCAATAATTTTTTAACGCAAGTTTCCTACATTGATGATTCCTCCACTGATGTTTGTGAATCTGCTACATATATGATAAAACAACTCGTAAATACACACTCGTATAATCACTATCATGTGGGCACTAGCCAAGGATATTATCTTTATCTTTATTAGGGAGACAAATTTCCCGTTTAAGTAGTAGGTATCTGAAAGGTACTTCCTTCTGAAGTGCCACTTCCAAATTCCCTAAGAAATATAATAGAAATATTTTTTTAATTTTTTTTTAACCTTTATTTTTGAGACAGAGAGAGACAGAGCATGAACAGGGGAGGGGCGGAGAGAGAGGGAGACACAGAATCGGAAGCAGGCTCCAGGCTCCGAGCCATCAGCCCAGAGCCCGACACGGGGCTCGAACCCACGGACCGCAAGATCGTGACCTGAGCTGAAGTCGGACGCTTAACCGACTGAGCCACCCAGGCACCCCTATAATAGAAATATTAATGATAGGTGGTGGAACAGAGAGAACATAGCTTCTATACTCAAGACTGTATTCAAATCACAGTTCTTTTACAAGTTATATGGCTTTAATTTTAAATCTGTCTGAGCCTCAGTTTCCTTACTTGCAAGTGTTATTGAGAAATAAGTGAAATATGCCAAAAAGTACGTGACACATAACATATACCAGATTAAGTGCACTCTGTCTTTCCGTACCCTTCTCTGGTTATAACACTAAAGTCCATAGGCTCATAAAAGCAATGCTTGCATTAAGATTATATAAGGGACTGTGGCTGCTCTACAAAATCTTTTAAGTAAACAGAGTTCATTTATCCATGAAGGAGGATGTAAACAGGAAGTAAAATAAAAACTCTAAAGCCCTTCAAACCCTCTACACATTCCCCAAACACATTCCTGTTTTCTAAAGCCTTTTTATAGCAAAAGAAAAAACAATCAAATGCCTTTCATTCATGCTGCTGCTGTTCTAACTTCACTTTACCACCACTGATTTTCTGTCAATATTCCACATCTGCAGGATTTGAATTGCCAGCACCATTCCCCGTAAACCTGGGTTTGAAGGCAGATTTCAAGCGGCCCTTTTCTATTTGCAGAGAGTAGACTTTTGGAGGAGTCTAGCCCATTTCACTCAGGAGCAGTCCCAGGACATGAGTTTAACTTGTGGAAGTCTCTGCTTGCCAAACCTTCTTGCAGTCTCTATCTTCTTTCTTCCTTCTCTCCTGCCCTCCCTGTCCCTTTCTCTGGTCCAAGATTAACAGGCAACAGAGTTCTAAGGCCGGTTTTTAATATGTATCATTCTCTTCTTGGCCACAGCCTTACCAAGTATCCCAGCAGGACATTCCCAGCATGCTAATGTTACTGTCATTCTCCAGGAAGACTGCCCATGGTCTTCTGTCCAGAGTTTTGTTCTTTGATTCCTTGGAAACAAGGATACTTGAGAGCACAGGTACCCAACAGCTTCCTCAATCTACTATTCAAAGACTTTATAGAATATTGGATGAAAAGTCCTTTGAGGGGTGGGAGAAGGTGCTAGAAAGAGAGACATCAAGGAAATCCCAGTCTATTAGATTTCAGCACGTATAATTTTCAAGGCAGATATACATGACCATGATGAAAAGTACACTACACATGACATTGAATGGAATCACCAGTTGTAACACTGATTGAAGAGCCCAGAGAGTGATAATAGTGAGAAGAGAAAAATTATAAAATTATGCTCTGTTTTGCAAGGTATTAATAATTGCATATACTTTTAAAATACCTCATTCTTTGTGCCTAATCATATTAAGATTAAGGAATAATGTCTAAATCATTAAATGTTTTACATTGTCATATTGCTGGTCTAGAATATATTCGTCCACCTTTTTTAAAATTTTATTTAATTTTTTAAAATTTTTTAAATTTACTTTTGAGAGAGAGAGAAAGTGTGAGCGGGGGAGGAGCAGAGAGAGAGGGTGACACAGAATCTGAAGCAGACTCCAGGCTCCCAGCTGTCAGCACAGAGCCCAATGTAGGGCTTGAACTCACAAACCATGAGATCATGACCTAAGCTGAGGTCGGACGCTCAACCGACTAAGCCACCCAGGCACCCCAATTTATGTCAACCTTCTTAAAATCTTGCTCCCATAGCATGTTCATCTGTCATGTTTGTTGGCTCACAACTCTAAAAAGCACCAAGAAAGATCATATATAACTACATATATGTTTCATGAGTCATTAATAATGCAGATGACTAATACCTTGATTATATAAGTTAATTAATAAAACTCCATATTTATTTGAATTTATCTACTAGAACGATATATTGATTTTTCTCTGCACATATTCTTAAGACATGAAAAATATAAATGAAACAGAATACAAATAAATACAACTGCCTTTAAATGCACTAAATCACAAAAAAAGAATAGATCCAAAATTTGTTGAGCTCTTATTGTAGTTCTATTTTAATATATTCAGCAATACCTACATTTGGCACTGGAATGTTCTTCCATCATGTTTTGCAAACATATAGGAAAAGAAAAATCACCTTGATCACAGATTAAATTATAAACTTGAAGAGACCATATACAGAGTTACAAGTACTCTACTGATAATTTCTTACCTAAAACTATCAGCTTTTTCCATCACTCTACCTCCTTCTTGTAAATCAATTTCTTAAATGACCATATACAGAAAAAATAAGGTTCTTTTTGCAAGGGGGCTTGGAGGTGGGGTTGGGGGATGTTATTCTTTAAGCAAAGGGGAAAAAAGGTAAAGAAACCAAAAAAATCTTGCTTTTATTACTATTATACATAAAATAAAGCAAAGGGGATATTTTAGTCCTGAATTATTCATTAATTGGCCATGTTGCTTTATTCGTCTTTCTTTCTTTACCTTGGTATGTATGTCTTTCTCTGCCTGCCTCTTCCATCCTGCATTAATTCCCCAGCATCTCATACATATGGCTGTGTAAGTCAGAGCCTTCATTTCCAATACTTTCCCAACCAGAGGACATGTTTCATTTTTTAACTGGAGCATAGCTAATGATGCAGATGAAATCTGGGCCTAGTAACATTTGATCTGGCCTCAGACAAGAGGAGCAAGGTGGCATCAGCCTCCTCTGATATAGTCTGTAGCCAAGGAGCCACACCAGTATACAAGTGACATGCATATCACATGTATCAAAGTGGAAGCTCAATCTGTACAGCAATAAGACTCTCTCACATCCCAGCATGGGTGCTGGCCCTGAGCTGCAGTTCCAGTAATTGACATAGTTGCCCAATGCTACAAAACAAACTCAGAAACTATTCTCATTAGACATCCCCCTGCTTTGCGACTCTGTTATTGTAAAACCCAAACACTGAGCCCCATACCAGCGTGGCTCTGTTTTTAATTAGTTCTGATGGCATTGGGCTGTAAGCCAAAGAAAAAATGAACTTCCTGTGACTGAGGCTTGCTGCTCAGTATGTTGCTTCCTTCTTAAAGAGATTGTTTTCACAACATTTTATGAAAAAGACTACTGACAGAAATAATACAAGTTTTTACTGCTTTTGATATTTTTTTTCAGGCTTATAAAAAGCAGCCAAAAGTCAGAGAATTTGTAAAGTTACAATGCTATTATTTGGTCTTTTGTGTGACCCAGTTGACTTGTCTTTTGATTAAAGACATCCTACCCGATTAATTTTTTTTAATGGAGAAAACACAGGCTTCTGTTAAAATTTTAAGACCATGAATGTTTTAGTGTTTCCACTAAATTAATTCGGTGATATATTTTTTACTGCCTGGGTCATTGCTGGCATGGTGTTAGAATTGAGATGCTGGTAAGGTCACCTTCTGACTACAAGGAAATAAAGGGCTGACAGAAACTCTGGACAGATAAAGAACAATTTGGATAAATGCTAGACTCTTATACAAAATGAACCTCTACTGGCCACTGATTTTTGGTTCTCTAGAACCTTTTAAAAATCCTTCCTATATAGAGAATTTCTTAACTTAGGAATCTCCTCCCAAGCTACAAGCTAGGCATTTGTCTCCCAGATTCCTTTGTAATTTGTCCTGACATATGACTTAGGCTCTGCCAATTAGACACACCCACAGACAACTTCAAGAAAGTGAAATGAGGTATAGGAGATACCATGTGGAACTCATTCTACCAAGAGAAGCACAGAGATTCATCCAGCATTCGGAGCAGCAGTGGTCCAGGTCCCAGCTGTGGCACCCTACATCACTATCAGCAGCACCCTGTGCAAAGCTATGTGCAGAGGCAGAAGTCATGGGGCCTCTACTAAATCAGTGCAGCAGTAAGACTGGGTATGCTTTTGGGATTCACAGACTACAAGTTTGACTCCTTGGCCCTTCCTGGAGCTGGCCAATTTTCTTTAACAAATTGCTTCTCTACTTCCATTAGCTGGAGTCGATTTTGTTGTGGACAAACAGGAACTCTGATACAACCACTTAGACTTTGTGCTATGCTTCCAGTAGAAAGGTAACAAGATGGTATTGAGTAGTGGTTAAGAAACAATCTTTGGAGTTAGTAGGACATGGCTGGGCGTGCTAGTTCTGCCACTTAATAACTGTATGAACTTGGGACAATTACTTAACGTCTCTAAGCATTTCTTCATCTGAAAAATGAGGATTATTATCCATAACTCATGAGGTTCTTGGGATAATTTAGTAAAATATGGCTGCAATTAATATTATCACTAACAGAGGCATTTATAAAACTTTTTCAAGGCCTTTTTAGTATGATTGTAAATTTTATTTTAAATAAGTAAGGCATTCACTTTCCTTGGGTACAGGTTTAGAGAGTCACTGGATTAGAGTTGGAAAACATCCAAGAAAGATTATGTCAGTCCTTCTCATGCCGCTAAAAGGGTAATTATCTATAGTTTTTTGTAAAAGACCAGAGAAAAGATGCCACTGATTATTTTTCATCCAATGCTTACTCATACATATAAGTCTTCTTTGACCAAAACCAAATAATTCCTACAATATTTATGCACCCTTTCCTTTTGAATTTATCTAATAGCTTGATAAAGTTCTATACAACCTTCAGAGCCCACTGACAATATCACCTCCTCTCTAAAGCTTTTTCCAGTTACCCTTGATCAGATAAGAGCTCACCTTCCTTGAACAAGGATACCATGGTCCCTAGTGGCAGTTAATATATTCTTGCTTATGTGAAGGTTAGTTGTATGAATGACTTAATTTCCCTCACTGGTATCAACCAAGCTCCTTATGATGAGGATTCATCTCTGCATCTTCAGCAGCCCCAAACAAAGTGCTCTGTACATGCAATCCCTGTATAACATATTGTGATCTATATACTACTATAGTATTTGCTCTTAACTGTGTAACTATATTAGAAGCTCCCTGAAGACACAGATATTGCTTTTCCTTCCATCCTCCTTGGTGCCTATAACATATTTGTTGAATTAAAAACATTAAACTAAAATGTTCTACATATTTTCTTCTTTTATTATTAGCTTCTTTCCTCCTTTCAATCAGTTCCTCTTTGATCCTTTGAGAATCTATAAGTCTTCTGCATTTATATCACCCCAGCAAGTCTTTATGAAAGTAAATTCTTTGTCGCCACTGCTGGCCACCCTTATTATTGCTTCTACATAATCTTTGCAAACTGGTCATAAAATATTTTCATTATAGCTTATGGTTGAGACCAACTATTACTGTTTCCTTTCCCTAATGCCTACGTCTGGGCAGCTGTTGTGTAAAATGTGCTACACATTGCTGTAATTCCTCCAACCTACTAAGAGAATTCATATTAATCTATTTTCTATAATATTTCTAGTCCAAAGCCTTTCCTAGTTTCTAAACCTCTATACTAGAAAGTGGGGGTGAAATATCTGCTTTTTTCTTGTTCTGCCATCAGTGACATTTTCTCCTCTTGCACTGTCATTTAATCTCCTTAGAGATCCTTACTAGAACAGTCTCAGACTTTTCTTCTCAAGTCTCCACAAACAAATTTCTTTCTGATGTCCACCAGGACCTCACCAAAATGGTATATGATTTTTTTTTCAAAAAGTTCTAATATGAAGCCACCTCTCTTCCTTTCTATATATGAGTTATCCTCCTTTATAACACTTCACAACAGAAACCACCACGTATCCTATTTCCTCAATGAGCTATATTTCTGTAATCCAATGCAGGTTGGGCTCCTAAAGATGTTTGAACACCACAATTACCTCCAAGACAGCACACACGTCTAAGTTAGGAGGGCAATAAATGGCAATGAGCAGCTCAAAACTCTTCCCCCTTCCATCCATCTTTGCCCAAAAATTGGGTCCATAAGTGAATTCATCTGTCGCTGGAAACTTCATCTTATTTTTCCCTTTGAAATGATCCCTCCTTGGATTACTTCCTTGTAATGTGGTTGGTATAGAAAATTTTAAGTCTGCTAATTGATGTGAACACACATTCAGTGTCCCAACCATGCCTTTTCTTACATGGAGACTTCATGCTGTGTCTTATTGCCACCCAACACCCACTAAAATGTTTTCTATTAAACAAGTGATATTAATGTTTTTCAGATCACAGATCCCTTGAGAATTTGGTAAGAGTTAGAATGCTCTCCTCAGAAAAATATATATGTGAACATACACATAAATGCATGCATACAATATCAAGGGATAAAGAGAACCACTGAAGCCTTAGTACAAACCCCCTAGATGGTAGTGCCAGTTAAAAAAACCCTGCTGGAGTAGAAAAAGGATTTTTTTAATAAGAGCACATTAAATTATCCACAACCCTTGAGGTAATTTAAGAGGTCACCATGAATCATATCAAAATGATAATGGAAACACAAGAGAGAAAATTCACTTTGGGTAATGAGCAATCCTGAGAAAGAGAAGCTGTATCTCTGTTACTATTTAGAATGTCAAAATGTCACCTGTCGGCTTCATGTAATGTTGTCACAAGGACAAGTACTTGATGAGTAAATTTAGTAAATATTTCATTCAGGAGTTCTAATTTAATTTAGACTGCTATAAGGCAAGCAGGACTCTACCTATTTACCTATCTATCCATCCACCCACCTATCCATCTAACTATCTATATAACCTTATCACCAAAAATTTAATCCATTGCCCTAAAAATTACTCTTGATATGAGATTATCATTTAAAATTTTCTGGCATATTTAGTGCTTCAAGTTGAAAAATAATAAATAATAGATAACATCATGATAAAGCAAAAAAGGATAGTAGAGAAATCTTTAAAAATGAAAAACTTCTTAAACATTTTATATTGGAAAATTCAAAAGCAGCTGTTCTTACTCAGTTGCTAAGTCTCATGTCTTTTGAAGACAAGGTAAAATACTACATACTAAACCATCAAGATGGGGAGTACACGTACCTAGGCTTTATTCTTCCTCACAAAAGAACTTGCTATCCACTTGCTATATCTGTCTCCATATAAATATGTCAGTACAGCCTGTATAAAGATACTTGTATATGGAATAATTTTATGGATATTAGAAATTTTATTTGTAAACTTCCCTGGGCAGTCAATCCTTCACAAGAATTACCACATTATTCCAACTGGGTTAAGAGAAATATATATCAACTAAGTCCACAAAAACAATAATCAAACCCTCTCTGACCTATACCCTCCCCCCATCACTCCTCGGACCTCATCTCCTATTTGTCTCTCCCTATGTGCATCGCATGCCCTGCTGTACCTTCAACATGCTAGACACACTCCTAGAATCCGGGCCTATTCATTTGTTGTTCCCTCTACCAGAAATACTCTTTATTCCCTTACTTCCTCCAGGCCTTTGCTCAAATGTCACCTTCTCCATAAGGCCTTCTATGCTTTATTTTTCTCAATACAATCCACCTATTAACTAACATACCATATCTCACACTGTCACTTTTACTTGTGCATTTTGTTTATAATCTGTCCCACCCTGATTCCCTTAGAATGTAAGCTCTATCAAAGCATATATTTCTCCCTTTTTCCCTGCTCTATATTCAGAAAGTCTCTGACCCATAACTGATGCTCAGTAAATACCCCCATATTATGGTATCTCATACCAATAGTGTCTTGCACTCAATGTTTGATATAGATGGAAACTAATATTTTTCTCCCAGTCAGAAATAATATTCTCAAATGTATATAGACACATACATCCTTATTTCAAACAGCTGAAATACAGCAAGGACTCAACAAATGTTTGGAATTAAATAAAAGTCAGCAAGGCAGGCAGACACAATGGCTGAGCCACTTCTCTAACACTGATTTTCACACAAAGCCACTTCTCTAACATACTGATTTTCAAAACCACAAAAAGTTAAAGTATAAAATTTAGGTTAGTAGAGTAACTGAAATCGCTGATAAATCTCACTCCTGTTCCTATGGGAATAAACTAGATCAGAGTGCACTCAAGGGTCCGATACCCAACAGTGGTACGAGGGCTGTGCCAATACCCATGCTCAGTCAACACTCCTCTAGTCACAAGAGTTATCAAACTGAATGGACAAGGAAGATGTGCTATACATGCACACAATAGAATATTACTCAGCCATCGAAAAGAATGAAATCTTGGCCATTTGCAGCAACATGGATGGAGCTGGAACATATTATGCTAAGAGAAATCAGTCCGAAAAAGACAGATACCATATGATTCCACTCATATGTGGAATTTAAGAAACTAAACAGATGAACACAGAGGAAAGGGGGAAAAAGAGAGGGGGAAACAAACTACAAAAGACTCAATGATAGAGAACAAACAGGGTTGATGGAGAGAGGTAGGTGGGAGATGGGCTATATGGGTGATGGGTATTAAGGAGGCACTAGTTGGGTTGCCTGAACCACTCAGTCAGTTGGGCTGCAGACTCTTGATTTCAGCTCAGGTCATGATCTCATGGTATGTAAGATCAAGTCCCACATAGGGCTCCATGCTGACAGTGCATGGAGCCTGCTTCTAATTCTCTCTCTCCCTCTTTCTGCCCCTCCCCTGCTTGTGCTTACTCTCTCTCAAAATAAATAAATAAATGTAAAAAATTATTTAAAAAGAAAAAAAGGAGGACACTTGTGATGAGCACTGGGTGTTGTATGTAAGCGATGAATCACTGAATTCTACTCCTGAAACCAATATTGCACTCTATGTTAACTAAAATTTAAATAAATTTAAATTTAAAAAAATAACAGTTATCAAACACTGAAGGAGTCTCACAAAGTCCCTTTGCCTAGCTCAGTGGCTCAAACAGAAGACACAAGTAGGGGAAGGATCTCCCAAAGAGAAAACTCTGTCAAGGAGTAGAAGGGGCTCAAAACCACAAATCTGGCCCATGTAATTCTGCAGTAGAGTAGATAAAACCTTATGTTGAGATACAAGTATATAAAGATCTAAAGTTTCCAAAGCATTGCAGCCCCAGGGGACTAAAAAAAAATGAATCATATTTGGCCTGCTGGTGAAAGTTGTGACTATCGTAGCCCTTGCCTCTGTCTCTGACAAACTCTCAAATATATGCAACAGCAGCAACAGCAGAATTAGAGCAAACAATTTAGCAATTAAAGCACCTATTTATCTAAAGCAGGCAAAAGGACACTTGACAAAAAATCCAAGAATATCTGCCTATGGTGCCATGATCACAACTCAGATTCATGAGGTAGGATACTAGGAATGTGCCTCAGTATGTCATTGTCCAGCACAATCTCAGAACCCAAAGGATATTTGGTAACTCATCCCTTTGAAAGAACCCAAGCACCCAGGCTGCCTGGACTTGATAAAGTTGAACTAACCCAGCCACAGCACAGCCAATTTGGGCACTTTGGCTGTCAGAGCACTGTGGTCTCCACTGATCATAAAAATCCAGTGATGGTGGCTAGTCAGCATTAGTCACTAAACCATAACAGCCCTTCAACCTGTCTAGATGGCATAGAAAAGATCATGAATGGACACCACGGCTATCCACATGCAGTCATTTTCACAAGAAGTGTGACACATAGTCCATGAGAAAAAACATCAGATTTTTATGTAGTTTTGTTACAGGAGAATGTGATCCCTAGTCTAGGGCCCTTGAAGCAACTTTGTCTTTGTTCTGCATTATGTTTTCCAGATTCATGCCAACTATTCAGTAGGTTGACATCCAAGTCAATTACCATCTCTGATTCTGATTAAATAGATCCAATGCACTAATTAGGGCCTCTTACCATAGCCCTTGCCAAGCTTGCTGAGTTCTCTTGTCAATATTCTCCTTTACCTTTCATGGCTCCTTCCTAATTGGGCATCACTTAGATTTAGTAATGATGCTTCATATTATGGTGGCAATCTTTTCCCAAGTAACATAAGTGGAAATATTCAACTAGAAGAAAAAATTTCTTGAAAAAAAGAACACATGTGTGTTGAAACCCAAGGGTACATCTGCTTTTTACAATCCCAGATCCAGTTGGTCAGAAGAAGTTCATAAAAATCAAGTAGTAGTCTCCCTTAATAATATATTTTCTTCATAAGAAAACTCAGGTGAGACGTACTACTATAGTTTTTTCAGCAAATGCATGCTGCCATTCTGTAGACACAGCTAAAGTTAGACATTATGTCTATTCCAGTGAGTTCAGATAAATCATCATAATAAGCAAAGTTAGTGTGCTAAAAGACATTAACAGTCAGTATTTCATTTCCATCAGGGGGTAAAAACTGTTCTATTTTTACTTCTAATAGATAGAAATTATACCAAATCTGGGAAATAATATTTTTAAATGGTAATGATAATAGTAAGCATGACACCTAAATAATAATTCTCAAATAAAATGAGGGGAGATATAAAGTGCCCTCTTCTTCATTTTTTCCTAGAACAAAAATTCATAAATATCATGTAGCTATTAAAATAAACACAAGTGAGGGGTGTCCGGGTGGCTCAGTCAGTTAAGCATCCAACTTCAGCTCAGGCCATGATCTCACCATCCATGAGTTCAGGGCCTTGCACCAGGCTCTGTGCTGACAGCTCAGAGCCTGGGTCCTGCTTTGGATTCTGTGTCTCCCTCTCTCTCTCTCTCTGCACCTCCCCCACTCACACTCTCTCTCTCTCAAAAATAAAATTATAAAAACATTTAAAAATTTTAAAATAAATATAGGTGAAGCCTCAAGACAATGGTTAGGCTACTTCTCTGATCTATTAGGACACCAAACCAACTTTGTTCCTAATCATTATACTTGGCTAAATGTGGGCCTTTGTTTCCATTTCAACTCAAAAGGAATTTTTTCGTTTACATGTGTGAGAAAAAAAAGAGCATACCATGAATTAAATAGAACTTCTCACCAACATATGTATATACCAACCTCAAGTAAAACTGATATTCATACCATTTACTATCACTTCAGGATCCGACTATTAGTCATATAAACCTAAGTTCACGAACATTCACTTAAGGGCTAAAAGCAAATCGATCTTGCTCTTGACTTAAATGAAAGATTAAGGATAATGTTCTCTTTTTTATGTGGAAGAAATCACTATCTTGATTCATGCAATAAGAATTTGGTGTTTGTTTTTTAGTAGCCTGACTGAAAGAAGGATTTGTTGGGGAGGCAAGGGGAACTGTGCTTGTTCAATTGTGTTCTGTAATTATCCAGAAAGTCTTACTGGAAATCCAGGTGGACTCCTAATGGTTCCATATTCACTTGTCATTTTAGCATGGATATCACATGCTTTATTCATGTATATATCCCATACAGGCCAATTAAGCATGAAGATGGCTGGACAGATTCTACACAGACCAGAGTATATAGAAGTCAATTGAAAACCCTGCACTATGTGGTAAGAATGAAACAAAGTCAGTAAGGAGCCTGAAAGAATTGACTATGGCTCTGCCATCCAAATTCTCTACATATTTGCCTGACTTGGTTGGGGGGGGTGGGAACTAAAAGATTTGTGGAGACCAAGTGGTTTGAACTGCAGTGCTAAATGATAAAGTAAAATCCTTAAAGATAGGGAAGCAATATAAAAATACAAAAAAGTGAAATTAATAAAGAAAAAGGTAGAATTTTATCGTAATTATCTGCATAATAAACTCACACTTTAATTCCTGTGTACACATCTGGCTTTAGGCTAGGTTCAAATGATTTCTTTAAAAATATGAGTGTGGCCATGCTGATTCATACTTAGGGGCTATCGTAATGAGCAATTTGCTGGGTCAGATATTGCTGGATCAAATACTGAGCTACACTGTGAGCTTACTTACCATAGTGGGGACAGAGAGAAACCCAAAAGCATAGGACATGGTCCCATCCTTTAAGTATGCAAAAACTAGCCAGAGGCCAGTAGCAAAGAGAGGCAGTATCACATGATGATTAAACACTCAGAAGGAAAAACAAAACAAAACAAAAACACACTCATGCCTTAGGACCAAACTACTAGTGTTTCAATTCCAACTCTACCAATTAACCTCTGATGCCATGGATTGGTACCCATCTAAAAACTGGGCACAATAATAGTACCTACCTCTTGGGATTTTTGCATGGATTAAAAGACTGAATGAAAGGTGCACAGTCTATATTCAGTGAATGAATGAACAAGTTAATAAAATTTTTCACACAGGTTTAGAAGGGCCTAACTTCTAGTTTAGTCTCCAAAACTACTTCTTTGCATGAGCTTGGACCAGTTACAAAATCATGGGCTTCAATTTCTCCTACTTAAAAGTAAGGGTTTAGGTTAAATTATCTTCTAACACATTATTATAGCTTTGGCTATAATTCTGTAATTACACATTCTTCAATGAATAGAGAAAAGGGGTATCTGTGATAGCCAGACACACAGAAGATTTTGTTAAGGAAGTAAAGGTGATCTACCTAGGGAATAGGGAAGAAATAAACAGGGAAGAGTAGAAAACAAACACATGAGAAGACAATGAGAAGGAAAAGAGCGGAGAAATTAAAGAAACTAAAAAGAGGAAGTTCTGACTTACTTGAAGGCTTCACCCAAGGGAGTATGAAGAAGTAGGTTTTTACATGAAGGATGAAACCTATGTGTATAAAGACTTGAAAGAAAGGCAAAAGAGTTCCCTTGTAAAGCCAGTAAAAACTAAGATCTCCTAAACATTTTTTGAGAAAGGGAATGACAATGTGAAAGCAGTGATTAAGGAAGATTAATTTGATAAAGTTATGCAAGATGAATTACAGGAAATGAAGATAATAAATTCAATTATTCTTTCTAAAATTGACTATTAATACTGTTCAAAACTAAATGCCATGAATGTTATGGCCACTTCAGAACTAGTTTCATTAGTCTGTAGCTATACCTCAAATTTTAGCCATATGTACTATTTTTCCCTATGTCACATTACTTAGTAAAGAATTCACAAAATTTTGTGGCATTTAAAAATTAAATACATCTAGGGGCGCCTGGGTGGCTCAGTCGGTTAAGCGTCCAACTTCGGCTCAGGTCACGATCTCACAGTCCGTGACTTCGAGTCCCGCATCGGGCTCTGGGCTGATGGCTCAGAGCCTGGAGCCTGCTTCCGATTCTGTGTCTCCCTCTCTCTCTGCCCCTCTCCCGTTCATGCTCTGTCTCTGTCTCAAAAATAAATAAACGTTAAAAAAAATTAAATACATCTATCTACATATTTAGGTCAAGCACCATTATGGCAGATGTAAATAAAGCATTAAAATACTATCATTCTATCTACATGTCTCTCCCCAAAGACAAATGTAGTATGGATTAGCAAAATCTTACAAATTAAAAGAACGTGAGATTTCTGGAAAACATCAGTTTTCCTACTACAAGATATCCTAGCATGTGTAATGAAATAATTCTGTAACACTTGCAAACTGTCACTTAGCATAAAAGAATAGAAAAGCAGACGTTAGAGATCAAGAACCACACTGTTCTTTGAGCCTCACTTGTGTTTCTCTCCTCTTCACATTAACAGAATAAGATTCAGCAATTCCTCAAGAAAGTTAGATAAATCTTAGCAGTAAAATCAGATGACTTATTTGCCCCTGGACACTTAGAAGAAAAAGAAGTTTGGGCAGTTTTCAACAATGTGGTTACCCTCCAGCCTTCATATTGAGATCCTGTGAGATCCTGTGAGAACAGGATGAATAAATTTGGAGCCACAGAACTTAATTTAACACAATTCAATAAACATTTTTTTATCACCATCATAAGCAAAGGAGACTAAGAAGACAAAGGAAAGAAATGTATGTTAAATATTAAATATATATTATATATATATCCAACACCATGTGGACACAACTTAAATGTTATCTCATTTATTTCATTTCTTTCTATTAAGAGATCTCTGATACTTTCCCAGTTGTACTGATTAAAAAAAAAACACTTAAGTTCAAAGAACTAAAGAAACACATCTAAGGTCTCACAACTAAGTGATTGAGCCAAAATTTTAAAACAATTGTGCCTAGACTCCCATTTTCAGCCTCCATGGAATAACAGGGATCAGATTCACTCTCCTTCCTGAAACAATCAAAATACATTGAATAAGGTTTTCAAAATATTTGAAAACAAGGTTTACAAAACATTCAGCATCAAGCAGTGATGAATAGTGATCCCTGAGGAACAGAAAACAAAGTAAACCCTACAATCTGCCCCCCAGCTTACTGAATTGAGAGTTTCCAGACTACAGCATAGGAAGGTAGAAACCAGAGCTGAGACCCTGGGGAAACTAAGACAACTAGAGTTCACAGGACATAGTCTCAAAAAGGAGAACACTGCACAGAGAAAACTTGATAATATATAGAGGATCCCCTTCAATATTCAGCTGAGTACTGATAAGCACATGCATGGGAGGAAACTACAGGAACAGTACCACAGGAATGAGTAAGAGGTACAAGTGCCCAACACTTGCACAGAGCCAGGTATAGTTCCTAGTAAATCTCAAGATTCAAGGGGCACTACCATGTACAAACCCACTCTTATATGGCCAACATATGACACAGAAGGCAAGAATATACAATGAAATAAAAAAGTCTTCAATAAATGGCATTGGCAAAAACTGGACAGCTACATGCAAAAAAATGATACACAATACATAAAAATAAACTGAAAATGGATTGAAGACCTAAATGTGAGACATGAAACCACAAAATTCCTAACAGAAAACATAGACAGTAACCGTTAGCAACATATTTATGAATATGTCTCCTCAGGCAAAGGAAACAAAAGCAAAAATAAACTACTGGGACTATATCAAAATAAAAAGCTTTTGCATAACAAAGGAAAATTTCAATGAAACAAAAAGTCAACCTACTGAATGGAAAAAAATATTTGCAAATGATGTCTTATAATGACTTAATATCCAAAATATTTAAAGAATTGATACAACTCAACACCAAAAAAGGCAAATAATCCAATTAAAAGTGGGCAGAGAACTTAAACAGACATTTTTCCAAAGAACATGCAGATGGTCAACAGAAACATGAAAAGATGTTCAACATCACTATCAGGGAAATGCAAATCAAAACCACAATGAGATGTCACCACATACCAGTCAGAATGGCTAGTAGTAAAAAGACAAGAAATAACAAGTGTTGGCAAGGATGTGAAGGAAAGGCAATCCTTGTACACTGTTGGTAGGAGTGTAAACTGGTGCAGCCACTGTGGAAAATAATAAGAAATTCCCTCAAAAATTAAAAATAGAAATACCACATGATCCAATAATTACAATACTGAGCATTTACCCACAGAAAACAAAAATACTAATTCAAAAAGATGTATGCACTCCTATGTTTACTGCAGTATTATTTACAATAGCCAAGATATGGAAACAACCCAAGTGTCCATTGATAGATCAATGGGTAAAGAAGAAGTCGTATATAAATGCAATGGAATGTTATTCAGCCATTAAAAAAAAGGAGACCTTGCCATTTGTAACAACATGGATAGACCTACAGAATATTGTGCTATGTAAAATAAAAGAGACAAAGACAAATATATGATTTTGCTTATATATGGAATATAAAAAAAATGAACATACAAAAATACACTCATAAATACAAAGAACTGTGCTTGCCAGAGGGGAGGGGATTGGAGGGGATGGACAAACTAGATGAAGGGGATTAAGAGGTATAAACTTCAAGTTATGAAATAAATAAGTCATTGGAATAAAATGTACAGCATGTGAAACAAAGTCAATAATATTGTAATATAAATAAAACCCAAAAACAATAGAAAGAAGGAGATAATAAAGATTAGGGCAGAAATAAACAAAATAGAAACTAAAACACAATAGAGCAGATCAATGAAACCAGGAGGTGGTTCTTTGAAAAGATGAACAAAATCAATAAGCCTTTAGCCAGACTCATCGAAAAAGAGACAGAGAGCACTGGTATCAAATAAATCAAATCAGAAATGAAAAGGGAGAAATAACAACTGACACCACAAAAATATGAAAAATTGTAAAAGAATATTATGAAAAATTGTGTGGCAACAAATTGGACAACCTATAAGAAGTGGATAAATTCCTAGAAACATATAACCTCCCAAAATTGTATCAGAAAGTGCTTGCTTCAGCAGCACATATACCAAAATTGTATCAGAAAAAAACAGAAAATTTGAACAGACTTATTACCAGAAATAAAATTGAATCAGTAATCAAAAAATGCCCAGCAAACAAAAGTCCAGGGCCGGACAGCTTCACAGGTGAATTCTACCAAACATTTAAAGAAGAGCTAATACCTAGTCTTCTCAAACTATTCCAAAAAATAGAAGAGGAAGGAAAGCTTCCTAATTCATTCCATGAGGACAGCATTACCCTGATCCCAAAACCAGATAAGGACACTGCCAAAAAACATAACTACAGGTTAATATCTCTGATGAACATAAATGCAAAAATCTCCAACAAAATACTAGCAAACCAAACCCAACAATACATTAAAAAAAATCACTCACCACAATCAAGTGGGATTTATCTCTAGGATGGAAGAGTGGTTCAATATTCACAAGTCAACCAATGTGATACATCACATCAACAAAAGAAGGCATAAAAACCATATGATCATTTCAATAGATGCAAATAAACATTTGGCAAAGTACAATATCCATTCATGATAAAAACCCTCAACAAAATAAGATTAGAGGGAAAATACCTCAATGCAATAAAGGCCATATATGAAAACCCACAGCTGACATCATACTCAATAGTGAACAACTGAGAGTGTTTCCCCTAAGGTCAGGAACAAGACAGGGATGTGCATTCTCACTACTATTATTTAACATAGTACTGCAAATCCTAGCCACAACAATCACACAAAAGGAAAAAAAGGTATCCAAATTGGCAAGGAAGAAGTTAAATTTCACTATTTACAGATGACATGATACTATATATAGAAAGCCCTAAAGACTCCACCAAAAACCACTAGAACTGATCAATGCTTTCAGAAATGTCGCAAGATACACAATGTACAGAAATTGTGACATTTTTATATGCTAATAATGAAGCAACAGAAAGAGAAATTAAGAAAGTAATCCCATTTACAACTGCACCAAAGATAACAAATACCAAAGGGGTGAAAGACCTGTACTCTAAAAACTATAAAACACTGAGGAAAGATACTGAAGATGACATAAACAAGGGGAAAGATATTCCATGATCAGGGACTGAAAAAAACAAATATTGTTAAAATGCCCATATTCCTCAAAGCATCTAAAAATTTAATGCAACCCCTATCAAAATATTGACAACATTTTTCACCAAACTAGAAAAAACAATCCTAAAATTTGTATAGAACCAGAGAAGACCCCAAATAGCCAAAACAATCTTGAAAAAGAAAAGGCTGGAAGTATCACAATTCCAGATTTCATGTTACACTCCAAAGCTGTAGTAATCAAAACAGTATGGAACAAGCACCAAAACAGAAATATAAATCAATGGAATGGAAATAGAAAGCCCAGAAATAAACCCATGTTTACACGGTGAATTATTCTTCAACAAAAGAAGAAAGAATATGCAGTGGAAAAAAGCCTCTTTGACAAATGGTATTGGGAGAACTGGATGACTCTGCGCAAAACAACGAAACTGAACCACCGGCTTAGACCATATACAAAGATAAATTCAAAATGGAATAAGGACCCAATTGTGAGACCTGAAACCATAAATATCTTAGATGAGAACACAGGTAGTAATTTCACTGACACCAAACATAGCAATATTTTTCTAGATATATCTCCCGAGGCAAGGGAAACAGAAGCAAAAATAAACTATTGGGACTATATCAGAACAAAAAGCTTCTGGAGCACCTAGGTGGCTTAGTCAGTTAAGCATCCGACTTTGACTTGGGTCATGATCTCAAGGTCATGAGATCAAGCCCCATGTCTGGATCCATGCTGAGCATGGAACGTACTTAAGACTCTCTCTCTCCCTCTCTCTCTGCCCCTCCCCTCAAAAAAAAAAAAAAAGCTTCTGCACAGCAAAGAAAACAATCAACACAACAAGAAGACAACTTGCTGAATAGGAGAAGATATTTGCAAATGACATCTTTGATAAATCGTTGTATCCAAAATATACAAAGAAATACAACCCAACACAAAAAAAGCAAATAATCCAATTAAAAAATGGGCAGAAGACATGAACAGATGTTTCTCCAAATAAGGAATACAGATGACCAATAGACCCATGAAAAGATGTTCAACATCACTCATCATCAATGAAATGCAAAGCAAAACTACAATGAGATATCCCCCTCACAACTGTCAGAATAGCTAAAATCAACCACACAAGAAACAACAGGTGTTAGCGAGGATGTGGAAAAAGAGGAACCCTCCTGCACTGTTGGTAGGAATACAAACTGGTGCAGCCACTCTGAAAAACAGTATGGAGTTTCCTCAGAAAGTTAAAAATGGAAATACCTATGATCCAGTAATCATACTACTGGGTATTTACCCAAGAAATACAAAAACACTAATTCAAAGAAATACATGCACCCTCTGCTTACTGAAGCATTATTTACAATAGCCAAATTATGGAAGCAGCTGAAGTGTCTATCAATAGATGAATGGATAAAGAAGATGTGGTATATATACACAATGGAATATAATTCACCCATAAAAAGAGTGAAATCTTGCCATTTGCAACAACATGGATGGAGCTAGAGAGTATAATGCTAAGGAAAATAAGCCAGTCAGTCAGAGAAAGACAAATACAATGATTTCACTAATATGTGTAATTTAAGAAACAAAGGAAAAAGACAAACCAAAACACAGACTCTTAACTACAGAGAACAAACTGATTGCTACCAGAGAGAAGGTAGATGGGGTGATAGGTAAAATAGGTGAAGGGGATTAAGAGTACACTAATCTTGATGAGCACTAAAGCACAGAATTGTTGAATCAGTACATTGCACACCTGAAACTAATATAACACTGTATGTTAACTATCCTGAAATTAAAATTTAAAAAATAATAATAAGGAGTACTGGCTGATTCAGTCTGTAGAGCATGCAACTCTTGATCTTGGGATCATGAGTTCAAGTCCATGTCAGGTGTACAGACTGCTTAAATAAATTATAGATAGACAGATAAATTGAGGAGGTTTCAAAAACAAACTGAAGACAAATCAACACTTTCAGAAATACTAAAGCTAAAAGAATCCATCACTAGTAAACCAAAACTACTATAAAGGGTAGTCTTTCAAACAGAAGGAAATTATAACAGATGGAAATATAGATCTACACAAAGGAACGAAGAACACCAGAAATGGTAACTACATCAGTAAACATATCATTTTTCTTGTTATTTAAGTTCTTTAAAAAAGAACTGACTTTAAATAAAAATAATAATCTAGTGTTAGGTTTATAATACATATAGAATATAGAAGTAAAAAAATGACAAAATAACACAAAGTTGGAGGAGAGATGGAAATCTATTTTAATGTTCTTAAACTATATGTAAAGTAGTATAATATCAATTAAAGGTAATCTTCAATATATTATATTAATAGACATATATTATGAACATTAAAGCAAAATAAAAAATACAGTTAATAGGCCAAGAAAGGAGATAAAAAAGAATCTTTTTTTTAAAAACTTCTAATAAATAAGCCAAAAAAACAGGAAATCAAAATGGATAACTATATATGATGAAACAAATATAAAATGAGTAGCAAGTTGATATATTTATACCTAAGCATATCACTAATCATATTAAATATAAATGGCTCACATACCTCATTAAAAAGATTTTTAAGTAGATAAAGACAAAATAATTAAGACCCAACTACAAAAACACACCTGAAATCTAAAGACACAAATAAGGTAAAAGTCAAAAAACAAATATACTAAATAAAAGATGTGACATACTAATAGTAATACAAAGTAAGAATGGCTTTGTCTGACAATAAAAATTTGAGAGCAGACAATATTACCAGCAATAAAGATGGTCATTCCACAATGATAAAGGGATCAATTTATCAAAAAGGCATAACAATCCTAAATCTAAAAACACAGTTCAAAATAAATGAGGCAAAAGTAAAAAGATAAATAGACAACTCTCTCATTATAGCCAGAGATTTCAAAATCCTCTCAATATATGGCAGACAGAGAGAAGTCAATAAGGATATAAAAGATTTGAACACTATCAACTAGACCTAAACCACTCCGCCCAAATATTGCTAACACACACATTCTTTTAGAGTGCATACATATTATTTTCCAAAATGGATGGTATTCTATGACATAAAATAAGTATCAATAAATTTGGCAGCACTCAAGTCATGGAAAATTCATTCTCTGACGAAAAAGGATTAAATTAGAAATCGGTAACAGAAAGACATCTAAAAATATTCCAAAATAACTGGAATCTAACCAACAAGCATCTAAGTAATACATGCATCAAAGAAGATACCAAAAGGAAAAGTGGAACACATTTTGAACCGAATGAAATATAAAGGACAATAGGTTAAAATTTATAAGACACCACTGAAGTAGTACCTATGGAGAAATTTATACCGTTAAATGTCTATATTAAAAAAAGAAGAAAGCTCTCAAATCAATGACCTCAACTTCCAAGTTAGGAAACTAGGAAAAGAAGAGTAAATTAACAAAGTTAGTAGAACTAAGAATATTATAATAATAAAGAAAAGCAATCAATGCAAACAACACAAAAATATTAAAATCTCATTCTTTGAAAAAAAGTGAATAAAATGAAAAAACCTCTACCCAGACTTATCACGAAAAGCAAAAAACAGTGAAGACACAAATTTAAAGTATCAGGAAGAAGGGTTGCTTGGGTGGCTCAGTCAGTTAAGCATCCAAGTTCGGCTCAGGTCCTGATCTCATGGTTTGTGAGTTTGAGCCCTGCATCACAATGGCTCTCTGCTGTCAGCACAGATCCTAGTTTGGATCCTCTGTCTCCCTCTCTCTGTGCCCCTACCCTGCTCTCATGCTCGCTCGCTTGCTTGCTTGCTCTCTCTCTCTCTCTCAAAAATAAACAAATATTTTAAAATATAAAAAGAATAAAGTATCATAAATGAGAGATGAGATAATTACAGACTCCACAAATATTAAAAGAAAAAAATAGACTATGATGGATAACTTTAGGCCAATAAATTTCACCACTTATATGAAATGGACAAAAAACACAACTTATCAAAGCTCACCTAAGCAGAAGTAATCTCAATAATCTTTTATTATTTTTATTACAAGAATGTTCCAGAACTAGATGTATTCACTGGTGAATTCCACTGAATACCTAACAAAGAAATAACACAAATTCCAAACAAACTTTTCCAGAAAACTGTAAAGGGAAGAGTATGCTCCAATTTATTCTTAAAGCCAGCATTAATTATGCTGATATCAAAATCCTGACAAAGCTATTACAATAAAAGAAAACTACAGACTAATGTATTTTATTAATGCAGATGCAAAAATTCTAAACAAAATTGTAGTAAATCTAATCTAATAATGTATAAAAAGAATAATACACCATGACAAAGTGGTGCTTTTATGAAGAATATCAGGTAAGTTTAGCATTTACAAACCAATCAAGGTAATTCACCATACTAACAATCTAAAAAAGCAAATTATATGATCATCTCAATAGACATACAAAGCACTTGACAAAATCCTATATCCATTTCTGATAAAACTCTCCACAAACTAGAAAAAGAAGAAAACTCCCTCAATTTGATAATAGACATCTGTAAAAAACCTACAGCTAGCATTAGACTTTTGGTGAAAGGTTGAAAACTTTCCCCCAAAGATCAGGAAAATAGATGGATATCTATTATCATCACTTATGCAACACTGTCCTGGAGTTTCTAGCTGGCACAATCAGACAAGAAATAAAAGACATAAGTGAAATTGTATTTGCAAGACATGATTCACAAAAGTATATGCAGAAAATTTGATAAAATTTACACATACAAAAAAAAGCCACAGAACTTATAACTGTTTAGAAAAGTCTTAGAATAAGATCAAAATACAATAATCAATTGTATTTTTATATGCTAGCAATGAAAAGTTGGAAATTTACATTTTAAAATAACATCATTTGCAACAGAACCCAAAACAATGAGGAATAAATTTGGCAAAACGTGTGAAAGTGGTAAATAATAAAAATGTTACAACATTGTTGAGAGAAGACCTAAATAAATGGAAATACGCGCACACACACACACACACACACACTCACACAACACACATACACACACACAATATTCATGAGTCAAATGACTCAATATTGCTAAGATATCATTTCTCCCCAAAGTGTCTATAAATATAATGAACTCTCATTCAAAATCCCAGCAGTTTTTCTTTGTAGAAAATGACAAACTGATTCTAAATTCATATAAAAATGAAAATGACGTATAATGGCCAAATACCTTCATATAAGAATAAATTTAGAGTACTAACACTACCTGATTTCAAGGCTCCTTATAAATCTATAGCAATCAAAATAGTGTAGTACTGACATAAAGATAAACCAGTTGATCAATGAAACAGAGTAAGTGTTCAAATACAGATACACACTTATATGGAGAACTGATTTTAACACAGTACAAACGCAATTTTGTAGAAATAGGAAAGTCTTTTCAAAAATTGAGCTAGAATAGTCCTAAAATTTTTATGGAAGCAGAAGACCCCACATAGCCAAAGTAATGTTGAAAAAGAAAACCAAACCTGGAGGCATCACAATTCCAGACTTCAAGGTCTATTACAAAGCTGTAATCATCAAGACAGTATGGTATTGGCACAAAAACAGACACATAGATCAATGAATAGAATAGAGAACCTAGAAATGGACTCACAAATATACGGCGAACGAATCTTTGACAAAGAGGAAAGAGTATCCAATAGAAAAAAAAAAAAGACCATTTCTTCAGCAAATGGTGCTGGGAGAACTAGACAGAGTCATGCAGAAGAATGAACCTGGACCACTTTGTTACATCATACACAAAAATAAATTCAAAATGGATGAAAGACCTAAACGTAAGACAGAGAACCATCAAAATCCTACAGGAGAAAACAGGCAGCAACCTCTTCAACTTAGGCCACAGCAACTTCTTACTTCACATGTCTCCAGAGGCAAGGGAAACAAAAGCAAAAATGAACATTGGGACCTCATCAAGAAAAAAAGCTTGTACATGGCAAAGGAAACAATCAATAAAACTAAAGGGCAAACAACAGAATGGGAGAAGATATTTGCAAATGACATATTGGATAAAGGGTTAGTATCCAAAATCTATAAAGAACTTTCAAACTCAACCATCAAAAAACAAATAATCCAGTGAAGAAATGGGCCAAAGACATGAATAGACACTTTTCCAAAGAAGACATCCAGATGGCAAACAGACACATGAAAATATGCTCAACATCGCTCATTATTAGGGAAATACAAATCAAAACCACACTGAGATACCACCTCACACAGGTCAGAGTGGCTAAAATTTACAGCTCAGGATGTTGGCGAGGATGCAGAGAAAGAGGAACCCTTTTGCACTGCTGGTGGGAATGCAAACTGGTGCAGCCACTCTGGAAAACAGTATGGAGGTCCCTCAAATATTTAAAAATAGAACTACCCTACAACCCAGCAATTGCACTACTAGGAATTTATCCCAAGGATACGAAAATGCTGATTCCATGGGGCACATGCACCCCAATATTTATAGCAACGCTATTAACAATAGTCAAACTAAGGAAAGAGCCCAAATTTCCATTGACTAATAGATGGATAAAGAAGATGTGGGAGTTTTAAGGAAGATGGCGGCGTAGGAGGACGCGGGGCTCACAGCGCGTCCTGCCGATCACTTAGATTCCACCTACACCTGCCTAAAGAACCCAGAAAACCGCCAGAGGATTAGCAGAAGGGAGTCTCCGGAGTCAAGCGCAGACCAGAGGCCCACGGAAGAGGGTAGGAAGGGCGGCGAGGCGGTGCGCGCTCCACGGACTGGCGGGAGGGAGCCGGGGCGGAGGGGCGGCTCGCCGGCCAAGCAGAGCCCCCGAGTCGGGCTGGCAAAAGCGGAGGGGCCGGACAGACTGTGTTCCGACAGCAAGCGCGACTTAGCGTCTGGGAGGTCATAAGTTAACAGCTCTGCGCGGAAAGCGGGAAGGCTGGAGGACAAAGGGAGGGAGAGCTGCTGAGCCCCCGGACGGCAGAGCTCAGCTTGGCGGGGAACAAAGGCGCTCGCCAGCGCCATCTCCCCCGCCCATCCCCCAGCCAAAATCCCAAAGGGAACCAGTTCCTGCCAGGGAACTTGCTCGCTCCTCGCAAACACCCAACTCTGTGCTTCTGCGGAGCCAAATCTCCGGCAGCGGATCTGACTCCCTCCCGCTGCCACAGGGCCCCTCCTGAAGTGGATCACCTAAGGAGAAGCGAGCTAAGCCTGCCCCTCCAGCCCCCGTGCACCTTGCCTACCCACCCCAGCTAATACGCCAGATCCCCAGCAACACAAGCCTGGCAGTGTGCAAGTAGCCCAGACGGGACACGCCACCCCACAGTGAATCCCGCCCCTAGGAGAGGGGAAGAGAAGGCACACACCAGTCTGACTGTGGCCCCAGCAGTGGGCTGGGGGCAGACATCGGGTCGGACTGCGGCCCCGCCCACTAACTCCAGTTATACACCACAGCACAGGGGAAGTGCCCTGCAGGTCCTCACCACGCCAGGGACTATCCAAAATGACCAAACGGAAGAATTCCCCTCAGAAGAATCTCCAGGAAATAACAACAGCTAATGAACTGATCAAAAAGGATTTAAATAATATAACAGAAAGTGAATTTAGAATAATAGTCATAAAATTAATTGCTGGGCTTGAAAACAGTATACAGGACAGCAGAGAATCTCTTGCCATAAAGATTGAGGGACTAAGGAACAGTCACGAGGAGTTGAAAAACGCTTTAAACGAATTGCAAAACAAAATGGAATCCACGATGGCTCGGCTTGAAGAGGCAGAGGAGAGAATAGGTGAACTAGAAGATAAAGTTATGGAGAAAGAGGAAGCTGAAAGAAAGAGAGATAAAAAAATCCAGGAGTATGAGGGGAAAATTAGAGAACTAAGTGATACACTAAAAAAAAATAATATACGCATAATTGGTATCCCAGAGGAGGAAGAGAGAGGGAAGGGTGCTGAAGGGGTACTTGAACAAATTATAGCTGAGAACTTCCCTGAACTGGGGAAGGAAAAAGGCATTGAAATCCAAGAGGCACAGAGAACTCCCTTCAGACGTAACTTGAATCGATCTTCTGCACGACATATCATAGTGAAACTGGCAAAATACAAGGATAAAGAGAGAATTCTGAAAGCAGCAAGGGATAAACGTGCCCTCACATATAAAGGGAGACCTATAAGACTCGTGACTGATCTCTCCTTTGAAACTTGGCAGGCCAGAAAGGCTTGGCACGATATCTACAGTGTGCTAAACAGAAAAAATATGCAGCCGAGAATCCTTTATCCAGCAAGTCTGTCATTTAGAATAGAAGGAGAGATAAAGGTCTTCCCAAACAAACAAAAACTGAAGGAATTTGTCACCACGAAACCAGCCCTACAAGAGATCCTAAGGGGGATCCTGTGAGACAAAGTACCAGAGACATCACTACAAGCATAAAACATACAGACATCACAATGACTCTAAACCCATATCTTTCTATAATAACACTGAATGTAAATGGATTAAATGCGCCAACTAAAAGACATAGGGTATCAGAATGGATAAAAAAACAAGACCCATCTATTTGCTGTCTACAAGAGACTCATTTTAGATCTGAGGACACCTTTAGATTGAGAGTGAGGGGATGGAGAACTATTTATCATGCTCCTGGAAGCCAAAAGAAAGCTGGAGTAGCCATACTTATATCAGACAAACTAGACTTTAAATTAAAGGCTGTAACAAGAGATGAAGAAGGGCATTATATAATAATCACAGGGTCTATCCACCAGGAAGAGCTAACTATTATAAATGTCTATGCGCCAAATACCCGAGCCCCCAGATATATAAAACAATTACTCATAAACATAAGCAACCTTATTGATAAGAATGTGGTCATTGCAGGGGACTTTAACACCCCACTTACAGAAATGGATAGATCATCTAGACACACAGTCAATAAAGAAACAAGGGCCCTGAATGATACATTGGATCAGATGGACTTGACAGATATATTTAGAACTCTGCACCCCAAAGCAACAGAATATACTTTCTTCTCGAGTGCACATGGAACATTCTCCAAGATAGATCATATACTGGGTCACAAAACAGCCCTTCATAAGTTTACAAGAATTGAAATTATACCATGCATACTTTCAGACCACAATGCTATGAAGCTTGAAATCAACCACAGGAAAAAGTCTGGAAAACCTCCAAAAGCATGGAGGTTAAAGAACACCCTACTAACGAATGAGTGGGTCAACCAGGCAATTAGAGAAGAAATTAAAACATATATGGAAACAAACGAAAATGAAAATACAACAATCCAAACGCTTTGGGATGCAGCGAAGGCAGTCCTGAGAGGAAAATACATTGCAATCCAGGCCTATCTCAAGAAACAAGAAAAATCCCAAATACAAAATCTAACAGCACACCTAAAGGAAATAGAAGCAGAACAGCAAAGGCAGCCTAAACCCAGCAGAAGAAGAGAAATAATAAAGATCAGAGCAGAAATAAACAATATAGAATCTAAAAAAACTGTAGAGCAGATCAACGAAACCAAGAGTTGGTTTTTTGAAAAAATAAACAAAATTGACAAACCTCTAGCCAGGCTTCTCAAAAAGAAAAGGGAGATGACCCAAATAGATAAAATCATGAATGAAAATGGAATGATTACAACCAATCCCTCAGAGATACAAACAATTATCAGGGAATACTATGAAAAATTATATGCCAGCAAATTGGACAACCTGGAAGAAATGGACAAATTTCTAAACACCCACACTCTTCCAAAACTCAATCAGGAGGAAATAGAAAGCTTGAACAGACCCATAACCAGCGAAGAAATTGAATCGGTTATCAAAAATCTCCCAACAAATAAGAGTCCAGGACCAGATGGCTTCCCAGGGGAGTTCTACCAGACATTTAAAGCAGAGATAATACCTATCCTTCTCAAGCTATTCCAAGAAATAGAAAGGGAAGGAAAACTTCCAGACTCATTCTATGAAGCCAGTATTACTTTGATTCCTAAACCAGACAGAGACCCAGTAAAAAAAGAGAACTACAGGCCAATATCCCTGATGAATATGGATGCAAAAATTCTTAATAAGATACTAGCAAATCGAATTCAACAGCATATAAAAAGAATTATTCACCATGATCAAGTGGGATTCATTCCTGGGATGCAGGGCTGGTTCAACATTCGCAAATCGATCAACGTGATACATCACATTAACAAAAAAAAAGAGAAGAACCATATGATCCTGTCAATCGATGCAGAAAAGGCCTTTGACAAAATCCAGCACCCTTTCTTAATAAAAACCCTTGAGAAAGTCGGGATAGAAGGAACATACTTAAAGATCATAAAGGCCATTTATGAAAAGCCCACAGCTAACATCATCCTCAACGGGGAAAAACTGAGAGCTTTTTCCCTGAGATCAGGAACACGACAGGGATGCCCACTGTCACCGCTGCTGTTTAATATAGTGCTGGAAGTTCTAGCATCAGCAATCAGACAACAAAAGGAAATCAAAGGCATCAAAATTGGCAAAGATGAAGTCAAGCTTTCGCTTTTTGCAGATGACATGATATTATACATGGAAAATCCAATAGACTCCACCAAAAGTCTGCTAGAACTGATACATGAATTCAGCAAAGTTGCAGGAAACAAAATCAACGTGCAGAAATCAGTTGCATTCTTATACACTAACAATGAAGCAACAGAAAGACAAATGAAGAAACTGATCCCATTCACAATTGCACCAAGAAGCATAAAATACCTAGGAATAAATCTAACCAAAGATGTAAAAGATCTGTATGCTGAAAACTATAGAAAGCTTATGCAGGTAATTGAAGAAGATATAAAGAAATGGAAAGACATTCCCTGCTCATGGATTGGAAGAATAAATATTGTCAAAATGTCAATACTACCCAAAGCTATCTACACATTCAATGCAATCCCAATCAAAATTGCACCAGCATTCTTCTCGAAACTAGAACAAGCAATCCTAAAATTCATATGGAACCACAAAAGGCCCCGAATAGCCAAAGTAATTTTGAAGAAGAAGACCAAAGCAGGAGGCATCACAATCCCAGACTTTAGCCTCTACTACAAAGCTGTCATCATCAAGACAGCATGGTATTGGCATAAAAACAGACACATAGACCAATGGAATAGAATAGAAACCCCAGAACTAGACCCACAAACGTATGGCCAACTCATCTTTGACAAAGCAGGAAAGAACATCCAATGGAAAAAAGACAGTCTCTTTAACAAATGGTGCTGGGAGAACTGGACAGCAACATGCAGAAGGCTGAAACTAGACCACTTTCTCACACCATTCACAAAAATAAACTCAAAATGGATAAAGGACCTGAATGTGAGACAGGAAACCATCAAAACCTTAGAGGAGAAAGCAGGAAAAGACCTCTCTGACCTCAGCCGTAGCAATCTCTTACTCGGCACATCCCCAAAGGCAAGGGAATTAAAAGCAAAAGTGAATTACTGGGACCTTATGAAGATAAAAAGCTTCTGCACAGCAAAGGAAACAACCAACAAAACTAAAAGGCAACCAACGGAATGGGAAAAGATATTTGCAAATGACACATCGGACAAAGGGCTAGTATCCAAAATCTATAAAGAGCTCATCAAACTCCACACCCGAAAAACAAATAACCCAGTGAAGAAATGGGCAGAAAACATGAATAGACACTTCTCTAAAGAAGACATCCGGATGGCCAACAGGCACATGAAAAGATGTTCAACGTCGCTCCTTATCAGGGAAATACAAATCAAAACCGCACTCAGATACCACCTCACGCCAGTCAGAGTGGCCAAAATGAAGAAATCAGGAGACTATAGATGCTGGAGAGGATGTGGAGAAACAGGAACCCTCTTGCACTGTTGGTGGGAATGCAAATTGGTGCAGCCGCTCTGGAAAACAGTATGGAGGTTCCTCAGAAAATTAAAAATAGACCTACCCTATGACCCAGCAATAGCACTGCTGGGAATTTATCCAAGGGATACAGGAGTACTGATGCATAGGAGCACCTGTACCCCAATGTTTATAGCGGCACTCTCAACAATAGCCAAATTATGGAAAGAGCCTAAATGTCCATCAACTGATGAATGGATAAAGAAATTGTGGTTTATATACACAATGGAATACTACGTGGCAATGAGAAAAAATGAAATATGGCCTTTTGTAGCAACATGGATGGAACTGGAGAGTGTGATGCTAAGTGAAATAAGCCATACAGAGAAAGACAGATACCATATGGTTTCACTCTTATGTGGATCCTGAGAAACATAACAGAGACCCATGGGGGAGGGGAAGGAAAAAAAAAAAAAAAAAAAAAAAAAAGAGGTTAGAGTGGGAGAGAGCCAAAGCATTAGAGACTGTTAAAAACTGAGAACAAACTGAGGGTTGATGGGGGGTGGGAGGGAGGGCAGGGTGGGAGGGAGGGCAGGGTGGGTGATGGGTATTGAGGAGGGCACCTTTTGGGATGAGCACTGGGTGTTGTATGGAAACCAATTTGACAGTAAATTTCATATATTAAAAAAAAAAAAAATACCCTTTGGATCCACCCATGTAGTTGAAAATGACAAGATTTCACTCCTTTTCACGGCTGAGTAATATTCCACTGTTTGTGTGTATATGTGTGTGTACCTCACATCTTCTTTATGTGATTCAATGCTATCTAATGCCCTGCCCGTGTACCTTCTAAAATGACCTGCACAGGGGCGCCTGAGTGGCTCAATCGGTTAAGCTTTTGACTTCCGCTCAGGTCACGATCTCACGGTGTGTGGGTTCGAGCCCCGCGTCGGGCTCTGTGCCGACAGCTCGGAGCCTGGAGCCTGCTTCGGATCCTGTGTCTCCCTTTCCCTCTGCCTCTTTCTCTCTCTCTCTCTTTCTCAAAAAAATTTAACAATTTAACAATAAAATGAAATAAAATAAAATGATCTGTACACAAGAAAAAAAAAAAAAAAGAAGATGTGGTATGTATGTGCATACACACACACACACACACACACACAGACATACACACACACACACACACACACACACACACACACAATGGAATACTATTTGGTGATGAAAAAGAATGAAATCTTGCCATTTGCAACAATGTGGATGGAACTAAAGGGTATTATGGCAAGCGAAATAAGTCAGAGAAAGACAGATATATGATTGCACTCATATGTGGAATTTGAGAAACACAACAGATCTGTTATTAACAGATTAATAACAGATATTAAATACAGAGAACAAACTGAGGGTTGCTGAAGGGGTGGTGAGTAGAGGGATGGGTTAAATGGATGATGGGCATTAGGAGGGTACTTTTTGGGATGAGCACTGGGTGCCATATGTAACAGATGAATCACTGGGTTCTATTCCTGAAGCCAAGACTACACTGTACGTTAACTAACTTGAATTGAAATTAAAAAAATGATACAGGATGGGGAATCTGGGTGGCTTAGTTGATTAAGCATCTAACTCTTGGTCTCGGCTCAGGTCAGGCTTAGGCTCTGCTCCACAGGATCCTTTCTCACTCTGCCTCTCCCATGAGTATGTGTTCTCTCTCACTCTCTCTCTCAAAAGTAAACAAACTGGAAAAAAAATGATGTTGGAACAACTGGACATCCATATGCAAAAACAAACCTAAAAACAAAGAACAATGAAACTCCAATCCATACCTCATACCATATACAAAAATTACCTCAAAATAGTTCATAAACCTAAATGCAAAACCTAAAACACTATAAAATTTTTTAGAAGAAAAACAGATTAAAAACCTTTGCAACCTTGGATTAGGCAAAAATTGTTAGCTACAACACTGAAGGCACAATCCATGAAAGAACAAAGTGATACACTGAACTTCATCGAAATAAAAATCTTCTTCAACATCATCAAAACTAAAAGGCAACTGACAGAATGGGAAAATATATTTGCTAATGACGTATCAGATAAAGGGTTAGTATCCAAAATCTATAAAGAACTTACCAAACTCCACACCCAAAAAACAAATAATCCAGTGAAGAAATGAGCAAAAGACATGAATAGACAATTTTCCAAAGAAGACATCCAGATGGCCAACAGACCCATGAATAAATGCTCAACATCACTCATCATCAGGGAAACACAAATCAAAACTACAATGAGATACCACCTCACACTTGTCAGAATGGCTAACATTAACAACTCAGGCAACAGATGTTGGCGAGGATGCGGAGAAAGAGGATCTCTTTTGTACTGCTGGTAGGAGTGCAGACTGGTGTAGCCACTCTGGAAAACAGTATGGAGGTTCCTCAAAAAATTAAACATAGAACTACCCTATGACCCAGCAATTGCACTACCATGTATTTATCCAAGAGATACAGGTATGCTGCTTCAAAGGGGCACATGTACCCCAATGTTTATAGCAGCACTATCAACAATAGCCAAAGTATGGAAACAGCCCAAATGTCCGTCGATGGATGAATGGATAAAGATGTGGTATATATTTTTATATGTGGTATATATATATTTTATATTATATATATACACTATATATATATATACTATATATATAGTGTTTATATATATATATATATATATATATATATATATATACACACACACACATATACACACACACACACAAATAGAGTATTACTCGGCAATCAAAAAGAATGAAATCTTGCCATTTGCAACTACATGGATAGAACTGGAGGGTATTATGCTAAATGAAATTAGTCAGAAAAGACAAATATCATATGACTTCACTCATATGAGGACTTTAAGAGACAAAACAGATGACCATAAGGGAAGGGAAGCAAAAATAATATAAAAACAGGGAGGGGGCAAAACATAAGAGACTCCTAAATATGGAGAACATAGGGTTACTGGAGAAGTTGTGGAAGGGGAGATGGGCTAAATGGGTAAGGGGCATTAAAGAATCTACTCCTTAAATCATTGTTGTGCTATATGCTAACTAACTCGGATGTAAATTTTAAAAAATTTTTAAGTTTAAAAAATTTTTTTAAAAATCTTCTTCAACAGTGTCTTAGAAAGATACTATATTAAGGAGATGAAAATAAAAGCTATAGAATGTGATAAAAATTTGAAAATCATGTATCTGTTAAAAGATATCTATCTACGGGGCGCCTGGGTGGCTCAGTCGGTTAAGCATCTGACTTCAGCTCAGGTCATGATCTTGCGGTCCGTGAGTTCGAGCCCCGCGTCAGGCTCTGTGATGACAGCTCAAAGCCTGGAGCCTGTTTCAGATTCTGTGTCTCCCTCTCTCTCTGACCCTCCCCCATTCATGCTCTGTCTCTCCCTGTCTCAAAAATAAATAAACATTAAAAAAAAAGATATCTATCTAGAATATATGAATAATTCTGAAAGCTCAGTAATAAGAAAAAATTCAGTGAAAGTGTGGAAAATTATAGAAAAGATATGAATAGACACTTTGCCAAAGAGGATAGATGATGGAAAATAAGCACAGAAAAAGATGTTCAATATCATTAGTCATTATAGAAATAGACCACAAACATTTATTAGAGCAGCTAAAATTTTTTAAATTGCTCATACCAAGTTTTAGCAAGGAGACAGAGGAACTAGAACTCTCATACATTACCGATAGATATATAAAATGTCATTACTGCTTTGGAAAACATTTTACCAGTTTCTTTAAAAGTCAAACACACATCTAATATAATCTAGCCATTTCACTCTTAAGAATCTCGCCAAGAAAAATGAAAGCATATGTCCATACAGATACTTGTACCTAAAGGTTCATAGGAACCACTTTATTTGGAATAGTCAAACCATAAAACAACCAAATACTCATCAACAGGTAGATGGATAAACGACTTGTAGCATATCCAAACCATGGACTAGTAGTCAGTAATAAGAAATAATGATTCGTGCACACTGCAATATGGATGACTCTCAAAATTACGATGAGTGAAAAAAGCCAGGCAAAACGTGTACATACTATTTGATTCCATTTATATAACTTCTAAGAATTGCAAACTAACCTATAGCGAGAGAAATGTGGTTGTCTGAGTAGGTGGGGAAGAGTGGGAAAGAGGTATTACAAAGGAATACAAGGTAACTTTGGGGAGTGATGATTATTTTCATTATCTTGTTTTTGGCAATGGTTTCAAAAATGTCTCTATGTGTCAAAATTGATTGAATTGTACACTTTAAATACGTGCAGTTCACTGTATTATCAGTATCTTATTCTTACTGTCCTTTAAAAAGTGGTCTAATTTCAAATTCCATTCTTTTCTCCACTATCCCCCCTTATCTGGCAGGCAGGCATTCAAATCAATAAGTATTCTCTGACCCTCCTATATCCCTGACCCTGCATTTAGCAACAAGAATACAAAAAGAGAATATGTGGGTTGCTAGAAAGCTTATATTCAAAATAAATTTATATGTAGATCATATGGTAAGCATTGTTAAATCCATTTTTCTGGTTCCACTCTATGTCCCTGCCCTTGTTCCTTTCTTAGGATATCTAATTATGTTTTCTGTTTTCTTAGATCCTCTTTGAATTCCCTCTAAAATAGGATGAGATATAAATAAATATAAATATTTGTATAAGTGATTCAAACATATTTGCCCTCAAGGAATGTGCAGCAAAGGATAGTCAGTCCTTCTCTTCAGGTACCTCACATCCTAGTGAAGAGAACATACGTGTGCACCAATAATTATGCTACAAGATTTGATTTGTGAATACCATAAGGGTATTAATACACTTAAAGTCAAAATATAAATATGTTTTATAGGAAAGAGCACTGGAGAGGGGAGGTGTAATTCTGACAAGGCCAACAGAAGTTCACAGAGAAGACACAGCTTTCAATTGGGCTTTGAAAAATGTGTTGATCATAGCCAAATTGTGGAAAGAGCCTAAATGTCCATCAACTGATGAATGGATAAAGAAATTGTGGTTCACCTCTTGCACTGTTGGTGGGAATGCAAATTGGTGCAGCCGCTCTGGAAAACAGTATGGAGGTTCCTCAGAAAATTAAAAATAGACCTACCCTATGACCCAGCAACAGCACTGCTAGGAATTTATCCAAGGGATACAGGAGTACTGATGCATAGGGGCACCTGTACCCCAATGTTTATAGCGGCACTCTCAACAATAGCCAAATTATGGAAAGAGCCTAAATGTCCATCAACTGATGAATGGATAAAGAAATTGTGGTTTATATACACAATGGAATACTACGTGGCAATGAGAAAAAATGAAATATGGCCTTTTGTAGCAACATGGATGGAACTGGAGAGTGTGATGCTAAGTGAAATAAGCCATACAGAGAAAGACAGATACCATATGGTTTCACTCTTATGTGGATCCTGAGAAACATAACAGAAACCCATGGGGGAGGGGAAGGAAAAAAAAAAAAAAAAAAGAGGTTAGAGTGGGAGAGAGCCAAAGCATTAGAGACTGTTAAAAACTGAGAACAAACTGAGGGTTGATGGGGGGTGGGAGGGAGGGCAGGGTGGGTGATGGGTATTGAGGAGGGCACCTTTTGGGATGAGCACTGGGTGTTGTATGGAAACCAATTTGACAGTAAATTTCATATATTAAAAAAAATAAAAAATAAAAAAAAATAAAAAAATAAAAAAATAAAAAAAAAAAAAAAAAAAAAAGAAATTGTGGTTCATATACACAATGGAGTACTACGTGGCAATGAGAAAGAATGAAATATGGCCCTTTGTAGCAACGTGGATGGAACTGGAGAGTGTGATGCTAAGTGAAATAAGCCATACAGAGAAAGACAGATACCATATGTTTTCACTCTTATGTGGATCCTGAGAAACTTAACAGAGACCCATGGGGGAGGGGAAGGAAAAAAAAGAAGAGGTTAGAGTGGGAGAGAGCCAAAGCATAAGAGACTCTTAAAAACTGAGAACAAACTGAGGGTTGATGGGGGGTGGGAGGGAGGGGAGGGTGGGTGATGGATATTGAGGAGGGCACCTTTTGGGATGAGCACTGGGTGTTGTATGGAAACCAATTTGACAATAAATTTCATATATTGAAAAAAAAAAGAAAAATGTGTTGATTTTCAATGGGCGGAGGTGGAAGAAGAACACTCTAGGCAGAGAAACATCACAAACAAAGCAGTGAGTGTGAGAAAAGTCAGAATAATGTTCTTGGGCTCAAGAGTAGTCTAATGAGATGGATATACATCCAACAATGACCCCAAATGCTGGTATTTGAGGAGTTATTTAATCTCTCCCAGTCCCAGTGCCTTCAACTATGGTGTGGGAATAATTATACTATTATGTCCACCTAAGGAGGTTCTTGAAAGGACTAAGAGAAATAATGAACGCAAAGCACTCAGCACTGTGCCTGGCTATGCCAAATGCTTGCAAAACCAGTTGCATTTATTATTAGTCTGAGGCTAGAGGAGCAAAGGGAGAAAGAAAATTTTATCTCATTCATATTTTTATACTGAGAAGTTGTTGACCCAAGTAGATGAATGGATATATACATTCAGTTGTACGATGAGATAATCCTTTCTAAAACAAATTTCTGATTTCACCTGGTCTGCTAAAAAATTATTTAAAATGTGGAGGGCAGGGAGGGGTAGCACAGATGGCAATTTCATGCTTGATAATTCAGTCCTTCTCATTTGAGATGAAAAAATAAAACAGACTACAGATTCTTCCTCCAGCCGTGTGTCTTTGACTATTAAAAAAAAATACGTAACAGTTTCATCAGGATTTAAAGTTTTATGATGTAAAAAAATTCCTTTTCAAGTTACATACAATCATATTTCTGTAAAGGATATCTGGTTGAAACCTCACATTTTTCAGGCCAATAATACAACAAACAAAAATGCCTTGAACAAATCAACCAAAAAGCAAATAAAAACCCATTTGCAACTTGCTGCACACAACTATGTGATTTAATTTTCAGGATTCTCAGACAGAGAAGATCACCATACCTCCCAAAACCATTGTGTGGTTGAAAATTAAACATAAGTTGAGAACAGCCACAACAAAAACTGAACAGACATTCATCTGTTCGGTATGATGAGTTACAATCCAGCCTGAAGGCAAGGAGATTGAGTAGATCAGAAAAAGTAATGGGATTTATTTGCTCTGGGATGGCTAACTATATGCCTAGTAAGGCACTGATGTGCTGTTCAATATTTACATGTTTGCAGAACTACAAGTTTACAAAACAGTTTATTGTAACTGTATTGATGTATATCGTCCTCCATTTTTCTCTCCAGGTTCTATCCTTGTATTTCCACTCCCAGCCCATATGACCTCTGGAAGCTCTGCTGATCAAATATTTTAGGAGTTCCCATAGAGACCAGTCAGTTCTAGCAGAAGCAAATTTTTCTTAAGAGAACAATAAGTGATATAAATCCCTTTAATACAAGAAAAGAGGCATTTGATCTTACATATGAAACATTTTCTGGACAGACCTGAAAATTCAGTTATCAAGAAGACAACAAACATGTAAGAAGAATACAACAAACGTGTATTAATAATCCAAGAAACTTATTACTATGACTAGCTTTAATATATCCTGAACAGTCCATGAGAAAATAAGGAAAGAGCTCTAACCATAATTAAGGCCTTATTTCCAATGGCATTTGTTTCCCAAAATAGAGCATCAATAGAGATAGATATAGATGCAGATGCAGACACAGACACAGATTTTTTTTTCCTCTCCGGGAAGTTTAAGGAATGTCTCTGCGATTTCCCATATTGGCAGATAAGCTGAGAGCTTGAAAAATTTACACCTTTATCACAGGATCTATTCCACTGAAGATTTGAAAGGTAGGTGGATGTCCGTTCCATTTAAAGTAAAATACAAATACAAATAAATACATAATTCTACTAGGAGAGGTAGAGTAAGAAGCACCAACAAAATATATTTATTTCATTAAACACATAGCAATAAATATGTGCCAGGCATAGTTACAAGCATTTTACAAATACTACCATCTAAACTAATCCCAAAACAACCCTAAAATGAAGATTCGGCTATGGTCTCCCATAGCAGTGGGATGAGAAAACGGAGCAAGGTTGAAAGACTTGCCCAAGCTCATTTGGATACTAAGTAGCAGAATTGCGTTTTGAACCCAGACTGCTTGGCCCCAAAACCACCCTTGTAATCATTTCACTGTGTTGCATATTTTTCCTTGGAGATGCTTCTGTTTGGAAATAAATTTAATCTTTGAACTCTTCTGGCTTTCCTACAGAGCGCGGAGAGAAATTTTACCTATACGGCAGGTACCATCCCACCAGCAAAATCAGTATTTTTGTGGGAGAATTTCCCCCTAGAAACAAGTTTAAAATGCCTTTTTAATTACTAACCACTTTAGAATGACTGAAGAATTAATAGTCCCACAGTTCCCTTTAGGAGAGATAGGTGATAAACTCCAAGAATATGACCTAATCAATTTTATAAACATTTCTGAGTGCCAAGAGACAGGTGAAAACAGAGAGACCCAGAGCTGTTCAGTGACTTATCCACACCACACAGATTACTTGACAGACAACAGATCCTGAAAAGGGCACTATGAATTCAGCATCACCAAATGTGACAGCTGGTAAGTCTTGTCTTCTCCATCCATCCTGTTCCTGAGGATGGGAGCCTGGTACAGTCTATGATTCTTCGCAAATGAGACTTCCTGCAGTAGAAGAATCATCAGTGACAAGGCCCATGAGCAACAAGAAAGAAGAAAAATAAGCTTTCTCAAGGAAAGCAGGCCCAGTCAGCACAATGACTGATTGTGGACTAGATAGCATTGAATGTAATTGCCTCCTTCTTCTTGGTAAAGGTCAAAGCCATCTTCAAAATGATTGCCCTATTCAGGTTTCTCATAATAGATTGGAAAATATGACTCAGACAAACATCCAGAAAGACGTGGACCCTAATTTCTCAGGTTTTCTTCTGAACAGTGTTTAAGCTTCCTAAAAGGTAGTACTCCAGCATTTCTTAAAGCAGTTTTTTTTTTCTTTCCTGTCTTTCAACCCAAGAGAATAACATAAGCTTGAGAAACCATGTGTTTATTTGCATGTCTGTAGATTTATAGAATCATCCCGACTTTTCAGACATCAAAACTAAATCGACCACTAAAAACAAAAGCCAAGCAAAACCAGGCACATGAGGTTCAAGTACCATTGCTAGTACTTTGAAGTGAAGGTGAAGGTTAGCAGTGCCTCCTGATTACTTGCCTTTGCACTAATATTCTTAACTGAATCAACATCCAGGGGATGGTGCTTACTCAGGATTCCACTACAGAGTTAAGTACTGAGGTATCTACATAAAGCGTGAGTAGCTATTGTTGCCCTAGGCTTACTATTCCTAATTGTATTGTTTCATCGCTCTGCTTGGTTCAGTAAGCTGATGCATTAATTGTGTAGCAGAATAGAAAAGGAAATATAAAATCATGTGAGTTTAAGCACTGGCTTCTTGGCTTCCTTCTCTGCACATCTCTAGGGCTAGTGGTCAGTTGGAATGAATGGCAAATATAATCTGATTTTCTGGGAGGTGAGGGAAGCCTTCATCCAGTTTTCTTAATCCTGCTTTCATCATTCCATATCGAAAACTGCAATGTGGTCATCCTTTTTAGGTTTCCGATCACATTAGGGGCCTTGGTTTCACTTGGATTACAGATTTACTTGGAAGTAGTATTCCAAAGTTGGGAAACTGTTAAACTATTCAGTGAAAAACCTTAGAATAAATGGAATCCCGTTACGTTTAGAGTAAAACTAAAATTGCCTAAAAATTCATACAAGACTCTTGATCATATGGCCACCGCACGGCTGGCCAACCTCAATGTTAACCACAGCATCTTCTCCCTCAACTCAACCCAACCTCAGGTAAATATCGAATCATTATTCAAACTAGAATAAATTATTTGACCTCAATTCCCTGGGCCTTCCGCAGCCACAATATATTAGCATTTGCTATTTGTATTAGTTATGGTGGGCTGATATAACAAATAACCCTGACATTTTGGTCACTTAACACATTAAGGTTTCTTTGTCACTCAAGTCACAATCCAGTGCAGGTCAGCAGTTGTTCTCTGCTCTACTCAGTTATTCAGGAACCCAAGTTCTTTCCATTCGGTAGCTCCAATATCCTCCAGGGCAGCCCTTCTCAATAAGGTTCCATGAAAGACTTAATCCCTAATCCCCTTAGACATCTACTACATGTGATGAATTACCCATTTCCTATTAATCCATAATGATGGATAATAAGTACCTTCCTTGCAGGGATGGAGAAGATAGTCACTATAATTATTTTCCATAGGGTTTGATTCTCTGAATCCTTTGAGGAAGACTATTCCAGGGCATGGTCTTCAACCCCACTGCATGTTAGAAAAGCCAATGATGTAAGGCCTCAGAATGTTTAGCTAGACTACTACACCCAGCCCACCAAAGATGCAGGCGAGAGAGAATGAAAGAGAACCCATGGAAAATCACAGGAGGTCTTCCTATGAGATGAGTCTAGTGTGAATCACTTCTGTCCACAGTCCACTGGTGAGAACACACATAGCCCCATGCAACTGCAGTGAGACAAGAAATATAGTTTCCTCCCTTGTGCCTAGAAGGAAAAGGAAGTGGGGGCTGATATACCCTTAACAGTATCTGCTACCCCATTCCCTTTACCCGCAGAGACTTCTTTCCCTTCCCCCACATCTCCAAAATTGTTATACTTGGTAGCTCTTGTCCTCTGAAACCACAGTGACTTGTTCTAGAAAACCTTTCTGCATGCCTTCAAAGCTCCTGGGATACATCTTCACAGGAGCACTTACCACACAGAAGTATCTTGGCTAGCTTCTCTGTCTCCTCCAGCTCCAACTATGTGCTCCTAGTGCCTGTTGCAGCTCAAGATACACAATGGATACTCCATACATTTCAAGACTAGATGGATAAAAGTGTCAGAATGTACTTCACATACATAGGTATCATAGTTAATCTTAACAAAACTTCCTATCATCCCCCATGTCTTAGATTTAAGCAACTTAAAGGCCTAATAAGGAAAAGACTTACTCCAAGTGACAAAATGACAGAGATAAACAGAGATGGTTTTATGTCTGACTACATAATGTATTGTTTAATTGTGCCTATTGTGTTTTATCCTTCATCTTCCAGTTTAAAATAATAATGGAAATGGTACATGTATAAGGGAAAACATTCTATTTCCTTTTATACATCAAAAAGCACCAGTTCCACCAAATGCCAGTAAGGATGTGGAGCTTGCAGTCATTTCTGGTAGGAATGCAAAATGAAAGACTCTTTTGAAAGCCTTTAGAGACAGTTTTGTGATTTCTGACAAAACTAAACATACTCTTACCATTCAATCTAGCAATCATGCTCCTTTATATTTACCCAAAGTTGTTGAAAAGTTATGTCTACACAAAAACTTCCACATGGATATTCAGGGCAAGTTTATTCACAATTCCCAAAACTTAGAAGAAGCCAAGATGTCTTTTAGTAAACAAACTGTGGCACATCCAGACAATGGAATATTATTCAGCAGTTAAAAAAAAAAAAAAAAGCATCCAGTGTCAGCTATACTTCAATTTTTTTAAATAATACATAAAATTTAAAATAAATAAATAATGAGCAATCTGGCTTGAAAAGATATGGAAGAAACTTAAATGCATACTGATAAGTGAAAGAAGCAAGTCTGAAAAGGCTATATACTATATGATCCCAATCATGTGACATTCTGGAAAAGGGAAAAATAGAGACAGTTACAAGATAAGTAGTGGCCAGGGACTCAAGAGAGTGAAGGGAGCAAAAGTTGGAAGACAAGAGATTTTTAGGGCAGTAAAATTATTCTGTATGATACTGTAATAGTGGGTATGTTACATTATGACATTTGCCAACCCATTGTATTATACAACACGAAGACTAAACCCTAATGCAAACTATGGATTTTAATTAATAATATAGCAATATTGAACTGCTGGTGGGAATACAAACTGGTACAGCCACTATGGAAAACAGTATGGAGATTCCTCAAAAAATTAAAAATAGAACTACCCTGCGATCCAGCAATTTCACTACTAGGTATTTATCCAAAGGATATAGGTATGCTGTTTCAAAGGGGCACATGCACCCCAATGTTTAAAGCAGTGCTATTGACAATAACCAAAGTATGGAAAGAGCCTAAATGTCCATCAACAGATGAATGGATAAAGATGTGGTATATATATACGATGGAGTATTATTCAACAATCACAAAGAATTAAATCTTGCCATTTGCGACAACATGGATGGAACTAGAGTATATTATATTAAGTGAAATTAGTCAGAGAACGACAAATATCATATGACTTCGCTCATGTGGAATTTAAGATACAAAACAGATGAACATAAGGGAAGGGAAGGGAAGCAAAAACAACTGGAGCACCTGGGTAGCTCAGTCGGTTAAGCATCCGACTTCTGCTCAGGTCATGATCTTGCAGTTTGTGGGTTTAAGCCCCGTGTCGGGCTCTGTGCTGACATCTCAGAGCCTGGAGCCTGCTTCAGATCTTGTGTCTCCCAATCTCTCTCTCTGCCCCTCTCCTGCTCATGCTCCGTGTCTCTCAAAAATAAACAAACATTAAAAAAAATAAAATAGATGTATATATACACAATGGAGTATTACTTGGCAATCAAAAAGGATGAAATCTTGCGATTTGCAACTACGTGGATAGAACTGGAGGGTATTATGCTAAATGAAATCAGTCAGAGAAAGAGAAAAATCATATGACTTCACTCATATGAGGACTTTAAGAGACAAAACAGATGAACATAAGGAAGGAAACAAAAATAATATAAAAACAGGGAGGGGGGACAAAACAGAAGAGACTCATAAATATGGAGAACAAAGTGAGGGTTACTGGAGGGGTTGTGGGAGGGAGTATGGGCTAAATGGGTAAGGGGCACTAAGGAATCTACTCCTGAAATCATTGTTGCACTATATGCTAATTTGGATGTAAATTTTAAAAAATAAAAAATAGAACAAGTTAATAAAAAAATTTTCAAAAAACAAAATAAAAACAGGGAGGGAGACAAAACACAGCAGACTCATAGATACAGAGAACAAACTGAGGGTTGCTGGAGGGGACGTGGGTGGAGGGATGGGTTAAATGGGCACGGGGCATTACGGAAGACACTCGTTGGGATGAGCGCTGGGTGTTATATGTAGGGGATGAATCACTGGATTCTACTCCCGAAATCATTATTGAACTATATACTAACTAATTTGGTTGTAAATTAAAAAGCAAATATAAATAAATTAATATGTGTTAAAATAGAAAAAAATGTTTTGGAATGCCCTTCCAATGCAAACAATCACATATAAAATATAGTTTTATACTTATTATGTGCCATTTTAGTAAATTAAAACTTGAGCATAAGAATATTCTATAAACTTCAAAATTAAAATGTTACTAATATTATATAATCTTTCAAAATTCAAATAAACATTTTTGTGCATAAAAAATAGTGTAGCAATATTGATTGCAACAAATGTATTATAATAATGCAAAATGTTAACAGAGGAAACTATATGGGACAGAATACATAAGCACTCTATGTACTTTCTGCCTAGTTTTTTTTACAAACCTAAAACTACTCTTTAAAAAAAAAAAGCCTACTGAGACATCTGGGTGGCTCCATCAGTTAAGCGTCTGACTTGGGCTCAGGTCATGATCTCACGGTTCATGGGTTCGAGCCCCACATCAGGCTCTGTGCTGACAGCTCAGAGCCTGGAGCCTGCTTCAAATTCTGTGTCTCTCTCTCTTTCTGCCTCCCTCCCCCCCCCTCTCAAAAATAAACATTAAAAAAAATTTAAGCCTATTAATATAAAAAAAATAAATGACACAAAAATCTATCTGTGAAATACCCACTTAATGGTGAAAGAGTGAATGTTTTCTCCTGAGATTAGGAGCAAGGTAGAGATATCTATTCTTACTACTTCTCTTCAACATTGTGCTAGAAATTCTAGTCAGGGAAATTAGGCAGGAAAAAGAAATAAAAGGAATCCAGATTGGAAAGAGGAAGTAAAACTATCACTATTTGAAAATGACATGATCTTAAATATACAAAATCCTAAGGAATCCACCAAAACATGTTAGAATTAATAAACAAGTTCAGACAGATTGCAAGATACAAGATAAACATTTTAAAGATCTATTGTATTTCTATACACTAGTAACACAGTCAGAAAATTGAATTAAGAAAATAATCCATTTATAATAGCAAAGAAAAATACTTAGGAATAAATCTAAGAAAAAGAATATAAGACTTACACTTTGAAAATTACAAAACTTCATTAAGAAATTTTATAAGACCTAAGTAAATGAAGGGTCACTCAATGTTAATGGATTAAAAGATTTAATATTAAGATAATAACATTCCAAATTGATATCAGGTTTGTGAGTTCAAGCCCCACATTAGGCGTAGAGATTACTTACTGATTTACATACATACATATATGATAGTCCTAAATGTATGAGCTAAAACTATAAAATTTGTATTAGCTTCCTATCATTGCTGTAAGCAATTACCACAAATCTGGTGGCTTATAATAACAGAAATTTATTCTCTTACAGTTCTAGAGGCCAGAAGCCCAAATCTGGAAATGCACAGAGGTATACTTGAGTCTTTAGCTGAATACTGATCTATTGTGCATTGAGAGGCCAGGAAAAGAATCACCAGAAAATAATATGCTGTATAATGCTTAAAGCCCACATATGGCTGAGAGGAGTTTTTATTTCCACCAGTCACAGAAAAAGGGTTTCCTAAGTCACAGGTCATTAATTAAAGTCCTCAGAGGAATATCATCTTAGCAGTAGGATTAAATTAGCCTTATAGTAAAAGCTCCTCTTGATCTACCCTACTGAAACTTAAAAACTAACTTTAAGATTTACTTTTGTAACTTTTTAAAGAGAGAAAACACCACACTCCTTGGGGAAAGGTGAGGGATTGAGAAGACAGTTGCTAATAATGTACGATTACTACGGCCCCTAGAGACGAAAGGCCTACCCAGAAGAGAAACACAGGCACTGCCACACCACCACCGGGGACAGCTACTGTCTGAGGTCCAGCAGAGGAAAAGATGAACTGCAACTCAAAGAACAATCAGTTAAAAGAAAGAGATTACATACATAACAAAATTATCAAAAAAGAGGTTGTAACAGTTACAACATACATACTCAGTCTATTGAACATATTGCGTATGTTAAAAAACATAGAGGAAGCACAGAGATGCAAGATATTAAGAAAAGACTCAAATGGCAATTCAGAAGAGAAACACAATATCTGAAAGGAAAAACACACTGGAAGGGATTATCAGCTGGTTAAGTGCTGCAGAAATATAAATCGTGAACTTGACAACAGGAAACCAGAAACTGTCCAAAAACAAAGAGAAACAAAGGGACTAAAAATAATAAAGAAATAACCTGGGGGAAAATAAGAAAACATGAACAGAGTGTGAGCTGTAGGATAATAACAAATAGTCTAAAATACATGTAATTAAAGTACCAGATGAAGAAGAGAGAGGAATGATAAAAAATAAAAATAATTGAAAATCTTCCACATTTTCCTAAACTATATAAATCCACAGATCTAAGAACTTCAACAAACCCTAAGCAGAACAAACAAACAAAAAAAATCACACTAAGCTTCCTCATGATCAATCTGCTGAATATCAATGACAAATAGAAAACGCAATCAAAGAAAAAGACACATTATATCTGAGAAGAAATTATATCCAAGAAGGAATCACAACAAGAATTAGAAAATGTTTTAAAGCAAATGAAAACACATATAAAATTTTGTAGTATGCAGCTAAAGCAAAACTTAGAGGGAAATTGATAGCTTTAAAGTTCTTATATTAGAAAAGAGAGAACTCAAATTAGTAATATGAAGAAATTAAAAACTTTTTTGCATTTCAAATGCAAAATGACTGAAAGGAGAAAAAAATAAAAATAAGAGCAGGGAAAAAATGGAAAAAAGGAAAACGATAGTAAAAATCATACCCAAAATCTGTTTCTTTGAAAAAATTCATACATGTCATAAATCTCTAGCCAGATTAATCTGGAAAAAAAAGGAAACAAAATCACCAATATGAGAAATAAAAGTGGTAGCATCACTGTATGTTCTACAGACATTAAAAGAATAAGAAAGGATTATCATAAACAACTTCATGCAAAAACAATTAACAAGACAATATAAAAAAAATTCCTTGAATGATACACAGTATCAAATTCTATTCAAGAAGAAAACAAACAGATAACGTTAAAAAAAACCTATTTTTTTAGAGCAAAAGATTGTACATAGTAAGCAGAACCTCTGGATCTGATTTAATGTATTTAATTTAGGCCCCAAATCAAGGAGCCCAACACTAACTCTGAATATTGACTTCAAGGGCTTACATGAACTTAAGTGGAAGGAATAAAGGCCGTTTAAATTTAGACTAAAACAACCATCTTTATGTCCCAAATGGGACAACCCCCAATTGGCAAATCCCCAAATGGCAAACCACTTAGCCTTTTTCCAGGATTTCCAGACCTATCTTTCCCCTGTTCTGCACTCTCTCTGGCAAAATTCAGATGAGGCCGTAAGCCAGAGCCAATTCAGGCAGTAGTATATTAATATGATTTCATTGACTCTGGATCTTTTAATAAGAGACAAAACATTCTAAAAGAAAACTATTAGAAATGAGGTTTATTTTTTTTTTTAACGTTTATTTATTTTTGAGACAGAGAGAGACAGAGCATGAACGGGGGAGGGTCACAGACAGAGGGAGACACAGAATCTGAAACAGGCTCCAGGCTCTGAGCTGTCAGCACAGAGCCCGACGTGGGGCTCGAACCCACGGACCATGAGATCATGACCTGAGCCGAAGTCGGACGCTTAACCGACCGAGCCACCCAGGCGCCCCAGAAATGAGGTTTAAAATGCAAATGCTCCTAGAGGCAAATGTTACTTTGAGCATCTCGCAGGTGCCTGGCCCAGGAATTATTTAAGGACTATCAGGTGAGTCTTCAGGATAATACCTCACACTCACCTCTTCCTTCTTAGTCATCTCAATTTTGCAGAATCTTTTTTCTAATGCTGGCTGCGTTATTTACTTAAATGAAGTCATTTCATTCTTATTTGAAAATCTAGTTCTTCATTCCTTTTAAATTTAACAGTAAGTGGATACAATACAATCTGAAAAAAACTTTTTGGTTCTTTCATTAGGATTGGGCACGTGACAATGTTTTTTTAACAACTTACAATGAAATAAAACAAAAGTTTCATGTATTCTCTTTCCTAGGAACAATGAGAGATCTATTTTCACCATCACAATATATTTTCTATGAAAAGGCAGGTATTTAACTAATAATTACATTGCCTTGAATTAATTTTGGCAGTTTACATAGTCAAAGACATATTTGGCATTTTTTAAAAATTTATAACAATGTAAACAAAATGCTACTGAAATCGTTACAACTATTTAATTAGATGTGATATAAATCTCCCTTAAGTAATTCACTACCTAGGTCATTTATAAAGACAGACTTTGCTTATGCCCCTTTTATAGGAGACTAATAGGAGGCCATTATCCTTCTGGAGTGGGCAGATTTATGTACATACCTTCCATTAGCATTAATAGAGGTCCACGTAAATCACAAGGCACCAATAGCTGAAGAGACCTTCCCCCTTCTATTGGGTAATTGGCTATTTCAGTTAAAAAATAATTTTGGGGGAAAGAAAAAAAAGTTATGTTCTTCATGTAATTATCTTAGGGTAAGACTACATTAAAATGACATAGTAAAGAATAATGGGTGACCTGACACTTCATTTGGCTTTTATTTTCCCTATTTCCTAAGTTAAACATAATAACAATAAGAAAGCAAGCACAGAGGTAGATTAGAGTGACTGCTTTTAAAAAGATAGGAAAAGTGCATTACATGATATGTAAGCACACTGACATAGATCATTAAATTAACAGAATGGAGTCACAATAAAAGCATATTGTTCCCTTCATATGGCAAATGTTTGCTACACTTGTACCTTAGACTAACACAGGATTTGCTTAACATTTTAATTGTATTATTTTAAGAAGTACAATGTCTTCCAAATGTTCTATTACTCTGCATATTTATTTTAATTCTGTATTGCTGTTCATGCATATGGGTTTTTCAGGGTCCCTGGCACAACTTTATGTATCTCGAAATATCATGTGCAGATGGTTACATTTTAGTTTTTCATTCCCCACATATAAGAACTTTCATGTGCTTAATGTAAAGCAAGGTTTAGCATGTCAAGTTCTCTTGTGTGACAAATAGTTGTACGTAAATAAATTCGCCGGATATACTCTAAAACAAAACAGAAATGTTTAACTTCCCAGAGACAAGGTATCAGAAATCCAGGAGTCTTTCCCATATTTGGCAGATAATTTTGAAAGACGGGTTCACTACTAGCAAAGCAAGTTATATCTTCATGGTTTAGCCAGACAAATACCACATAATCTCTGCTCAGATTTAAAATGCATGCCTCCGTAATATACATTTGCAAATCTGTCTTAGGAATGTTCTGCTACAGATCAGATGCCTTGTTATTGAGAAATCAAACAGTTCTTTAAATAGAGGTTGAAAATGAGGCAGAAGCTAATTTTTGCAGTACAAAACTAATTGTGTGTTTTATTTTCATTTAACAGATTAAATACAGTTCTACCCTTTGCTTTTGATGCCTCTTCTGTTTCTTACAAATGCAACAGTGTTAGTATACACAAAGGGATTCCACTTAATTTACAAAATACAGTCACAAAAGAGAGAGAGAGAAAAGAAAAAGAAACAATAAAGACAAAACAATTTATAGGGTTCTAGTTACTGGCATTTAACAAAAGGCATTTCTAGGGAATTTTCAGAGAGGTATATTATGGTTCTCACAGTGAATGCTACCTATTCCTTCATTTATTTTTATACTGTATTTGTTTTAAAATCAAACATATAGAAGAGAGCCTGTGAAAAAGGGAACCGGAAAAGAGAAGAAATGGATGACTGCCTCTTTGTGACATATTTTCTCCCTCAGCCTTGCATATTTGCATGAAAGTGATTGTGAATAATGTACATTTGACCAGTGCTGTCTGCAGAACTAATGCCTATTAAAGGGATGGGAAGTAGCATATGTTGTGCCTAGGGCAGAGAAAGTCCAATCACCCCCACTGTGAGAGTCTCCAACTAAAACGCAGGACAGCCTGGGATTAATCCTAAATGAACCCAGCAGGGAGAAACAGGACACAGTCCCTCGGTCCACATTTAAGCTTCTGAACTAAGATTTTCAGAGTTTGCTTCCAAAAATAACCCGTAGTCTCTATCACTTCATTCACACAGAGAACAGAATTTTTTTCTCTTTTGTCTTATTTACCAATCCTACTAAATTTCAAGGGGAATCATTACAGCAAGAAATCGGACACAAGCAATCAGTCGTTACAGAATCAGAATTTTGCTCTTTATTACCATTTTTAGGAACTCTCTCCTCTGCTTGAACTATTCCCCAGCATTATCTGACAAGGCACAGTTTTGTCAGTAATTGCAAAATGTTTTGGGTTTGTGGTTTCACTTTTATGTTCTTGCACTCCACTAGAAATGCTCTGCTATTTAAACACTTTGCAGAGCTTCTCAGTCTTGTTATATAATCTTTCTGTGACCTCTAGCATCAGGTTCAGATGCAAACTAGCTTTCCTTCTACCTATGTTAACTTGATAGCTGAAAAATAGCAATTATAAAAATGTATGAGAATAACAAAATTGGCTGAACTAGAGAAATAGAAGTGCCAAATTACCATGTTTAGATCAGTAGGATTGCCTTTTGCCTCATTAGCTGCAGTATTACAGAAAGAGACAGAGACAGAGACAAAGACAGATAGCAAGAGAATAACTAGGAAATATATATTCAGATCATCCATTTGGTATTCATGTAACCCAAAGCGGGGGAGGGGTAGTAAAAATAAAATACAATCAGAAAACTTGTAAGCCGTATCACAGCATGATATGAAAGAGTCTGGGTAATGCTGAAAGTAATAGAGTTGATATGATTTAACTTATCTTTTTTCCTTCTCTCTTAGTGTTTAATTCTATTCAAATTACTGTAAAGATACTGTTATGTTTCAGAATGGAGGACAGCGTCAAACCATTGATTTTAGCTTATTGGCCTACTCCTTGGGCTAGTAGGGGTGGCTAGGATTGCCATGTTTTGAGAGCTTGTAAGAAATTCATTCTTCGAATGGTTAGCTATAATGAAGGGTTAGACACTCTGACAGAAATTAAGTTTGGGGTGTTTAATTTTCTTTCTTTGGGATCATAGACTGAGTTCTGCAGATCAATGATCTTCCTTACCCGCCACTGACTTGACCCTCTTATCTACCAAAGGCCCAGGATAACTGTTTTAGCAAGCTGAGCAACTTCATTTTTCCCAATTTTAGTCTTGTCCATTGTCACCCAGTGATATTCCTTCACAGTGTACAATCACTGTATTTCCTGAGATCAAACCAAACCCATTTCACTGGGGCCATGATTCAATGTCTTAGATGCAAAAGACATTAATTGCCTATTAAGATTATGGAGGAGCTTCAATCTGCTCTGCAGTGTTACAAGCACTTATGAATTGTGGAGAGGACAGCTAATGGAGGAACAGTCTTCAAAACACGCTATCAGAAAAAGTTACATATAAATGACCTGACATTAGTTTATCAGAGCCTCAAAAACACTGATTAATTTATGCAAATAACTCTGTATCTTATACACCACCATTGCCTAGCTTAATCTTATTCTTGGCCATTATTAAACTAGGGACTGCAGGAAGGGGACTGTCACCAGTTCAATCATTACTTCCACAAATATTTATCAGGCACCTGCTATGTGCTGACACCAGAAGAAGTTAGGGGCCTCTGTTTCCACTGCACTTAAAGTTAATACTGGAGATCGTTTACGATACATTGTGATCATGCTTTGAAAAAACGACTAATATGAGGTTCTATGGGAGTGCAGAGCAGAGAATGTAAAAAAAAAAAAAAGTGTAAAATTTAATTATGTTTTTAAAAGAGCTTTTCAACTTGTTACCAAAAGTTAAAATTGCTTTATTGTCCTGCTCATATGAAAGTTACCCTTGTTGTTTTCCCATTAATAATATATTATGTTTTATTCCTTTCTTAGCTGCTCAAAGCTCAATACTGCAAGTAAATTGGGAACCAGTGAACCATTGTCTGGACTAAGCTTCATAGCAGACACTCTCCTCTTACACTTGCTTTCAGAGGCTTTGGTCTCCCCACATTTTGCTGCTGGGGCTGGTAGAAGTTTGTGTTGTGATGTATTACATTTGTCATCATGTGCCCCCCAAGCCCCCTCCTCTTCTTGCACTGCTTTACTGCAGCATAAGGTCTGAAACCCATGAATCTTGCTGTCTTCCAATAGCCCCCTTCTGTAACACTGCGACCTGTGCAAAATTAGAGCTAATAATTCATACCAAAAAGGATAAAAATCATAAAGCAACTGGCTTGTTTCCAGATTCCACAGCGACATTTTTAAAGCGTGGATCAAATATTTTAAGCAGTGCCCTTTATGAAGCAGAATTAAGGCAGTGTGTAGCTAGGCAGAAGCCCTGGGTTCTAGTTCTATTTCTGCTATAGATCCAAAACAATCATCAGTCCCCTCAGAACACAATTCTCTCATTTCTAAATGGAAGAGGCATGGACTAGATGATCCCCTAACACTGATGTCAACTCCAATACTCATAATTTTAAAATAAATTAGATGAGCTTTTTGTTCTTTTAATGTTTCACATGCTTCATTTATCCAAAGTCCATGAAGAACATTCTTAGGTAAGCCTTCATACATCATTCGAACATATGAAAATGACCAAGAAATATCATATACTCCACTTTTCTGAAATAAAAATTCTGAATCCCAGAGAGATTCACTTTTCCAAGAATACACGGTGACTCAGCAGAAGAATATGGAACCAAATCCCTATTTCTCAAATTTTAAATAAGAAACCAAAACATTCCACAGGAAAAAGATGTAATTTTTCAAAATTTCCTCTGATTCGGTTAACAATCTGACCCTCAATAAGACTTGGTAAAACACTAACTATACTTGGCTTTCTGACAGATAAAGTAGTTTCATGGGCCAAAAATGCATGATTAAAGGAATTAGGTTGGGGGCGCCTGGGTGGCTCAGTCGGTTAAGCATCTGACTTCGGCTCAGGTCATGATCTCACAGTTCGTGAGTTCAAGCCCCACATTGGGCTCTGTGCTGACAGTTCAGAGCCTAGAGCCTGTTTCGGATTCTGTGACTCCCTCTCTCTCTGTTCCTCCCCGCCTCATGCTCTGTCTCACTCTCTCTCCTTCAAAAATAAATAAAAACATTTTAAAAAATTAAAAAAACAAAACAAAACAAAACAAAGGAATTAGGTTGTTCATTAGAGCACCAAACAGGCCACACAGAAGGCACAGATTGATGTTCCAGTCTTTATATTTGATGGTGATAGTCACCAGTGGCAGATAGGAAAGCTAGGCCAGAGGTATCTAAATATTAGCTCCTCTCTCCTCTCCTCTGAATGCTAAATGTATCAACATCACCATTTGGTCTAGGTGCTTGGATGTTTCCCTGAACTGTCTGGCAAAGCAACTATGTGTCTTCCTAAAGATGAATGTGTGTAGTCTTTACTTGCAGGGTCTCTAGCCACCGGTGGACCACTGAGAAAGCTCAGAATTGTTTTAAATGTCATGGTTTTGTGACCACAGAATCCAAATCTCTAATTCTTGGAGTGACCTTAGAATCCAAAGAGGTTAACATAGGTAACTTGGCACATTTTGCATATCACTTGCCTCCGTCCTATCTTCTGCACATGTTCAGAGTGCACACAGTTAAAATTTGCACCAGGAACAGATATCTGATAATTGTTATATTAGCCTGTAAGTAAGATATGATGGTTGAATACAATATATATATTTTTATATCCTGCCCAGGTATCAACTCAGTCTTTTCATAATCACTTTTTCCCTGAGTTAGAATTCAGTCATCTCGAAAAGATGTCTGCCCAGCATTTAGAAGTTCTATTTTTTAAACATATTTTCAGTGGCAGTTATGTCACATATCAAATGTAGAGACTATTTTATATTTTGTGATCCATTGCTTTTGATCTTGCCAAATCTCCACCTCCTAATCTGTGCTAAATAAGATTAAAACTTGGTACTGGCCACTGTGATGTCTGTCTGCAAATGGAGTCAGTCAACTAATAAGTAAATTCAAAAGAATAAACTCTCTCCATTCCAATTTTTCTCCAGTGAACAAAATAAGGCATGTAGGCAACAAAATATATTAATTCTTTTATGTTGAAAGCATATAGAACCTTCATTTGAAATATGCTACATTCCAAAAACATAAAACAAAATTTTGAGGTTTGCTTGTATTAAAGGAGTTGTTATTGTGGTTGCTGTTTGTTGTTGTTTAGACAGAAAAAGAGTTTCAGTAGGGGAGAGGAGCAGAGGGAGAGAGAATCTTGGTTGTTGTTTAGAGAGAAAAAGAGCATGAGCAGGGGAGAGGGGGGAGAGGGGGGAGGGGGGGGGGAGAGAGAGAGAGAGAGAGAGAGAGAGAGAGAGAGAGAGAGAGAGAATGAATGAATATGAATCTTAAGCAGGCTCCATACTCAGCATAGAGCCCAACACGAGATTCAATCCCAGGACCCTGGGATCATGACCTTAGCTGAAATCAGGAGTCAGATGCTCAACTGACTGAACCACCCAGGCACCCCAAAGGAGTTTTTTCAAGAAGTACTCACTTTTATGAACACAAAATTATATGTAATTACATAACAAATACTGTATAGAGTTTACTATGTGCAGGATACTCTTCTAAGTGCTTTATAAAATTTAACTTACTTAATCCTCATAATAATTTATAATTATCCCCATCTGACGAATAAAGAGACTGAGAAACAGAGATGAAGGTAACATTCTGAAAGTCGACTATCTATTTTTTAAGAGGAGGAGCTAGGATTCAATCAGGCAGTATGGCTCCAGAGTCTATAGTCTTAACTCTCAACAAGATTATGAAAATATCAATATATTAATGTGAAAACAAAAAGCATTTCATTTCTAATTAAAACTGAAAGCATCACTTAATTTACTGAACCTGATGTCATCAGTCCTAGAGTCATGCTTTCTCATGACTCTCTTTCAAATATTTGAGACAATATCCTGAGAAAAGTGCCGTTGTTTCTCAAAAATAGTTTATAGTCTTTCTCCAAATCTATAAAAAGTACTCATGCAACTTTTGCTGGATTGATTTTTAGAAACTGGAGAGTAATGGAAGAAGATGATTTTGCAAAAAAAGGAAATGGAGGACCTGTTCTTATTATTTATCATCTTAATTCATGTAGCTGCAGTAAGAAAAAAACCAAAAGACTGCAACATGAATTGAAAAGCTCTGTACAGCACACAGACCAAATCCTAATCCCACCATTCTGGGTCTCTGCAGTATGTGAGCAGGCTGAGCTTTAATTGTTCTTTGTAAAATATGGTTACAACACCTGCCTCATGTGTTACAACATGGACTAAATGAAATAATTTAAAGTGCTCAGCAAAGTTTCTGGCACTAATAAGTCCTCCATAGATACTCAAACACTTTCCTCTCGTTGTATAAATTAAGGCTTTCTAGTTTGTAAACACTGAGGGAGAATTATTAAGCTTTTAAAGACGTGGTTGAAGAAAACAGCCATTCTATCATTTAATGAGTACTTAACAAACACCTACTACGTTCCAGACACTATTATTATTTCAAACATAATAGGATAGGATTTTAGAGGGCTGAAGTGCCATATTTGTTTCAATGTTTCTAATTTCGTTAGAAATGAATGTGTAAATGGATGGTTCTACCATCTCTGATGGCTTTCTTTCAAAGAACAAACTATTTCGTCAGACAAGAACAGAGTATTCTGTGAATACTTTGTTTTTTCCTTGATTTTATAGGAAAATCACTTCTGAATAGGCACACCACTGAAAAGAGGCATAACATTTGTTCCTAAGTAGCAACCTCAACGCATTCAGAAATAATGGACCAAGAAGGACTCAAAACCATTCAATTCCTGGTCACTCAAGGTAAGCCACCCCTAGAGGTCAATATCAATGACAGCCAAGCCCCTTTATAAAATACAATGTCTAATTTAATCATTGGCATTAAAGCAGTGCATTTTAGCTTGGGTCTATTTTGCTAAAAACTTAAGAATATTTATCTTCCTTTTCAAAATGATCCAGGTTTGTTATGTGAGTTTCTAATACGATTATTAATGAACTTTCAGCTCCATAAAGAGTAAAGCAAATGACTTGAGAGTGGTTTCTTCTAGCTCTCTGATTTGCCCCTCAGGTAGAAAACAGCAGCTGCCTGTATTACCTACCTGTGTGGGACACATTTTGATTCTTCTCAGGCTGTGAATTCTTCAATTCACAGCTACAGTGTCTGTTCACATAGCCTAACTCTATTAATAGCTTAGCCCTTGTCTTTATGGACTTTCCACTTCCCTCTTATTTCTAACTGCTGCAGGTCAAGAGATATGGCCTCCTTAATGATTCGAAGCCATTGTTCACACCGTCAATCCACAAGTAGCTTACTGGGCACCTAAGTATGTGCTCCATGCTGAGTACTGTGGAAAATACCAAAACAACAGTGCCACAAACAAAAGGCCATATACATATGTATACATACGTATACATATACATACATCATATATATATGCACTGCACACCTCTATTGGCTGGCTCATGATTCTACCCTGGGCCCTCCCAAGTCCCTCTAACTCAAAGAGCACTCCCCAGTGACACACCCACATCTGTACATTCCTCATTATATTATCAATAACAGTCCCTCTGTACAGAGAGATGCTGCTTTGCAACACTTTATATTCTATCCAAATTCCTTTAATAGTATAATCTCTTTCAAAGTTGCCCCAGGGTTTCCAATGTCTTCATCTGAACTCCAAGATGAACCCCTAGAATTTATTCCTGCTGCTAAATCTGTCTGTATTTCCACAGATTCCCTGGAGGGTTATACTTTGGTTGTACAATCTCACTTAGAATAAGATCTTAACAGGAAAACACCACACACACACACACACACACACACACACACACACACAATCTGAATATCTGTTCAATGCAGAGAACATAAAAATATCCCCAAATCTAACATTTTAGAGCCAATACAGGTCACAAGAAATTATCTAGAATAATCTTTTAAGAAAGTTATTAGCCCTATTTTACAGAAGAGGTTCTGGGGCTCAATAAGAATGGGGCTTGTCCAGGTTTATAGAACTCTAGGACATTTATAAGTAAATATACTTATTTTCTTTTATTTGCACTATGAACATATGTAATACTCTGGAGAAACTTTTACTATTTATACTTACCATATATTTATAAAAGTTAAAATAAAGGCATAATTTTCATCAGCCTACTTTTCCTTCCACACTTCGTAACTATTTCCCTGCTGTTTCTTTCTAAACATAGAACTACTGGTTTTTCACATCACTTCCGATAAATTCAATGTAGCCAATATTTAATGAAGCTCTACATTATGCTAAGTCCTACAAAATGCCCATTCTATAGACTTTAAATACCTAGGTCTGAAAGATTCTGGCAAATGAAAGAGCTGACGATTTGTGAGTGAATATGAAGATGCAAATAGCTGTTCCAAGTAATGCAGGTCATGTCTCTACTGACCATCTGGTCTGAGATCCTATGGCCATTAATGCATTAAGAATGCTTTGGAGGGGCACATGGGTGGCTCAGTTGGTTAAGCATCCAACTTGTGGTTTCGGCTCAGGTCATGATCTCACAGCTTGTGGGTTTAAGCCCCCACACTGGGCTCTGCACCGACATCGTGGAGTCTGCCTGGGATTCTCTCCACCCCCCTCTTTTTGCCCCCCCTCACTCATTCTCTCTCTGTCTCTAACTAAAAACAAACTTAAAAATTTTTATTAAAAAAAAAGAATGCTTTTGAAGATTCTAGTATATGTAGGAATTACCAAAGAAATATAAACATTAATTGCCCCAATCCGTCTTATCACTACCCTCTGGAAACTTACATTCCAATTATTGAGACAAGATCAAATTACTTTAAACATCAGCAAACAGTAATAGACAGTATATAATGAAATAATACATTGAGAACTACAGACTGCCAACTGCTACATAAATACGAAAAGAGTGAAATGGTCTAGCGATTCTGAGAAGGCTTCAGGGAATCAAGAAACATGATTTTAACAACAGGATGGATAGAATTAGGATAGGTAGAAGGAAGAGTAACACACAAGAAAAACTGCATGGTTGAAATCAGAAAGTTTGGGAGGCTACATTTCTATGAATAGTGTCATCTGGAGAGGTTACTTTTCCATGAACAGTTCCTGGATCCATCCATGTTTCAAAACCTAGAACTTTCCATTACAGTGAAATAATTGTTTCAGTGCTTTACTTCTCCTACTGGGTCATGCATGGAGTACATATGGAGCTCTCCATGGACTCAAAATCTAGTTAGGATGAGACTCTCTTAAAAAAGAAAAGAGAGAAGGGGAGCACTAGAATGAAAAGTCAACACAAGAGTCTACAAACTTTAAAGATTTTTTAAAAAGGCTTTTTTAGGGGGCACATAGTGGCTCAGTCAGTTAAGCATCCAACTCTTGGTTTTGGCTCAGGTCATGATCTCAAGCCTTATGTCAGGCTCTGTGCTGACAGTACGAAGTCTACTTGGGATTCTCTCTCTCTCTCTCTCTCTCTCTCTCTCTGTCCGTCCCTCGCTCATGCATACACTCCCTTTCTCAAAAAAAATTTTTTTAAGTTTTGTTTTGTTTTTTTTAGAAAAGTGGAATTATTCTGTATGGTACTGTAATGGTGGATATATGTCATTACACATGTATCATTATACATGATACATTATAACTGTATCATTCTGTGTAATCCACAGCAGGTACAACACAAATAGCAAACCCTAATACAAACTACAGATCTTTGTTAATAACACTGTAGCAATACTGGCTCATCACTTGTAACAAAGGTATTATATAATGCAAGAAATTAAGAGGGGATACTGTATGTGTGGAGCCATGAGGGGTTATATAAGAATTCTCTGTACTTTTCACTCCCTTTTTCTCTAAATTTAAAGCTCCTCTAAAAAATAAAGACTATTAATAAATTATTTTAAGTGTTCACCATCAATAAGCATTAATCAAAACTTTGGACTCCTTCCATATTCATTTCTAATGCATGAAAAGGTACAAGTCCCCTAGTTATTTTTAGTCTTCAAAACAGAGCGGTCCTGACAGGCAACAAAATTCCTTCTTACAAAGAGTTTGCACTAAAATGTCTATCCATTATTATACTGTTTCTCTTCAAGAGGTAAATAACTGGCCCAACAAGCTAACTTACTGATAAGTGATACTATGAATGGGGTAGTGGGCTCATAAATGTTATCAATATGGACAACCTAGCTGGATCTCTCCCATCCAGGAAAATTACTTCTACAGCACAGATATCTGTCTCTGCTCATTTTATTTTTCTGTATTATAAAAGCAATTCATATTCATGGTAGAAATTTTGGAAAGTAAAGAAGAGCTTCTTTTTAATTGTCCATTATTCCATGTTTTGATAGTTTTCACTCTAGATTTTCTTCCTATGCATTTTAATATATTAATATTTTTAATATTTTAGTATGTTTGTGATTATAGTTGGCAGTTGTGATTTTTTTTTCATTATAATAATCTAAATAAAGTGCCTAAAACTCCATTTCTCTTGATTGTGTCTTTAGTTTCCCTGATACTGCCTCCAAGTTTCACTTATGAGTAAAATAGCACAAGGCAAATCATAGGATATACTACAAGCTTTGTGTAAATATGACAGCTCTCCAGAACTGCTTAAGTCAACTTTTCAGCAATATACAAACTCTACAGCTGAACCCATACCCATATTACAAGGAACTGGCTTCTCAGGGCACCTGGGTGGCTCCAGTGGTTGAGCATCCAACTTCAGCTCAGGTCATCATCTCACAGCTGTAGGTTTGAGCCCCACATTGGGCTCTGTGCTGACAGCTCAGAGTCTGGAGCCTGCTTCGGATTCTGTCTCCCTCTCTCTCTGCCCCTCCCCCACTTGTGCACTATTTCTCTCTGTCTGTCTGTCTGTCTCTCTCTCTCTCTCTCAAATATAAATAAACATTAAAAATTTTAAAGAAAAAAGGAAAAAACAAACAAGGAACTGGCTTCTTTTGTCAGCTGGAAAATATTGTTTTATGACTAGAACACTTCTATCTTTAGTATATGAAGGCAGTTTGGACCAGGGCACAAATTTGGAACATGTCACCTCATTATTAGTTATCACCATATATTTTAAACCTCTAGCAAAGTATATACCAGGCATATAAAAATACAATACATTGAACAAGTTTTTGAATGAACCAATGCTATCATGTTACAGAAACTGAAAAGGAAATGCAACAAGATCACCATGGGCCACAGTGCATCAGGCTCCAGACTCCTGCAAGATTGCCTGTACTAAAGGCCGCAGGTGTGGACAACCCAGCCTGGAACAAGAATTCTCCACCAGCTAGGCTGCTTTTCACTATGGTGAAGGCCTAAAAAGCAAAACTCATAAATGTACAAAGAAACAAAAGAATCCAATCATCAAAAGTGTTAAATAATACAAAATGCCATGGAAGACCAAAAAGAGTATAGATTAGATTACATCCACACAGCCAAAATATTTTCCTCTGAATGGCTTCTGTCTGCAGAACATTCCCTCAGAAGGCTACTGTTTAGGAAAATAAATGCTCTTTCCCCAAAGAGTCTCTGGGTAAGGGGATGAGTGGAATCAGTCTTTGCCTTTCTCTCTCCTTAATACTGGTAAAGAGAATGCAAGCTGACTCTGAAGTGTGGCATGGTGTGAGCTCAACAAAGCAGGGAAGAGGCACAATAGGACCGGGGTCTAGCTGTCCTACTCACATGACCACAGGAAAGGGATTTCGGTAAAACTCTGAGACTCCTTTTTTTTTTTTTTTTTTTTTTTTGAGAGAGAGAGAGAGAGAGAGAGAGAGAGCAAGCGAGTGTGCTAGCAGGGGAGGGGGGCAGAGGGAGTGAGAGAATCTTAAGCTCCATGCTCAGCGCGGAGCTCGATACAGGACTTGACCCCACGACCCTGGGATCATGACCTGAGCCAAAATCAAGAGTCAGATGCTCAACCAATTGAACCACACAGGCACCCCTTCTTTATTTTTAAAGTTTGTGTCATGCCCTATTTCTCTCCATTCCTCTCCCTCAACTCTCTTCACTGTTCTTCTAGCCACAGTGAACTACTTGTAGTTCTCAGAAAGCACCATGCTCTACTTTGGTTTTGCATCTACTAACTCCATTGCCAGAAAGGCATTCTGTACCCTTCCCACTCCACCTCGCCCACTTAGCCAATGTCTTTTCAAGACTCATGTCTCAAATTATACATTACTTCATCCAGGAAGACACCCTAATGTCCTGGTATTGGCCAACATGCACCTCCTCTCTACCTCTATCACAGTGTTCCCTATACTAAAACCCCATCTCATCCTCGCTGAAAACCTTTGCAAACTTGGCAAGGACTAAGCACTTGAATAGATACATGCAGAAGAAAGAAAAAGAAAGGGAAGGGAAGGGGAACCAAGTGAAAGGAAAGTTGCATTTTTCATCACACCAGATGAGACAGTGTTTATGAAAGCACCACAAACACTTTGTATATCAAGATATTAAATGAGACTTTTCCTGTTCTCTAGGAATTTGGAAATTTCTGCTGAGGCTGTAAGCTGAAGGCAACGGATGACCTAACTGACCATGTATCATTCATTCAGATGTGAAGCACTGTTCAACACTCCAGATACATATGTGAACAAAACAAAGACCATGGCCCTTGCAGAGCTTCCATCCATAAGAAGACAGATAATAAAAATAAACATGATAAAAAAATTACATAATATATTACATGGGGTAAAAGCATTAGAGAAAAATAAAAGAAGAAAATGACAGCAGCATTAAGACTAAGGAGCGACAGGAGTACACAGGTTAGTAATTTTAAAGGGGTGATCAGAGCAGTCTTCATTGGGAAGATGGCCTTTTAGAAAACTCCTGAAAAGGAAAAGGGGGTTAGTCACATGGATAATTGGGGGTCGGGGCATGATCATCCCTGGCAGTGAAAAGCCAGTGCAAAGGTCCTAAGGAGGCTACTTGCCTGTCATGATTGATTCCACAAAAAGGAGGGATCAGGTGATTAAAGAAGTAGAAAGAGATGAAGTCAGAAGGGCAAAGAAAGGCGAAGCCAACCATGTGCACATGACCCTTAAAAAAAACATGGGTTTGAACTGTGCAAGTTCACTTATATGCAGATTTGTTTTTAATAAACACAATACAGGGTGCCTGGGTGGCTCAGGTGTTGAGCATCAGGTGGTTGAGCAGGTTACGATGCCAGGGTCATGGGACTGAGTCCCACATTTGCTTGGGATTGATATTCTCTCTCTCTCTCTCTCTCTCTCTCTCCCTCTCCCTCTCCCTCTCTCCCTCTCCCCATCCCTCTCCCCACTCACACGCTCTCTTTCTCTGAAATAAAGTATTGTAAATATATTTTTCTCTTATGATTTTCTTAGTTACATTTTTCCCTAGATTACTTTATTGTAAGCATATAGTATATAATATACATAACATGTAAAACATGTGTTAATTGGCTCTTATTGGTAAGGCTTCTTCTAGTCAACAGCAGACTATGAGTAGTTAGGCTCTGGGGAGGTCAAAAAGTCACAGATGGATTTTTGAGTGTGCTGAGGGCTAGCACCCCCATCCCCATGTTGTTCAAAGGTCAACTGTAATGCTTTGCAAGCCACTCTAAGAATTTTGTCCTTCACTACGAAATAGAGCCACTGAAAAGTTTAGAGCAGAGAAGGATCATTATCTAACTTATATTTCAAAAGAGCCACCCTGACTGCTGTGCTGAAAACAAACCTTAGAGCAACAAGGGTAAATGTAGGCAGTCAGAGAAGGCCATTGCAGTAATTCAGGTAAAAGATGCTGTGCCTGGGACCAAAGTAATATCAGTAGTGGTGGTGAGAAAGATTCAATTCTAAATACATCTGGAAGTAGAAACTAATTCTAATTCCTAATCTAGCCAGAGTCTTTAATGCTGCTGAAAGTAAAAGACCTGAAACATCTTGAAAGAACTCTGCCCAAGATGGCTATCTAGTAGACTATAGAGGTATGTAGCTGTAGGGTAAGGTCAGTCTTAAAGGGGTACCAACAGAGTGACCCTGCAGGGACTCTTCAGTGGACCTACAGGCCCCCCATATGAGAATGACTGCATTAGACTCTTAAAGTGCCACAGGGTATTCAGCAGCCAAGAGAATCTGTAAACACACAAGTGAATTAAAAGACATTTGCCCCCTTCCTAGCATTTTTCTCACTGCTCTGCAAAAGTCAGAAAGCAGCTTAATGAGAGGGGAACAGAAATGGGTAAGTAAGGTAGAGAAACAGTAGAAGAAAACTCAATTTCTGGTCTGTATACATGGATCAGGCCCTGAATTGGGAGGCAGGGAAAGTCTGAACTGGACGAGAGGCTGATGTTCTGGACTGGACTACATTCTTCAGTACCTGAATATTTGGATGTTTTAATATATGTGAATAACTGGGAAAGGAATGGGATCCACTGGAGATGCAGATAAGGTATAAAGGAGTGAGATTTATCAAAGCCTGTTTGAAGACAATGGTGGAGGGTGAAGAAACGTTTTCTATTCATATTCCTACCAATTAAACTTGGTTTATGAAATTAGTTCATTATAGATGTATACATTAAGATCAATAACAACTAATGCATACCATGTGCCATGTTCTTTTTTGGAGAACTTTTATATGCCTTTTTTTTTTTTTTTTTTTTTTTTTTTTTTTTACCCTATCAGGTTAGTACTACTGCTATTCCTAGTTTACAAATGAGAAAACTGAGGAACAGAGAAATGAAATAATTTACACAAGGTCACAGAGCTAGTAAGTCACATTCTCTATGTAAATATCTCTAATTGATACCTGTATTAATCAGCTCAGGCTGCAGTAATAAAATACCATTACATAGATTCTGAGACTAATTTCAGTGGGGGCAAAGTGGGGGGGGCGGTTCCCACACCAACAAGCAATTCAACAGACAACAGTAGGGTGTCCAAGAACTCAATTCAATTCCACTCAGTTCTGACATTAGCATCAGATTCCACAGGTTATAGGCTCAGTCCTATAAGACTGCTCCTCCAAACCCCTACTTCAGATACCAGTCATAAGCCCAAGTTGTTACCTGTGCTTCTGACCAAACTGCTACAGAATGGAGGTTCCCACAACCTCCTCCTTGGGTTCAATTAATTTGCTAGAGCAGCTCACAGAACTAAGAGAAATATTTTACTTACTAGATTAGCATTTTATTATAGAATGATATAACTCAGGAATAGCCAGATTGGAAGAGCTGCATAGGGCAAGGTATAGGGAAAGGGCACAGTCCTTCCATGCCCTCTCCAGTTACCCCACTTTCCCCACATCTTCATGTGTTCACCAACCAGGAAGCTCTCTGAACCCAGTCCTTTTGCGTTTTTATGGAGGCTTCATTACAGTGACTGATAAAATCCAAGGCCATTGGCAACTGATCTAGTCTCCAGCCCCTCTCTGGAAGTCAAGGGTAGGATTGCAAGTTTCAATCACAAGGTTGATTCCCTTGGCAACCAGCCCCCATCTTTTGGTTACCAAAGGGACTTCCAAAAGTCACCTCATTAACATAACAAAGGACACATTTATTGCTCTTATGACAGGAAATTTCAAGAATTTTGAGAGCTGTGAACACAGAACTGTGGACAAAGACCAAATATATATTAGAAATACACATCTGGTCATCTGAATGACCAGATACACATGTTTTATAAATCACAATATTTCAACCATAGACAGGGTGGCTTATAAACAACAGAAGTTTATTTCTCACAGTTCTGGAGGTTGGGAAGTCCAAGATCAAGGTACTGGCAAATTCAGTGTCTGGTGATAACTGGATTCCTGATTCATAGATGGCTGTCTTCTAGCTGTAAACTCCCAAGGCAGAAGAGGACAAGGGAGTTCTCTGGAGTCTCTTTTAGAAGAGTGTTAATCCCACTCATTTAGGTTCCACCTTCATGACCAAAACACCTCTCAAAGGCTCCACTTCCAAATACCATCACACTGGGGGGTAGGTTTCAACATACGAATTTTGAGGGGAGTACAAGCTTCCACTCTATAGCAATGCCCCCAGTATATTTCAAACAGCATTTTTTAATGTTTGTTTTAATGTGAATAACTTTAAACTGGGCACAACTCTTCAAGTCAGTCCCACCACTCCTTCCATTCCTGCCAACTTCATTTATATCACCCATCTAGCTCATAGACATTTGAGTTTACAACTTCTGCCAGTTAGCCTAATCTCATTCCTGTCCCTTACTATCTGCCTGTACTTATCCTTCTCAATGTGAAACATTATCCATAGTCTCTTTTCCAGATCAACTAAGATACTCAAATCTAGCTCAAGACCTAGCTTGAAGCATTCCCAGATTAACTTCAGTAAACAATAAACTTTCAAATCCTCTGAATTCCAACAGCACTTGCAAGTTGGGAATTATCCTCTGGCTCAGTTGCCTCATTAATGCATACCTTATCTACCCTCCCCACCCCCAACTACACGCATCAAAGTCTAAAAGTCATGTGATTGCTTTTTGAGGTGTCAATTTTACTAGGCTACAGTTTCCAGTTATTCAAATGCTAATCTAGGAGTTGCTGTAAAGAAATTCTGCAGATGAATCTGGAGGCCCTAATCAATTGAGTTTAGGTACAGGAAAGTGTCCTGGATAATTGAGATGATCCTGAATTAACTCAACTGGGAGGGCTTAAAAGAAGAACTGGGGCACCTGGGTGGCTTAGTTGGTTGGTCAGCTGACTTTGGCTCAGGTCATGATATCACAGTCCGTGAGTTCAATCCCCACATCAGGTACTGCGCTAACAGCTTAGAGCCTGGAGCCTGCTTTGGATTCTGTCTTCCTCTCTGCCCCTCCCCCACTCACACACTGTCTCACTCTCAAAAATAAAACAAACACATTTTAAATTTAAAAAAAAAAAAAGAAGAAATGAAGATTCAGAGAAAGAGTCAGAGAGATTCTGCCTGTGGACAACCACCTTGGCAGGTGCCCAGGAAAGGGAGTTCTAGCCTGCCCTGCAGATTTTGAACTTGCTTAAGACAACCCCTCACAATCATGTCAGCCACAATCATGTCAGTCTTTGTTTTACACACATACACACATCTACCCATCCTACTAATTTTACTTCTCTGGTTGAACCTGACCAATTCACACAGTAAGTAGAAAGAACCATCTCTTCTTTTTGAAACTAGATCAGGTATAACATACCCACACATACATATAAACTCACATTTGGGTGCCTAGTTAATACCAATGAATAAACCTAAGACATTAAAACTAAGACAATATATTATATGCATAGGAATATATGCAGGATAAACTGGATAAACAAATGCTGAATTATAGAGGTGAAAAAGTATAAAAGTAAGCCACTAGAAGTCATGGACTTGTGGAAAGAAAAAATTTTGAAATAACATCATCAAGTGAATTTTGAATGTAGACTGGTAGTGATAACAGTGCAAAACAAAATGAGAAAAATACTTCTGAAATAGTGGCAGGACAAGTAAACAGTGTACTACTATATGTATATCCACATATATATCTGAACAGAGTTCCAAATAATTAAAATGCTACAAAACATGCATCTGTCTATGTTCCCAATCTTTTAGTTCACTCTTCCACACTGTCACAATGATAGCAATAATTGATGTTTACCATTTTAATATTAAAGTTTTCTCACTAATGGTATTAGATATAAATGACTTTGGTTTGTGATTTTCCCCCAACACTATGCTTTTAGAATGCATGGCATGATTATGTATGAAATGGGAATTGAAAATTCCCTTAATATCCATGAGCATGTATTTATGCAGTCTTTAAAATTTAGAATTATGTAGGTTGCCTAAGCACTAGATTCAAACATTCAAATATAAACGATTACATATATATGGTAATCATCCTATATATGAAAGAATTGCAAGGAGCAGGGAAAGAAGCAGTTGAGTACAGAAGTTCAAGGTTATAACACTCTGGACATTCCACCATCTACACAGCGTGTACATTTTTGAAAATAGTTGAAAGCTTCTGGTTAGCTATGCAATGACTCAGAATTGCATAGCTATTCTGAGGCCAACATCACTAAAACCAAAGGATATGCTTTTGGTTTGAAAATTGGTTTCTTGTGTCAGTTAAAATTCAGAAACATATTCGCTACTCCATGCCAACCTCATTCTACCCCCCCACACACACACTATTATGTAAAATTATTTTAATCAAATTAAACTAGGTAGATCAAGTTTAACTTTTCACCAAATTATAAATCCTGAATGCAAGACGTTATAGAATGGAAATATTGATATTCCACCAGGAAAAGTGGAAGAAGTCATTTTTTTATTTTATTATTTTGAGAGAAAGAACTCCTGCCCACAAAATATTAAATTTAGTTCAAATTCAATTTAGCAAATATACATGAAGTGCCTACTACTTACCAGGTGCTGAGTTGACAAATATGAATAAAACACAATTATTGCCCTCAAGATGATCACTATGTAATAGAAACAACAGCTACAAAACATTGTGATAAGTATAGCAATAGAGTTCTATACAGAACATTATAGGACCAGAAAAGAGGGTTTCCCAAACTTCTAGAAAGGACAAGAGTGTCAGGGGTGACTTCTTAAAGTGGTTATCCCCGAGCTGAGTCCCAAAGCATGAGCAGAAGACAATCCAGAAAAAGGGAGGACAGTCTTACAAAGGGGGCCTTGTAAGTAAAGCAAAAAACAGAGCAAGCATGCTGTGTTTAAGCTACTATAGATAACTCGAGGTTATTGGAGAATAAGGAGACAAGGACGACAGAGTACCACCAACACATGGATTTAAGCCCATACCAAACTATACATATGATGGAATAACAAAGCTTTTCTTGACAGAATAGATGAACTTGATATCTCAGTGTGTGGAGAAAGGGAAAACCAGCACCCAAAAAGAAGCTTAAGACATTAAAGACACACATTGCTCCTTTGTAATTTTGGTTAGGAGGGTCCTAACCAATTGTAGAGACAGATAAACAACTTCCCCACTAACATCAAAAAATACCATCTACAGATGATTAAGCTTGCCTACAACATAAACAACGAAGCCACAGACACATTCGGACAAGCTCAAAAATATCAGCAAAGTTATGCCTGACCGAAATATTATTTTGACAGCTGTATTCATTCTCATTACCAAAAAAACATAAAGGTGTATAATATCTCATATGCTGGTAAGTTATTTTAGTGACACATATATCCCTAAGGAACAGATTCCCTGGTTGCTTTCAAAGTAAACAAATGAAAACAATGACAATGGGTATAACAAGTTATGCTTTCTTCAAGAGTCCTTAACTGTTAAATCTGATGTCTACTAGTCCGGGAATGACCAGTGGCAGGAAAATCTATTTCTTATCATCTTAAATTCTGGTAACAGTCTAATGATGGATAGAACTGAATAGACAGTGATATGATCATGTTTACAAAAAGTTCCACCAGAGATCAAACCCATGTCTGACAACCAAGCACCTGTGATGATTTTGCTTTCACCTACCTTCTTCTATCTTCTGGATTGGTGGTTTTGAATAGGCATGAGACTATCGCAAAGAAAATATGCAATGTAGGCAAATACTACAGCCTGGTAGTTAAGTAGAAGGCTTTGGGAATCACACAGACATGGATGAAAATCCATCTTTTGCCATTTATTGGCCCTGTGATCAAAAGAGATGTACTTAACTTCCCTAAGCCTAGGGGGCAATGAAACAGGCATATTTCACACAGCTCCTGAAAAGTCTTGGCAGGATCAAGCCCGAGTCGCCCCCCCGTGTGGCCAAACAATACTGCGGCCCATTGCATCTTTGGCTGTCCCCGTTCCTAGTGTCAACCCCTCTCCCGAATTCCGGGTCCCTGAGATGAAAACTCCAAATAAACTACCTCCATCCAAACTCTGTCACTGGCTCTTCTCTCTGGGGAACCCAGCTAAGACAGTGCCCTAAAGTGGTTGAAGCCTGTGGACCCTGACTACAGAGTAAAGTAAAAAGTTTCCGGTTTCTCACCAAAGCAGACAGGTGGTCCCCAAGAAAACTAGGTCCTTCTTCCACAGACTGGAAGGGAAAAAGCACTTCTGGATTTGATACTTCTTATACCTTTGGGGTCATGTTGTGACCTCCCGGCGTGCCCCAGGCGTCCAGAAGAGCCGCTTCCGCAGCATGCGCTCTGTTCCCTTTCCGCCAGGCCAGGCGGCTTCCACCCCGGGGCGCCCGGGAGGCACGCAGCCACGCCCACGCCCACGCCCACGCACGCGCACACCTGGAGGGACTAGGTGATAGCCTCTCAGGAACTGTGAGGTCGGGAGCAGGAGGATGCGCGCTCCCTGTCTCTTCTTCATTGTGCACATGTGTGATCGATTCCATAACGCACCTTTCCATTGGCCTTCCCTCCTTCCTGGTTTCGCACCTGCAGTTCCTCACTCCTTTTCCTTGGGTTTGCTTCCCAGGATAAATGACCCAACCAAGCCCTTTTCTCACTCAGCCTCTTTATGGGGGAATCTAGACTAAGAAAATGCCTGTCAGCAGATTGGACTACAACAAACACAGGTCTTGGCCTCAGACTGTACCAGAGGGTCAGCCTGTTAGACAATTGGATGGAGCTCTAAAATGACCAGGCCCATCAAGTGTCACAATTCTTTTAAAATATATAGCAAGATGCCACAGATAGCAAAAATCACACTTACATTCCAAGCACAGCATTGGTGCCACACTCAAACTGTTTCATTTTATAATCGAGTTACATAAGCCAGATGTATACTGAAGGCCTCCAGTTTTCAGTTGTTAGGGGTAACCTGTTGACCAAAGTGAAAAGTCTTATCATAAGTGGCATTAGTTTGGCCTCAGTGAAGTGTCATCTTTCCTACCTATTATCAAACAAAATCCCTAGCCAGGGGCCTATGTTTAAATGGAGTAAACAAGATATGTAACTGGAAAAAAACTGATAGCAATATGATTCTATAAATATAATAGTTTGCATATAGTTTTATATTGTTATAATATCAAAATTGTATAAAAGACTAATAAAGTTTTTAATTAAATGAGTTAGACAACAGAGTGAAGAAGTAATCTTGAAGTTTAAATACAGAAAGAATACACAAAAGGATAAAGTTCAGCAGGTAGTGGGTTCTGTGTTACCTCTGAACCACTAACTGAAGGCCCCTTGAAAAAGTATTTATAAGCCATAACCAACAGGAGTTGAATTAGTTTACACTGCTCAGGACAGAGATCTGTGGTCTGAGGAAGAAAACCAGAAGGGGCAGGTGCTAAAAAGAAACAAAAAGGTGGAAAATGTTAGGAATTCTACCCACCGAGATGGAAATGCCACAAATTGGAGCCCAATACAATGCACTGCTAATACACTCCTCAACTCAACCATTGCTAAGCACATAATTCCTAGAACACATCTCCTTTAATGTGAGCGCAGTTTTTATTGGGAGGGATTGGAGTAGGGGGGATTTCCTAAACAAATATTGACTTGAATTATGTAACTTGCCAAGCATTGCGCTGAGTGATTTATATTCCCTAATCATCCGACCATTCAAAATACTGCTATAAATATTATAAACCCATTCTGCAGGTGACAAAGCTGAGGCTTAGGTCTTAAGCAGCTTTCACCAAGACAAAGCAATTCGTAAGGCGTAGAGCAAAATAGGCCTGTCTAGCTCTAGAGTTGCAGTTCTTTTTCACTGTACAAGGCTGCTCATCTTTCTTTTTGTTTGCATCAGAGCAAATTATTGCCAAACTTCTCAACTGCCTCACAATTTTCATCCATGGTGAAGTAAACTGTTTTCTCTACAAGAATGCCAGGCGTGTTACATGTGGCAGCTACCTAGCTCGCTAACTAGCTAGGTACCAAGAACAAATCTATGTTCCAATATTGACACCTACATTTAGAAATGTAGCTGTGTTTCTGAATTGAATTGAATTGAATTGTATAGAAATTGACTGGAACAGGCCTGACTTACCAATTTTTGAATACAAAGAATTTGGAATTAGAGAATTAAACTTTTAATTTTATAAATTAAATGCTTTGAAGAGGAAACAATAAGCAGGGCTGGTATGTTGAAAGAAAGAAAGAAAGAAAGAAAGAAAGAAAGAAAGAAAGAAAGAAAGAAAGAAAGAGAAAAAGAAAGGGAGAAAGAAAGAGAGAGAGAAAGAAAGAAAGAAAGAAAGAAAGAAAGAAAGAAAGAAAGAAAGAAAGAAAACACAAAAAGCATCATTTCCAGACAGAGACTGAGCAGGGAATTAAATTTAAGCCCAAGGTTTTCAGTGATTCTTTCTAACTATAAGACCACTCTCCAGAGAGTGATCTGGAGGGCTCTCTACTCTGAGAAAATCTCTTTGGAGACAGGTCTGCATCTTCCTGCTCAGCTTCTTCCCTTTCTAAAAATGTCTCAGCTTGTCTTTGAAATATTTGTGACATTAAAATGCAGTTCTGCCTTTCCCCTTTCCTTTTCTCTGAACAGTAGTCCATAACTGCTCCCTCAACCACCACCCACAAACCCCTAGAATGTCTGCATGTATAATGTATCATGCGTGTGCTCAACAGAATGTTTTTTTCCGTATAGAGGAAAACTTGAAAATCTGACAAAGTCTTCAAGTTTCTATAACAGAATTTTAAGCACAGAATCTTTTTTCCTGCATTTGGGCAGGAATGGGGCAGGAAACCCCAGGCATCTTCTGTGGCTTGAAAATCTACAAAATTATTATTCAATTTACATTCTTAGGGTTACATGAATGCCAGTTCCTCTTGGGCATTGTGGTTGGCTTGTCCTGGCATACATGAGTTGCTTTATCCCCATTCCTCTTGCAAACTTATTCAAGACTTTCAAAGTTCATGATTTTTATTAGCCTTTTGGATGTTGTGTTTCACAGAGTACTCATTCTTGCTCTGGAGTTCTAGAATGTACATAGTTACCTGCCTCATTGACAGAAGCAACTTTGCTTAGGGTGTTACACCACTTGGGAAAACTCCAGATAGTGGAGAATTTATCACAATAATAATATAGTATGAAGTTATTTGCAAAGAAATATATTACCAGATAAATACCCAGCATGGATATCAGGGTGGATTAGCCCTGTATGCCATTTAAAGAAAGAAAACTACTTTGTAATAGGAAAATTATTTTTATATCTCTGATCTCACCTGCCGCATTTCCCTTCCATTCTGCTGATAATTTCATACACTTTTATGAAGAGCAATTCCAGACTCCATTATTGTTCCAAGCTCTGACATTCTCATAGAAAATGAAAAACTGCCATAACCTTCCCTCCTGCTCATAAAGTCCTAGAAGAGGTGGATCAGACCAGAGAATCTTCTGACTTAGGGTAAATTTTTTATTCTTTTACATAAATCCCCCAGGCAGAAATAAGGAAGAAGTATTTCAAACCCAATTCCAAATATTTCACTTGGAATCACTCCCTGAGAAGATTGGAGCAGCTGCCAATTAGCATATCTGTAGATCTCCTGAACAAACTCAGTAATATTTTCATTAATAAGTTGACTGAACAGAGCCCCCAGCTGTCACCTGGGTACATACCCCAACAGGAGAATAAAAAAATAAAAGAAGGCCAAATGATCATTATTTCTTAAAATGCCTTTGTAAGGCATAGAGTCAGAGAACTAAAAGGGCCTATGAAATCCAATTGGTCTACCTTAGCTCTCTCCTTTTACAGGTGGAGAAACTAAGGCCCACGAAAGTCAGGGGAGCTGTACAGGTCATATGGCTACATAATGATGGAGCCAGCACCGGTGCTCAAGTATCTTGACCACTGATCTAGGTTTCTTCTCACACTGACAAAAGTCATCTCTAATATGCTATTCCATTATTCTCATAGTTTTTAAATTTAACATAGTGAATTATTTTTTCTCAAGAGCTTAGTTATGCCAGTTGATCACATATCATTGGTCTTTCAGATATCCACTGAAGCAACCGTAATGTCACTAAAATATTTGTGTATGGTCCCATTCCCTTTTTTTCTATTTTATTTGAAAAGTACTTATTGGGATGGTTTCCCAGTCATCGTCATACAGGGGGCTTTTAGTGCTGCTTCTAGAAGTACTGTTCTTCTCTACGTTTTGCATTTCCTTCTGTAGGCTGGCAGAGGATGGTGGGGCAGGAAACACACAAAACTGCTACTTGTGCATGGCTATGGAGCAGTGATTCTATGGCATTGTGGGTGTTTCACATCCATGAAGTAGGAATCAGTGTTCTGCACCAGGCATTTCCTGTGTTTCCTCTTCTTTTCTGAAAGAAGGTGAAGGAGATCCTCTATGAGAAGGATATTCTCCTGGGTAGGTCATCACTGCCAGAAAGTGATGGGACAACTGACCCATTTTCTTGATGAGGAAATGCTGGCATCATAATCATAAGGCTTAGTCTATGCTCTCTCCCAAATTTGCACATTAAGGAAATGAAGCTACATATTGGACCATAACAGCACTAGTTTTCATTGCTTCATATTGCTCTCTTAGTATCTCATGGATGCAGCATGTTTCCTCTTTTATCATGTCTTCATTTTTGTGCATAATCCTTGACCTGTAACAGGCATTCCTTTCCTATTAAAATAAATTGAATTCTTATACAAGACTTCCTTGCTGAGCAACAAAAAATAAAGACTTATATCCAAGAATGTCTGAACATCTCTTGAATGTATGAACATCAGAATAGATAGGAGGGGGCAGACACAGTGCCATGAAAGTCTTTGGAGTAGCCATGAGAGTTCAGCAGTCTCTACATCAAGCCTCAGAGCAGCCCAAGTTGGGGAGCCCATTTCATATGAACCAGGAAAAAAAACAAAATGAAGATGGTTAAGTGAAAGGAAAACTACTATCTGGGACAAGTTATACTGTTTTGCACGGAAAGGAAAGCCCTTGCAAGGAAAAGGAAAGGGCTGGCAGCCAAATCAATGTATATTGCATCCCCAACATAAGTCAAAAATAACTTTTTACCCTAGATAAACATAAAATGACTCCTTACCCTGAGTTTTCCAGGGCACATTGAGTGGCCATTGCTCCCTACCTCCAGAAGGCCTGTGACCAGAGGGAGAAGCCAACAAACCCCAGTACTCACCTGACTCTGTCAAGTACCTTCAAAAATAGTACCAGTTGAAACTGGTTATATAGTTTTATAATAGTTTCTATTTTTATATAGTTTATACAGTTACGTGGTTATTATCATTTCAGATGAAACTCAGGTTGAGATCACAGTAGGCCAGTACTCAACAGACACATGAAAAGATGTTCAACGTCACTCCTCATCAGGGAAATACAAATCAAAATCACACTGAGATACCACCTCACACCAGTCAGAGTGGCTAAAATGAACAAATCAGGAGACTATAGATGCTGGCGAGGATGTGGAGAAACGGGAACCCTCTTGCACTGTTGGTGGGAATGCAAACTTGTGCATTCACTCTGGAAAACAGTGTGGAGGTTCCTCAAAAAATTAAAAATAGATCTACCCTATGACCCAGCAATAGCACTGCTAGGAATTTACCCAAGGGATACAGGAGTGCTGATGCATAGGGGCACTTGTACCCCAATGTTTATAGCAGCACTTTCAACAATAGTCAAATTATGGAAAGAGCCTAAATGTCCATCAACTGACAAATGGATAAAGAAGATGTGGTTTATCTATACAATGGAATACTACTTAGCAATGAGAAAGAATGAAATCTGGCCATTTGCAGCAATGTGGATGGAACTGGAGGGTATTAGACTAAGTGAAATAAGTCAGAGACAGATACGATACATTTTGACTCATATGTGGATCTTGGGAAACTTAACAGAATACCATGGGGGACAGGAAGGCGGGGGGCGGGGGGGGGGGAGTTACAGAGAAGAAGGGAGGCAAATCATAAGAGACTCTTAAGAGAGAACAAACTGAGGGTTGATGGGGGGTGGGGGAGAGGGGAAAGTGGGTGATGGGCATGGAGGAGGGCACTTGTTGGGATGAGCACTCGGTGTTGTATGGAAACCAATTTGACAATAAATTATAATAAAAAAAAACAAAACAAAACAAAATAGGCCAGTACTATAAGGGGTCTTTCTGAGACCCTTAACTGAGCAGGGGAGTTAGGTAGGGACTGGTGAGATACAATGTTCTAGGTGTAAATTTGCCCGTAGTAGAAGGAAACATCAATTTGCACTCTAGGTTTAAAAAGTAAAAGTAGGGTTATCTCAGGGACTGTGTTAGGTCGGCCTGCCATAACAAAAATAGCATGGACTGCATGGCTTACAACAACAGAAATTCATTTCTCATAGTTCTGGAGACTGGAAATCCAAGATCATGATAGCAGCACAGTCAGGTTCTGGTGAGACGCTCTTCAGGGTGCAGACTGCTGACTCTTCCTTATATCCTCACACGGCAGAGAGCAGAAAGGGAAAGCAATCTTTCTCATGACTCTCACAAGGGTGCTAATCCCCCAGTTCAAAAGGGCTCCACTCTCATGACCGCCTTGAATCCTAATTACCTCCCCAACACTCCACCTCCTGATAATATCATCTGGGGAGGCGGGTCATGTTTCAACATATGAATCTGGAGGGAGAGTTCCCTCACTTATGCCTATGTCATACGAAGTTTAAAGTACTACAAATAAACATAACCTGAGTAGTCACTTAAGTTCTTTGAAAGGGGAATTTCAGGAAATAAATTATCACTCTTTGGGAAGAAAATGTACTATTTAGTATTTCTTTGGATTTCATTAAATGTTTGTTCATGCTGTTTACTTCTGTTTTAAAACATGGCCAGACACATCCTTATTATCCACTTTAATCTTTTGACACTTCAGATGTTACCCATCATCTGTCCAATTTGAAATACTCTTACTTGTACATGTCAGTGTACCTAGAACTCTTTATCAATAAAAGTTCTTCTTTTTCTCTTGTTTTACCTCATTTGTACCTCTAGGACAGAAATTCTAAAGTATTCTATGAATACCATAGCAAAACAATAAAATTAAATGATATGGCTAATATCATATTCCCAAAACCTAGAAAAAATATGTTGTACAAATTTTACCATGATATTTAAATTAAAAATGATATCTGTGAATTCTAATAGTTTGCAAATTACCCTTTGATGATAGACTTCAGAGACTGAATCAATTGGATTTTAGTAGCAGTAGGGAGTGAGATGCTGTGTTAATAGGAACAGTAAAGTGGTCCCTTCCTTTAACAACATCCTCTCCTTTTAACTTAGTGCCAAATAAACACAACTCCTGGGATGAAAATTTAATAGGAAAAAAAAAAAGGGAAAATTTCCCAGCAAATAATAACAGCAGCACTTAAAGCACATGAGGAATTAAGATACATCTCTGCCACCAGATTAGTAATGAATAAATAGGGCCCACTAATTTTTACTGTGCTTGCAGTAAAACAGACCACACAGGATTTCTCTTGTGGAATCTGGAAGTAATGCTTTAAAATCCTTACATGGCTCTGGCACCTGTAATGACTGAGGATGTTCAGGGATGTCTAAAGGAAAAGGTACTCAGCATTTTCTTATATACACAGTTAAAAATAATTTCTTGACTGTTAGCTACTGTGACCCAAAGGACAGCTTCAGGCCCAAACACCAGGGGTATTATTCTCTACTCACTTATTATCTACATTAGTTTTTTTCTAATGTGACTCATCAATTACCCCTATATTAATACATCCTCCAGCCCTGATGATTGATATAAATGTTCCCCATCCATGATAACATAATTTACAGTACTAACTTCCTTTCATCTACAATTCTGCATAGGTTTTTTGACTCATAATAAGATCCCACATCACTTTAATTTTTCATATTGAATTCATTTCAAGAGCTGCACCCCGGGATCCCCTCACATGACATCTCATTTTCAGGACAATCTGTAAACACTATAGCAATCTGTAAGCCAACCTGATAGGAGGTTATGTTTGTAGAGACCCCAAGGAACTGCTACTGCTAAAGGGAGAATCTCTCTCACTGTGTTGCTGCCCCCACATTTGTGACAGCTCCTGCTAATGGCTGTGTTCTGACTGATGCTGGTATAAAGCTAACTCATATACAGTGGAAATCATTCTTGGTAGAGGCTTGGATAGCTGTACAACCTTTAATTCCCCAGGTACAAAGCAGGGATTGGGATGAGTATACAGAAGCAGAAACACCCCATTTTCCCCTTTCCCAGACCCCAAATCCCCACTGTCATTGGACTATCCAGCTGTGTCCCATATTATGATGGAAATTTGACTGTAAAAAAATTTACTGTGAGAGTCCCACAGCTTCTGTGCATTTGCTACTTTTTTTCCTATAGCTCAACTCAAAACCTCCTAGTTTTAAAAACATCCATGTCTTTACAGATTTTAATCCAGACCTAGGACCTATGTCATGGGAAACCCACTGAAATCACTGGGAAGCATGTATATATGACATATTTAAGTAGCCATGAAACAGTTAAACAGCAAAAGCCTGTGAAGGCAGCCAGTGAACAGCTTTTAATCAAAGGCTGCTGATGTCATGGGGCTGGGGGTGGGAGGAGTGGGGGGAGGGAGGGTGGTGGTCGTTGAGAGCAAAACACAAGAAGCAACAATAAAGTAAATGACTTCTAAGTGGTGGTGGAGACGATTTTTTAACTAGTGCTCATCCTGAAGCTTGTTCCATTTCCCACCCCTCAAAACCTCTTCCTTGCTATTACAAAGGTTAGATATTTTTGCCCAGGCAGCTATGAAATAACTAAACAAGTACCAAACCAGAAGATAATCACATTTCCAGCATTAACATGAATCCATATAGTAAGAGATAGGAAGTAATTAGCTAAAGTCATGAAAATCAGTACATAAGGAGTTTGCACTTCAAATACTAAAACAAATAGTAATAAAAAACTTTGTCGTGGCAGATTGAGAGACTAAGAATTTTCTATAATTTGTATATCAGCCCTGACACATATATATTGTGTCTATATTGGCAACTATAAAATGGAATACATCACTGATAATCAATGGGACAGCAGGTGATTAAAAAAATAAAACAAAACAAAACACAAAAACAAAAACAAAAACAAAATAATGGCTGGACCTAAACCAGGTCAGAGATGTTTTCCTAGCCATGTCTGCTGCTTCTCATCGATTTGGTGAGAAGAAATTGAGAGATAACACAAAAGTACAATATATTTCCAAATATAACAGAGTTTGTTTTTATCTACAGGTCATATTTATATTCATGACTTAGTAAACACATCTATTTCGTTCTATTATGAGCATTGAATTGCCTTAATTATTATAATACTTATAAACAATCTTTATAAATACTTTGAATAGGGGTGCCAGGATGGCTTAGTCCGTCAAGTGTCCAACCTTGGCTCAGGTCATGATCTCACTGTTCGTGAGTTCAAGCCCCGCATCATGCTCTGTGCTGACAGTTCAGAGCCTGGAGCCTGCTTCAGATTCTGTCTCTGCCTCTCTGCCCTTCCCTGCTCACTCTCTGTCTCTCTGTCTCTCTTTCTCTCTCAAATATAAAAAATAGGGGCGCCTGGGTGGCTCAGTCGGTTAAGCGTCCAACTTCAGCTCAGGTCACGATCTCACAGTCTGTGAGTTCAAGCCCCGTGTCGGGCTCTGGGCTGATGGCTCAGAGCCTGGAGCCTGCTTCCGATTCTGTGTCTCCCTCTCTCTCTGCCCCTCCCCCATTCATGCTCTGTCTCTCTCTGTTCCAAAAATAAATAAACATTAAAAAAATTAAAAAATATATATATATATAAAATAAAACAAAATATTTTAAAATACTTTAACTCCATTTGATCATATTTAATTTTTTTTTAATTTTATTTAAATCCAAGTTAGCTAACATATAGTGTAATAATGGTTTCAGGAGTAGAATCTAGTGATTCATCAGTTACATATGATACTCAGTGCTCATCCCAACCAGTGCCCTCCTTAATGTGCATCACCCATTTAGCCCATCCCCACACCCAACTCCCCTCCAGCAAACCTCAGTTTGTTCTCTGTATTTAAGAGTCTCTTATGGTTTGCCTCCCTCTCTGTGTTTATCTTTTTTTTTCCTTCCCTTCTCCTATGTTCATCTGTTTTGTTTCTTAAATGCGACATATGAGTGAAATCATATGATATTTATCTTTATCTGACTTATTTTGCTTAGTATAATACACTCTAGTTCCATCCATGTTGTCGCAAATGGCAAGATTTCATGTTTTTTGATTGCTGAGTAATATTCCATTATATTACCACATCTTCTTTATTCATCTGTCAGTCAATGGACATTTGGGCTTTTTCCATAATTTGGCTATTGTAGATAGTGTTGCTATAAACATTGCATCATTTTAAAGAGAGTAAACTCTACTAAAATATCCCAAATTAGGTTTTCAATCAAGCTCTTTATATCCAGGTAACCATTTTAAACAAAATGATGTCTGATCCAGGTCTAGCTCTGTGTGAATATATCTTATAACTTTATGCAGAGGACATACTATTAGTTAACATATTACAAATGTGTGAGCTATGTTGTCTGACCAACCTGAATCTTCAAAATTGTCTATTTGAATTTAACATGAAGAAATATGACATTATCTGCAGTCAAATGCTGTACCACTGAGCTTTACCCCCAGAAATATGACAATATCTAAGTGTGTTGCTCTTATTCACCAGTGAGAGCTGCTAAGTTGTTAGTTGTAGAAACACAGCCCAAATGCAAAAGTTAATTTCCTCACCAACAGAAGGAGCCTTCTCTGAAAAGAAAATGCCTTCTCTACTTTAAAAAATTTTATGTAGAAATACTATCAAACTTACACTAATATTGCAAAAATAGAACAAAGAACTTCTGTATTCACCTAGATTCAGTTTTACTGCATTTGTCACCTTCCTCCCTCCCTCTCTCCTTCTCTCTTTCTCTCCTGAACTATTTGAGAATGAGTTGCACATACCACAACCCAATCTCATAGTACAATTACAAAGTCACAAAACTTAACATTGATGCAATACTATTTTCTAATACAGTAACCATGTTTATATTTCATCAGTTTCCTCAATAAATCCTTGTAGCAAATTTTTCTTTGATCCACATCCTAATATGGGATCATAATTTGCATTTGGTTGCATGTCTCTTTAGTCTTCTCCAATCTGAAAGAGGTCCTTGGCCATTCCTTATCTTTCATGACACTGATACTTTTGAAGAGCACATACCACTTCTTATATGCATGACCCCTACATTTGGATTTATATGATGTTTCCTTGTTATCAAATTCAGATTATGCACATTTTTTTTGCTGGATGTCAAAAGGCATAGTGACAATGTAAGTGACATTTCTAAGTGTATCACATTAGGAGGCACATAGCACTGGTTTAAAATGGTGCTAACCAGGTTTCTCCACTGATATGTGATGAGTCTCCACTGACTTTATCCATTTATTTTTCAGTTCAATGACAGCTCTATCTCATTGTCCAAGGCACAAAGAATATATTATTAACAATACTTCTCCTAGGGGCATCTGGGTGGCTCAGTAGTTTAAGTGTCTGACTTCAGTTCGGGTCATGATCTCGTGGTTCCTGAGTTAGAGGCCCACATCAGGCTCTTGGCTCTCAGCATAGAGCTGCTTCAAATCCTCTCTCTCTCTCTCTCTCTCTCTCTCTCTCTCTCTCTCTCTCTCCGACCCTCCCTCGCTCACACACTCTCTCTTTCTCCCCCAAAATAAATAAACATAAACAAAGAGAATACTCCTGTATCCAAACAGTAAAAAAGTTGAAATCATCCTTTATACTTTGATTAAAAACCATTCATGCTATGAACTGTTTTACTGGTGTATTTGTTTTAAAATCTTTAATTTATAATAGAGAATTGAAAAACTTTGTTAAGAAAATTTCTGGCAGGGGCGCCTGGGTGGCTCAGTCGGTTAAGCGGCAGACTTCAGCTCAGGTCATGATCTCGTGGTCCGTGAGTTTGAGCCCCGTGTCGGGCTCTGTGCTGACAGCTCAGAGCCTGGAGCCTGTTTCAGATTCTGTGTCTCTCTCTCTTTGACCCTCCCCCGTTCATGCTCTGTCTCTCTCTGTCTCAAAAATAAATAAACGTTAAAAAAATTTAAAAAAAAGAAAAAAAGAACATTTCTGGCATCAAAAATCAAGTAGAAGACGTAGGAAAAAGGAAGGAAGGAGGAAGGAAGAAGGAAGACTTCTCTCATGTCAGTCGTAATAAATGTCTGACTAACTCTAATGTACACATAACATTTTAGGGTCTTAAACATCCAGACTTTTGGTAAGAAAGAACAATGGCATTAGTAGCCATTTCACTTGCCCGTTCCTTAATCCATTCTTTATTTCTTCTTTCTTTCTATCTTGCTTTCCTTTCTACCCATCATTCACTCCTTCCCTGGATAATCATTTAATCTACTCTTGTCTTCCTATGCTCCAAACTTGTAATGGTTACATGCCAAAAAGCAAATATTTCTCAAAAATCAGTGCCTCTCTTTCTCCTGTACTTCTACTCTTGACCCGACATACAATGCCCGCCTTAGGAACTAGATAAGTGCAAACACACACACACACACACACACACACACACACACACACACACACTTACAAGTCATCTAATTCATTATTTCACTATTCACCTAAATTATTATAGTCAAATTTGTGTGTGTATTTTCTGTTACAATTTAGAAGACTCTAGTGTAGCAGGATATCTGTTGCCAGTTAGAAGACTTCCAAAGAATCAGCTGAGAATCTCTTCATTGCTTGTTACTGGACAAACCTATTAACTTTCCAACCTCCCTTTATTCAACCAAGTCTATGAGTTCCATAATATTTCAGAGAAATTGGGTGAGATTGAGTAAAACAGAATAGGTGAAGGCCCACTACAAAGTGTAAAAAGCTAAACAAACATAAACTATTGTTTTCATTATTCTTTTCAACAGAAGATTTGTCTTTGAGTTTGTTTAAAGTCCCAATCTAATAGCCATGGTTATGCATTGGTTCTGAAGGTTAGAAGAAAAAGTGTCTCAACTGGAATAATAAAATTTCAAGATACTAGGAGTACATTGGGTTTCCTCTACGTATATCTTGGGATCCCTACAACTGAAAATGAAGATTTAGTTAGCTCAGTGATTCTATATAAAGGAGAAGAGGAAGAATGAAATGGAGAAGAGCATTTTATATACCTGTATCTATGTATCTATTTTCATGTATATTTATATCTATATATAAAGTTGGGGAGGAAGGAAAAAAAAGGGAGAGGGACAGCACATCTTGGCTTTATTTACTAAGTCTCTCTCAAAGAAGAAGGAGGAGCAGGAGAGGGAGAAAAGAGGAGGAAGAGAAGGAAAAGGAGGAAGAGGAAGAGGAAGAACTATAATATAGAATACCCCTTGGTCACACAGTTCTGACTAAAAACTCTGAGGACTTCTTATACAATGGACTCAACTGTCCTGCTACTTCAATAGTATACATGATGACCCAGTGTCTTTTAATGAATGTTAAGTGTTAAGTTGCTTGTTTTTCTTCCCAAAGAAAGAGCCAAATGCATTGCCTGTGCTTTGCTTTCCTTAATGCCACTATTGTGCAGGGATTCGCTCAGCAAGCTAGAGGAATAGCATGTGGATATTGAATACAAAGAGGCAGCAGGTTCCAAATGCAGCCTCTAAAAGATGAGGCTATCCCTGCACCCTGCATGGGACAGAATGAAACTGTGTTTTGTCCAAAATTAAAAAGCCTGACCTGCGGGTCCTTAGAGCAGAAAAAGATTTCCTATGAAGGTGACATCTGGATTCTCTCCCTGCTTCTGCTACTACTGCTGTTTTTACCACCATTTTCTATATTCTCATTTTTTTTTTTTTTGCTGCAAAATTTAAGTTTGAAGCTATTTTATCCAATCCTCTTGTACTACATAGTTTGGATGAGGGAGAAGCTTATGATTTCCCAAGCAGATATATTTTTAAAGAGTTAAAAGGCACCACCATTTCTTCCAGAAATTTTAATAAGCATATAGAAATAGCCAGCTGGCTAATCCTGGGAATATCCCTCCTCCCTGTTCATTTTATAGAAAGATCCTGTGGTCAGGAAATATAAAGCTTTCAACACATTGACCACAGCTAGGATTATAGCCTCATATGGTAGAGCTTTTTCCCACTGTCTTTTTCTGGGTGTTGGCAACATCCCGCCAACTTCTCACAGGGTGTTGAAGTCACCTTCACCCCTCACTCACCGGGGAGAACTTCAAGATTGACTGCACTAATGAGGGCGTCTGGAATTGAGACATTACATGTAAATCCATCAGTATGATTAAACTTAGCATGCACACTGTGTGTGCTTGGTACTTTCAAAGAGGCTGGCTATTAAATGGCTTCATATTTTTATACCTTTTGGCACCCTCATAAAAGGACTTAAGGAAACAGAATTTTTCCTCCACTACTACAGATGGACTAAGGCAAATCTATACTAAGAAGCTATAAAATAATTTGAAACATCTCAGGTTCATTGATAAATCAAGGCATTAACTCTGAGAATATTTTTAAATGTATAAAAACATATTAATAAGGTTATACATGTATGTAAAGGCGGATACATGGTAGAAAACTTATTACATTGCAAATAAAGTAAAACTTATTAATTCAGACTCACTTAAATCAGAATTTCTGATCTAACAAAGATCTGGCTGAGCGAAGTTTGTCTTTATCATATCAATAGAGAAAAGACTTGCTGAACAAATTGCTAGTGTAAATAAAGATTACAGAGAGAGTATATAAACTGTTTAAGAGAATACACTGTTTTCAGTATCCTCAAGCACTCAGGGAGCACCCATTTACATACAAATAATTGAGAGTATAATTACAAAGCAATCTTATGTATTAATCAAAGTTAGCACTCTAAGGACTTCTAAAAGGAAGATTTAATTATTGCGGGTCCACTTCTATATACTTGAAAGAGGTAATGCTGCATCCTTTTAAAATATTCTGTAGTTCAAACTTCTTACAAATGTATGCACATTTTTGTCCAGTTGATGTAAATTAGTAACCTATTAAAATATATATCATGCTATTATACATATATGCTAGCTTTATTGTTTTTGCATTTTAAATACTATGCAAAAGTATTTGTGCACTTCTGTTGCATGTATGGATACATGCTTACATTAAGTATGGCAGTATGGAATGATAGAAAGAGCATGGAACTTACACTCTGCCACATTCCTGCAAGGTGAGCTTGGTTTCTCAACCTGAGCTTAAGTTTCCTACCTGTAAAACAAAGAGAGGTGTTTTAGTACCTATCTTACATCTCAGACTTGTTGCAAACCCAAATTAAATGTTGTTACTTAAATTAATGAAAATACCTCATAAATGAATCATTTGCATAAATGCAAATACAAATATTTTATCTACATAATTATACTTATCTTTGATTTAGAAGGAAATGTTGATGAGGCATACCATATTAAGATATCCAGATATAAAGTTCAAATTCATTATTATCTGAAAAATATACTATGTCCTGGCTTGGAGCAAAACTACAGTAAAGGAAATTGACGCAAACACCTACTCATTCTATTTACCACCTACAGTGCAGCATTAGGGATTGAAACCATAGGTATTTTAGCAATTTGTAGAATTCTTTTAGATTTAAAAAATCTGAGGTTCATTATATAGGTAAGTGAAAATCTTACAGGTATACAGAGTTTAGGACACACAAGATGGGCCAATATAAAGAGAATATACAACAGCGTGCCTAAACTAAGAGCCTCTGCAGCCTGGCTCATCTACTGTAATGTAGCCAGGACCTAGCATAATGGCTAGCACATAGGAGGCACCCAACAATAACCTGCTGTACTAAGATGTCTCTTGGCCAGCTATCAGCTAATCCTAGAGAGATTCACAAATGTGGAATCAACATACTTGCCTTCAAGAACAAAAGACTGTAAATTTCACAAAGTAAAAGACCAGATCTATCTTGTTACTGATTTATCCTCAAATCCTACAACTTAATAACTGCCTAATAAAATCTATTGGATGATTTAGCAACTACTGTATACCATGTTTTATGTAAGTTGATTACATGGTCTTTACACTTAAAAACTATAATATAAGGTGGGCAGAGAGAAACTTTTATAATAAGATAATGTGGTAGGTGCCATATTTGGAGGAAAGTTCTCTGAGAACATAAAGCATTGATTTGTTATCCTAGTTGAACATTAGAATCACCTGGAGATCTTCTGAAGCAATGCCAGTATCTCAGATCAAATACATCAGGGGGTGGAGCTTGGACATCAGTATTTTTAAAAACTCTCTCTAGGTGACTTTAATGTGCAGCCAGGGTCAACAACCATGGGAAGAGAAGCTGAAGACTATAACAGGAGGTAAAGGAGTTAGGAAAGAAATTTTTCTTAGATAAGGTGATATTTATACCAGGCCTGTTTATCCCTATGATCCATTGAGCCCAGAAAAACGCTAAGATTTCTTCTGTTTCCAAATTTCAAACAGGGTCTCCTCTTCAGGGACTATGAAGACCAGCTCCTCCCATAGACTGCTTTTCCAGACCCTCTGAAGTTCTAAATGCCAAGGACCTAAAGGGGCATCAGTGAGTCTTAAGTGTCCTAAATACAATTCACTAGAGAGTAAGATTCAATATCTCAAGAAAGAAAAGGTAGAGGGGCGCCTGGGTGGCTTGGTCGGTTAAGTGTCAGACTTCGGCTCAGGTCATAATCTCACGGTCGTGAGTTTGAGCCCCACATCGGGCTCTGTGCTGACAGCTCAGAGCCTGGAGCCTGTTTCAGATTCTGTGTCTCCCTCTCTCTCTGCCCCTCCCCTGTTCATGCTCTGTCTCTCTCTGTCTCAAAAATAAGTAAAAGTTAAAAAAAAAAAAAAGAAAACGGAGAACAGGAAACTTGTGATTCTCAAGTGGATGAATTGCCTGATATTGCCTAATTTCTTCACTTGGGGAGGCCTTTATATGTGGTCATACTCAAGGGTGTGTGGTTTTATGATTTAACAAGAGCTGGTATGATCTGAGAAGTCAAGGCATTAACTTTGTCATAAGTTTCAATCATGTTCACACTTACGTCACTTTCATTTAAAAGTGAACAACCGGTCCACCACATTAGGAAGGAAAACAATGTCGTTCTTTATCTTATTATCCTGACCCTCCAATCCCAACTAAGTTGGAAGAACAATTTTCACCCTCTTCTTATAAATAATGGCAAAAATTGCAATACCAAAAGAACATCCATTGTAAGAGATGTGTTCTTCAAAATACCATATCTCAGTTGTATGGGATCAGAATGTTTTTAAGGCCTCTTCTTCAAAAGTACTAGAATACATGTAGAAAAAATTCAACAATCTCATCTAGAAGAAAAAAAAAAAAACCAAAGTCCTAAGACCTCCTATACCAGAAAAATACTTTGGAACTAATTGTGGTTCCACCAGGAGCTACATATATAAGATTGGATGAGTCATTCTCTAAACATCTGTAAAATGAATTGTTCAGGTTGATGATGTTAAAAGAACTTTTTCCATGTTAACATCCTGTCCTGCTTTAAATCCAACATATTAACAACAGTTCCCAAATGCATCCCAGGCAGGCAAGAGAATATCCTGAGGAAAGAAAAAGCCAAGCCTCCCCCTAGTGTTTTCAAACTTTGTTTACTGATTCTAATATTAAAGAAGAAAAAAAATCACTCAAAGTTTGACTCACCATCAACATCTCTGGATAGTCTTTTATGTGTCATCTTAGCACCATGGACTTTACGTGTCTCAAGAAACTTTTTCCTACACAGCTATTGCTCATCTAAATGGAAGAGCCACACCCCCTGTGCTCTATTTCACTGCATAAGAATGGCTGTGTGTGGGTGAAGTGAAGGGGTTACTAGTCTACTATAACATACAAAAGTTACTATAATCATGACTGTTTTAGATCTCATCATGCTTTTCCAAAGACTATAAATCAATGAGTAAAAAGGATTACATGTATGACAGGACAGGTAGTGAGAAAGGCAGTCATACTTTTAAGCCACAACCAATGGATCCAACAAGTGCATTCAACTGTGCATTTACAGACCTAAGAGAGCCTGAAAGAATTCTTGACCACTACTGCCTCTGTAAGCTCAAAAAGTGTGCTTCTGAGGGAGCATAAACTCTTCCTTTCATCCCTATATATTTCATAGGCCCTTCTCCCATATGAACAAGAATTTAGATATCACCTATAGGATCTCTAAAACCCTTGCTATGTGATCTTTGTGGCCAGGTACTCATGGAACCAAAGTCTTGTCAAGGAACCAGTTGGACAGAAAAGGAATTTAATATGTGTTTGATCAGCATCACGAATTATATTATTAAATTAACCAGGGTATGAATCATGGCAGGCCCAAAGGAGAATTAAAATCACCCAAATCTTCCCCATAGCTGGGAAAGGCCACAAAGGACTTAACTGATTATAAGGTTAGAAATTACATTTTCAAGTTCCCATCTGGAGGCATGTTTGTTTCTTGCTGTGTAAGTTTGCTCCTGAGTTCTTCAATGGTCTGTTTTGAAAGGGTGAGGCTGACTGAAACCAATGCCTCTGTCTTAAGGACTTAAAAAAAAAAAATCACTGAAAACAATGTAGGGATATAAATGTCTGTGCCCACAGCCAAGATAAAAAATGCAAAGTCTGGGCCACCTTGCCTTTAATTTTCTAACTGCTGTTTTGTAAGGCTGTGTCATGCTTCTCAGTTCAAACACGCTTTGGCTCTTTATTATTCATGGACCTTTTTCTCAGTCAGTGGTGTTGAATAATAAAACAGCCCAGGATCAAATGGGCCAATTCTCCACGCCTGACACCAACTGCTACTGTTCGCTGGGCTCTGCCAAGCGTTGCCTCTGATAATGAGTGGGATTTGGTTAAACAGTAAATTAATGAATAATGAAATATCCAGGTTGATCAGTTAGAGAGCACGCTTGCTTTGCCCTGGGCTAAATGCTTGGGGCAGAAATTACTCTCAAACGGCACTTGCCTGGCTGCTGGTCTGGATAACTATTTTACAGCCTATTGCTTGACAGAATGCTGGGGAGGGGTGAAACCAGTGGGGGAGAGAAAAGGAAGAAGGACGGAGTTATTAACGGCAAAAAAAAGAGAGAGAGGAAGAATAACCTAGTTATCACCTTGTAGGTTTCTAAACTGCATGTGTAAGAACAAAGTCACAAATACGATCTAGAGAAGCCAGAGTTCCAAAATTCCCAACACATGTTTAACATCAAGGAGAAATGGTGAATGAAAACAGTCTTCTGTGTGTGCCTATGCACATATGTGATTAAATGTAGAACAATTCAACCACAAACTCATGTTTCTGCGTACACATCAGAGTGATGATATGCAGAGAAGCCATGCAGGAAAACTCTACCCTCATTTTAAAGTTCCATGTTCCGGTTCTTAAATACACACCCTTTTACAAATTTTAGAACATTAAAAATGTTTCCAAATGATCTCCATTTTAAAAAAGCTTCACTGCAACTGAGCTTCCAGGAGACACGTATATGACATATAATATATAATAGTCTATATATAATATACTCTATAATATAGTCACTTTTGAACTTCAACTTCACCCAAGAGTTTTAAACTGTGATGTAGTTTCACGCATGGATGCTATAAAAGGTTTGCTCCTTCAAGATCAGATATATGTCTTTCATAGGAAGCAACCTTTAGATCATCAAAAACCCACAGCAGAATGCCAAGAGGACAGCTCATACAAAGAAAACCAACACCTGCTTTCACTACTGACATCTGTTTGGAGATAAATTTCTCTGATTATCTCTAGAATACCTTATTCTTTCAGAACTTTTTGACCCTGTCTAATGGCCTCAAGATTGGTGGATTTCACAGTTTTACACACCAAAAGCTAAAATGCTTTTCAACTAATTAACATGTGGTGGGTGTTTGTGTTCTGTCGAGCTGTTTGGGTTTGGCTTTATGCTAGTTTGTTCTTAGGTAGAAGAGAGAGAAGAGTCTTCACAAAAGGGGTGGGAGAGGGAGCATGTATACATTCAAGAACCTAACTGAACTGTGCTCACAACTGGAAGTAAACTCAGAACAAGGCTAGAGACAGGTGGACATTATTTTCTTTTCATGCTAAGTTGACAAACGATAGGATTATCTTTAAAAATTGCCCACAGGGGCACCTGGGTGGCTCAGTCAGTTAAGTGTCTAATTCTTGGTTTCGGCTCAGGTCATGACCTCTTGGCTCGTGGGTTCGAGCCCCACATCGGGCCCTGCGCTGGCATTGTGGAGCCTGCTTGAGATTCTCTCTTTTCTCTCTCTCTGCCCCTCCCTGACTCACACTGTTTCTGTCTCTCTCAAAATAAATCAATAAACTTAAAAAATTTTTAAAAATAAAAAATAAATTGCCCACAAACTAAGAAACAAAGGAGAAATATGAATTACCTATAACTTCAGTTTCAGTAATTACTATGCTCACTTCCTCAGGGCCTATCGAGCAGTAAGGCCTAGTGGCTGATATTTCCCCTTGTTTTATCCTGCAAAACAGTGTCATAGACAAGGTTTTTACCTCTTCACACTGACAACCAAACCCCTCTCCCCCAAGAAAAAATAAAATGTTCTAATTGTCTTTATTACTTTCAGACATTGGCTGCCAAACACAGATGTTCACTATTGAGGATTAGAAGAAGGGTAAAAGGTCACAGAGACCCAGATCAGCTTGATCCTTCTTTGTATTAATTGGCCCCATTGTCTTGAAGGGGCCTTATTTTTTCTATTTTTTTTTTTTATTTTTGAGAGAGAGATCCCAAGTAGGGGAGGGGTAGAGAGACAGAGACAGAGGATCAGAAGCAGTCTCTGCTCTGACAGGAGAGAGTCAATGCAAGGCTCAAACTGTGAGATCATGACCTGAGCTGAAGTCGGAGACTCAACTGACTGAGCCACCCAGGTGCCCCAAAGGCCCTTATTTTTTGAAAAAGAAAAGAATATTTAAATTGAACATAAAAGTGAACGAATCACTCAGTGGGCCCATTTTGTTGATGGGGCTTGGGCCTATGCCCCCTGCTTCTTAAAGACAACAAAAGGGTAAGTGTGTGAAGCAACACATTGAAAATAAATTGGCTTCTGCCTTAACTTTTGGAAGTGTCCTATCTTTAGGAATCTCTGACCAAAAAATTCTATCTTGAAAACAACATCCCTAAAACCTAAGACATGAGATTAAATCTTTCCAACACATGGGACTCTCATGGCAAAGAAAATTCACATTGGTAAATGTTGTTTTGTTTAGGCTGTTTTCTTTAGTCCAGTTCTTGGGAAATTCCCATATTGTAATAGTGTGTGTGTCTATAAATAGTCTTAACTGTAACCCACCCTACCCCCCCCCCCCCCAAGAAAGGTCTCTCACCTAGTTTCCTTGCAGAATCATTTATAAAGTTAGCTAACATGTACACAAAATCCATCCTGGTCCAAGATTAATACTTTGATCTCAAAGCGCTGGCTGCTGCTGATTCTTCTTCTGTTTCTCCTTCTCCTTCATTTGGGGGGTGGGGGGTTGTGGTAGTGGTGCTGATAGAACACTGAGGTTTGGATGAGTTTTATGCTTGTTTTCTTTGTCTTGACTGTGATTTTCCCAGCCATTTTGTATAACCCCTCCTGGCCCCTCTCCAAACCTAGAATGGTCGACATTTCAGCAGTAAAAACCACCGCTGTGTAGAAACTCTAAAATCCTATCCTTGGAAACTCAGATTAGGGTCGCACTTGCTTTTCCCACTTAAACAGCCACCAGCCCTTCCATAATCAGGTGTTCCCAAGCTGCCCAGGCTCTAACTGAGCAGCTGGATGCCAGGTTCTAGCGCTCAGGACTCGATGGTTCACAGAGTGAGCACTAGAACTCATTAGGTTGACTAGATCCTCCTGCACTTCAGTCTACATAGTATACAGGTCTGACCTGGGTCAAGTTTCCACCCCAGAAAGATTCTCACGCCCAGTCTCCTTCCCAAAGAAGCTCCCCTTCCCATGTCTATATACCGCACTGTTTTTGTGCCAGCTTTTCTCTGGTCATTTGATAAATTTCCCTACAAGAAGCAACATTTGACTGTTACAGAGGGCATACTGATCTCCCAAAAGTTTTCCACACTTATAAGCCGTGGCCATGCACACACACACCGCCCCCCCCCCCTCCAGCTAAGTGCATTGGCTAATGACATCCGACAGCCACATCCTAGAAATGTTGGCTAATATCTCCACTAACAGGCACGTCCAGGACGTTAGCTGGTGGGTGAGTCACAGATGACTGCTGGAGCTGCCGTCCGTGCGGTCTGGGCAAGTCACGCTTTGCTAAGTCCATTGGCTATTGTACTGCTTTTTAAAATTTTTAAAGAGCATTTTTATGCAGAGGCCTCTCCCAGCAGCAGGTGTGACCCCTACTCGGGTCTGGAGGCCTCTCGCCTGAATCAGTTCCAGAAGGATGCAGCAGAGAAAAAGCGAAAAAAAGGAGGGTGGTGAGAACCAATAAGTTTCGAACAGGTGGGCAAAAATCGCCGCCTGACCTTGATAGCTTGTGACCAACGTGGAACGTATTGAACTTCTGTGACAAAACTGCTCCCTCCATATGAACGTAACCACATACACACACAGACACACACACACCGTTGCCTACACTGCAGCCGATTTTGCAAACTCGCTGCCTCGGTTCCAAAGGCTCGCAGCAAAAACCTTTTCAAGCTCGTGCCCTGACCCGGGCAGAAGCTGGGGCTGGAGTCGCACCCTGGGGCGCCGCGGCGCGTGCGCGTGCAACCGCGCGTGCGCGCTTCTTGACGCGCTGCCCTGCCACCGGGAGAGCCTGCCTAGACTCGGCCAGCCGCTCTGTGTGCGTGGGCTCGGCGGAGGCAGGAGCGGCGCACGCGTGGTACAGGCTTACGCAGACACCTTGCTGGGGTGTCAGTGTCACCGCGCGGGTGGTGCCCAGCCTCCACGTTGCTGTGCGCGGCTGCGTTCTGCAAACGTGCCTGAAAGGCGGTGGGAGTGTGCCAACTAGAGTGAGCTGGGGGAGGGCACGGAGGGATCCAAGCAAGAAAGTGGACCGGAGGAGACGTTTGACTGACCTCATCCTAAAGAAGCGACGGGGTTATTTATGAGCCCTGATTTAAAAGTAGTGGCTGCTAGGGAAGTGAAAAAAGAGCTCACCCCAAGCTATAAAAGAAGCTATAGTCTCAAGAATGCTGTTTATGACGATATAAATCAACGTGGAGCTTGTGATGGGAAATATGGAGAGCGTGAATTTGGGATAGAAACAAGGAAACAAAGTCAAGAAGGAAAAATGAGTTTTCGCCGTCCTTTTTCCACCCCACCCCCTCCGTCTCTATGCATTTCCTTCCTTCCCCGAGAGCCCACAATTCCAGCGAGGAAGCTGGGGCGGGCGGAGAAGCACACCCCATCGCAGGTCAAGTCAGCCTGAATCTTCCCCCAGTTTAAACGAGGCTCGTTAGATGGCGAGGGAATACATGTAAATAAACAACTTGGAAGATTTATGGGAAGGAGTTCAATTTTATAGGACTGTATTTATAGAGCCAGCGCTGGCTCACTTATAAATAGATTAATGGGAAGCTAAAATTAATGGACTTGTGAGCTGCGCGTTTAATTTCTGAGGCTTCTACATGACAGACAACCGCCCTCAAAGTCCAAGCATGGAAGGCAGCTTGAGTCGGGAGTCGTGAACAGCCTCGGGAAGGGACACATCCCTTCGGGCCAGCATCTCTCTAGTGGCTCTAAGCTCTGGCTGCCCCCGGGTCCCAGGGCAGGGACCCCACGGGGCTGTTATTTGCAAACGAAGGAAAAGAATGTGGCCTCATAAAAAAGTAATCGTCTTCCTCCTAGCATTATTTTTAATCAGGGCCCTTAAGCCTCTAATACCGGCGGGCAGGTGGGCTTCTGGGGCACTCTAAGCCGCTCAAATGGGCTGGCTGCCTCCTGTCAGGCAGGGAGGGGTGGGGTGGACAGGGACACTTTCTCCAAGTTACCTAGGGTCCCTGTGCTGGGCTTGTGGTCAGGATCCAGGACCGAGCGGTTCCAGCTGCGGCTTGCCATACTCCCTCCGCAGCTTGGTAAAACAGTAACAAAGGGAGTGGGAAGCTGTGACAAGGCCATTTTGTTAGACAAGGCCGTCTCAGGCTTCCTACTCCTTTCCTTCTCTTTCCAGTTCTTCCTTCCATGCCTTCTAATTCTTTTTTCGCATTTCAGACATTCAAGATCCTGGGTTTTACCTAGCAAAGATGACTGTCTGGGATACATACTCGCCTTGTCAAATGGTGGTAGGAAGGGGGGGGCGGGGTTTTGAATTTACCTATAGGATAATAGATGGCAGGCAGGTCTGTTTCTCCAGAGTTGGAGGTAACACTTCTGTAGGAAAATTTGCTATAGGAAAGGGAAATTACTCACCACCCACTTTGTATAATCCCAGTGGTAACCAAGCTCTCACTCTCCAAAAAGCAAATGAAAAGGAAACTCTGTAATATAGTTGAGCCAGAGAAAAATACATACACCTATGTTTATTATAGATAAATGGATTGCATGCCCTCTTAATCACATTTCCCTTGCAATTCTTTCCATCCTTCTACTTCCCTTCCTTTTTTTTGGGGGGGGGGGTTCTTGATTTAGTCATTTATAGTTCTAGCCATGATACCCTCCCCACCTTTCTTTAGTTAATAAGGAAGGCAAGAAGTGGAAAATCTCACATAAAGCAGATCCATTGTCCCTTCTGTCTTTCCCTATAGGGAAGTCCAACTGGGAATGATTCACCTGAAAAACAGAAAATTGATATGGGAGGCATATTATTAATTAATTAACTGAGCACCAACTATATGCTAAGTACTCTTATAATCTGGAGTTACCAAGATTTGACTTTGCTGATTATCCTTAAATGTATATACACATTACTGTTTCTGCTTTTTGTAATTAAACTAGGCAATATTGATGTTGGAAAGGACCCTAGGAGACCCACATTTTTCAGATAAAGACCCTGAGGTCCAAAGAGAAACAGTGACTTGTCCAGACTGTGTAACATCTTGGATGACTTTACGTTCCTTGCCTTAGGGAAGACACCCTAGCCTTGGGATGAAATACAGATTGAGAAGATGTTTGATCACTGCAGCCCATTAGGGCTGGGCTGTAGCCCATTAACCCAAATGAGAAAAACTCTGGCTTCTCTAGGCAGCCTCTGAGCCCAAGGTAAGAACTAACTTCCTAAGACAACTGTGCCTTTTTCCTCCTCTGGGTCAAAGGAGCTGTTCCTCATTTGTTTATGGAGGGCTTTGCACAGCTGGTGAGGTCAGGGTTGGGTTCAATCCTGAAATAAGACAGTTAACTCCTCCAAATCCCAAGGTGTCGGGTGCAGGAGCCCATACCTGGCCCTGTGGGCATCTCCTGCGCCATTTCCTCCAAGGAACACCATGCCAGAATGCTATCCCATTAGCAGTGGGAGGGGAGCATCATCTTTGACTTGTAACCAGAGCCCTTTAGTTACTGGGACACAGAGTGTTTTAGTTGCCTGGGAAGTAAATTTGACGCCTCATTTTTTTAAAGGGCAAAATAAACCAAGAGATGCAGTTAACATGAGCTTTTATTGAAAATCTAGTTCGAAATAAGAGAGAAGAGTGTCAACTTGGAATTAAGAAAATAAAAAACACCTCCTAGTGAAAACAAAGTGTCAGTTTTTCTAAGAAGCAAAATTTATTGTATTTATGCTGTAACGAAAACATTGCCTGTGTTTCAAGTGAGAGGGGACAAAAAGAAAAAAAAATTCTTGGCTATACTTTTTCTGTCTGTAGAATTAAACAATGTCCATATTCAAGAAACTGAAGATGAAAACACAACAAAAACACAACAGTCTTTTTATTTGTGTAAATCAGATCAACACTGGACAATAAACCAATTTCTACCCATTACCATAACAGCTCGTCTATAAAGAACAGAAAAATTCAGATAGGATTCTACCTAGGGGCAAGCTATTTTTTTGGGTTTTTTTTTTTTACTTTTTTTTAACCACCCATTCACAGAGGTATAGATTCACAGATAAATAATCCCAAACTACTTGCCATATTTACACATTCCCATTAAATTAAGCATAAATAAATATATACAAACTTAACATGGATACCCTCCAGAGCTCTTCTTCTGAAGAGCCAATAGATTGATATTTCTCGATTGTGTGGCAAAAACAATGTTAGTGAATTAGAGACCAACTCAACAGTGGAGTCAATTTTGGCATTTAAAGAATAGTGTTCATTCCACCTTTTGAAAGAAAACAAAAATGAATTTTGATATTTCTTCTTACTCTTCTTTCTTTCTTTCTTTCTCTTTTTTACCCCGATAATTTAACATATATTGGCACAGGAGGGGAAACACTGTTTGGGCTCTTGAGGCAACATCAGATGGTTTAAGGTTATTATTTCCTTTCCACATAATGTATTACGCATACAGGATATCAGATGTGATGACAAATTCTCTATAAACACTCTAAGTAAGAAGGAGTTGCCCTTTTAAGTAAGGCTTTGTACCAGAGGAACAGTGTGTAGATAAGTCCGAGGCTTCAGGTTTTCCATTCAACCAAAGTTTTCATAGGATATGAAATAATTGCTTGAGAGAAAGTGGTTTCCTTGGCCAAAGAAAATAAAACAGCCAGGTCTTTGAAAGCCTCTTCGGTTCTTTATGTGGGGGTGGAGAAAGCTAAGGATGTGGAGCCAGAGAGAAGGAAAGAAAATGGAAGATAATTTTGGGGGTGGGGGTGGTGAGAGAAAGTCACTTTCCCAGTTTAAGGGGAAAATTAAAGATCGTTTTGATGGTGGAATACTTTCCTGGACAGCTCCCCCGCCGTTTTTTTGTTCGTTTTGTTTTGTTTTTGTTTTTGTTTGTTTTGTTTTGTTTCTCCCCCTGAGACCCATAATACTTGTAAGGGGAGGCTGGGTCGGACAGAGAATGGTCAGGCGACCTCTGGAAACTCCAAAGGAACTTGCAGTGGAAAGTGTGAAGGCAACGCTGCCACATCCTGACTCCTTTTTTCTATCTTTAGCTATGTTGGTTTGGGACTGAGCGTTCGGGAGGGGGGCACGCGGCTGTCTAAAAAGTGCAGGGGTGGAGGAAGAGCTGCAACTCACCTGTTTGGTTTGAAAACAAAGCTCAGAAGAGCTTGTTTTAAACGTTTCCCTTGACTTAAAAGGCAAACTCTTGCGTTAATCCTACTGTTTATTGATTTATGGGCCCAAGGAAACCAAATCTTTTAATAACTCAATTATCAGATAAACGTAGCGGGCCTGGCTAACGAAAGCAAAGGGGTGGGGGTCGTACCTAAAAAGGAGAAGGGAGGGAGGGAGAGGGGGCAATGAGCTCTCTCCACGCGGGGAGGGGGGCAGGGGAGGCGCAAAGGGCTCTACTTAGCGGGGGCGCGGAGGAACACACAAATGAGGATGAAGGAAGTTGAAGGGAGCCTGCATAGCCAAAGAGCACAATTCCTATCCCATCACCCGCCTTTAGGAGCGTGAGGAGGGGGAGAGTTTTCATCCTGGCAAAGGCGGGGGAAGCTTCCGATTCCCTGGACATTTCTAGGCCACTTGCCTCCGGGGAGCAAGTGCCCGGAGCGGCCGCTGGTAGCAAAGGGCATAGGCAGCGCTGAGACCCCTCCCCGCCTGCTGCCCCGTGGCGCCGCCCCATTACCTACTGGAGAATGGGGCTTTCTCGGTCGCCTTAGCCCTTAGGGTGAGACCGAGAGCGAAAAGGGCCCGCGCGGCCCGCGGCCCCTCCAGCGGCTGATTCTATGTCCTCAACACGACTGGGCGTCAGTGGCCCACACGCTCTCAGGACCTGCACAGTAAGAGCAAGGCGCGTCCATCGCGTCTCTCGAACGTCACACGCGTGGGGCGCGTTGCCCTGCAAGGAAAGGAGACGATGGTTTTCAGTGTGGTTTCTCCTGGCCTTTTGCAACCAGAATACATATAATGCAAGCGGCCAGGCCCTCGGACAAAGGCGCAGGCTTCTGAGCTGGGGAGAGATGGAGTGTCTACACTCTCCATAGGGGTTAGTTCCCGGCCTTTGTATTTCACCCGGTCTGGGGCTGAGCCCTGCACACCCAGAGGTCCCCAAAGGAGCTAGCGGTAGTTGGGCTGGGGAGTGACAGTAACCGTTGCTTGGACCTTCCAGGTGACCTAAAACCTGCTCCCTAACTCCCTTCCCTATGAAAGTGTCAGCGCAAAGCTCTCAGCAGGTGCCTAAAGCCCAATCCTCCAACCTACCCCCCCCCCACCCCCAAGGCCAAAGCCCTTTGGGGCGGCAGAACTGAGAGTCCCAGTGGATTCTGTGAATCCTAAAGAACAGACATCTGGATCTTTAACTTCCAGGGATGTTGCAAAGGTCCTAAGGTCTACTTTGTATAAAGAGGTGCGTGTATCAACACTAAATTTAGACTACTGGGGGTGGATTTCCCCACTGCTTTGGGGAGAGTGGGGACAATAGGTTCCAGATCTTATTTCACGATAATGCCCAGATGAAGCCCAAGAAAGGAGCTGGGCTGCCAGAATGAGACACAGCAAATGCATGAAACTTTATCCACTGGGAATAATAGTCCCAGTGTATACAGACGGTAAAATTCAAAGCTGAAATACATCTCCTTTCATTTTGCATTCATTATTTTGCCATCATATGCCAAAACGAGTGCACGTCTTGGGGAGGGGGGGTGATGCCGCATTCAGAAAGCATCTTGTAGAAAACAATTGTTGCTGAAACACGGAAGCTTGCACCACCCTCTTGCCCAGGACCACTCGAAAAGCTGCTTCCTTACCCGCTAAAACAGCAATCACCAAAGAGCCCAAGGAAATGGAATCTATTTCAAAGGCAGGGCAATATTGCTTTTGGACTCCACGAACCCTTACTTTTCTCCCCTAAAATTCATTTTCAGCTCCCCCCTCCCCTGGAATTCCGTGTTGAGGTATCTGTTAGCAACTAGACTCAAAGCTGCTTCAATTTCTTATTGGCCACTTTCTAAATTATTCCCTTTGAGCTTCTTTAAAGAAGTGCACCTGCAGAATTCTGACACACAGGCTTTGATTAAAAAAGGATCGGATTTTTTTTTTCTCTGTACCTTATAGATTGTGTAGGAAGCCCAAGTCCTCTTTGAAGAAGCTCATAAACCATGCGGGCAAAGCTTTGGAAAACAGAAGAGAATGAAATGGTACATACCCCTCCGAAGGAATTACATACTAATCAACGTATTCATATTGTGCTTTTTTTTTTTTTTACTATTGTTCTTAAAATTGGTAGATGACACAAACATAACAAATGCAAGATTCTCTGTATGCAGGTGCTGGCAAGGCTGGGAATTAGTAACATTTCTGAAAGGAACTGATGATGAGTCTGAATCAACTTATTGATCCGGATTTTCCTCAGCCGCAGGAGCCTCTCTGCTCAGCGGGCCCGCACAAGCGGCAGCCACCGCCGGCACCACGGCGGGCCTCCCGCCCCGCCCGCCCTCGCCCTCCCCGAAGGGTGCCAACAGGAGCTGGGCACCGGTGAGTTAACAACGCAGGGCGCAGGGCGGGGCGGGGGTAACCGAGGGGCAAACGCAAAGGGGCTAACCACACTCATGTTCATCCCGGAAAATTCCCGTGACAGCTTGAGGGAGGGAGGGCAACATAGAAAAGGGTGGTTGGGAGAGGGGTGAGGTGAGGGGGAAGGGCGGGGACTGCGAGAGTTTCCTAAAAAAATATTAAAAATTAAAAAGTTCGTGCGTCTCAGTCAACCAACTCTCAAAGCACTGACACCAACAATGTTTCTCCGATTTTCTTCCAATAAGTTAGCGTTTTCTCATGTTTAGTCTTATGTTTATTTTTCCAAAGGGGGAAAATCATGGTTTTCTTTTATTATCAGTATTACTAAGCTCGAAAGAACCGAAGTGGAAAATCCGGACGTTTGTCTCCAAGTGTATCTTGAAATAGACACTGAGAACCGATATTGTTGCTCCGTTGTAAGCCTCAGTTTTTTTTTTAAGTTATTTAGCTCTTTTTTTAAAATTTGATTGTATGTGTATTCTACCTAATATAATTAATTCTTCCAAAGCCAATCCAACATTTTAAAGCTAAAATTAATTTTTTTTCTGTTTTCCTTTTGTATTTAAAACATTTTTCTTTCTTTCTTTCTTTTTTTTTTTTTTAATTTTTCATTTCCTGTGTTTCTCCTCCTTGTCGCCAGTTTTACTACCTGGGCCTTCCCCAGACGTGTGCCTGTTAGTGGTGGTGTTGTTCAAGAACATCTTGTCCATGCCTTTGAGCGCCTCGGTGAGATAGTTCTGCAGGGCCGTGAGTGCGGCGCAAATGGCCGGGGCTCCGAAGCCGTGCGTGATGAGGCTGAAGTGCGTGAGGCAGCTCTGGATCCCCGGCTCCAGGATAGGGCTAGGTCTGCTGTTCCCGATTGGCGTCCGGTCCTGCGCCAGCAGATCCGTAAATTCTTTACAAAGTTGCCTGCAAAGAGGTGGGAGAGGAATAAAAAATCACTCTCGGTGTCGTTGTCATTGGCATTAGAAAGGAGACGCGCACACTAGCCCAGAGGCGCCGGGTCACCAGAGAGCCGGAGAGCGAGGCTAATGCGGACGATTCCGCTCTGTTTCCCTTCACGGCACTCTCCCTTCTAGAGCAGCTGGGACGAGAAGGAAAGCGGGGGTGGGGAAGTTATGCACCCCTTACAGCCCAAAGCCTTGCCTTTCTCCCCACATCCAGTCTTTCCTCCTTCATTCCAGGACCGCCTAAACCCTGCTTGGGAAATCCGCTAGGCTTTAGCGTTTGATCTTTACTATTCAGTCATTTTTGGCTCTTACCTGGCAGATTTTTTTTTAAGCCCTTTCCCCCTTCTCTCCTCTGCCTCTCTAACCTCTTGATGATCAGACTCAAAAAGCCCTGAAAGATTTAGGCCCCTAAACCACAAGCCCGTCCCTGGCACAGAAGCAGATTGCCAGAGACTTGCATGGCCCAGGGCAAGCAACTGTTTATTCCAGGACAGAATGCTGATTCCATTCAAAGCAAAAATCTGTTTACCTGCAGTATTTGGGAAGGAAGGTATTTTCCCCCCTTTCCCTTTCTTTTAAGTACAGGCTACTGAAAATCTTTGTACAACAGGATTGTTGTCAATATAAAAGGATTCCTACATTGTTTAAATAAAACCTACAGGTAGATGGGTAAGACACTGGGGAGGGTAGACTTTTATTTGTTGAAGGTTTTTATTTCCTCAGGGCAACTACAATTTAGAGGAAACTCTCAGCCTTAGAAATCCTGTGTGCCTACGAATTGAGCTTATTTGAGAAATTTTTAATATAGGAGATGGACAAGAGGCTTAATATAGGATGGTTTTAGCCCAGAAGGTCCAATGGCATGGCATCCCAAAGGCCACGACCTTTCACAGACTGGCAAACTTCTCCTGTCAACCTGCTTCCACCAGTCCATGGGTCTATACAACTCCAGTCCCAGTCCCTCCCCATCCCCCACCCTCACCTCCAGTGTGGCCTGACGCTTGGCAACACGTGGCCTGGCCAACAGGTAAACAAGGCAGTTACCCAGAGGCCCTTATCAGTGACCCTGGGGCATCCTTTGCCAGGGGGATTACTCTCAGGAAGAGTAATGGCTAAACAAGACAGAGACTACGTCCCCCACCCCCACCTGCAGCAGGTGAAAAGGTTTTAGTTTTAAGGCTGGTGGTTAGATAATACTGACAGGCATCTCTCTACCCTCTCTCTACTGGTTACTCCATTCAAAATGCACATCTACATCCTCACAAACAGGAAGAAATAGGTTACGGTGCTGACGGTGCTGAAGTAAATAGGGCAGTTCTTAGGCACCTCAGAAGCACCTGTGGGGCTCAGATGCATGTATCCATGCCTCTACCCCATGATTCCAATTCAGAGGGCCTGGGGCTAGGTCCACAAATACCTTGGAAAAGCTCCCCAGATGATTCTGATACTCACCCCAGGTTAAGAAGTGCTGTCCTAAGTGAAGCCACAGGGCTTCAAGGAGTGATGGGGTGGAGGAAGTTACAAGGATTCCTTCGGGAAATAAGAGTTGGTGGGTGAAATCCTATTATCTAATTTATACACTTTAGTTTTATTTTCCCCCAAAGTACATTTACTCTTTTATAAAGCACCAACAGGTCCCCCACCACCAGACAGCAGGGCAAGGGGTAGGAGGGCAACAGATCCATTATACTGCTAGCTGGTACATCAGAAGAAAAACTTTCAAAAACAGGACGAGAGCCAAGTTTTGATCATAGAAGGAGATGGTTAAAGTCTGTCCTTAAGTTTGTACTCATTACCAAAGTGCCAAAAAAGAAATTCTGAACTGGGGGGAACAAATGCTCAGAGTCAAACATTCTAAATCTTCAAAGCCCAAAGCAGGGTCTGTAAGCAATTAAAGTTCTGGGACATTAATATTTTTTGACCCTGCGGAAAGGGGCAATCAAATTCCAATCACGTCTCAAAAACATCTGGACAAATTTGAGCAAATGATTTTTCAGCCTTCCATATATTTCTTTAAATTACGCTGTCAACGGAACAAACTGCGTCCTCCAGCACTAAATAAATGAGCGCCGCTGTTTGGGCCGAGCCTTGGAGAGAAACGTGCGGACGCGCACAGCGCCGCCCACTGCAGGCCTGAGTCGGCCATAAAACACCAACAATATGACACCGAAGCCAAAGACAGGAGTAAATCAAATAAATAGAAAACCCACTGTAAAAGTTCAAATGAGCTCTAGACCTAAATTTAGCCAGAGATTTACTATTTTCCCCTCTGGAATTGTAGTAAATTTTACGTCTGTGGAAGATGCCAAACAGCAACGTTGGAAAGAGAATAATTAGAGCTGCGGGTGGAGATGGGTACACGTGGGTGACATATAGACATCCTGAGTGTGCCTATGACGGGAGATGTGAGACCAGGAAGAAATGTGCACCTAGGGATCCAGGGAAGATCTGGATCCAGGAAAGACCCAGAAAAGTCCTGCCTGGGATCCCCAGGGTTGGGGACAAGAACTGTAAAAAGCCTGGATTCATAATAATAAAGCCATTCTCCCCCAGAAACTTGGTAATAGAGGAGATCAAGACAAACCCACAGCCCTTAATCAACTTGCATGGGGGGAGAGAAGAGAGAGGGTGGAGCTGGGAGGGCATCCTAGCCAGCAATCCACAGGCTGCAAAAGCTACTTGGACCACTGAGTTGCTTCCCAGCCCCACAAATGAGGTCTGCATTGTCCTCCCAAGCGAGGGGAGGCAGCAAGGTGGGAGTCAGAGAGGAGGGCTGAGGGTCTGGGATACTCACTTTGTAGCGAGCAGCATATTCTTTCGGGAGTGCAGGTCACTGGGGTCCGTGTGCTGCCGATTCAAATACTCAGAAACAGCTTTAGCAGGAAACTCTGTTTCGCAAATATACCCAAAATCCCGAGCTAAGTGAACAGCTTCTCCTGAAAAGACGGGAGTAGAGGTAATAATCAGCACCTAGTCCCTGATCATCTAGGACAGGAGACGGTCCCTGGTCAACTGTTGTTATTTATAGAAGAGGCCAGCTGTTGGGGGCAAAACCAAAGGTGAAACTGATGCCCAGATAAAAAGGATTCTCAAGCCATAAAGTTGATGGAATAAACTTTGCTCCTGCTGCTCTTTCCAGCCTCTCTCTGATGATCCTTTTAGCCAAGTCCTAGCTAGACATCCCCTGAAAAGCTTTGGGTCTCCTACACACCATGCTTTCACTTAAGGGCAGATATATTCAGGAGCCACCTTACAATTGCACCTAGACAGTTGGCTAGACATTCAAGCCAGATTTCCCCCTTCCCTTTTTAAAAAGCACCTGTTATACCTGCTTTAAATAAAGTTTAAAAGTATTCCTATCTTTTGTGTTATCTTTTGTATTTCCTATGATTGCATTAGGAAAAAATATCTTATTAATAACAAATATATACAAACAATTCCACGTGTGAACATGTCCACATATATTAAAGAAACATATAAAGAATGAGTGTTTCTGTCCAACAATGAAATATGTATTCTTTGTCAGTTCCCTGATAGGTTTCAGGTCTCTCCTCAGAGGTTCCTGTCATCATTCTCCTACTCAAGAACTTTCTACTGCAGAAAGATGACACAGCAACTATAGAAAACCTGGACATCTGAGTCCTCAGCTTATGTGGAAGACCTTTCAAATAAAACACTAATAGCCCTTCATGCACAGCCTTAGGTGTTCCAGGGAAGATCCTGAACATGGTAAAGAGATATGGTGAATTATCCCATAGCTATGTGATTTTTAAGGAGCATGACTTACTTTTAATCATCATTATCATAGTAACAACAAAAGACTTCAGGCATGGTGCTTACAACGATCCAGATCCATAAAACTGAAAATTGCCAACTAACTATTGTAACTTCAGTAGTTTTACAGTTTCCTTCCTTCTACACCCAAATTCAAGTCTTAGGCAGAGATAACCTTGACTGCTTTTTAAAATGAGGATTGTGATACTAACAAATCCCTGAAGGGCAAAAACTAAACCCCCCAGGCTGAGAATCAACTGCTAATCAGTGTGATCTGGAAATTTGGTGACTGCTTCCCCAGAGGGTAAGTTTGGGCCAGGCAACTCTGCCTTAAAGATGGCAAAGTGCAATGCCTGTAAATGTGATGACTTTATGGTTGCTGCTTACATATTCTAAGATCTCCTCCAAAAACCAATTCCCCACAGGAGTGTCATAATATCACATCCATAAAAATAGAAGAAAAAACCAAGACCAACATGTTAGACTCTAGAGAAAATTCTATAACTTCCTTCATTAAGACCATCTGGCTGTATTTCCTATCCCTTCCCCGTCCCACAAATTAACTGCAGATCCTCTTGTTCTCAACTGTGTAGAAGTTCCTGTTTATTACATACCATAAATATCATCCCCAACCCCAAAATGATGAGCAAATTAGAATGTGCCTGTCATAATTGTGGCCCTTTAATTCACAATTGATGAATCTACACTGAAGATCATACGTGACTCCCCTCCATGTTTCCTCAGCACCTCCCTGCACCCTGTTTTCTCCTAGGCGTCATTGGCCTTATTAAGCCATATTTCAATAATAATAATAAGTCCCAGGTAATCAGCAGGAGATAGAACCCTGGGAGTGGCATGAGTTTTAAAATAACCATTAGGGGTCAGGAGTGCAATAATAGTTTCCTTATGAAAAAAGACAATGTGCTTTCTACTACTGACGATTCAGAGGTAGAACCTGGGAAGGAGAGGAATATAAAATGGATTGCTGCTTACAGAGTTACTCTTGCGAGAATTCATACAGAGGGAGTTTCACACACTGTCTCCTGCACATGGTGGTACAAGTGACCTCTGCACTGCCTTAGAGTCTGGACCTGAGCACTCTCCAGAGCTTAGGGACTCTTGCACATGTCCTTTGGCCTCTCTACAATTGCCAGTTCCCTCTAAGTAAAAGGACCTTTGAACTTCTCTCAGGCAGCCTCTTGACATTCGACTCATAAGGGCACAACAATTGCAGTGATTTCCAGTTAATCATGAAACGTGTAAAATGTCAGCCTTCAGCCAACAGTTAAACTCAGCCACTTCGTGAAATGGCCACACGTCTTGCTTACCTTCCACCAGGGAGGTGAGTAACGTGACATTTGCTGCTTTGCGCCTGCCCGCGGGTAAATTCAAACCGATTTTTTCTAGCCTTTCTCGCAAAGATCTCCCCCCATTTTTCGATTTGGCTCTGAAATTGCAAGAATTAACATTCTGATTAACCTCAGAGTATTCCTGAAACAAAGTTTAGACTTAGCAATCTAAAGCCCAGTGGAGCTTGAAGAGGTTTTAACTTGAGGTTAGCACATTTTCCCCCTTTCCTTGTGGTTATTTGCTGATAGTTTGCTGAGGTTTGCTTAATTTCTGCAATACAGAGCATAAAAAAATTGAGTCTTTTTTTTATCTCGTGAGAAAATAAAATGATACCAGATGGGAATAATTAGGATGTAGGTTGTGGGTCCAGAAAAGGTAGAAGTTGCACATGCAAACACACAAGCTCTTTCCTCGTAATGGAGCTAGTTGGTAAGTAGAAACTGGGCAAGCGCTACCTTGCCGAAAAGAAGGAGAGAACTGGGTGGTTCAGAGAGAAGGCACTAGCTGAAACAGGTGGGCCTTTCGAGGAAGGAAGGGGTCAAGAATTGCTGTAAGATGGAGTTGGGTTAAAAGGGGAAGGAAGACTGAAACATGAAACCAACATGATGATGGTAATCGCAATAACAGTTAAACTAACACTTTAGGGAGTTTAGTTATGCGATAAGCACTGTATATTGATTATCTCACTTAATCTCATAGCAAGTTTTATACACACTCAATGCCCAGGGGGTGAATGAAAGAAACTTCCACACTCCAGGACTCAAAGGACTCACTTGGAGAGCACGGCAAAAGGATTCAAAGTGAGAAAAATCCATGAGTCACCCCCTTACTTCCTCCCTCATCTCTCCCTGTATGTGCTAAAGTCTTGGCAAAAATACAAGAAAAAACCCAGTTACTCTGACCTCCCTGGTGGTACAGTTCACACAGCCACTTTTAGGAAAGAAAGGGACTTTCAACCCCCCAAATAGGCCAGCTTGAAAAGTTCGTCTCCTACAGCGTCACCTTCCTATCAGAGACACTACCAAAGTGTCCTTTGTCCAGGCACTGGCAGAGAATCTGGGGAGAGGCTTTAAAATCTTAAGATAAAAGCCACCTCTTCCTCCATTTTTCACAAGGAGTCTTCCTCCATTTTTCACAAGGTCCTCCAATATTGAGGACCATTTGAATGCCCCCACGAGATAACTGTTAATATTCCATTGTTATTATTGGCGGTGTTCTTACTGAAGACAAGAGGTCGCAAGTCTAGTGCAGAATTTTTCAAGCCGAGGGAACAATGCTTTGGTGGCTAGTGACCGATTTAGTCGGCCGCCAAACATACTTTAAAACAAACCAGAGAAGTATCACAGTACGTTACTGGTACAAAGTGGTTTATTCCATGAAACGTCTGTTTTAGATAAGTGTGTGTCGGTTCTGAGTTTCACTCAGGCTACAGAACGCCCTCGAAGTGTCCCGGGGATGGGAAGGAGTCCCGCGCCAGGCACAGGGCAGGGAAAGTAGGCGGCTCCAGCCACCGATCGCAGCGGGAGGGCGAGGCGGCGCGCGCTGACGGCGCGTGGGTCCCGGGGCGGCGGCGTTTGCGCGCGCTGCCCTCAGCACGTGGCGGCCGTAGCTCTCCGCACGCGCAGCTGGGGGGGGGGGGGGGGAGGGGGGCCGCGCGCTGGACGCCCGGTTGCTAGGCAACTGCGCCGGGCTATAGGTTGGTTTCCGGGAGCGCCCTCTTCCTTCACCCCGTAATAACCGATTTGGGGGTTTTACCTTCTGAGGACGCCGCCGAGGAGAGACGCATTGAGGCATTCGGGGGGCGAAAGCCGTCTCTGAACTTCTCCCACAGTTACTTTGTACTTTGAAGTTGAACTGAGCAGAGACAAACGGCCCGGGACCGAGCAAAATACCTCGCCGGTGTTGACGGACATGCCTCCCAGGAAGCCATCTTTATTCATCATCAGAGAAGTCACAGATTTGGGAGGAACCGGAACTAGGGAGAAAAAAAATATGCCATAAAGGTGACCGGGTTTCGATCCTGGTGACCGGCTGATAGAATGTGTCGGTGCGTGCGCAGGGGCGAGGCCACAGGACAGGCGCCAAGTGGAAAGCTGGAGGAGGAAGTGTTTGTTCCAATGGGGCTGCGGTGCGTTCAGAGCACTGTGTACAAACAAATGGAAAAGCCATCACTCCTCTGGAAACTTACCCCATGTGTGTAGCTATGAGTGCCCCTTGCCACAGTCCCACTTACTATACAAAATCAAAACAGACAGCCCAGAGTTTGAATTATGCTGTGAAACCCGGCAAATCCTATTCCACCATGTGCTAGCTTGTGACCTTAGATATCTCAGTGAACCTCTCTAAATCCTAGATTCCTCATCCATCCCCTAAGGATAATAATCATATTTGGTGCTGAAGCCTGGGAGTGATTACATTATCAATGATATAAAATGGTAATACCAATGTTCTGTATGAGAACCCCTCCCCCCTTTCTTATTGGACTCAAATCTATGGTCATCACTGGAGAGCACTGGAGAGTGGGCTCTTTCAGACACTGCTCAAGAACAGCCAAGTAATACCATTAAGCTTGGGCTCGAAAGAGCTGCTCATTTCTGTAAAAGTGGATCTCATTCTTTCCTACATCATAACAACATATTCATTTAGAAATGAACCCAAATGCTCCTCTCCAGTGAAAGCAATTCCACAGTGACATGAATTTTGTTTACAAATTAACTAAAGCACCGGCTGGTGATTGTTTGGAGCAGTTATGATTTACAACAGGTGCCCTGATCAATCAACCAATCACTCTAATTCATGTGAGCGGAGGTCTTGCCTTGCCCCAGTTGTTTCATTTCGGCAAGTAATTGATAACAAACCGCACTCAAGGTATGTTTTATGCAGAAGTTAATAAGAGCTGACAGCTGGTTGCCACTGCTACCCAGGCGCATTCAGTCTCTCCAGCCTGTATTTCTGTTTAATTGTGTTTCAGTGTCATCTGCACCTCAGGAAGAGGCGGGGCTCAGTAGAACCAAAGGGCTGGGAATGAGGAACAATGAATGGCCAATCTCCCAATTCCCCGGCAGTCTTGCTCCTTTGGACTTCTACACTGCTGAAGCTCATTTTCTTTCTGCAGGCTCTAGAAGCCACAGGGCAGGTGACTTTTCCTGGCTTGCCTTACACCTTAGCTTCTTCCGATGGGATATGAAGCCCCCAAATCTTCAAACAATATTTGTTGATCACCAGTTCAGGGGATTTATTGAAACATGCATCTGGCATGAAAAAGAAGGCTCCCATTCCTTCTCTTTAATAAAGATTATGTCTTATCCTATCATCCTGGTAGGGGAAGACATGCTCTTTCCACCATCCAGAGCCTAAAACTCTACATGTCAAACAAGTTGTACAACTTCTCTTGTATAGAATAACCAACAGTGAGTATTTTTGTAACAGCTTATTCTCTCTACTACAGATTCCAGCATTCAGACTTCCATGATTGTTTGGAGACTCCTGAAAGCCAGGTTGGTCCCAAATCTCTTATTTATCAGGAATTGCAGTTTGGCCCTTTACAAACATCTCATGGAAAAGGATTTTCCTAGGAGAATGGATGGAGGTCCTGGAGCATTTCCTTTTGCTACTCCTTAGATGTTTTAGTATTTCTGGATCTGCAGAGTTCAAGGCCCTGTCTCAGAACAGGGAGTGATGTTAGGTAACAGAGTGGATCTTCTGCACTGTCCTGGTTGAGGGCAGGGGGGGCTACAGAACATGTTTTCTTCTTTCTGATTCCCCTCATCACATTTTCATATTCCCTTTTGAGAGTGAACCAATGAAAAGTCACAGTGTGAGTATTAATTACATTTGAGTAAAATACGGAGTTAAAGTCATTTAAAAGACAGTGATTTTGGTGGGAACACCCTGTCATTTAATTCTCTTACACAACATCCACATCTAATTTGATCTGTCTTATTCTTCACAGCACTCTTGATTTCCATATTTCAGATTTGTATTCAAGAACTATAAACAAATAATTTACGATCATGGGAATTAGCTTCAAGTAACCTTGGAGAAACTTTTCTCCAAAATATAGATATAATTTTGTAATTTTAACATGGTATGAACTATAGAAATAAGTTGTAAAAAAAAATCTCATCTTTGACATCAGCAATATTTTCATATTTAAATACTATTTGGAAAGAATATTTTAACAGAAAATAAACCTCACTATAGAATATTTTAACAGAAGAAAAAACCTTACTAAGTTGAAAATACTAAGTTCATTTCCTGTTTCCCATACTGAACAACCAATACCCCTTAGGATTGGAATTTTACCTGCTTCTCAGAGTCCCAGATGCCAAATCTCTTGAAAAGCCAAGCCTTTAGAGACACTTTATAACCTGCCTTCTAATTTCACTATTGTTAATTGCCTGATTTACCTGACAAGAGCCATTTCCTTTGGGGAATGTATAGTGTTCTCTTCCGTTCCACGGACTGTACCTTTCCTCAAATGCATTATCACCTAAATATCACCAATCCAGTCAGCTTCTGTCAACACATTGTTGTCCTCTTTTGTTGTTGTTCCCCCCGCCCCCCAAAGATGCAAGCCATTTGAGCAGATATGCTTCAGGTTATATTTCCATTTTCTAATTTATTTTTTTATGTTTATTTATTTTTGAGAGAGAGACAGACAGAGTGGGAGTGGGAGAAGGGCAGAGAGAGAGGGAGACACAGAATCTGAAGTAGGCTCCAGGCTCTGAGCTGTCAGCACAGAGCCCAACACAGGGCTTGAACTCAGGAACCTTGAGATCATAACTTGAGCTGAAGTCGGACACTTAACCAACTGAACCACCCAGGTGCCCTTCCATTTTCTAATTTAAGTATAAATCATGTTCCTACCCTCTACTCCCTCATCTTCAGGTTCTAACCCTCTCCCACTCTGACCTTAATCTTGGTATCTTAGACTAGACCCTACACATTTCTTGTCCTAACTTTCCTTTAAATCCCTAGCAGTGTTATCTACCTTCTCTTCCACTTTCACACCTGCTTAGCTCAGCTGATTAACCCCATATTTTATTCTCTTTGTCTTTTCCCTTCTGCTTTCCTCCAGCTTATCAATAAACCCAGAGAGCAACAGGACCCGGTTGATTTGTTAGTAATTATGAGCACACTGTTCCTGCTCATGGAACCCAGAGATGACTAAGATAGGTTTAAAGCGACAGCAGGAAATGGTAAGGAAATGGAGCATAGCAAAACTCAGCGTGAAGCTTTCAGTTCTTTACATGTTTACAATTTTCTGTGCATACATTAAAACTGGTTGGGTTTTTTTTTTTCCTATTCAGTTCTCAGTTGCATATCATGGCCAACTTCTGCACGTAACATCCACAAAACTTGCTCCATTCCTTTTTTCCTGGCATTATATTAGGGAGAAGAAAAAAGGTTTAAACCCAATCAGTATTTCATTAGAGTGACTGGAGTTTTATTTAAGGAGAGAGGAAGGAAAAATTCTGATTACAGAAAATATTATTCATTAGTGGACTATAGAGAACCAAAGTGTTAATAGACTAGCTCTTAATGTGTATTTTTTAAACTTAACTATGAAACCGTAGCCTTGAGATCTCTGTGTTTGACTGTAAACAGACCCTTTGTGGGTCTGATCCGCTGGTGGAGAAGAAAGGAAGAAATGAACCCATCTAATGGATTCAAAGGTGAGTCCCTCTGAAAGGTACTCAGACTTAAATATGTAAGCTACACCAGGAAGCCAACAAGAGGTTGAATACTGCTTGAAATAAGTACTTCTTACCAGCAGAGCACCCTTTTCTTTATACTTGCATTGTCTCCCATCTACCTGAGGGCTAAATATTATTTCACATGGATATACAACACATCTATAAATGTGAGCACTGAAATCCTGGAAAGAAAAATAAAAGGATTCTCACAAAGAAAGCTGGCATATAAAGAACTACGAACATCCAGTGTTAGCATCCTTTAGGGGCAAAGTCTAAGAGGCTATAAACTGAATGGGTCCCATCACTTACTTGGTGTGTGGGACCTTGGGAAAGTCATTTATCTTCTCTCGATCTCAGTTCCCCCCTCCTCCCCACTGGGGGTGGAGGGTGGGAGTTGGAGAAGAGTGTCTGAGCTTTCCAACTTTGAAATTCTGTGAACTCTTGAGGCACCTGGATGGTTCAGTCAGTTAAGCATCTGACTTTGGCTCAGGTCGTGATCTCACGGGTTTGTGAGTTCGAGCCCCGCGTCAGGCTCTGTGCTAATAACTCAGAGCCTGGAGCTTGCTTCGGATTCTGTACCTCCTTCTCTCTCTGCCCTTCCCCTACTCACTCTCTCTCTCTCTCAAAAATAAATAAAAATTTTTAAAAATTCTGTGAACTCTGATTACTCCCTGGGTGGCTGGAATGTATCTCAGAGTCTTGAGTTGAATAAATACCTATTGGGATCCAAGTCAGCCCTGGAAATGTGAACCTCTTCCTTTGAGGGGAAACTCAAACCCTTTCAGAGGCTCTGACATAACTCTCGGTGCTTTTTTACCTTCTAGGTCAGAAGGAAGAATCCCAACATTGTAATTGAAATTGGCAATTTCTTCCTACCTCCCCCCCCCCAAAGAAAATCCACACCAAATCAAAGTGTTTATATGGGGAAGGGGCCAGAACTAATGGGGAAAAAAGTGGGAAAGAACTGAGGTTGAACTGAAACTAACCAAACAGGATATCCCCAAGACCAATGAAAATGCCCCACAGTCACATTTGAACCTTGGACTCCAGCCACACTAGCCTTTCCAAGAAATCCCAGCATATTTTCTGCTCTCTAAGGTGTCAAACCTATTGCATTTTGGCCTCTGAATGCACCAAACACTTCTTCTTAAAGCCTAGGTGAGCCTTTTTTAGTTAGGCTATAGGATGGTGGCAGTGATCATTTATATTAGCTGGGTACCAACGCAGCCCCTCCCCGGCCCAGAATCCTAATCTTAATGGAACTGAGAGTTAAGAATGATTTTTTAATGTCTCGTTGGATTTTTAGACTGTTAATGTACCGAATCCTTCTCATTATTACTTTATTGATTGCTCATTGACCAGCCCCCTTCAAATCGTATTAACCACCCTCTGCCGGTTTAGATTAGGAGAGTTTAAAAAGCACCTTTCATTACTCCCTCCACTCCTGCCACGGAGTTGAGACTCGGCAGCTTAATGGGAGCTCTAATGGGGCAGCTAAGAGGAGAGGGGCCACGGTCCCTGCCGATTGCATTAATAGCTCAAAGGGGGCCAATACAGAAAATTAGCCGTAAACGAGCTCTGGAGATCTTCAAATGAAAGAGCCATTTATCACGCTGGCTACCTTCACTCCACTCGTTTGCTCTCTCTACTGGGAACAACTCATTTCCTCTTAACTAAATTACTTCAGAAATGTCAGCTAAGCCCAGATAGCAAACATAACAAGAGAGCTAGCCTATAATCTATGAGGTGATATCAACACGGGTGAAAAATTGGTTAAATTTTAGGAGAGAGTCCATAATTAGAGACAGTGACAGACATAGAGACCTTTATCTTTTATGCCTAGGTCTTCTGGCTTCAGTATATATAATAGCAGAGACACCGAAACCTGGGCCAGTGGCTGCATTTTTATTAGTGAGGTAGACTTTTAAAAATCCCTCTACAAAAAATAAAAAAGATCTCTCTAAAAACCCATTAGAAAATAAATTAAGCAACCGAGTCCCTTGCCCATTGTTGAGATGTATAAAACTTAGTTCTGAAAACTGTCTCACCTCCTCTTTTATGAAATTAATCTCTGGGAGATATCCTTCATAAGGGTTGGGGAGGGGACAAAAACGAGAGACCAGAGGGCCAGGAAGAAGCAAGTAAATCCATACCCTTATTTTAAATGATTCACAGTTATCTAGAAAAGTAAATCAACCACTTATTTCTATTTTACCCATGACTCTCTAAAGACAAATATATGATACTCAGATCTTTTCTTCATGTAATAAAGGAAATACCTGAAGTATTAAATAATGGAGTTGACCTAACACTTCATATTCATACCATGCCCCCTAAATCAATAAAGTGACTGGAGTGCCACTTAGATGTTTTAAGCTATACATTAAAAAAAAATTAAAAAGGCTTTAGAGGCCATAAAAAGTATTGCATGTTTTCGAACAGAACCAGCCACTTTAGTCAATATTCTCCTTATTCCTGGAGATACCCTTATACATAAATATTCATATTTTGCTGACAAACATATACTAGCCCTGAAACCAAAGCAGCATACATCTAAGAATATTTTCAGGTCCATTTTGTTAAGCAAGCTAAATTCCAAATATTTTTATTGGCCTGCCTGTTAATAACATTTCTGATTGGTCATCTGTCGGGCATGACCCACTGACAGCCCAAATGTTGTTTCTAGGATACAGAACCCTGAGATAAGGGGTTCTAGCCTCTGGTGAAAAGGGAGGGAGGGCTAAAACAAAAAAAGAAACAGAAAAGCCAATGGGGAAGTACCTCCCCACTCTCCCCGCCTTGCCCCCATCAACTAGCAGTTAACCAAAAGAGAAGACCCTAGAGGAAATGGTGAAAGTGAGCTGTCAGCACAGTTGCAAATCTAAGCACCAAGCCTGGGTGTCCGAGCAAACCGAAATGCTGGCATTAAAAACTGAAATGACACTATCTAAAGAAGATAGGGAGAGATGTTTGGAGCAACACTCAAAATAAATAGTTTTGCCCCAAATCTCACCATTCTTCTTCAGGATATTACATTCCAAAGCCAAATGGCATTATTCAAGTACAGCTCCCCCCACCCCTGCCCCAACTCCCATCCTTCACCTCCAAAGCCACTTTTTCTGTCTTTGTAAAGGAAGATAATTTAGAATACCCCACCCTGTTTGGAATCCTTACTTCACAACCCTTCTACTGTACCAGGCTTGACTTTGCATTCCTTTCCAAAGCACCTTTTCTTTAATTATTTTTGTGACTGTCATGTGGTTCAAATTAATCATAACTGACGGAAGCTAGGGATTGTTGACATCAAATATAAGGACGGGCCTTCTCCAGAATTGATAAGAAAGGGTTACAGTAGTTAAAACTGTATCTCCAAATACCAGCTCTAGCGATAATTAAAGATTGCACTGTTTACACATTCAAGCTCCTAAATTGGTGGCATGTGAGTGACATTCGGGCCTTTCGGCAGCCACACTAATCGCCAGGCATTCTCTCAGTGACTGTCAGAAGAGAGGGGGAAAAATTAAGCAGCTGCAATACGCCCGAAATGAGTTATTGTAATTACATTTAATTAGTTTAATTAGTTAATTATTTTGCTTACAGCTGTACAAGAGACTGCAAACATTTGTTAATATCACATGCCCTTTAACAGTATGGGGTGATTCCACAGTCACACTAAATCATGAATGCATATGTAGGAAGATTTAGAAATGTGCATAGGCTGTCTCAACTTCTCGGGATGTGCATATTTAGCAACACATTTCGCAGGATTTTTTTAAAAAAATAATAAAGAACTCATAAAAGAGAACTGGGAACAGAATTACCACACACAAAAATCAAATACAAAAACAAGAGAAGGACCTGTCTCAATGACCTAGGTTAGGGTTTAGCTCAGCAAACTCCAGTCATAAATGAAATAATTATAGCACAGTTTTGAAAGCAGTGTTTCCTAACCAGTTCCACACACGATGGTAGTTCGATTATTTAAGATGTGTCTACAATTGCTGCCAAATGTACCATGAGAAAGTGGCAACAGTCTCTGTCCCTCTGTCTCTCTCATCTGGGTTTCTGTCTTTGCCCCTCCCCGTTTCCTTCTTCCCAACATGCCTTTTACACCCAGGCCTTTTACACCTTTGTCCTGTGATTGTGCACAAACATTTCTCTCTTATAACATAACGAATTCCCCCAAAGCGAAAACTCATAAAGACATGACTGCACAGGAAAACTTTGCTTACTTTTGGGAGGAATAATCCATACCTTTTTTTATGACAGACTGGTCCAATAGATTCATGCCGCTGTTATTGGCATCTTCAACTGACTGTGAATATAAAAACATCACTATTCAAATTGACTGGATATTAAAGAATTGCACACATAAATCATGTCATTCCAAACTGGAGTTTCTGTTATTTCCATTTATATTAATTCACAAAGGGAGGTTTTATTATTATCATTATTACCTCCAAATCAACATAGAAATGAAAGTCACCCAAATTATAAATTCTTCCAATGGAAGAGGAGGAAAAAGGAAACTGCGAGAGACATCTGGGATGCAGTATTGGTTTAGTTATTATATTAAACATAGATGTTACACAGACATATAAACTTTCATATTACTTGCTCTTATGAATTGTGAAAATTTGGCAACAGCTGAAAGATTTTCACCAATATAAGTACGGATAATTCCTGTTTTCAGTTCTATCCCAGCACATCTTAACCCCAGAGTCACTTTACAAATACATAATAGTTTACATTATGGGATTTTAATTAAAGTCTGAGCAATTTGGAATGGAATGCAAACAGCAACACATAGGAACACGTTTGCAAGCTGGCAGGACCGCACACACTCTTCAGTCCGTACACGTCCTTGTGTGCTATGAATTTCTTGCTGCCTGATAATCCCTCAGAGGAACCTGCACAATTTGCTTCCCCTCCCAATCCTGCTGCTGCTACTTCCCAGCAAGAAGCACACCTGTTAGGGCCACAGTAACCACAGACACACAGACAGCCCCCGATCCTCCCAGTGATCACCTATGTTCTGGCAAAGAGCATTCATCTTCTGTGCCACAGTCTTATCCTAAAGGGGAGTTTCAACCCTGGGTGTTGGCAGCACTTCTGAGGGGAAATGGCTGTTGGGATGAGTTTCTTACTGTCAGGATGTACAAATACAGAAGTTCTGGCTGTGCGTCCCAGGGCATCCAAAAGCACTGTATTCCCTCCTCTCCCCACCCCACCCCACAAATGAAAAATAAATGCTAGGTCTTTCTGAAATGTACCGCTGCTTTCTTTCCTTGATTCTTAGAAACCTACGTTCGGACCAATCTGTCCCCCACTCTACAGAGAAGGAAAAAGCAAACGGCTTGGGAGTGAGGTTGTGTTTTCACAGCACCTCCCACCCACTCACACCTCATCCCCAGACAGGGTGTGTGTTCATCACAAGGAAGAGACTGTCTACCCCAAACAAGCAGCACATTAGACACGAGATGATCTAATCACGAGGAGCGGGGGAGGAGCATGTTAATTTGTTTCTTTACGTTTTTAAGAGTCACTCTTCAGTTGTCGGAAAGGTGAGGAAAATTGTTATTCCCCGTAAGACCCGTTTTCCATGTTGCAACATGCCATGTCCATATTAAGAAACAGTAAAACGCTTTAGCAAATACTTCATACAACTTGCTCGGAACTCCTCAGGACACCCCCACCTTGCACACCCGCGTGCGCGCGCGCGCACACACACGATTCACGCCTTGCCATGCTCACGTGTCTACAGTGCGAGGCGTCCACTCAAGACCAAAATAGTCGTCGGTGACTGTGGGCGGGCAGGCCCCGGATCTCGGGGGCCGGGACCCAGGGCGCCCCCACACCTCACCCTCACGCCGATACGTAAATATGTATATACGCCTCATCAGCGACGTGGGGTAGTTGTGGTAGTTAATGAGAAGGCTCTTGTCTGATTTTCTATCTAATTACGGCCGCCTGCTGGGTTTTTGTACAGGATATTCACGCAGCATGCTGGCGCTTAATCGTCACAGGGAGGATCGTAAAGATTTAATTAGGACTGCATGCGGAAGCGCAGAAAAACAACTCAGACTCGTAATTACTAGACTTCTTTAGTTAAAAGTGATACCAGGGGTTGCTTTAAGACACTGGTGTGTGTGTGTGTGTGTGTGTGTGTGTGTGTGTGTGTGGTGGGGTTTGACAACGTCCTTATATGCTTATACTCAGGGGTAGTAGAGGTGACGCGAGGTTAGGGAGCAAAGACTGGAAGAAGAAAAGAGGGGTTCCACGACAACTAAACTCCAAAGTAGGTGTCATCTCACTCCATCTTTCTCTCTGATGCTGTTTTTCCGGAGTTTTTTTTTTTTTTTTTAACAGTGCACACCCCCCAACACACATACACGCAAATGGGTGAAATGTAGCATACCCAGAGCCCAAACTGCGATTTGCTAGTTTAATAGCCCCTGTGAGTAAATTGAAATAGAAATTGACAGGGTTTTATAGTTTCATTTAAAAAAATATTAGAAGCATTTGGTTAATTAGCTCCCCTCCTCTTCTCTCACGGTCGGTCGGGGCGGTGGCCCTCCGCGTGTGTCTGGGTCACACGACATACCCACAAACCAACCCTCGGCCAGGTGAGTACCCCTCGCGGTGAGGCCCTCTGGCCCAGCGGCGCCCTGGGGACCTGTCAGGTCCGCGGCTGGGAGGGGGCAGGGAGAGGGATCCGGAACACACACTAGGTCTTCGAGTTCGTACAAGTGACTGAGGTCCAGGCCGAGGCACCCTCTGGTCCCTTTTTAAAGACTGGTCAGGCGCAGCCAACCCAATCCGTAGCTGCAGGAAACGGTGAAATCCCCACCGGCTCGGGTAACTTCACCTCCCCCCTCTCCCCACCCCTACCCGCACCCCCCCCCCCCAGCAACTCGGAGTGGATCCTCCGGGATGGAGCAGCTCAGGCGAAGCCCCTGCATTCGGGGCCCGGTCCTAGGTACATCTCTCCCCCGTCTTTCTTTGTCACCTGCCCCCTGTCGTGTCAAACGCATCCCTGCCTCAGAAGGTCTGTCATCGCCGCCGCGGAGACAGAGATCCTCCCTGCAGCCTGGGACAAGCGCAGGATGTATCCCCCGTGACCCCGTGCACTGAAGGTCGTCCAGAGAAAGTCCTGCGAGCCACCCCACCCCGCCAGATGACGGGTTTGGAAGCCTCTGGGGGAGGAACTCGGTAGAGGTGGGGAGCATGCGTGGGCCGGGGCCTGCACCTTCTCTCCTCTGGGCTCTCTGCACCTCCGCAGTCCTTGTTTCGAAGCAACAACTCAGCCTGCCGCGCGACGCTTTGATGCGGGTGTTCTCCCCAATACACCCTGAACTGGTCCTGTGCTTCTCTCGTCCTTTGCATTTGACCAAACACCCAAAACCCCTCACAATTCTATCTTAAAAAACAAAACAAAACAAAACCTAAAAAACTAAAAAAACTAAACTAAACTAAACTAAAACCAAACTAAACTGAGACCAAAGAAATCTATTCCCTCTTTTGAGAGAATTCCTGGGTTAGAATGACTGAGTCACTGGGCCTGCAGGGTGGTGGTGACACGGCCAGTGCGTTAGCATTGCCAACAGCAGTGGTGATGAGTTGGTCCACTTTCATTATCTAGCACTTTGAGCAGTACTCAGAAAGGTTAATTTAAAAACTTGCCCCCTCCCAGACACATATTACCTCAATACATTTTTTAAAAAGCTATTAAATATTTCCTTCTTGTATGGTATTCTGAAATGAGCAGTTATCTCTAGACAGAGATCATCAAGCTTGATTAAACCAACAAAACTATCGTTCATGTTACTATGGGTAAATCCAGCCACAAATCATGTGATCCCATTATTTTGGGAAATAATAAATAACTGAATTTCTTCTAAAACAATAAACCATTACAGGCTACACACAGGCAGCATTTGATGCTGTCACCACACTTTAACTGTCCGAAATAAATGTATATTTTCCCCAGTAAGGTAAAACAGAAGGACTTTTCCCTTTCCCATTTCATTTTCCTTTGCTTTAGAGGTACGTCTAAAACGATGCATAATATATACAACTATGCCAATGAGACCAAAGTGTCAAATACCTTTCAACCGTATTTATCCTTTCTGCAGACTATTTAAATTAGGGAGCAAAAGGAGACCTGCTCAGAATCACCCAGACAGTTTTTCGAAATCATTTCTTTGATGTTTCTTTGTTTAGTTTAACCAAGTATTCTCAACCAAATCAGGCTCCATTGTGTAGGTTGCAGATGGGTTAGGGAGTGGGTGGGGGGAGTGTTTTGAGCCTTTTGTTTTAAGAAACAAACACGTGATGCCTGTCTAACTGGGATGGTGGCTTTGGGGAGAGGAGAGTATTAATGGAGGGGAGAACTGAGGAGGGATGTGGAGAATACTGCTCCATAGTCGTCTGATGCACCAAGAGGTGAAAGCAATTCTCCAAAATGGTATGTGTCCTCTTGGACTCCCAAGCAGAATTATGGCTTTCTGGGTCACCCCCACCCCTACAATTATTCCATTTCTCCGGAGATGACTTTGGAACTCATTTATCTTCAAAAAGGGCTCAGCAGCTTATGGGACATTCAAAGTAGGACCTGGTTTGGATGATCATAGCACATGTTTTTCTGCCCCATGTGCATTGTCATGCTTAACATCCAGCAGGAACCTCTGGAGCCCAAGAGGCCCTTGCACCTCTATGCTGAAGCCCCAGACTCTAAGCAGCCCAAGGTTTCACCTGCCTTGTCAGGGGCCAGGCCCACTGTGGAACGTGCATGGCGGGGGGCAGTGGTGGTTGGGAGGGTACCTAGCTTGCTAGCACAAAGTACAAGAGAAAAAGGAAGTAGCTAAGGCAAGAGGAAAAACAACTAGCCTTGATTGTGATGACCCTAAACTATCAGCCGGTACATGCATCTCTTTCTCCTTCAAGATTTCATTTCTAGTGGTTCCAGCTTTCATAACTGGACCTCAAGAAATCGCCACTACATGCATAACACATAAACAGTTATATAAGTCGTGTCCAGCTAGTCCTGTTTTAAAGATGGAAACTCCCCCCACCAGGATGCAGAGTGCCCCTCCCCCACCCCTCCCATCTCCCGGGGCACTCACTATTTATTTATTGTCCTTCTCATTTGTTTGTTTGTGGTTACCTGGACGTCTTCCATTCCGGGATGGCCGAGGCCGTGCAGCGAGAGGCTGTCACCCATGCCCGCGTCCAGGCCGTGGTGCGCCGAATGCAGCAGCACGTCTGGCCGGCGGACCGAGTGGTAGTCCCTCCGGGGGTCGAGGCCCGAGAGCTGGGGCAAGGCGGCCCGAGGCTGGGGCAGGAGAGAGCCGGCTTCTGAACCCACTTCTTGCCGCTGCCGTTGCCCCCAGGGATGCTGCTGGGGCTGGTGCAGTGGGTTCAGGGAGTAGGGGTCGTTGACGTGGGAGTAGGGGTCCTGGCTCTGGTGGTAGGGGAGCGGCTGGTAGGGAGGCGGGAAGTAGGGCGGCTGGAAGTCTGACGACGGGGTGTGGGACAGCGGCGGGGCGCTGGAGTAAGGTCCTTGAGACACCGAGCCCAGCTGTGAGAGCCTGGAACTGTGGCTCGGGACGCCATCGTGCCGGTCCTGGGAGCGGAGAGGCGGAGAGACGGAGAGAGAGACAGAAGCAGAGAGAGAGAGAGACAGAAAGAGAGAGAGAGAAAGAAAAAAAAGAAAAAAAAAATACAAGCGACTAATGGAGAAGCCCCGCTTCTGTACATTCTTCCCAGGACAGGGGAAGCAAGAGTCTGAAACTTATACTCCCAGGTTGACTCAGAGGGCACATGATTTCAGCAATTCCAAACGCGAGGCTTTGAGGGGAAAAGTGGGTAGAATCACCACCCACTTAACCAACATCTGAGCCTTCTGTTGGGAGTGCAAAGCAGGCAAAAGGGGTAAGGGTCAAGTAACTGAATGTATGGGGGGAATTCTAAATTCCTTAATTAAAAATATAGGAGCCTCCCGTACAGTGTTTCCTCTTCTGGGTGTTTTAAACTATCTTTTCTAACTCTTCCAGAGGTGCAAAGCATAACAAATAAAACTTCATACTGTTTGCTCTGCTGCTGCTCCTGTTCCAAACCAACTTCTGCCTTCACTGGCAACCCAGCCAGCTGACCAAATGCTCCCCACACAACCTGATAATTCCAGGAGCTCTGAGAAATCTGCCTACTCTGAGTTCCCAGTCACCCCTCCCTCCCCAAGAGGAATTAAATCATTTAAATACTGTTTGATTGAAATGGATCTCATTTGAAATTACATCCTGAACCCACGTTCCTTTAAGTTGAGTCGTGGTTCGAAGGAGTTATTTCTATGGTTGCTTTTCTGTATCTAATGCTATGATACTCCAGGGTGTGAAAATTAAGGACCTGGGGAGGGAAAAACAAGAAAAAGCCCAGACAACTTACTGTTGGTTCTGTCTGGAGTGGCAAACTGAGTGGAAGGAGAAGGGGGAGGTGTGTGTGAGAGAGGGGTGTTTAAGTTTCTCCCTGTCCTTTGTGGAAGTGCCTTGGTAAAGTCCCCGTGATTCTTTTTTGGAGAAATTGTCACCTAAATTTCCAAACTGCAGTGGCAAATAAAAAGTTTTTCTCTACGGCCTCCCCCCTCCCCAGCTGACTCATGGAGCTCAGACGGAGAACACACAATGCAGAGAGAAGCAGCTGCAGCCTCCTCCAATTATGGTGCTAAATTACCAAGCCAAAGGCGCTCAAAGGAAGACAGAGACAGAGAGAGTGAGACGCACGCACAGAGACGGAGAGACAGAGAGACAGTGAGAGGGGGGAGCATGCAATTCTGGTACAACGTGAATCCAAACTCACCATGGATGAATAGGTGTGGACTAACATCTGGAAAAAAAAGCCTGGTTACTGCTCAAAATCAAACAGTGATTTAAAAAAAAAAAAAAATCAAGGAGTCCAGCAGAGAAACGAGCTGGACACAGGAGCCGAGCTTGAGGGGTTTCCAGGACAAGCCATCAAAAAAAAAAAAAAAAAATCCCCCCCCACCCCCAAACAAGATTGGCGATGCCTGTCACACACAGACAGAGCTGTTCATCGGGTCTCTTGCTGTCTTTTTGGCCTCTTTTCTTCTGCCGCTCTTCGGGGCTCCAGATACAGTCCTCTTCCACCCGAAGCTGGGCTCAGACTGCTCCAGCGCCCCTTCCTCCCTCCGCTTGCCTACACCGCCTCATAATAATTGATATTCATGACTATTAATATTACACGAGTACTTTAAAGGGAGAATGGAGGACAAATGGAGCGTGAAGCAGCAGCGAGCGCAGAGCTCCCCTACTATTGTAAATGACGTTCATTCAGTGGAGAATTACTAGATGTAATCAGACGAGGGGGCTGGCAAAGGCAGACTGGGGAAAAAGTTTAGCAGGAAAGAGGCAGAACTTCAATTAACTGAGCCGGGGACACGCGTAAGGCAGCCCCTGCTACTTTGGACAAGGCAGTGAGGGAGAGCATCGCTGGGGGCTTGTACAGAATGTAGGTGTCCTTGTTCCTGGAGAGGGACTTTCCTAATGGGAAGAACTGATCGCCCTAGGTGCTTTGTGTGCAGATTAGAAAAACAAAATAGAAAGGCGTTGCCTCATCATTTGGAGGGGAGAGAAAAGTAAACCGGTGGGCCTGGTTGTTTACAAGTGACGTTTGCAGATTTGCACTGAATATTGGAGATTATGCTGATTTATTAAAGGACTGGAGAGAGATGGGGCTTTTTTTTTCATCCCTTGTATGACCAGTCCCTTTTCACTGCTCAGTCTGTGATTTTTACCTCAATTTAAAATATATGCAATCAATCTCCAAGTACACTAAATGTATCCTTTCCAGGCAAAGCCAGGGGCAACAGAAAACCTTCTGGGATGTTTCAGGAACCCGTTCAACTGGCCTGACTGCCATTTCTGTTAAAGTTCAACCTTCCTCCGGACTTAAAAAGGTTCCTTCCACAGGGCTCCTGGTTCTCCTATAGTTTTGATCAGAAAATTTAGCCAGATAAGGGTACCTGCAATATTCTCTCTCCTCCCTCTCTTTCCCTCGCTCTCAGTTCCCCTCTCTTCTCTCTCTTCCCTCCTCCTTCCCATTTTGGTCTCCTCTCTCTACCCTTCTTGCACTCCACTCCTCCCTCTTCCTCTTTCCCTCTATTCTTTCTGTTGTCCCTCCCTCCTATCTCATTTAGCCAGTTTACTTTTCGTAAGCAGAGACCAAGTTTTATCCTGCTTACTTTTGGGAACCCACTGAAATCCCTCTATGTATATTCCCAGCTGTTCACACACACCATGACCCCATCTCCGTGAGTGTCATGCTCACTTCGGGCGCTCACATTCTTTAAGATAATTCTAGCGCCTTCGACTTTACCATTATCCCGCCTGTTAAAGAAAGAAAAGGAGGCCGAACCGAAACAAGCCCCACCAGGCGGAGGCGCGGCTCTTCGTTACAGTCGATACACCGCCACAAAGAGGAAAGGAAAACCCTCATCATCTCTGTGTCTCTGTCTCTGTGTCTGTCTCTGTCTCTCTCTGTCTCTCTGTCTCTCTCTCTCTCTCTCTCTCTCTCTCTCTCTCTCTCTCTCTCTCTCTCTCTCACACACACACACACACACACACACACACGCACGCACACACACACTCTCTTAGGGTTCCGGCCCGGCCGGAGCTGGGGGCACTGGCTGCCTGCGGGACGGGACGCGGCGGCCGGGCGGCGGTGGGGCCGCGGAGCCCCAGTCCGCGGGGGTGAGGCTGGGCCCGCGGCGTCAGTCGGGGCTTAGCGGCCGCCTCTGTGCGCGGCCGGTTCCCTGTATCCGCCAGGCGCCTCCCGGCCGGGCTTTCCAGAATCTTCCCGGAGTGCCGGGGTGGCATTTTCTCCCCCACCGGCTCGGGGCACCTCTGTGCGTCCCACCGCGACCTTTCCGTACGACCGAGCGAGCGCCACTTGGCGCCGGTCGCCCAGGACTTGGCTTCCCGTCCTCCTCCTCTCTCCAACTTTTCCGCTTTACGGTCTCGGTCGCCCGGCTCGCCAGCTTCCCCCTGCCCCCTTCCCTAACTGTGCGGCGCCCTCCCTCCGAGCGCTTCTTTCCGTCCTCCCTCCCTCGACGTCTCCTCGAGTCTGCGCTGCCCTCTTCCCCACGGCACCCAAGTCGGGGTCTGCGAGGCCATTCCGCTCGGAGCGGAGCTCCGCGGGCCTCCGCCGCCGTCCCCTCCCCGTCCCGCCGCGCGCCCCGCCCGGCCGCCCGCCTCGCCCGCCAGCCCCGGAGCCGCCCCGCCGCCGCGTCAGCCGGCGCCGGAGGCCGACCAGGGCAGCGGCGAGCGCGGCCCCGGCCCCGGCCCCGGCCCCGCCGGGCTCCGGGCAACTTCCCCCGCCCCAGAAGAGTTGCGCCAACCCCAGCGCTGGAGAGCCGTGCGCGCTCAACAAGGGCAGAACACTGCGTTAAAAATACCCCCAAACGGGGTGTTGGACGCACTGACTCTCAAAAAAGCAAAACACAAGGAAAAAGATTTTTAAAAAAAGAAAAAAAGGTCTGCTAGGACTCCTTAGCTTCTGCTCTATCGACACCCATCTAGCTATCTACCTCCCTCCTTCTAATTTTCCGTCCTCTACTTGGATCCGTTTGTTACCGATTTCAGAAGTATTACTGAAAATAAAAATTAAAAGCCCGAGTCTGTTACGAATGAGGCTTGAACATCTAATTCTCTCCTACACTCAAACCCAGGAGAGCCTCTGCCTTGATCAGTCTCTATTTTCTCTGCCCACATTGAGTAGCACCACATTCCCCATCAAAGCCTGGGGGGGGGGGGGCGAAGAAGAAGGAAAGAAAAATAAAAGAAAAAAAAAAAAAAAGAACGAAAAGAGAGAAATTTCCTAACTTTAAAGTAGCCAGATTTCAACCTTAAAGTCCCTTTTTCCGAATACTGAAGTCTCTCCCCCAGCCAGCTTTTCTAAAAGTTAGGGAAAGCTGAGAAAACCGACCGGAAATCTACGACTAAATAGCTGAAAAATATATATCAGTTGGGGTGTCAAGAAGCTCAAATTCTGTATCTGCAAAGCTCTAAGATGCATCTGGGGGTGTCGGCTCACCTCATAGATATCCTCGTACTTGACATTCTCCACGAGCTTCCAGAGCATGATGGCAGCCTGGTCTCTAGGAGGTGAGTGCATTCATGTGAGGAGCAGATGTCTGGCTTCTCAGGACTCCGCTGTCTGTAATGATCCATCTATAATTGGAAATGGGGGATACACACCAAATCCGACGCTCCTCTCCCATCGCAACTTATATCTGTTGTCTCAAACAATAGGCTGGAGAAGTAAGCCTCAGCAGAGGGAAAAACATTATTACACACACAGGAGTTAGATGCAACCCACAGACATATATATTATAAAAATCATAAACACGTATTTACACCCAGACACCCACATTGAGTTATATAAGCACCCCTGGGTCACTCAGTCTACAGACTCTAAACATGCATTTAAAGGAGAGATAGGCGTGCAGTGTGATTAATAGAAACATACACATTTAAAAACCTCTATATGGAAAATGATGAATCATTGTAGCCACTGACTAAAGTCTTTACAATTCATAATGAGAAACCAGGGGACCAGCAGTCCCCCATTTTCTATGTAGATTTTAAAAGGGGGACCATTACTGAGATTTTTAAACACAAAAGCTCCTATTCATGTGTGTTCAGCAGGAGGGTATTTTGAAAGCTGGATTTGGGGATTTTTTAGGGCAATTTCTCTGTATTGATGTCTACAAACTTTTTTTTTTTTTTTTAACTGTATCTCTGTCCGAATAGAACCAAAAAAGCCAGCTCACCACAGTGACCATTTCTAATATTTTTTGGTCATTTTGTCCTACATGTTTGGAAACTTAAATACTGTATGAACACCTCAATCTGTCTTGTTTGTCATTTTAAGGGTTATTTGTGTGCATTTTCAACGAATTCCATGTGCCATTCTTTTCTTGGCTAGAGTCTCCACATTATGAAGTTTTGTTTTGGTTTGGTTTTTTTTCAGATGTTGGGAACAACACATGCAGACATTCACACAATCTTAATTTCGAGCCTTCTTTGTAGAGACAGGACATTATATCTGCATCTGTTGTCTGTAACTTTTAAGTGGTTTTAACCATGGACAGTCAACAAATGGTCACCTGAACCTTTGGAAGATTTAAGCAGGATGTTCTTAAAAGAAATAGTGAAAAATATTTTAGCATGTATGGATTTTGTTTGTTTTTGTTCTGAGTGTTTTTTTTTTCCTTAGTGAGGTGAATTGTCTAGTTTTTTTTTTTTCCAGAAGGAAAACATAAACAACAACAATAACAAAGTTAACCAAACCCTGAAAACGGGAGCCCTAAAAAGGCACAAGGTTTACGAATTTCATCCCGAAGCGAATACTCACCTCATTCCTTTTTCCCACCCCCTCTATTTTTCTACTCCCTCTCAGGGTACGGAAGGATTCCCACAGCCAGAAGGGAAATCCAGTGGAGGATCCCTGCCCCCGGGCAGAAAATAAATGACAGGAGGGAATGAGGAGGGACGGGGCAATTTGGGGTGGAAGTTATTAAACCTGATAAGAGTGAATCTGCAAAGGGCGATTGTCTGTAAATCTCACGGCTGCTGAGCGCTACCGTGTGCGCGCGGGGAAGGACGCTCTTCCAGGAGAGGGCTCCGGACAACCGCGGTGGATTCGATAAAAACCAAGGACAAGCTCCATACAATCCAGACCCAACAATTCTGCAGGTTTTAAATTTAATTTCTTAACGATAAGTCAAATGAAAGGAACACCAAAAAAAGGTGCTTCAGAAAGAACTTCAGGAAATAAACCCTTTCTTCATTTCCAGTTGTAATTTTCATGTTTGGTCTTTCCTTTTCTCCCTCCTTCCTTTCCTCCCTCCCTCCCTCCCTCCTCTTTTCCTTCCACCCTGTTACTCTTCCTTCCGTCCCTCCTTACTTCTTCTTTTCCTCTACTTTAAATATTAACACCTTAAACCATACAAAATCTATACCGATTTCCCGCTGGGAGCATGAGCCAAGATTTTCTTCTTTGCCCCCAGAGCTGGTTTGGACATGGGAAGGCATTCTTTCTAATTTTATTGTGTGGTAGGACTTGAAACAGGTTTGACCATTCCTTCCCACCCTTTCCATAACTAAAATCAGTCCCAGATCAATATTTTGCAAGACAAATATTATAGACTTGGAAATTCAGGTGCTTTAGACACAAATTTATTAATGAGAATAATTGTCTTCTTCCTTCAAGTCAATAACTCCATTATCTATTTAAGTCTAAAGATCATTTCAACCCAAATAGAAAGCATTTGAAAAAAAATCTTAATTTTTTCCTCTGAAACCTTTTAAATATTTTTTTTGGTATGTCATTGATTAGTCTAAAGTAAATAAACTCTATAGCTTAAAACAAAACAAAACAAGAACCCAAGAAAGATACTTTATATGCAAAACTACTAAAAATATATGTTAGTGTATTTCATAGCCTTATATATGTCTAATTTCAACATTTGCATATGTAATTTTATTTTATGCTAATATTAGATATTTTTAAGATTAGGAACATCTTTAAATATTTGGTTAAAATTTATATAAATTCTTTAGGAAAACTGAAAAAACCCAAATCTGGTTTATTAAGAATGAAGCATAAATTTAATAAATAATAAAGAATGAAGCATAAATATAAAGGGATACGCAAAGAAGTACATAACGATAATTAAAACCCGAGTCAATTTTTCAACATGGGCATTATTCAAAAAATCCTAGAAATTCCAAGGGAAATTTTTCCTTCGGAGTCTTCCGTAGGTCATCGAACGGGCAACAGCGCCCTCTGTCGGGATTTTATACAAGCAAATCCTGCGCGGCCGCTCGATTTCTTTTTTAGCGATTTCTTTCCATTCTTGAAAACCTGTTATCGCTTAAAGCATTTTTAAAGTTCAACTCTTAATATATCTACTAATTTTTGAAACCACTGTTTCAGGATCTAAAAAGTTCAAACGTCTCAAAAAATGTACAACTGAAAGCGCGATCACTGCTGAGACAATTTTCCTTACTTGAGCCTGCTTTTCTTGCTCCTGTCTGTTGCATTTCGCTTTAACTTCCAGTCACATGGTGTAGGAAAAGATCTCCTTTTAATAAATGCAAAACAAAGCAAACGTAAAAGCAAAACACTCTGGTTTGGAATGGGAGATAAACGAGTAAAATATGCATTTTCATCATTTCACTTTTCATTTCGTCTTGCCTTATGCCTATATTTCTTTTTCAGGGCGCGTACACGCTCGCCTAGGTAAAAAGCTTGCTGGAGACATCCAAAATAGCTATATTCGTATTTTACCCTTTCACTTATATTTATTTCCGTTTATAACAGCGGAGAGGACAGTTAATAACGCCCTCCTCTTAGCCTCAAACGGAGGGAGTATTATCCATAAATGTAGGAGGCGCTAAGGGAAAGCTAATGCACCTAGGATAGAGCCCTCTGCTGGCGGTTTTCGGAGTAGGTTTAAAACTTTTTTTTTTAAATGTTACCGAAAAACGTCATTATATTAAATCAAGATCAACTATTAATACTCTCATTATTTTATTTTTTCTAAAAACATAATTATGGATTATCTAATTTTCATAGACTTCCTTCGTTCCCTTATTCCTCACCTTGACACCTATGATTTAAGGTTCATAAACTATCTCCCTTTGCAGCTGCCTGATGGACTACTTTTTCTTTTACACATTACATGGGCTGCCTGGGTTTCCTTTATTTTTATCTTCCACAAACACAAAAAATAATAAAATGGAAAAAGCAAAGACGTAGAATTAGGATTATTGTTTCAAGTCAAGACGCTGACCCTTCTCATTCTAGGTGGTGGGGCCTTGCATAAGCTCCCTGTTGGAAAGCGGAGGTGGGAATCCCAATTCAGGTCTTCAACTATGTCCTCAGCACTTTCCTAACAGCACCATGATGCTGTCTTCCTTCCTTCCAACATTCCTTCTGAAATTAAGAAGACTTTATTTTTGGATTAAGTTTTTGCAGTTATTCTTGTCCTGGATTTACAAACAAGCAAAGGAAGAGAAAAGGGAGCATTGACTTACTCTGACATACCAGATTCTACCCCCACTTATTACCCATCAGAACCATTATTGTCCCCCGAGTGGATTAATAAGACATGACGTTGCACTGTTCACTGGTGACAGTCTGACTCTATTTTTCTAACATGTTTCTAGAAGTTTTTTCATGATCATATTCTTTCAAGAATCTTGCCTTTGTGTGTGTGTGTATATATATATCATATATATATTTATTTATTTATTTATTTATTTATTTATTTTTTTTTTTTTGAGAGGAAGAGAATCAGAAGGTGAGTGAAGAAGGGGCAGAGAGATAGGGAGACACAGAATCTGGAGCAGGCTCCAGGCTCTGAGCTGTCAGCACAGAGCCCCACTCGGGGCTCAAACTCACAAACCATGAGATCATGACCTGAGCTGAAGTCAAATGCTTAACCAACTGAGCCACCCAGGTGACCTTGATAATATATTTTAACATCGATTTGGAAAAATCACTGTCAAATGTGTGAAAACACAATTCAAGCACCTGCCTTTGGTTTATAGGACTTGGATACCACATAGGTTTCCATGATCTGAGTATGAGGAAACGAAATCGGAGGAGCTAATTCTTCCATCAGTGTTTTAAAAAATTAAATGAGGATGAACTTATCTGTAGATTGACTTTTCATGATCATACAGACTGAGGTAAGCGTTGGAAAGGAAATAGCATTTCTTATTTTAATCATAATAGTCAGCGGTGCTCTTATGAATTTCTAAAGCGATATTTAGTTGAAATCACTTGTAAGGATGGAAATAACTGTGGCTGTGGAAACTCTTACTTTCTCGTGGACTTTTGAGGAGTAGTAGTAAATTCATCACATATTTTAGATGTTCTGAGTTTCTTTGGTTTTTCTGTATAATTGTGGGGGTATGAAGTTGCTGAGGGGACAGTTTTCAAATTTCTATCTCCTGGAGATAAAGAGGTTAAGAAATGGAAGGTGGGGAGTGGGGCCGGGGGAGGGGGTGTTGGGGGTTGGAGTAAATGATGCAAATAGACACAGCACAGTTGTTCCCAATACCAATGGATATTTCATATACAAAATGTGAGAGGTGCGCGCTTTCGCTGGCGTGACTAATGCAGGAGGACAGGTATTTCCATCATTGTGGACATTTTCCATATTATTGCTTTAAGAAGGAGCAATCTCAAAGGGTGAGAACACTAAACAATTTGGTTTCAAAATGCAACCAATAGACCAATACATATCTGTGAGTAAAAATTTGCAAATAAAGACGTGGAAAGATGTAGAGCAGAAATATAACCTTTAAAGCATGAATAAACACATACAATGTATAACATCAGGGCTGAAATGTCTCTTAAGTACAAGGGACATTTGGGAGAAATTAACATTACCGTGGAACTATTTCCTAAAATTCACATTTATGCATTTTGATAAAAATAGAAAATGATATTCATTTTATGACTTTTTATTTCCTTAACATAAGATGCTTCTTCCACTTACCATGTCACCTTGGGCATGTCCTTTGACCTTTCCAGATCTCAGTTTTCTTATCTATAAAATGAGACAAATTTATAGGGTGATATTCAAATTTCTTCTTTAGAAATGGACTTTATGAGATTTATGAAAGCATCTAATAGTAATTAATGAAAAGTTTAAAATGAAAGTGATCCTTTTCTTTAAGTTTATTTATTTATTTATTTTGAGAGAGAGAGTGTGAGTGGGGGGAAAGGGAGAGAGAGGATCCCAGGCAGGCTCTGTGATGTCAGCGAAGAGCCCAATGCGGGGCTCAAATTCATGAACTGTGAGATCATGACCTGAATTGAAATCAAGAGTGGGGCGCTTAACCAATTAAACCACCCATGTGCCCCGAAAGTGTTCCTTTTTTAACACATTACAGCAAAATCTCAATTCTCTGGAACTATCTGTGGAGATAAAGAGTTAAGAGTTAGAGAGTTAAGAGAATTGACCCAGATCTTTTGATAAATACTAATTACACACACACACATATACACTCACACACAGTTTTTAGGAATATCATCTGAGAAGAGAGAAAGCAAAGAAAGGATAAGAATACAGCTCTAGGGAAGAGGATATAATTTTAATAGTACCTAACAGGCACTTTGAAAGAGGTCAAGCATCTAAGTCTAGAGGAATTACATCCTAATGTACAAAAAGAGTTTGTGGTTTTGATCTTGAAATTATGGTCACTAACCTTTGATAAAATATGCAAAAGGGAAGCAATGCCTAATAGCAGAGGCTGGAAAGCACTTAATTTTTCAGGAAGAGGGGAAAGGGTGGGTACCAGAAACCACAGGTGGAGACTCATACTATGTGTGCCCAGAGAAATGACAGTTTGTGTTGTCAGAGTGGTTAGTCATGTACTCTGGAAGGGAAAAAGGAAATCCCTAGGAACCAAGATAGATTCAGGAAGAACAGATCAATCCATGTGTTCCCATTTCCTTTGGTTATAGGTTTACTAGAGTATCAGGGACATAAGGTATCTGGAGCTCACATAGACATTTCAAAAATTTCTCATTAGCTCCTGAGTTGAGCGATGCCATGGTATTTGAAAGCAGTTTGTCTTTTGACTAAGGACATGAGGTTCGGAGTGGGACAGATGTGTGTGAATTCCAGATCTGCCCCTTACTCTCTTGGGTAGTAGGAAAATTACTTAACCTCCCTCAGTCTCAATTTCCTTATATGAAACATTTGAAACATACTTCCATATGTGAGACTTATTAATTATATGAAACATGTACATAGCAATAACCATTGCCTGGAGGTAGTCATGATGATTAAATGAGATAATACATATAAAATATTTATCACAGCTTCCAGAATAAGGAAACCACTTGGTATGTTCTATCTACTGTTACCATCACAGATTTATAGCTGTTTGAATAATTCTTTCCAAAGTGGTTGATTGATTAATTGAAATCATTTGAGGCAGCTGTTTCAATGAGACTTTGTCCTTAATCTTATTCTAATATTAAAAAAATATATATTGGTGCATTAGAAGAAGAAATAGAAGACATGTTTGTTATTTTTCCGGTGCTAAACATGGTGGAGAATAGTCAATACATTTGACTACAGGATAAGGAATAAAAGATATTTTGACAGGCCAATAATATGGAGCTAATCCCCAAATCTATAATTTTAACGAACGTAAAAGTGGCAAAAATGTAAGTGTAAAGTGGAAAATCAGAAACTGACAGAGGAAGGTAAGAAAATTGCCATAGTTATCCACTGCTCAGGGTCCTTATGGTTTCCAGAGCACAATAAGCACATCAGAATTCTATCCAACAACTTATTGAGACTGATAAACACAGATAGTGAGTGCTCCCAGGATGCATTAGTAAAGTTCACGTGTTCAGTTCTGGAGAAGTTGCAATCCCACAGCCCTATATCCTGGTCAAACTGCATTTCAGGCATTGGATTCAACTCAAGTGCCTGGCTTTGAGATTGTCACTGATAAATCAAAAGGTCTCTAAAAGAAAGCAATCAGATTCTAAAAAGTCCTGGAAGCTAGGTCATAGAACAAGGAGTTGAGCAAACTGGGGCAGTCCTCTTAGAACAGAGAAAACATAAGGATGCAAACTTTATATTCCAGTATTTGGGATTGGTCTTGAGGAAGAGGGGGTAGACAGAGGGGAAAGGAGAAAGTTGGTATTTGTCTTGTTCACTGCTATACAGCCAGCATATAGCAAAGTGGCTGGCCCAAATGTGCTCAGAGCATTTTAGGTGAAATAATTCTCTTCCTCTAATGATACAGGACAAAGATCAGCAGAGAGATGTTACTCCAGGAGGCTGATTTAACTCAGCGTGAGTAAAAAAAAAAAAAAAAAAAAATTTCTAAAAATTGGAAGTACTTGACAAAGCAGCTTTGATTGTGTTGAACTGACAGTCCCTGCAGGGATTTGGACAGAGCCTGGATGACCTCTGTCAGGGATGGGGTAGTGCTGGGCAGGAGGTCTGCCTGTATAGCACTGGGCAGGAGGTCCATTACAAGGCCACAATCTTGTGATTCTACTCCATGTGCTCAGCTTGATACTGTGTTTCAAGTTTAGCAGATTAATAATTGTAAAGGACTGTCATTGAGAAATATATGTGGAAGATCCCATTATTTCTGCATCTGTATAAGTATTATCTGATTGGGGAATTGTACACATTTACTGAGCCCATGTTTCCATGTACTGCATGTGTTATGTGATTTCTATTAGTAGAAATAACATCACAGTAATGATACTCAATAGCCTCATTGGTCTGTCATTCTCTGTTTTGCTTCTGTCATTATCACTTTTTCCTCATATTTAATAGAGTTTCTGTGGGTGGCTTGATAGAATGAAAAAAAAGAAATTTATTTATTTAGAGTATGGATGAAGGGCCTTTTAGGCTTTCATTTGCAATCACTTTTTAGAAACATTTGTTTGATCCCTAAAAGAAATAAACCCTTTGTGGAAGATTTATCCAATGATCACACTCCAAGCCAGACTCCCTTTGAGCAATTTTCAAAAATCTTTAAACTATTATAGCTTTGTTGCTCTAAACAATGTACAGTAACTTTTACTTCTGGGTTCGTTTGTATAAACAAATCATTTGCTCTCCATATTATAGTTACACTGAGTCATCTTAACTCATGGAAATGTATATTAAAAGAATAAATAATTTAAAAACAGCAATAACAACAAAAAAAATCTTTAGGTGATTTAATAAACACGTGATACATAGAAAAATAATCCTTTCCAAAATTTCTCCTAACTGTAGGGAAATGTGAAGATTCTTCATAAAACTTTCACTATTATCTACAAAGAAATTATGAAGTATGTTCTTTTCCTGCTGTATGGTTAATTATTTTTATTAACTCCACTGTTACGACCTGAACAAAATGCAAAAAAATATTTTAAGGCCTAACTAAGAATGGGCAGTTTTTAATCCCTTTTCTCTCACTGATTTCCTTTAGAATTTTGGTCAGTACATGAAAGATGGACTTTTCAGCGTGAAAACTACCGGAAAGCTTCCAGGGAATTGAAATGGGGACTAGAGTTAGATCATATTTGCAGTTTCTGGAGTCATATGATGCTTTTCTGGGGCTCATTCTTTCAATAAATATGTCTTAAGTACCTATTTTCTTTGTAATGCATTACGTAGATCTAAAGATAAATCAGAGAAGGAACTTGCTTAGAATTAGTAAAGAAAATGAAATGGGATGGATGAGGATTTTTGATCGCAACTATGAAACTATATACATTAATTGGTATTTTGTTTCTAAGTTAAAGTTTCTAAGCAACTTATCACATTCTACCTAGTATTTACATGTCCTATTTTTGACAAATTTTACTTTTTTTTCTTTTGTTTAGGAGTCTTGTTTTATTTTATTTATTTACATTTTTTTTAACATTTATTTATTTTTGAGAGAGAGACAGAGCATGATTTGGGGGTGGGCAGAGAGAGGGAGACACAGAATCGGAAGCAGGCTCCAGACTCTGAGCTGTCAGCACAGAGCCCAATATGGAGCTCAAACTCAAGAACCATGAGATAATGATCTGAGCCAAAGTCAGATGCTTAACCGACTGAGCCACCCAGGCACCCCAGACTTTTGTTTTGTTTTATTTTATTTTATTTTATTTTATTTTATTTTATTTTTAATTTTTTAATGTTAATTCTTTTTTTAAAAAAATTTTTAAGATTTATTCATTTTTCAGAGACAGAGCGTGAGCAGGGGAGGGGCAGAGAGAGAGGGAGACACAGAATCCAAAGCAGGCTCCAGACTCTGAGCTGTCAGCATAGAGCCCAACGCAGGGCTTGAACCCACAAACTTCAAGATCATGACCTGAACCGAAGTTGGACGCCTAACCGATTGAGTCACCCAGGCACCCCTTGTTTTATTTTCACTAAAAATCACAATTAGTGATTAATAAGTGAAATGTGTGTGTGTGTGTGTGTGTGTCTGTGTCTGTGTGAGTGAGGGAGGCGAGGAGGGAGGGTCTATTTGTTCCCTATCATGTGCTAAGACCCAGACTCTTCCATTTTTTAATAGGAGAAACTTCCATATTCTGCCAGTGGTGACTTTGGCCTATAAAGTTTCATCCTGAGTGTTCCCAGGTCTTGATTTATGCACTTACCAGTGGAAGCCTATCTTTAGGACCACATCTCTATCACCCTTATAGCTTTTGGCCCTTGGCCCTTAGAAAACAAAGAGCATTAGAATGTGTACCCATAAGGAGGCAAGTCTTGGTCTGCACACCAATATATTATTTGGCTTTGGCTGGTCTTTTTATCTCTTTGGGTCTCAGAATCCAGGAGTGAGATTCTGAGACTGAGTGTGCTGGCATGTTGAATGACAGCTCATGGAGAGATCTGGATTAGGCAGTGGTTGATCAGATACTTGGAGATGCTAAAAAAAAAAAAAATGTTTTAGGACTTACGGCTTTATCTGGCAGGGTTTCTGGCAGAAACCCTTCTGATTTCCACAAATCTGTAATGCAAGTCTGACCACTGTTTATTCTTAACCTGGTATCTTGGGGGAAATGGCTTTTTTTTTTTTCTTTTTGAATCAGTGAGCTTGATGGTATTTTTGCAAATACTTTTCATTTCAGATCTAGTCATGAGAACAGTCCCAGAAACTGGGAAACACAATTTTAGAGAACATGATGATAATGAAAAGTAGCCTTTTTTACCCAAGTGATTCCAATTAAAAACTGACTTTGGCTATAGAGACCAGAGGTCTAAGGCCTTCCAAGCCATGTTAGATCTGAAGGGTAGGAGCATAGCAGCTCTAGCATTTTGAAACCAGGGTGTTTCAAAAATTTTCTCTGAACATCATTTGGTGACTTCAGTTATTGTTTCCAGCCAGTGTTTAATTTTTTTTTTTCTTCAACAGAAGAAGGGAGCCATTGCTTTTGGAATGATTATTATATTAATAAATTCTAGTAACACCAGCTTACATTTGAGAATAAATGCAGGTTTTCCTATGTGAAATGGTCACATTACAGACAAATTAAATTAGCAATTTGTGGATTTAACTGGGCAGAAAGATTCAAAGGAGCACCATTATTAACTTTGCCCTTTTATGTTTATTTTCTTCAGACTGATTAGATACTACATACTTGAAGACTGACAATAATGTTTTAGTTTCTCTTATGAGCCATTCTACTCTTAAAATCTCTTCACTGTGATCAAAGTACAGCTCCCTTCTTTTTGGTAACCTAATATTACTAAATAATAGCTGCTATCTATTGAAACCTCACACTGTCCCATGCCTTAAGCTAAGCACATTTAAGTATTTGAGCTAACTTAATCTTCCCAAGGCCCATGAGAAAGGCATTATTTCTCTAGTTTTTCAGATGAGGAAACTAAAGCCCAAAGAGATTAAGCAACTTTCCCAAATTGTCATAAAACGGGTAAATGACAGAAACAGGATTTGAGTCTAACTTTGACTTCAGGACTGTCCCTTTAGCCTGACAGCTAAAGGGTGCTCATCAAGGCCCAGAGTCAGTTTTCTCTGACTTGCCCGGGGCCAGTGGTTTAGATAATTGCAAAACTAAATCACACATATTGGAGACAGAAAAGAGAAAGGAGAAGAAAAAAAAGAGGAGAAAAAATAAATCAAATAGAGAAAATGAAAGAAAGATGAATGGAGAAAGAAAGTAAGAAAATGGACAGAAAGGAAAGAAAACAGATACAGCATGTGGTAGGCTGTTGGCTTCCTGTCTGCGCCATGATCCTCAGTGTGGGGGTGGGCTTCATCCCCAGGAGACATTGGGAAACCTAGGGAGATGTTATTTACTTACTTATTCATTTATTTATTTAACTTAAATTCAAGTTAGTTAACATACAGTGTAGAACTGGTTTCCAGAGTAGAACCAAGTGACTCATTACTTACATATAACACATAGTGCTCATCCCAGGAAGTGCCGTCCTTAATGCCTTTCAGCCATTTAACCTGTCCCTCCAACCACCCCCTCCTCCAGCAACCCTCAGTTTGTTCTCAGTGTTTAAGAGTCTCTTATGGTTTGCCTCCCTCTCTTTTCTTTTTTTCTTATTTTTCCTTCTCTTCCCCTATGTTCATCTGTTTCTTAAATTCCACATATGAGTCAAATCATGTGATATTTGTCTTTCTCTGATGGACTTATTCACTTAACATAATACTCTAGTTCCAGGGGCGCCTGGGTGGCTCACTCAGCTGGGCATCCAACTTCGGCTCAGGTCACGATCTCGCAGTTTGTGGGTTCGAGGCCCGCCTTGGGCTCTGTGCTGACAGCTCAGGGCCTGGAGCCTGTTTCAGATTCTGTGTCTCCCTCTCTCTCTGACCCACCCCGTTCATGCTCTATCTCTCTCTCTCAAAAATAAATAAACATTAAAAAAAAAAGACTGGGATCATAATACTCTAGTTCCATCTGTGTTGTTGCAAATGACAATATTTCATTCTTTTTAATCACTGACTACTATTCCATTGTATACGTATACCACATCTTCTTCATGCATTCATCAGTCGATGGACATTTGGGTTCTTTCCATAATTTGGCTATTGTTGACAGAGCTGCTATAAACATTGGGGTGTAGGTGCCCTTTGAATCAGCATTTTTGTATCCTTTGGATAAATACCTAGTAGTGCAATTGCTGAGTCATAAGGCAGTTCTATTTTTAATTTTTGAGGAACCTCCATACTGTTTTAGAGACATTTTTTAATTGTCACAATGCAGGGTATGGGGTGCCGGTGCTCTAGTGGGTAGAGACCAGGAATGCTGCTAAACATTAAACAATGCATAGGACAGCTTCCAGAACAAAGACCTAGCAAAATGCCAATAGTGCTGAGGTTGAGAAACCCTGCCCTAGAGTTTCACGGTCCAATCATTAGGATGGGACATTTTAATTCTCTAAATGATCTTTAATCATAATCTTCAAACAATCCTGGGGTACACAAAAACATGAGAGAAGCCTTAGTATTGTTAATCTTATTTCCCTGGAGGTCCAAGAAAGAAAATTCTATAATGTAGTTTTAGAGCAATATATTTTATATCTTTATAATGTTATGTAATATAAATTGCAATTCAGCTAAATTCACTCAACTCTAAGGAAGCAGAACTGGATTGAACAGTGTTCTACGTGTTCTTTGTGAGGACTTTAGAAGCCTAGCATTAGAACTGGGAGGAACATAGGAGCATTATGCCTGGCCCATCATTTTACAGAGGAGGAAGTTAGGGCTCAGAAAGGTGAATCACTTGCCTAAGGTCATAAGTGGCTGGGCTGGGACAAAACTCTAGTCCTTCTACCTTCCAATTCTTAGTTCTTCCCCTCCACTGAATTTGTTCCTGCAATTCATTAACACTCACTGTGGAAATGACTGAAGCATCTTTCCCTTTAGTCCCCAGGTCTGTTAGTAAGGAGAATGCAAGGACACGAACACATCCCTAACACACACACATTAACATTTACAGACTCTTATGAAATTTTTGTGATGATTGATAAAACATTTGCTCTTTCTTCTGAGGAATATAATAATAATAATAAAGTCCTGTACTGTTTTTGATTGAACCAGATTACAGTTTTGCAGTGATGGTAGTTTGTTAAGTTTTATAACTCACACTAATTGACAAAAACACTACTAATTCACTGCTGTTCTTCATTTAATGCAGTCTTTAAATGCATGTAACTTCCTTACAGTGTAACTTAACAATGGGAGAATGGAGCTCAAAAATTAAAATCTCGGGGTGCCTGGGTGGCTCGGTCAGTTAAGCGTGTGACTTCAGCTCAGGTCATGATCTTGCAGTTCATGAGTTTGAGCCCTGCATCAGATTCTGTGCTAAAAGCTCGGAGCCTGGAGCCTGCTTCAGATTCTGTGTCTCCCTGTCTCTCTGCCCCTCCCCAACTTGCGCTCTATCCCTCTCTCTCTCTCAAAAATAAACACACACACAAAAATTAGATTTAATACATGAATGAACTGTGCACTGATATACAGATATTTGTTTGTTGCCTGTTACTTGCCTTCACACTTAGGTAGTGATGATGGCTAATACTTATCAGGTGCTTCTCTGTGCCAGGCAAAGTTCTAAGTGTATGTATTATATGTGTTGTCTCACATCTTGCACTAGCCACTATACAATCTGGAGATGAGAAGACATTGCAGTAGGATTCCCCTGTCCTTTGGGAATATGTATTTAATTAGGGAAGCAATACATATGAGGATGAAACCCACTTCTATATGCAAGCACTTGACCCAGTCTAAAAGGAAAATTGATAGGAGAGAAGGCAAATACTAGTCACAATATGATCTTAATCAGAGAGGATTGCTGGGAAAAGGTGGATGCAAAGCTAAAACCTAAGGGAGGCAGCGGAGAAGAAAAAACAAAAATAGGGACACAGGAGGAATGTGTGAAAGCATAAACCCCCTCCAAACTGCAAGCCCGAGAAACCAAGCTAATGATATTAGAATGTGCATTTGATAGATTGATTTTTTTTGTGGTTATATTTGAAGGTGGAGTTCTAAAGCTAATGAAATGACTCAAGGTGACTTGGATTCAAGCTGACCTCCCTGAACGTAAGACCTGAAGCTTTTGTGTGCAAGGCCAGAGAGAAGCTGGCCAGAGCTAGGAGAGGTTCTGAATAGAGAGGTTCCAGATCTTTGGGGATGCAGACATAAATGGAGTTTTCTTAACAGGATTATGCTATGGAGTCATTTCACACCTCCAAAGTGCATCTAATAATTTGTTTCTTCATCTAGCCAACAATCTCACTCAATGGGAATAAAAAAAAAAAAAAGCCACTATTCAATTATCTAGGGCACCGGAAATGTGCATAGGATGATGGTGTAATTGGCTCAGGGATGTAGTTGAATATTTTTGTTCTGCAGAGTAACCCACTCAAATATTATATACAGTGAATTGATTTAAAAAAAGAGCAGTAATAACACTACCTTTGTTTTAATAACACTACTTAATTAGTTTAAAACAACATTCCAGGGAAATTGTAGCAAAATACTAAAGCCTAGGTATGAAATTTCACTATGTGGTTCATTAAAAATATGTTTAAAACACAATAATGGGAGGGAGGGAAGGAGACTACCTGAAGTTGACCTAATATGAGAGGGGTCTGGTTATCATCTTGTTCTGTAGGGAAAACAGCAGGAGTGGCAAAGTTAAGGGACAATCCTGAGCCCATGCTGTGAGTGAGAAGCATCATTTGGGTCATTAGGGAGGAGACCATTCTGTTTTGAAAGTAAATCTGGCTCTATTTTTACTTACTGATTTATGTTTGCTTTTACCTCTTTGATTTTTTTTTCCCAGTGGTTCTCATTTGCCCCATTCCCTAGATCATTACTCATGTAATCTTTAAAAGGAAGTTATTAGAAGCTGTTGACATTCTCTGTCCACAGGATTTGAAGTCAGGAAAAAATTATATTAAAAATCATATTTAAAAAGTTCTGTATAAAAGGACTTTATAATTAAAATCAGACATTGCAGATTAACTCCTGATATAAAATGAAAGAAACAAAATGAATGAAATATGGTGAAGGAAGATAAATAACAAATGCTGATAAAGAAAACATGTTTCTTTTCATTTCCATGTAGCTTGGGTTTCAAGAGGCATGAAACTTCATATGTCTCTGAAAATTTGAATTTTGGCACACTTTGCTATTAGACAATGGGAAAAAGATAGCTTTCCTTCTCTATGCAAATAATAGCAATATTATACTTGGGCACTCGTGGGAAAAAGAGACAGAAACTTCATTTTAACAAATACTTTAAGATCTTTTTAAAATATTTTGATCTGAGTAAGAAGCCTAAACCAACTTCAGGAGTTGGTTCAAAAATAACACACTGAGCAATATTCTGTCTTTCTAATTCTGAAACGTTGGACGGGAACTAAATTTTCCCTTCAACTTCCCAGATTCTGAATCTACATATTTATATACAAAGAAATAGTGAGGACGTAATTGGTTGGATACAAAGGGTGGAGGACATTTTGGAAGCTCTGAAACCCATATGTGAACATGAGTGAAAAGACATACTTGGCATTCTTTTTGTAGCACTCACCCTTCTTTTGCAAGTGATCTAGATCTTAAAGCAAAGAAGGTAGTTCAACTCAGTATTTGTGACATAATTTCACATGGTTCATCATGCAATTACAACAGAGACAAGGGAAGCATGGAAAAGAAGTCATTTTGCTTCAATGGTTTTGGCATATTACAAGAAATAAAAGAATGACATTAGATTCAGTTAATGCATTTTTCGAAGGAATAGCACAGAAATTATGTGTTCTCATTGCATCATATCAGAAAGCAAATGATGTCAATCTGTGCTATGACTGGTGATATTAATGTTGATTATTTGGCTCAAATGGTGTCTGCTGGGTATCTCTGCTGTAAGTCATTCTTTTTCACTTATGAGGGGGGAACACTGGACAAAACTTAGAGCCATACTACAAAACAATTGCTAATATCATAAAAGAAAGACTGAGGACCTATTCCATAGTAAAAGAGATTAAAGAGATATGACCACTGAATGCAATGTGAGATCTGATACTTTTCTTTTAGTATAAAAGACGTTGTCAGTGTAATTGCCAAAATCTAAATAAGGTGTAGAATTTAAATAGTATTCTATCAGCACTAAGTTCCTGATTTTGAGAACTGTGTTGTGGCTATATAAAACAATGTCTTTGAATTTAGGTGATACACACTAGGACAAAGCATTATGTATGCAATTTATTATCAAATGGATATATACAATACATGGATATCTATCTATCTATCTACCTATCTATCCATCTCTCTAGCACATGAAGTACAGTGTTAATATTTGAAAAATATGAGTAAAGTATACACATTAACACACACTTTATCAATCTATAAGGCAGAAGAAAAGGCCCAGTTTTGGTAGGTGGTCCTTGTTTTGAATTCTTATCTAATCATAGGAAAAATACATAGACATCTTGTTCTTTACTTCAATGATCACTCTCACTATTTTTCACTGTGTTCTATTCCCATTGGTAAAGACTTTTTCAGACTTTCAGATGCAGCTACTCTATAGTCTTGGTGAGCTCAGCTTTTCTAGGAATAAACCTAACTGAAAGGTTATCTTTCGCAGGCTCAACTGATCATAGAGTCATATGATTAGTGAACCATTAGCACAGTGTGCTGTGACACCTCAGGAAGGGTGCTCAAAGATAGTCGACTTTCAGCCAAGGAGGGCACATTTAGTCTTTTCGCTCTCCCCCATCCCTCTTGCCTGCAGGGTGGGTAGGATGGCAGTCATCTTGGACCATGAATTGAATTGGGGCTCAGATGGTGGAGGAGAAGGATGGGAGGAGCCTGGTCATTGATGATCAGAATTACCACACCAACTCTGAACTGCTTACCTCTGAATTTCTTTTATATGAGAGAAACAAAATTTTATCTCACATAAGCCATTGATATTTTGGGTTTTCTATCAAATCCTTTACCAACTGATGGACCACATTACTCTGAGATTCTCAAGAAGATAATTTCTTCAGGCACGTACTATATTAAGATATCAAACCTATGTTAATAATATTTTCTGTAGGCTTTCAAATTTGGAATGCCTTATAGAAAGAGTGTATGCTGAAGACTAAGTTATTGTTCTTTAACTTTAGTGGAGGAAGATTGAATTAAAACTTTTGCTTCACCTTTTGGATCTGCCCATGTAGGCACAGGTAGAGGACCCAGAGGTGTAGTGATGATGGCTTTCTTCTGGTATGTAGGTGGTACATATGTTTCTCCTCTTATCCCAAGGCTTTAGAACCTCATTAGATCTGGAAAATGAAGACTTCTGATCAATGGGAGAGGCCGACAATGTCAGGACAGGCCTGTTCTTTTTTTTTTTTTTTTTTTTCCCCAATGTTTATTTATTTTTGAGACATGGAGACAGAGTGCGAGTGGGGGTGGGCAGAGAGAGAGGGAGACACAGAATCTGAAGCAGGCTCCAGGCTCCAAGCTGTCAACACAGAGCCTGATGTGGGGCTCAAACTCATGAACGGTGAGATCATGACCTGAGCTGAAGTTGGACATTTAACCTTCTGAGCCACCCAGGCACCCCAAAGGTATTAAAAAAAAAGCAATCACTTAGTAGGAAGGAAAGCTGGGAGGCTAAAAGAAGTGAAATAATTAATAGAAAATAAATTGGAAAATAGTAATTAGTACTTGTTTTCTGGATCTTCCTCTTCCATTAGGTAACACATGTTCGAATGCTAGCTCCATGAGTGCAGGGAGATTAGTTTGTTTCATTTGCTGATAGATCCCCAGTGCCTACAAGAGTCTCTGGAACACAGTAGGTCCTCAATAAACATTTATTGATTAACTGAGTGGGGGCCTTTGAGCCTAGACAAAAATTTGGCTCATTATTAAAAAGGACCATGGACATATCTTCAAGGAGGTGCTAGAAGAAGTTTAGTCTATTTGACAGTGAGAAGCAAATAGAAAAGGAAGGTGTAATTTATAATAAAGAAAACTAGGCATAAGTATCTATTAAGCACCTATGTCTTTCGTGTTCTTAGCTGATTTAATGAGGCCTCAATAAATAGGTTAGCAAAATTGTTATTTTTGAAACTCTAAAAGAAATCATTTTATAAAAAGGGAAACTAATAATTTATTTTAAGAAGTGAAGAATTCTATATAAATGTGACTTTATCTCTCTATAAATTTGTATAATCACATGACAGGTTTGTTTGAAGTGCTGTGAACTGATAATGCAGGAATGGGGACCAGATGATTTTACCTATTAACCATCCACAAACATCACACCTATATTAATAACATCCTTACTGATAGATGATGGGAATCTTGGAATTATTTACAAGGGTAGGAATTTAGACTATTTTTACAAATAGAGATATTGGGGTGCTTGGGAGGCTCAGTCAAACGTCTGGTTCTTGATTTTGGCTCAGGTCATGATCTCATGGTTCCTGAAGACGGAGGCCTGCATGGGGCTCTGTGTTCAGTATGGAGCCTGCTTGGGATTCTTCTCTCCTTCTCTCTCTGCCCCTCCCCACTCATGCTGCTCTCTCTCTCTCTCTCTCTCTCGCTGTCTCTCTGTCTCTCTCTCCATCTCTGTCTCTGTCTGTCTCTCTCCCTCTCAAAATAAATGGATAAATTTTTAAAAAATAAAAAAAAAATAGAGATATCACATGCAGCTGGAATGTCTTGATTAGTATCATGGAAATTAACCTGAAGTTAAATGGAAACCCCTCAAATTTTCCCAACTTAGAGTCATAAAAGCCTATTTCACCAAAGGGTTTATAAATGAACCATATAATATGTGGCTCACAAGTAAGGTATTAGTAACGACACCTTCCTGAGCAGCAGACACATGAGGAAAGATCTGAAGATTAACGTTTTGATCCTTTGGAGGAACCACATCAAATGGCGGAGGCAACCAAGGAGTGCAAATATTCTATATCGGAGGAGACATTATGGAATGGTTACTGGAGTAACCAGGGCTGGAGACTTGAGGCCAGGAAACAACAGACATGTCTCCTAATACCACAGAAACTGCAGGGAGCACACCTGTGTTGCCCAAGAGTGCTCTGTGAGTCAGGAATGGCAACTAATATATCTGTACTGTGGGCTCTGGATCTTACATGACTTCTAAATAACCACTTGTGAGAATAAATGGATTCTCACTTGTTCAATGCATTTGGGACATGTAGGGGTTTTTTTGTTTTTTTTTGTTTGTTTGTTTTGAGAGAGAGAGGGCACAAGTGAGCAAAGGGGCAGAGAGAGAGAGAAGTGGAGCCCACCCAGGGCTTGTGTTTTACCTGAAACAGGACTTGTGCTCACCCGATGCAGGGTTTGGGTTCACCCAAGGTGGGGCTTGAGCTCACCTGATGTGGGACTTGAACTCTTGAACTGTGAGGTCATGACCTGAGCCAAAGTCAGATGCTTAACAAATGAGCCATCCAGGGGTCTGGGACATGTAGATTCTTACGATAATAATTAGTTGGATTAGAGTGAACTTTCCCAGTCTAAGAGAATCATTGGATTGCCCTATTAGTTAAGAGGTGAGTGCTGTAAGTAGAAAAGTGTGATCTTCTGGTTGCATACAGAATTTCAGGTAGGGGAAAGAGATACCATCTCCTGTGTTTAACCGTCTTGGTCACAGACAGGTGAGGGGAAAAGTAGAGCCAGGGATGTCATGGCACATGTGAAGTGAAGGGAATTTGTCTCTCCTTTTCCAATGTTCCATGGGGACTCCATCTTCTCTCAGCTTGTCACATTCTCATGGGCCTCCACCACCCTCTCAATTAACCCTCCCATTTCTTGCTCCCCATCTTTTTGTTGGGTTGGATTCTCCGGCAGTGCTTGAGCTACTTGAGGGAGATTGGTGTGCTTTTATATGCTTCTTTCTGTCTTCTGATCCATTTTCTCAGCAGACTGCCCAGAGAGGAGTCCTTGAAACCCCCTAACCCTACAAAGTCCTGAGATGGCCTCATTCTTTGTGATTAACTCACCCCAAACTGCCTAGTGGTTTCCATGGAGATTTTACCAGTGTTGGAAATGAATTATGATATTGAATCTAAATACGTTGTAATAAATGAAGAAATGTGATTAAAACCAACAGTCCTTAGCACACACTTATACACATTCATAAATACTGCTCTGAAAGTCATAGGGGTTTTCTAGCTTACACAGTTCTGATTTTTACCAAGGAAAGAAAAGGCAAAAAGGAGAGAAAGAGAGGGTTAAGGAGAGAGATATTATAGTGGATGGGGGTGGAGGGATGGTGGGAGAAGAGAAGAAAATTAGGAAATCAAAACACACCCAGTCCTGGGGATGCAGGCATCAGAGGTGAACTTTGCTGCCCTCCCTGTTCTAACCTTAGTTCCCTATTCTAAGATAGTAGTTTTCAAACATGACGGTGCTTTAATGGGGAGCGCACTGTTAATACTCAGGTTCACCCCTAAACGTCATGATTATGTAAATCTGGAGTAGCGCCTAGGGATTTTCTTTTTAACAAAGACTTCAGAACATTCAGATTCAGGCTGTCCTTTGAAAGCTGTAGGAGGGTCCGTGTGTGTGTGTGTGTGTGTGTGTGTGTGTGAAAGAGGGAGAGAGAAAGAGAGAGAGAGAGGGAGACAGAGAAAGATTATTTTAAATAAATGTGACCATACTGGAAATTCAGGGCTAACTTATTTTGACAAAATAGAAACGATGTCCAAATCAAAGGAGGGAAGATGTACTGTAATTCTTTTTCTTTTTCTTTTTTAAGCTTATTTATTTATTTATTTATTTTAAGAGAGAGATAGCAATCATGAAGTGAGGACGGGCAGAGAGAGAGAGAGAATCTCAAGCAAGCTCCACACTAACAGTACGGAGCCCAATGTGGGGCTTGAACCCACGAATCTCGAGATCATGACCTGAGCTGCAACCAAGAGTCGGATGCTCAATGGACTGAGCCACCCAGACGCCCTGGTAATTATTTTTCTGTTGACATCTGTGATGTGAGTAGATGTAGGGTCTGAGGTTACAAAAACCGCAGGCTAGGCTTCCTCATAAAACTTTCAGAAAGTGGGGCCATTCAGACAACAAACTATATTAGGAGAAAACAGAGTGATAGAAATTACCCGCCAATCTGACAATGAGGAGTTCTCGCTCCAACTTTGGTGCTGCTTGGGGCAAATTTTCTAAGTTCTCTAGATCATTATTCTTACCTCTAAAGTGAGTCTGGGAAAGAGGGTCTTTTGATTCTTTTCTAGCACTGAATTCTTCAGGAAGACTCTGCAGTGTTCTTACTGAGTGATCCATCACTATTAAAAACTGGCTGTCAGGTTAGTCCATAAGCACCAAGTTGTTAAAAGACAAAATACCAGCAACGATTTTACTCAGCATCTACCTGGTACCAGGATCACTGCATCACCCTTAATGTGTATTCTCCTCATTCTTCCCCAAATCCAGCAACCTAGGTTTCTTTACTATCATTTTATAAATGAGGAAAATGTGACTCAGGGAAAAGAGGTGGCATAATGTAGGTCTTGAGAGCAAGAATTCTAGAACCTTGAGCCCTGGTCTTCAATCCTGACTCCACCACCTATTAACTCAGTGACTTAAGTATGTAAAAGTTACTTAACACTCTCTGTGCCTTAGTTTCCTCATTCGTGAATGGGGATTATAATCTCGCTTCCCTCAGGGGGCTCTTATTCATGGTATATACTATGCAAGTATTTGTTTTAACAGTTATTAAATGTTTTGTTAGAGCTGAGATTCAAACCCACACTTGTCTGAATCTGAAACCCATTCTGGTTTCTCGCCTAGGGATTGGAATAACACGGCCATGCCACTGTCCAAGCCCAAACACAGCCCCAGTGAGTCAAGATGCATGATTCAAAAGTGAATGTCAACAGTAGCTCGCAAGGGAATGTACAACATGACCCCAAACTAGGACTGATTAAAATTTTAAGCCATTATGTTTCAAATAAACCTTCCAGAAACTTTGAATTAAATCCATGGCTCAGATAAAATTATGGGATTAAATCTAACAACCGTATTTTAAGAAAATTCTCACATACACACAAACACACAGTGTTTGTCACCCTTGGTATGCTTGTAATGTTGGAGTAAAAATTTTAGAGGTGGGTGAACGAAGGCACAAAACCATGCAATTATTTACTGAATGTTCTGTTAAGTGCTCTCTAGTACTTTACATTCCAGTAGGGCTCATAATTAAATAAAGAAATGTATTAAAAATTATGATGTTTTGATAAGGTTTTTACCCATTCATTTATTTATTACTTGACACCAATTTTCCTGTGTTCTAAACTAGATCTTTTCCCTTTACAGAGAATCTTCAGTTTATCAGTTATCTGGACATTGTTTAGAATCATCTCCTTCTGCATTCCCTACCCATCAAATGCTTATCATTTTAAGTGTTATCCCAGTTTTATTTTGCTGGTTTGTAGAAGTTTAGTCTAGTTCTGTAAAGAGGCCTAATACAGTTGCAGTATATAGATACTCGGGATTGTCTCTCAAAATATTCTATCTATCTTTCTATAATCTATATCATTTGAAACAATGGCTGGCAGGTGATAAATAATTTGTTGTTATATGAAATAAAGAGAGAGCAGCCATTTCTTCCACCCGCTCTAGCAATCTAGTTGATGGGTAATAACTCCCCTCATCTTCCAGCAGAGGGCAGTAGAATACGCTCTCTAGCTTGTCAAGGCCTTGGGAGCTACTGCCAATATTTTAAAAGGAAGCACTGTGTTCAGATAAATTTGAAGAAAGAGTGGGAATTTTTGCTGAAAACAGATTTATAGGAAAAGTGGGGGTTATAAATCTGAATAAAAAATTATTTCTCATTGTAACTTTCTTCTTCTTTAGGGAATTGGTCATTGGTACGTTGTTCAAAAGCATTCAGCACCACAAAATTCTGTACTTTTCAAGTATTTTTGTTAATTATCTTCTATATTCAAATAATATTTTATCTGTATTATATTTCCTTGTGAAATAGATTATAGGGAATATAAATCTTCCCCTAGAGTTACTAGTTTATTTAATAAGGTAAAGCTGCCTTACAGTTACTAAAATATTTAGTCAGATAAGTTCATTCATTCATTTGTTTATTTATCAGTTTACTTATTAGTTATTTAAGAAACTTTTAAAAATATCTTTAAAAATGTTTTCAGGCAGAGGTCATTTTCTAGAGCCCCACTCTATAGATAGTTTTTTTTTTTTTTCCCAAACTTTGTTTGTTCATACCAAACCTATAGATGTGTTAAGATCTGGAGAAAGTTTTCTCAATTTTCGCCTTTTGATCTCACTGCCTGTTTGATCATATTTTCATATTCTGCCACTCACATGTACATATCTCTATCATCCACAAATACTCATACCTCCCTTGTCCTTCCTTCCACTGTGGTTATCACTGGCTGTGCAATTTTCAGTTAGGAAGATAAAGAGTAAAAGCAGTAAGACCATCCAAATGTTCTTGCAGACAATAGCTCCTTGAGGTATCCTGGGGTTGGAGACACTTAGCTGCTTCTTGGACATGATGAAGGTGGCACTGGAATTTGGGGAAAGATAGGGGTGGGGAAAGAGTGGGTCATAAAGAAGAGAAGGAAGGATTTGCTGAGCAAAGTCACACACAGCAGCTTGTGTCCTGGATAAGATTTAAAGGCTATTATCTTCTCAAATATTGTATTAATTCTTTTTTTGTAAAGGACTAAGAGACCGGGTTGTATTCCATCGATGCTTCATTCCAGTGTCAAATTCTCTAAATAGCTTCTCTTACCTGAATGTTTGTCTGAGTGGTCTCATGTAACAATCTTCATCAACTTTTTCTTCTGTCCCAGGCACTATAGGAATAAGATACATTAGGTCTCTGCTCTCTCGCAGACTTTACAGTCCAGTAGCAATCATAAGTGAATAGAGAACAGATAAAGAATAAAGAATTATGTGATAACAGATGGTGACTTAGACTTATTGTGGTGACCATTTCATAATGTATATGTGTCAAATCACTATGTTGTACATATGAAACGAATGTAATATTGTATATGAACTTTACTTTTACTTAAAAGTAAAATAAACTGCAAATACCCTTTGGTAAAAAAAAAAAAAAAAAAAAAAAAAAGAATGATGCTGCCCCTCCATTTAACCTTTATTTATTTGACTAATGTTTATTGATGACATACTCTGTGTCAGTTACCTCACTTCCATGAAGACAGGAAATCAATCAGTAAACAAATAAACAAAACTTCACATAGTGATAAGTGCTATGAAAAAAGTAAATATAATAATATAATATGGATTGGATGGGAGAAGAGTGTGTTTGATTGGATCTAACTTTGATTTAGAGGGTAGTTTTGGTATTAGTGAAGGATATCACAGAATACTTACCAAAGGATATGATGTGTGAACAAAAGTCCAAAGGATTCACAGGTAGGAGAGGGAAAGGGAACCTGAGGGAAAGGAAAAGAGAGCATTCCAGTGTGTGCAAGATCTAGGTACACGATTGCTAAAAAATGGTCAGCATCTTCCCATCTCTGAATGAGTGTGGTGGGTGGTGGGGATCGAGAGGCTGGAAGGGCAAAACGAATGAAGGGTCTCTATGCCTTGTTAAGATATTTGGACTTGTCACAAGAGTAGTGGGAAACTAATATTCATTTAAATAGAATTGCTTCAAGTTTTGAGAAATATTTTCCAAATATGCTTTGGTACAGGGTGCCATTTTCTACCTTGTGAACTCTTACTTTGGGATTGGCAGAAAGTTTGTTTTTTTGTTTTTTGTTTTTTTTTGTAAGAACCCTGTATTAATCCTGTATTAAACATGAGTTTTCCAACAAACACTTTTTTTAAAGTAGGGTTTACCCCACCATGGACCCCAGTGCGGGGCTTGAACTCACAACCCCGAGATCAAGACCTGAGCTGAGATTGAGTCAGATGCTTAATTGACTGAGCCACCCAGGCACCCCTCAAAAAACACTTTTAATTTCATTCATCTATTCATCAATATTTAAGTGAATACTTCACATAAGGCACTGTTTTGTGTGATGGGGATACATCAGTGAAGAAAACATTAAATTTCCCCCCATCTGGAGCTTCATTTGTAGGTATAAATTGGAAGAGAATTCCTTAGGGAATAGTTTTGTCAAGAACTGTAAATGGTCTGGGGCGCCTGGGTGGCTCAGTCGGTTAAGCATCCGACTTCAGCTCAGGTCACGATTTCACGGTCTGTGAGTTCGAGCCCCGCGTCGGGCTCTGGGCTGATGGCTCAGAGCCTGGAGCCTGCTTCTGATTCTGTGTCTCCCTCTCTCTCTGTCCCTCCCCCGTTCATGCTCTGTCTCTCTCTGTCTCAAAAATAAATAAACGTTAAAAAAAAAATTAAAAAAAAAAAAAGAACTGTAAATGGTCTGAAATTTTACTTTACTTGGAAACTAATAATTTAATCTATGACAGTTTCACAGAAGCTGGCAGAAGACATGGGACTCCTAGGTCAGAGACTAAAGACTTTATTATTTATGGTAATAGCAGTAGCCAGAATATAAGCATGTGGGCCAGTTTCTAGTTCCCACAGGACAATGTGAAGAGGGCCAGTTGATAACTACACATGCAGTGAGTTGTGTTATAAGAGAGGAAACCCAAGTTTATGAAACATAAACCTTTTATAAAGGGCAGTTTAAAAAGAAAAAGGTATGACTATCCTGTCCCCTAGCAGGAGATTGTGGGTTCAGCTTTTGCCTTTTCCAGCAAAGCCGAGGATGGCAGAAAGGATTACTCAAGACTCCAAGAGAGGTGAGAGGGAGGCTAAGGGAAGTCTCCTGGAGCTGTTGTCAAGCTTCCATATTTATTAAGCATATATTCAGGGAAACATTGCTCAATAGGTCAGTGGGCTACACCATTAAGAATGTATAGAAAGTGTGCAGAAAAACAAGGTGTTCCCAAGACTACAAAAGAGCAGATGCAGAAAAGCAGGGTGGAGAACAAGATAAGATATTCCATAGATAACATGGTCGAAGGAATTCATGAACACAGGCAGAGACCCAACACCTACATACGCATTAACTAGATACTGGCCTGCTGTTTTCAGCAAGGCCAGAAAGCAGTGTTCTGCTTTGCAATATGTTCCCTATAATCTCCTAACCCAGGATATAGCTATTTCATTTCCCACGAGAGATATCATCTCTATTTGCCGAGGCTGTCGGCAAACCTGCTTTTGGTTCCAGAGGGAGACACTATCTCTGTTTTCCAGGCCTGTTCACAATATAAACATCCTTGAGGACCTAGTTCAGATGAAAGCAGTTAGTGCAAAAGACGTGTGGAAATTCAAGGGAACTGTGCAGAATTGTCTCCCAACAGGTTTGTCTTTGTTTTAGTCAACTTAAAGCATGGGTCACAAAATTATCATATGGCCAAAATAAAACTGAAAGTTTAACTGCTTCTTTTATTAGAGGCAGTATAACTAGATATATCCTTAGTGAGTCTCTATAGGTGAGCTGCAGAGCTGCCTCATTGCATTAGATCTGTACAGTTTAGTCCTGTCTACAGACATGGTCTCAGAGAAGCTGAGAGGTTTGAGGGTTCTATATACTCCTTTTCATGTCTCTTTTTACCCCTTTTAGCACACTTCAAGGGTGCCTTTTATGTTTATGTTGAATTTGTGTGCTTGTGTAAAATGATAAGAACTAGGTGTGATAAAGGTACTCAGAAATAAATTTCTCCTCAAAAATTAATTTGTAAAATGGTCAAGGTGGTAGCTCTTAAGAAACTGTCATGAAGGATCTTCTGACCAAATTTTTAATAGACATTTAAGATTGGGGATCCTCTTGATGGATCTTGCCAGTGCCTTTAAGTGATTTTCAGTCTTATGTATAGTATTTTAATTATGGCTTATTATTTTTAACTCTAGAAGTCTAGTTAATTTGACATTTAATTTTATAATATTTCCATGGAACATATTTAGTTCTTTATGCAACAAGAATTATGAATTTTTAAAATAAGAAATTCTATACTTGTGAAACATACAGAAACGTCTAAATTTTTGGGTTGCCTGAATCAAAGTATGTTTGAAATACTGTAGGAGACAAGACCAATGGCTTATTTAGGTAGTCATAGGATATTTTAGAAAATATATTTTAGAATATTTTAGAAAAGAGAAATCACACTTGAAAGATACATTTTGTTTAAAACCGCTGCTCAATCCAAAACAACATTTAACTCTACATGCTCTCTTTTTTGGAAAAACAATTGCATGGTAAATCTAGAAGACTTTTACCTCAAGGATTAAATGGGCATACCTTTCCATTTTTTTCTCTCAAAGATGATAGGGTTGGCATTTTATGCTGATGTTATGAATGCTTATATTTCTTGGTATCGGAGAAATACTCATAGTTTTAAAAACTAACACATCATAAGTTGGAGTTCCTCAGGCCAGTCTTAGGATTTAACTGCTTATTTTGTGCATCAATTTTGGTAACAATCTCTTACATGTGACACTATTAAACTTGGCATGAGCCCCATGTTCTTAAAAAACAGCAATGGTTAAGAAATCCTCCCACTCTTTTGTGTTTGTGAACATAGCTTAATGGCAAGAAACACCCTTCTCCAAATGACTTAGATGCCCCCTAGTTGATCTCTGACAATGCCTGACACACACCCTCCAAATACCCATTCTTTGTCTTATTAATGATTCCTTGAACTGCTTATACCACTGACTAATCTGAGCAAAGTACCTGCCTTGACCAAGGTAATCTCCTTCCCCAGGCCCCCAATTCCACCCCCCACCCCCAACAGCCCTTTGAGAATCAGCTGACCCAAAGGAAAGACATTCCTGGAACAACTGTCCTGTGACTCCACCCACTCTCCCACACCAGACTCTCTCTCCAGCCTGGTTACCATTCATATTGAGAACAAGTCCTTATTGGCTTGACCATTGACGCTCTGCAGACTTTGCAGGTGTAATGTTCTCTCTATTGCAACAGGACCCCCTTTCCTTTTTGCAATGATGCCTTTGAATTAAGATTTCCCTAAGCCCAGATTAGTTTGTTTTTTTTTTAACACATGTTTAGTCTCCAATACTGTTCTCCTTTTCACTGCTCTGCAAGGAAATTATGGACCTTGTCTATATGGAAAATTAAGTTCAGTTAAAACATATAGCCCATGTATGGTGATGGATATAACTAGGCTTATCATGGTGATCATTTTACAATATGTACAAATATGGAATCATGATGCTGTATACCTGAAACTAATATAATGTTATATGTCAATTATATCTCCAATGGAAATAAAACAAAAACAAAACACAACTATTATTTCTAGAAATATTTGGAATGTGTCTAAAATGTCAAATTCATTTTTAAATAATTTTTAAAAATGTTTATTTATTTTTGAGAGAGAGAGAGAGAGAGAGAGAGAGAGTGAGCATGAGTGGGGGGAGGGGCAGAGAGAGAGGGAGACACAGAAACTGAAGCAGGCTCCAGACTCTGAGCTGTCAGCACAGAGCCCAACATGGGACTCGACCCATGGATTGGAGGCTCCAACCCACAGATAGGGAGATCATGACCTGAGCCAAAGCTAGACACTTAACAGACTGATCCACCCAGGCGTGCCCTTCAAGTTCACTTTTCAAGGAATCTACACTGAAGATAAAAGATGATGTAGCTTATGTTTGCAAATCAATTGGTTGTCAGAGCCACTATTAACAAGCCTCCTTCCAGGGAGTTAGAAACCTTGGACACCAAAAGGAGTGGTTCTATGATGATCTTTCGTTGGGTGTCTTCACTGAAGTCTTCAGCGACCCTGAGTTTTGAAGATGAGCATCATCTTGCTTACATGTGTATCTCTGTGCCTGAGGGCTAGGGTGGGTGCTGAGGGCTGGGCAAATACTAGAGTGTCCCCTTGGGATATTGCCAGTGCTCCCTGTCCATCTGGTCCCATGGGCACACACATGCTTTCCTAATAAAATGTTATTTTATTTTTTAACATTAGTTTCAGGTGTATACAATTTCTATTTTGAGTTTTAGAATATTGCAATTTGTTTGGACTCAATGTGAATTACATTTACATCACAACCAATTCAAAATCCATTTCTACTCCACAGATTTTTCAATTTGGTACAAACATTGCTTTTAGTATGATGATATTCTCAGAAAAAATTGTATTTGTGTTATTATTGAAAAAGTATTTAAAAACATTTATTTCCAAGCTCCCCATATCACCCATCTGCTTTGCAACTAGAAGCAAGCTGGAAGGAAAAAAAAAAAAAAAAAAAAAGAGTGGGATAAGATAAAGGTCTAAAGAGTAGATGTTAAGAAGCATCAAGGACTGAAAACCTCAATTGGTTTCACCACTTTCTAGATTTAAAACCGTCCCTATTGTATTTACGATGAAATACAGGATCTTCAGTGGGGCCACCCAGCCCAGAACATTTCTGTAGCCTCATCTTCACCCCCAATCCTGGCTCATCTGCCACTGGCTTGCTGTATGGCAACCTCACTGATCTCTGGCAGTTTCTATAAACTCCAAGCTCTCTCCCCACTCAGGGGTTTACACATACTGTTCCTCTACCAGAATACTCTTCCCTTCCCCCTTTACTACATCCATCAGGCCATCTTCCCATCCATTAGAGAGGTTTTCCCTATCTCTCTTTGTCTAAATTAAATCTCTGCCATTCTGTATGTGTTAATTAACTTTAATAAAAATATAGGTAAATGAATATTTACTGTGAGTCAGGCATATGCTAAGTACTTTACATAATTTATCACCTTTAATTCTCCTTCTAATATTTATTCCACCTTATACAAGATTTAGAAAGGTTATGGAACTCCCGGGGCACACAGCTAGGAGTGGTTGAGCCCATATTCCAACTAAAGCAGTCTGACTCTAGCACCCTCCTCACTCCTAACCCTTTGCAAAATTGCCTCCAAAATAACTTTTTCTTTGCTACCCTCTCTGGTAAGCAATTTGCATGCATTTGTTCAGTTAAGCCTCACAATAATCTTGGAAGGTAATACTATTAGTATAAACATCCTCATTTCGCAGATAAGAAAAACAAGGCATGGAGAGTAATTTGCCTAAGGTTATACGCAATTTGAAATGGCATATTAGCACAAGTAAAGGACCTTCCTGAAAAGTGGCCAAGCCAAGATCACCACCCAGGCAACTTGATTCCAGGCTCTGCTTTAAACCAGTTTTGTATATGACCCCCAGTGTTGCTCTCCCACTCTGGTTCCATGGGTGTCAATTTTATTTAGCATCACTTACCCAGTACAATGCTAAGGTCAGAGGAGTGAATCAACATATATTTGTCCTCTGAATGAAAAGATGGTGGTTAATCTTTTCAATCATGGCTGGAAATTTTGTTTGCTTAAATCATCATGTATTTTATCATCAGAAATTATTCTCCAAAAACTTACAAATACATTTTTTATATTGAGCTGTGAAACCGTTTCCTCCCGTTGACCGTTGGTTCAAACCTGTGGCAATTCTGGAGCATTTCCAACAGACAAATCATTAGCTCACTCAGAGAAAAGGTCATACATCCTTCATTGGTCCCTCAGTTTTTCAAAAATGATGTCAACACATTTCTAGTATAACAGGTTTTAAAAAAATTTTTTTAATGTTTTTATTTATTTTTGAGATAGAGAGAGAGCATGAGCAGGGGAGGGGCAGAGAGAAAGGGAGACACAGAATCCAAAGCAGGCTCCAGGCTCTGAGCTGTCAGCACAGAGCCCAACGCGGGGCTCAAACTCATGGACTGTGAGATCATGACCTGAGTTGAAGTCGGATGCTCAACCGACTGAGCCACCCAGGAGTCCCTCTAGTATAACAGTTTTTAATTGGTAACTATATCAGTTATACATTGCTGGGTAACAAACCACCCCAAAACTTAGTGGATGTTAACAGCAACTCTTTATTATTTTTTTTAGTAAGTCTAAGGGTTGCCTGGGCCATCCCACTGATATGGGTGCATCTCCACTGTGCTGGTTGGTCTTGCTCATGCATCTGGTTGAGCAAGTTGGCATGAGCAGGTGATCACCTGGTAGGTTGGCTGGTAACTCACCTCTTTTTCCACAAAGCCCCTTCTTTTCCAGCATCTTAGTCTAGATTTGTCCTCTAGACAGAGGTAGAAATTTAAAAATGGTGCGGGGGAGAAAGAGAGAAAGGGAGAAGGAAAGGGAGAAAGAGAACAAGTGCTTTTTCAAGGCTCTATTTGCATCAAGTTTGTTACTTTCACATTAGTTAAACTAAGCCACATGGCTAAGCCCAGAGTTGGTGTGGGAGGGCACCACCAAAGAATGTGAGTACAGGGAAGGTGGGAAAATTAGACCATCAGTATATCAGTAAGCAAAATGTGAAATACTATTTACCTAGAAGGACAGTTTTGAAGTCACTGCAATCTGATACCCATTAGAACTTCAGCGGAGAGGAACAGTCTTCTTAAAGTCCTGATAGATATCAGTTAGCTGCTCTAATATAACCTGGATTTAAGTCAGGCCAGTACAGGGCTAAGTAACTGGACAACTATTCTGACCAAAAAGGGTCTTGTTTCTACCAAACTATGTTTTGATATAATGCAATTTGTCTAAGGAACAATCTTTCTCTTGTTGGATCTACTAAAATGGTTGTTAATGATCAAAGCATAGGGGAGGGACTTTTAGCAATGTCTGGAGACATTTTGGTTGTCACAGCTAGGGGAACAGTGCTACTGTCATCAAATGGGAAAAGTCCAGGAATTGCTGCTAAATACTCTATAAAGCATGGGTCATAACCCCACAGCAAAGAATTACCCAGTTAATATATCAAAGGCACAAAGGTTGAGAAACTCCAATCTGCTGAAAGAATGCTGTTCATAGATCTTTTTCCAAAGATTCTTTTGAAAACATTTTTTTCCCCTCTAAGTGTCAGAAATAGTTGTATATCTGCAGAGCAATTGTTTTGGCTTAATGTTAAACACAAACACAGTGAATTGAATAAATAATCAACTTTTCCATTTTTCAATGGCTGTTAGAAAGCTCAGGGTTGGGGCACCTGGGAGTCCCAGTTGGCTAAGCTTCCAGCTCTTAGCTTTGGCTCAGGTCATGATCTCATGGTTTGTGTGTCAGAACTCTACATTGGGCTCTGCACTGACAGCACAGAGCCTGCTTGGAATTCTCTCGCCCCTTCTCTCTCTGCCCCCTCTCACTTGTGTGCTCTATCTCTCTCTCTCTCAAAATAAATGAATAAACTTAAAAAAATTAAAAAAAAAAAAAGCCCAGTGTTAAATTTGTTATACACCTGTATGTAGCAAACACTCATAATTCTAATTTTATTAGTCTCATTTCTGGCTCTATTTTATCACTTTACCATTTATTTGCTTCTTTATTTCTCAGCCATAGTATTTTATCATTTGTATAAGTTCCTGAAAGCTGTATTAAAGCTTATTTTTGAGGCTTTAGAGGCATAAATAAATGAACATATAAAATAAAATCTTTATAGTCTGTGATCCATGACTTACTCAAAAATAAATACATAATGAGAATTGCTACTTATAGCCAGTAGAAATAAGGCATGAGCTCTCAGATCTAGGACTTGAAAGTAATATGAATCTTGAACAAGACCAATGGAAGCAAAGAACTGAAAAGATTTAAAGATCCAATGCTGAACTTATTGAACATCTATTATATGGTTAGCATAGTGACTGATATATATTAAGTTCTCAAAAAGTATTTGTTGAATGAATGAAAGAGTTTAATTGGTCTCCATTCTGATAAAAACAAAGAAAGGATTTTATTTTAAAAAATTCTGAGTTCTGGGAATGCAAGCTGGTGCAGCCACTATGGAAAACAGTATGGAGCTTCCTCAAAAAACTAAAAATAGAACTACCCTACAACCCAGCAATTGCACTACTAGGCATTTATCCAAGGGATACAGGTGTGTTGTTTCAAATGGACACATGCACTCCCATGTTTATAGCAGCACTATCAACAATAGCCAAAGTATGGAAAGAGCCCAAATGTCCACTGATGGATGAATGGATAAAGAAGATGTGGTATATATATACAATTGAGTATTACTTGGCAACCAAAAAGTTCATGAAATCTTGCCATATGCAACTACATGGATGGAACTGGAGGGTATTAATGCCAAGTGAAATTAGTCAGAGAAAGACAAAAATCATATGACTTCACTCATATGAGGACTTTAAGAGACAAAACAGATGAACATGAGGGAAGGGAAACAAAAAAATTATAAGCAGGGAGGGGGACAAAACAGAAGAGACTCATAAATATGGAGAACAAACTGAGGGTTACGGGAGGGGTTGTGGGAGGGGGGATGAGCTAAATGGGTAAGGGGCACTAAGGAATCTACTCCTGAAATCATTGTTGCACTATATGCTAACTACTTTGGATGTAAATTTAAAAAAATAAAAAAATAAAACAAGTTAATAAAAAAAAAATTCTGGGTTCAAGAAAGTCTTTGTTGACTAAATCTGATTTGCCGCTGACGATTAGAATTTTAGCTTGACCAATTTGCAAAGAAATCTGGAAGGTCCAAAGTTAACATTATGTGTTCTAGGAATTATATGTCCACATGTCAATTAAATACATGCTTTCATATAAAGTAAGTTTACACAGACAACAGGGGGGAAACATACACTATATGCTCTGAGTATAGGAGTGCTTTTTCCTCCATCTTCTAAGGAAGTTACAAGCAATCTTCTCCAAATCCCTTTCCATAAAACCATTACAACAGTCTTCTGTCTCAAAGTCATTATAATAGCTTTATAACCTCTAGGATAAAAGACTATAATTTCCTGTGGAATTCTGTCATTCATTAAGAAAACAAAAACTTATCTGCTCTAAAATGGAAGTTAACTAATTAGAGAAAACATTTATGAAGCCAGAAAGGAAATGCAGCCTTTCCATACCCTCTCAACTACCCTCAGAAAAAAAAAAAAAAATCTCTACTGTGTTAGTAAATAGGCTTCAAATAGATAATTAGGATAATTAGGAACAATAAGCATTTATACCCATTTCAGTGCTGTTTGAGGATATAATTTGTGCAAAGAATGCTTTGCTGTAGATGAGACCATAAGTTGTCAGTTTTATTTTCCATTACTCTTTTATTTAAAAGTGTAGTTTTAACAATGTGCTCCTAGGATTTATACACTGGAGACTTGAGTGTGATAATGACTTTCTGTGTTAATGCATGAGATATTTTGTGCCTATCACTTTCTACTCTGAGACTGTGAATCTGAAAACACTCCTAGGGCTTCTGGCATTTTATGATTTGTCACCATTTCTTCCAGAGAGTGTTACATATTTTCTCTTTAGAACTTGGATGAGCACAGAATTTCATATTCATTCATTTGCTCATCATTCATTCCTGCCAGATAGGAATTTGCCAGGAAAGTACTGGGATTGTTGCTGGAAATACAGAGATGGTCAAGATACATGGATTCCTTCTTCAAAACCTAATGATATTTAGTATTAACAATTCCACATATGCAATAATATTAACAGCTAACATAATTTGGGCCCTTACTATATGTCTCAGGCACTATTATTATTGTTTTATATGGAAATTTTAATTTAATTCTTATAACAACCTGATGATGTAAATACTATAATTATCCTTGTTTTACAGTTGTGGGAACTGGGAATCATCTAATAGGAAAGATAATTAAGCAAATTATTAAAAGAAATCTGTAGGGGCACCTGGGTGGCTCAGTCAGTTAAGTGTCCTACTCTTGACCTTAGCTTAGGTCTTGATCTCAGGGTCATAGGTTCAAGCCCCACAGCAGGCCCCACAGTAGGCTCCATGCCCACTTTAAAAAAAATCTTTAAGAAGTGACATGCATAGGATAAACGGTGGTAAGGTAGCACAAAGGATAGAAAAGCAGCTTGATTTAGAGAATCAGAGAAAGACCCTGCAGTAGAAAGAATTCTAATGATGAACTCCCAAGATTTCCCATCTAATCCCGGGACTCTGAATATAATGTAGTGTCACATTCATAATTACATTACAACTTAGGTGATAAAGGAGTTTTGCAGATGTAATTAATGCTACTAATCAGTTGGCTTTAAGTGAATCAAAAGGGAGATCATCTGGATGGACACAATCTAATCATGTGAGCCCTTTAAAAGCAGAAGTTTTCTCCACCTGATAGCTGAAGGGAAACTCCAATTCAGCACTGATTCAATGCACTGTCACTGGCCTTGAATATGGAGGGGGCCATGTGATAAGAAGCTAACAGTGGAGTCTGGGAACTCTGAGTGACCCTTAGCCAACAGTCAGCACAGAAAGGGGGACCTTAGTTCTACAATCACAAGGAAATGAATTTTGCCAACCACCTGAATTATCTTGGAAGTGGATTCTTCCCTAGAAGCCTTAGACAAGAGCCCAGACTGATTGTTATCTCGAGTTCAGCCTAATGAAAGACTAAGCAGAGACCCAGTGGAGCCTGGCTGGGCTTGTGATTTATAGAAATGTGTACTAATAAATGGATGCTAATTTAAGCCACTAAGTTTGTGATAATACATAGCAGTAGAAAACTCATATAGTTGCACTGAATTAGTGACTTTTAAGCTGTTACCTAAAACATAAGTAGAAGCTGGCTTGGTGGAGGAGGTTAGGTAGAACCTAATGTTCCAAGTTTAGACAACTATACAGTCAGTCGTAGATCATGGATAGTGTCAGGAATTCAAAGAAGCTTGATGTGACTAGACCATGGAATGTGTATGCAGTAGGCAGGAGGAGGGAATGTGATGAAGGAAGCCCAGATACAAGATAAAGCTGGAGGAAGCTGGGGGAGGGAGCAAAGGCCAGGTAAGAAGGATATCATAAATCCTCAAGAAGAGTTTGACTTTAAAGGATAGTGGCAAACCTCAGAGAGTTTTATTTAATATGTGGAAAGCAGAGTTGCTTTTTAGAAAGATTTTTCTAAAGAAGAGCAGAACCATAGGCAGGAAAGCCAGTTAGGAAGCTATTGCAATAATGCAATCATAAGTTGATGGTATCTTGAACTAGGAAAATGGCTGCCTCATACAGTCAATCACTAGGTCCTGAAAAATTAATTTATTATAATATTATTGTATTAGTTTTTCAGAACCTAGTGATTAGCTGTAGGAAGATGGTAGAGATAGGGAAGCACTTAAGATAACTCATTGGTTTTTGTCTTTAGGCTACTGTATACAGGCATCCTTAACAGAAATGGAAAACTCAGGATGAGGAAGATTACCTGAGATTGAGGAAGGGGATTGGGGTATTGATTAGAAGTCCCTATATATGTATATCTGGAGATGGTGTTTTTCATAAGGAGATACCCATAGAAAGTTGATTACATGGATCTGGAGTGCAGGAGTAGTCTGGGTTGAAGATATGGATTTGTAATTCATCAGCATTATGTTAAGCTAGGCTAACAAATACTAGCAAATAGACCCTCCTGCCTACCCCACAATTCCAGTGGTTTAACATAATAGAAATTTAGGTTGAAGTAACATGTACTTCTCTTCTACCTGGTAATCCGGGGGTCCAGGTACTTTCCATCTTGTGTTTCTGACATCTCTAAGACAGCAGTTCTTAACTAGGAGTGATTTTGTCTCCCAGGAGACATTTGGTAATGTCTGAAAACAATTTTTTAAAATGTTTATTTATTATTTATTTTTGAGAGAGAGAGAGGAGAGGGGAGAGTGCACAACTTGGGGAGGGGCAGAGAAAGAGGGAGACATAGAATCTGAAGTAGGCTCCAGGTTCTGCACTGTAATCTCAGAGCCCAACATGGGGCCTGAACTCATAAACTGTGAGATCATGACCTGAGCCAAAACCAAGAGTCGGATACTCAACCGACTGAGCCACCCAGGTGCCCCATGTCTGAAGACAATTTTGATTGTCACAATTAGAACAAATGCTACTGGCATCTACTGTATCGAAGCTAAGGATCTGTTAAACACCCTACAACACACAGGGTAGCCCGCACAATAAGGAATTATCTGGCCCCAAATGCCAGTAATGCCAAGGTTGAGAATCCTTGCCCCAGGGACTCATTATCATCTCATGTAGCTGGGAGAAGAATTTGTAAACTCTGGAAGTATCAAATATGACTTCCACTCCCCCACTGAAAAGAACTTAAGTATATAGCTACAAACAGCAAGAAATGCTGAAAAATGTAATCTATGTCGGGGGTTAACAAACTACAGTCCTCAGGATCAAGCTCAATGCCTATTTCTGTAAAGAAAGAGTTCTTGGAACAGTCACGCCCATTTATTTACATATTTCCAATAGCTACTTTCATGCTACAACCCAACAGGAGAGTTGAGTAGTTGCAGCAGAAACCATATGGCCTGCATTACTTAGAATATTTACTATCTGGCCTTTTACATAAAAAGTTTACCAACCCCTCATATACACATATACCCAGGATAAAGGTGAAATGGACTTTGTTAGATTGTTATTGGTCTTTGCCACAAGTAAAGCCATGATACAAGATGATATTATCCAGGGAGAATGTGTGGGGCAAGAAGATGAAAGATCCCAACATTTATGCACATTATTAGCTGTTATTTGATGCAAGAGCATCCTCATTAGACCTGGAAGACTAAACATAACCGTCACCTTAGTGCCCTTTCCCCAAATACCTCTTGACATGAAAGAAATAATTAAGGAAATACAACGTTAAAGGAAGAATAGCTTTGAAACTTACATCAGACTTTGGCAATGACTTACACATACACCTTTACTTATTTTTATTCTTTTCTGCCTCTCACGGGGATTACTACTTTAAATTTTCCTAAGTGTCTTGTTCTTTTTGAATTCTCTGTGATACAGATGGGAAGTAGCTGAAGTATCGTTTTTAAGTGTAGTAGGTATGAATGTCTGTCTGCCAATTCGGATACATGAGAAATGTCACTTCTTTTTCTGTAATGTGACATAATTTCTATATGCAAGACTTCATTTTAAATGTGGCAGTAATTTGATCTTAGTCCATTTAGGGTCTTCTTGGGTTGCATCTATGTCCCATAGTTGAGGGAGGAGGGCTTATGTAGAACCATGTTGTGTGGGGAAACATGTGGTCTGGATCTTTGCCTGTTTTTTTTTTTAAGTCTATTTTGGAGAGAGAGAGGGATAGTGAGAGAGCAGGAGAGAGGCAGAGAGAGTGGGAGACAGAATCCCAAGCAGGCTCTGCACTGTCAGTGCAAAGCCCAATGTGGGGCCAGAGCCCATGAACACTGAGATCATTACCTGAGCCAAAACCAAAGTCGGATGATTAATCAACAGAGCTGCCAAGGCGCCCCTGGATCTTTGTCTATTGATGCTTCATCTACTGGCAACTGCAGAGAAGCCCACTCTTCTGTATTGTGTGATGCTGGGGAGGAAGTCTGCAAGCTGTCTTTCTCACAACCCTTTGCCAGTTGGCTTCTAACTGGACTCTGACAATGGGAGACACTGGTAGAAAATGGGAAACACTGGTAAAAATTTGAAGGAAGGAGGAGGTGAAAAGGATGCTTGCTCCACTTATTTCTAGTTTCTGTCAACCTCCCTTGAGCAGAAGCAGAAGGTTCTGACTCCAGCCTCCAACTTCTTTTGCATTCCCAGAGCTAGCCAAGCTCTACCCCCTCAGAGGTATCACCAGCCTCAGTTTCTTAGGTTCAAGCAGCAACTATGGAGGGAAGGATGTCCCACGAGTTCCCAGATGCAGGTAACCTCACCTCCTTCCTTGTGTTCTGCCATCTATAGGGATGGTCGCTGCCTTTTCAATTACTAATATTTGAGTGGTTCAGTGTCTCATTTTTCACTCTTTCAGCCTTCTAACACCTGTTCAACTTATTCTTTTTAACAAATCCTTTCTTCTTGAAATCCCTAGCGGGTTTCTGTTCTCCTAAATGGACTCTAACTCGTATGCCTAAATTCCCAGCTGGTCTTTGGCATCTCCACTCTCTCCTGCGTGTACTTGTGTCCCACCTGTGAGGACTGTGTGCTTGTCAACTACGTGGGTTGTCACTGGGTGCTCCAAAAAAAAACCCTTTTGCTGCTGTATCCCTCCGCGGTGCAGGAATTGCTGCAGCTTTGTTTTCTGCTGGTACCCATAAATCCTGGTACCTCAGGTGCCATGTTGAAGAGAAACTCCTTGGGAGAAACCCTGCGAGGCTCTGAACCATCTGCCTAAACACATAACACATAGACAGTTCCCGGTTCTGCACTCTGCTGGGACCTCTTCCTTGCTGGGCTTTCCTCTGGGATGGCGACATAGTTGCCTCTGTCTCCAACCTCACCTTCAAGGACATAGCCCATTCTCTGAGAGATCAATGATAGCTGCACTTTCTTTTTTCTCTCATTCTTTCCCCAACACAGGGACTATATTCTGTTCTCCAGTGTGTGTGTGTATGTGTGTGTGTGGGGAAGAAAAAGGTCCTGACTGATATGCTTTTAAACCTCAATTCCTCCTTTAGGGCCTGAGATTTTAAAACTGAAAACTTGTACAGAAGTTCAACTCTTTTGTTGCCTGCATTCCACTGGGTCACATTCCCGCCTTGAGGCAGTAGAGACAAAATGTTAGCTGCTCCAAGAGGATGAGGAAGGTAGGAATAACAAGAACTACAAGGTAAATTTGTTAGTTTTCAAAATAGCATCCTGCCCCAAATGTTTTGAAATCACCCAGAACCATAACGTCCCTCTTTTCTTGATCACCTTTCTGTTTCCCTGATCATAACCCCCATCTCCCACCCTCTATGCTCTCCTCTCCAGTTCCCTGGAAGTTACTCTGGTTTGTGTTGGGGCAACTTGTGCACATTTTCACTATGATACCATGTTCTAATGGCTAGAGTCTTCACAGGAGACTGTGAGAAACTTGAAAACAAATGTTCTATTCTACTCTGTATTTTCAGCCTCTAGGACAGAGCCTGGCATATAGAAAGGGTCCAATAAACTGAAGAGAGACTGATATCTAGATTTTAAAAATTGCTTGTCCAAGCTAAGTACTAAAGACACTAGCTAACACTCACACAGCACTAACTATGCCCCTATTTGCTCTTAACAAATTAGATAACATTAATTCTTTGGTTCTGACAGTAATTATGAGACTAGGTACCTATTAGTAGCCTCGTTTTACAAATGGGGAAATGGAGGCACAGAGAGGTTCAGTAGCAAGCGGAAAAAGCCATGATTTGAACCAGGTAATTTGGTTTTAGAGTCTATACTCTTAGTCACTACACCATGCTACCTCTCACATATTGACTTGGATTTTGTAAGGACACAGCACGCTCCTTGTGTAAAGGATTCTGATACATTTTAAAAATTACATTGCTCTAAAATGCTTCCAATGAGGCATAGAAGGAAGAAAATACAGGAAAATGGGATTATACTATTTTACTTATCATTAACAAGGTTATTTATTGACACATTTATCTTGAAAGCAGCAGGTGACAGAAAGTCAAATTCTTAGCACTGCCACAGTAGGGTCAGGGGGTTCCTGGGTGTGCTAAAGGGTCATACTCTGTCCTAGACATTGAAGAGAATATACCCTCCAAGAAGGAAAAGGAAAAGGGAACTGCAAAGCCAGAAAAAATTATTCCTATTTTCAAAGCATCTGAAAAGAAGAGAGCAGGAGAATGGGCTAGGAACCTTCCAGTGCTGATCTTTCCAGAGGAGAAAAATAGAGTAATTCAGAGTTTCATTTATTTTTCTAGAACCCCCAAACTTAAGTCTAATGAGATAGCCATGGAGGTGGCATTTAAATTGGTTATTGAAACAGCCTTAGACATTTCTTTTCATAGGAATTTGTCTTCATCTTTCACAAGTTTAAATATAAAAATTTTACATTTATTATTAATTATGAGTAAGTATGAGAGATTTGGACAATTTTTCTGGGCAATAGTTAATCTGAAAAAATTTTTCATTGCTTTATTACTTAGTATAAAACTGAAAATCAGATTTTTGTGAGCTGCCTTCACTATAAACTATGATACTGATTATAATTTCACTTTTGTGAAAATTCTGATACCTAGTTTTCTTTATTGTTCTATATTAAATATATCTACTTGAAACTAATGTGATACAGTGGAAATGTGATCTTATTCAAATAAAAAGAGTTATTTATAAATTACCATGGAAGAAGCAAGCCAGATTGAAGCACTGAGTATTGAGGGAAAATAAAATATAAATCAAAAGTAATAGGTCCTTTGGCCCATTTTGGACAAAGAACACACACACATTCATTTACTCATTTATTTAAAAAGTGTTGAGTACCTATTATATACAAGGCAAAAGTTGGTATGTTAACAATGTCTATTAGAATATGATAATAAATGACTCTAAACATGACCAGTCCATCAATTCATTTATGGCCTAATGGCTGGTTAAGTTAAACAATGGGTGCTGTCCATTTAAGGCTCTTAAGACACCCAGAATCCTGGTAAATAATATGCACTGTAGTTTTTTATAGTTATACTTTTGTTTCCAAGGCTAATAAATAATACCACCCCATTGAAGTGTTAAGAACCCCAGCTAGTCACAACTATGGGTGGAGAAGGTGGTACTGTAAGCCAGATCTAATTTTTCATCTGATTATTGGTGAACATTTGACATGGTATATAACTACATTAAGTATCTAGCAGATATGCATATCAAAATGCCATATTAAATACATATGTAACTGTTAATAATAAAAGGAATAAAAGAGTATTAATGTGGAAATTTCATTAAGGAAATGTTAATAGCCCACATTATCTGTATATAGCCTTCCTACTACTTATTAAACTGAAATATTCATTTCTGTTTCATGTGTATATTTTACAATATGGGAAATTTCATGTAAAATGGAATAATTTATTTTGTGATGAAATTTGGAACTGCAGAATTCCTGCTTTATTCTATTTTATTTCAAAAAACTTTTAATCCATGAGTAATGGCAAAATTTAAAACATGGAACTAGGTAAACACATGAAATCACAACTCATTACTGTTACATTTATTTTAAGCTCTTCTACAGTATAACTATAAAACCCCTTTATTATAGAATGCCTTAGTAGTGTCTTCTGTTAATTGAATTTAGTCTAGAAAATTTAGATTTTCATTGATTATTGTTCTTCTTTTCTGTACAAGATTGAAGATAAAGGTCAAATAACTTTAAGAATTATTATTAGGTAAAAATATCTTGTGTGCTCTACATGAAAAATCTTGAGCAATTTCTTCTCAATTAAAAATAATAGTAATATTCCCCATGGGATTATAATACAACAGAGACTTTTTGAAAGTAATTGAAATGTGTTAAGAAGAGGACAATATTTTCATGCTAACCTTAGTATCAGGAGTCCATATATTATTAAAATAATTTTTTTCATAGACGATGACCTACATCTTTATTTGCCTAGAAGTTTGACACTTGTTAACAATAGAAAGGTCAGTACAGTGTGGTACGAATCAGGTTTCTTGACACGTTCAGGTTTAAATGGACCAAACTTTCATTCAATTAGCCCCTAGCCTTTGCAGCCAGGAACCTCGTTTTCAGTGTCTTAACTAAAGGACAATGAAGGTACAGAACAAGTTATAAAAAAAGGAGGCATCTTAAAAGCAAAAGTCTTCTCTGATCATTCTGGTTTTGTTTTCTTTATTGAACACAGATCCGAATGCTTCTGTGCCTCTAAAGGTTTAGAACACAGCCATCAGGCATGTAGAAGAAGCACAAAGGTAGAAAAAAACGGCTCATATTTTAACCATACAATCATTGGCCACCAGCACTTCAAGGAGCCTCCACTAGTCCCTTGGGCTCCTCTCCTCTCTCTGAGGGGCAAGGATTCCTGGAAACATCACTGTTCTTATTTCCGTGCTTTTCCAGGCAACACAATACCACTGCTTCTCCTTCAGGAGCCCAAAAGCAGCAAAGCTACCCTTTCCTTTAGCCATCCTGCCAAGAGCCACTAAGTGCAGTCTACTTCCTTGAACTCTTAGGCTGGGGATGCAAAGAAAATGAATGGAAGAGTTCATCTCTTATCTCTTCAATATTATGCTGTGTCTTCTTAGTTATGGAGTGGGGGTAGATCTTAGGGTGGGGTGGGAATGGTCATACATAAAGAGGGCAGAGTTTTCTGGAATTTTGAAATACCACCAAGCCACTGGTAGTTAAGTGGGCTTAACCAAAATATAAGTGGGGTGACCAAAATTTTAGAATTTCTGTCAATTCACAGGACAAAGATTCATGACTGCCCTTTTCAGTTCCCAAAGCATTTATTGATGGATTGATTGCCAGACTGGTCTATTTAATGGAAAGAGGCACTCTTCTGTTATCAGGGAATTAAGTGAAGAAAGACTGGAGCTGTAAGCACTGGTGATGGATTCCAGTTGGTCATGCTTTCTAATCCCTAACTACATAGTTGGATAAGAAAGTGCATCCGTTAGATGTGAAAAAGCATGTGCTGCCTCTCCAGAGTCCAGAAGTGCTTAAAAACTGTGATGTATATAATCCGGAACAATAAATTACGTGCACAAAAAGTTTATCATAACATAAAATTAAAAAGTGACAATTTCATCACACGGTTACACTGCTGTTTTCCTTTTTTTTTTCTTTTTTTTGGGGGGGGGTTGTCCTTTTTGTTTCATTTTTCATTTCCATTTTTATTTTTTTTATGGAAGGTTGGGGGAGGGTAGAGATTTGGTCCACTGAAGATTAATCACCCTCAATGATATATATATTAGAAAAAATATCAGCAGCAAGACTCTCTAGAAATAGATTCTGTTTGATGTAGCTAGTCTGTCTTTTCTGTTTTGCCCTCTTTCACGGCAGCCTCTGAAGTTTTCCGCAGGGGGGCTTTCTCCGAGTTGGCATGTCCTTGGCCAGAATCCGCCGCTCCGCCATTTTTGTGGGTAGTGTGTTTTTCCAAGTAGTTCAGCATTTCACTGAGGACTGTTTGGAAAGTGCTTAGGGCTGCACATATTGCTGGAGTCCCAAAGCCATGAGTGATCAAACTGGAAATGAGAAGTGGTAGGGAAAAAGAAATGAACAACTTACAGTATGATACAGAACAACCACTTAACCCAGAACGTTCAATTAAACAGTCATTTATTGTGGTCCTAAATAGTGTCAACCGTAAAGAAAGGCAGAACACAAGTCAATGTATTGCTTTTGACCATAAGAAATTCAGGATGCATCTAGAAGATTTGTCATTGATAGACTTGATATACGTTAATGATTAGCAAGTCTAGGTGTTTAATACATGATTTAGCTCTGATTCTCTATCTCATTAAGAAATGAGTGCTTGGGTGGCTCAGTCAGCTAAGCATCTGATTCTTGATTTCATCTCAGGTCATGGTCTCACGGTTTGTGACTTCAGGCCCACAACTGGCTCCACGCTGACAGCATGAAGCCTGCTTGGGATTCTCTCTCTGCTCCTTTCCCACTCTCTCTCTCTCTCTCTCTCAAAAGTAAATACATAAAGATTTTTTTAAAAAAAGGAAAAAGTCGGGGCGCCCGGGTGGCTCAGCCGGTTAAGTGTCCGACTTCGGCTCAGGTCATGATCTCATGGTCCGTGAGTTCGAGCCCTGCGTCAGGCTCTGTGCTGACAGCTCAGAGCCTGGAGCCTGCTTCAGATTCTGTGTCTCCCTCTCTCTCTGACCCTCCCCCATTCATGCTCTGTCTCTCTCTGTCTCAAAAATAAATAAAGATTAAAAAAAAATTAAAAAAAAAGGAAAAAGTCTTAAGACTTCATTTATTTAGAAGAATAGTCAGTGCTTAGACAACTATGCACACCAAAATTTGAAATATAAGACATCATCATAGTTCAAACATCTGCATATCTTTGCTATAATATCTTGCATTGCTGAGTGGGAAAACTGACTTCAGCTCCATTTCTCAATGAGACAGCTAGAAAGGAATCCATATGCTTTAAGGTCTATCAGGGAGTCTGGACAATAAATGGAATTGATTGGAGCAGTAGAAGAATTAATCATGGTTGCATCCACAAAAATAACTGAGTGAAGATATCCATTAATGTCTAAATGTTTGGCTCTGATTACAAACTGCCTCTCTTCTCATGCTTTATTCCGTTTAGAGCTCTTTGTACCACTGGATGAATTTTATTTTCCTCTATAGTGCCATGTTCTCTTGGTTGTAACTGCCCTCTTTATCTATGGAAGAGTATGCAGAATTTAGTTTCACTAGGTTAAATATTAAAGTTAATAGCCAATATTTGAGTTCTAAATCGATGCCAGGCCATGTTCTATGTGCTTCATTCTGTATCACTGTATATAATTCTGGAAACAACACTAAAAATGAGGTATTATTATTTCTATTTTACAGATGAAGTAATGCCCAGAGAAGTTAGGTAATTTGCCTGACAAATCTAACATTCTGTACTGCCTCTGTGCTTATGTTCTTCCCAGGCTGTGGGTATGTGTTACTCTTTTGTTTGTTTGTTTTTGTTTTTGTCGTCGTCGTTTTTTGTTTTTTGGGTTTTTTTTTTTTTTTTTTTTTTTTTTTTTTAGAAATCACATTATATTGGCGGTTTTAGCTTAGTTTCTCAAACTTTGAGTTCAAACATCTGCATATCTTTGCTATAGTATCTTGCATTGCTGAGTGGGAAAACTGACTTCAGCTCCATATCTCAATGAGAAAACTGGAAAGGAATCCATATGCTTTAAGATCTATCAGCGAGTCTGATAGATCTTATCAGACTTGTAGTCCTGGAAGATGATCATTCTTCTTACTCACTTGTTCTGTCTAAGATCAAGGTTTTTAAAACTCAAGAACAAAGTGGACAGGCCTATGTAAATGTGGAGAAGAGTTGTCACCATGATGAATAGTTTTTAAGCTGGTCTCCTTTCTTGGCAGATGACCTTTCTTGCTTCTATAATATGCAACTGATCATTAGCAGGATGCGTTGTCACCTTTGTCCTGCACTGAGACCCAAATGTGCCAAGTCTTCACTCGGGCTCTGACTTTAGGCACTTTGTGATCTGGAGGAAGTTTTTTAGCTTTGTAAGATGATAACAGTCTTACTAAAACATCTGCAAGGTTCGTTCCAACCCTAAGCCTCAGTCCACAGGTACTAAAGCTTTGGATGCTCTCCTTTAAACCCAGGATATGGACAGAAGGTTATGGAAATTGGAGCTCAATAGAAGAGCCTAAAATTGATTGTGGAATCTTCAACATGAGAAAAAGTATTTCTTGTGTTGTATACCCAGAACTAATATAACATGGTATGTTAATTAGACTTTAATAAAAATAAATAAAACTTAAAGAAAAGTAACTGTTTATAATGTTATCTTTCAACATGGAAAAATATGTTATGTAAATTGTGTTCATTCCTTCATTTAACATTACCTGCACATTTAAAAACACACAGGGCAGACTGCATAGGATGATAATAAGTACAAAAGATGGCTTCTGTTCTAGCAGTTTTCAGTGAGGTTTATAAATCCTAATATTTCAAGTAATGCAATGTTGTATTAGAATAGCACACAAAAAAAGTGTGAAATCACAGGATGATTAAAAGAAATTTCTGGAAACATCATGCTATTCTGTTAGCACCAACCACTCCGGAAAAAATAGGTTTATATTTCATTCATAGTGACATACAAAAAAGAGAAGAGGAATAATGTAGAATCTACAGAAAAATAAAAGTAAAAACAGAAAGGATAAGGCTGACTTTCAGTCCTAGACAGAAAACAAACTAAGGTGATCTGTTAGTCAAATCTCCAAAATCTTTTACAACAGAGATCAATTTTTGCCTTTGGAAAATAACATTTTCAGCCACAGGCTTAATATTAAAGTTTTACTTGGTATTTGCATATATTTTCATCAGATTAATCTCAGAGAGCATTTCACAAACAAATATTACTACCTGAGTTAAACAGTTGCCATAACGGTTTGAAGTAGATAGTCAAAATGTAAAAGTTCTAATTCAAATTCATCAAAAAGTTTCTCCTCCCAAACCAGACAAGTGAAAGAGACAACTAGCACTGCGCTCAATGTGTCATCTTCATGCCACATTTTCAACATTTTTGCTGAAGGTGGCAGACGATACAAACACCACATCAGATTTCATATCATATTTGCATTTCTCAGGCCTCCTTCCTCCACCCTTTGTGATCATGTATTCTAGTTCTTTATTTTGAAAGGCTTATCTCAGGCTCTAAGCTTTTCTATCCCCAAACCTGTGATGGCCATTCCTACTTGGGCACCTTTGTTTGCCCTCCTTCTTCTCCTCAGCCGATCCAAAGTCCACCCACCCATCAAAGCTCCTTGGATGATGTTGAAAACATGTGCCAATTTCCTGGTCCCATGATTAAGAAATAGAAGGTGTGCTCCTGCCAAAGAGTAGACACTCGCCAAAGTTATGAGAGGACTTAAAAAGAATTTTGAGGAGAAAGGAGTAACATACCCTCCAAAATTGTAACACTAGAGCCTGGCAAGACCATGGGATGACAACAGACAGATGAGGGTAAGATCTCAGTCACCAAAGTAAGGAGGAGGACTGAGAGCTATATGGGTGACCTCAGAGCCCAAGTGATAATCAAAGTACACCAGATCTTTCTCTTTTTTTTAAGCTTATTTATTTTGAGAGAGAGAGAGAGAGAGAGAGAGAGCGCGCGCACAAGCAGGGGAGGGACAGAGAGAGAGGGAGATAGAATCCCACGCTGTCTCTGCACTGAGCCGGATGTGGGACTCAATCCCAAGACTGTGAGATCATGACCTGAGCTGAAATCCAGAGTTGGATGCTTAACTAGATGAGCCACACAGGCGCCTCAAAGTACACTAGATCTTAATGTAGTGGCAAATAAGAAGTTATCTGTATCTCTAAAACTTTGCGGTTTGAGCTCTTACTATAAATTGATAATCAAAAGTTATAGTCTAATCTTAAAAAAAAAATGAAGAGTTGTCAAGATAAAAATAAACCACAAATGAACAGCAACAATGAAAACAAACAGGGCTGAGATGCGACACTATCGGGGGTGCCTGGGTGGCTCAGTCGGTTGAGCGTCCGACTTCGGCTCAGGTCACGATCTCGCGGTCCGTGAGCCCAGAGCCCCGCGTCGGGCTCTGGGCTGATGGCTCAGAGCCTGGAGCCTGCTTCCGATTCTGTGTCTCCCTCTCTCTCTGCCCCTCCCCCGTTCATGCTCTGTCTCTCTCTGTCTTAAAAATAAATAAATGTTAAAAAAAAAAATTTTTTTTAAATAAAAAAAAAAATAAAAAAAAAATAAAAAAAAAGAGATGCGACACTATCATCAACCCGTACTCTTCCTGACACTGGCCACTGTCAGCACAGTGGCTTCTGGTGACCTCCTGAGGCAGCAGCCCCTGGGAAGAGAAGGGGCTGGGTACCTCAGTGTCCAGAATGATTGACTTAACAGAAGGCTAAAGTTCCCTGATTTCATTTGGGAGTCTCTGAAGCCCAGAGTAATAGGATGTAGTTTAAATTTCTGTTCCAAGACCGAGGAAGAGGAACACTGCAGAAAAGGGCCCAAGGTTTGGAGGGAACACAGTGCTATGTTAGCATATGAAAGATTAAATGGTAAGTAAGATACTTTGCTTTCTTTTCAGAGAGTTTAATCTTTAAAACTGGCAATGGTATAAGGAATGGAGTTGAGACTTTTCTTTTTTTTAAGTATAGGAAACTATTTCAGGATAAAGAAAACACGCATGTGTTTTTGAGACACTGGAGTTGTTAGGTAATCTTTGAAAATTCCTGGAAGATTGGAGAGGAAGCATGAAATAGAACAGAGTAACCCGCCTTAATAATCAGAGCAAGGGATGGGGCGCCTTGGTGGCGCAGTCAGTTAGCCTATGACTCTTGATCTCGGCTCAGGTCACGGTCTCATGTTCCTGAGTTTGGGCCCTGCATTGGCCATGGCACTGATGGTGTAGAACCCGCTTGGGATTCTGTCTCTCCTTCTCTCTGCCCCTCCCCAACTTGTTCTCTCTCTTTCTCTCTCTCTCTCTCTCAAAATAAATAAACTTAAAAAAAAATTTTTAAGTAATCAAAGAAGGGAAAAAGAGACAGAGTTCAGAAACTCTAGCATATTTAATTACATTTAACTCATCCTTTAACAAGCTTCTTGTAATGGGACATTTTTAAAATCAGGTACATTGAGGTTAAATTTACGTAGGGGAATATTTATCCTTTTCGGGTATATGGTCTGTTGAATTTTGATGAACTCATACAGTTGTGTAATCACTACAGTTACGCAAAATGTTTTCTCATGTTCCTTTTCAGTCAATATTCCCCTCTTCCCCTCCAGCTCCTGGGAATCAGTGCTTCAATTTCTATCCCTACAGTTTTTCCTTTTTTCCCCAACTGTCATATAAACCAAATAATAAAGTCTATAGATGATTATAACTAGCTCTTTTCACTTTGCATAATAATTCTGAGATTCTTCCATGCTGTGTTTATCAATAGATTATTTTTTTATTGTTGATTAAGTAGTCCACTGAATGGGTTTATCACACTTTGTTCACATGATGGGTTCTTAGAATTCTGAAGTATTAATATTTTAAAAAGGAAAGTGACCACAGAAGTGCTGTATGGGTTCAGTGGAGAGCCCAATAAAGTAACTATTTTTTTTAAGATTTTTAAAAATTTTTGAGTAATCTCTACGCCCACTGTGGGGCTTGAACTTACAACCCTGAGATTAAGAGTTGCATGCTCCATTGTCTGAGCCAGCCAGATGCCCCAGTAACTGTATTTTTTTAAAATAAAAGTGTTATTAAAGGACTAACAATGTACTTTACTATAGAATTTTAGCAAAGCATCTGACAAAATCTCCCCAAATAAGGAGAGGGGGCAAGTGAGCTAGATGAGGGCAACTTAGATAGACTCACAGCTGGTTGGATAATGATGCCCAAAGTGCAGACTGAGGGCATTTGTCAACCTTGAAGGGTGTTTCCAGTGGACTTCTGCAAGACTCTCCCATTCATCACACTCTGCTTGCCATGTTAATTGACAATGTGGTTGAAGGCATCATAGATTTAAGTGCTGGCATTAAAAAAGAGAGGAAAATTCCTATGTTGGATAATGGAACCAAAATTTTAAAATACCTTAATGTGGTAAAAAGTGTAGGTGGTGGGCCAAAATCAATGGTGTGAAATTTAGGTGAGATTAAAGGAAACATATCCACTTGCAGTATACTGACAGAGAGATCTGCACCAAGAGCAATTCTCAGAGAAAGGCTCCCCAAATCAGTAAGTCTAAACTAAAAAAGCAAAGGTCAGAATTTGAGGTTTAGATCACAGCTAGTCAGGCTTACAAGCTATATTTACCTTCATCTATTCCCTCTCTCTCTCTGTCTAACTAGATAGATTCCAGCTCATTGATTTCATTTTCCTATTACTAATTTCACACTGAGGAGCAGGAAGGGTCTGACAACTGACTGTGAGCAATACAATTACCTGCTGAGAAAATCCAGACTGCTATCATTTATGGCACCTGATGTTAGAGAAAATGTAACTTCTATTTAATAGTCATTTTCTTAATTTTATTCATGGTTTTAAAAACTCCTATTCTGCTAGGTCCCCCCAATTAACATTCTCAAGAGCATCTTTCTGCAATATAAACCATCTTTTCAAATTGGCTCAGCTCAGGAAGATAGTAACTATGCTGGATCCAAAAGGTAATGTTCTACTTTGGACTTTCCCCCTAAGCGTTAGGGTATGTTCCCATTTCAGCAATTGGAGGGAGAGCACAGGGTAGAACCACCCTTTCTAAGGAGGGAGTATGTCCGTGTGTGCATGTGTACCTGTGGACTTATACTGCTTTTTGTCTTTTTATAGGATGTCATCCTAATCTCTTCTTGACCAATGGGCTTGACCTTATGAATAAGCTCTACTGATGATAGAATTTAACTTTTTAAGGGAAAATGTACTGCAGCAGTTCAAACTCTGTTCTCTATTAGTAGGGTTAAAAATGAAGAAATTGAGACAGAAATGCAAGAGGTAATAATAACAGATGGGATGGGGTCCCTGGGTGGCTCACTCCGTTAAGGGTCCGACTTTGGCTCAGGTCATGATCTCATGGTACATGAGTTCGAGCCCCACATGGGACTCTGTGCTGACAGCTCAGAGCCTGGAGCCTGCTTTGCTTTCTGTGCCTTCCCCTCTGCCCCTCCCCTGTTCATGCTGTGTCTCTCCCTATCTCTCTCTCTCTCAAAAATGAATAAACATTTTTAAAAAATTAAAAAGAAATAACAGATGGGAAAGAAGAGATTGCTATTTGAAAGAGAATAAATTAGAATCCTTTCTTCTTTTTCCCTGTGTGATTTTGCTAATAAGATGTTAAGAACAGTCTATCTTTAACTCAGTGTTTATACTTATAAACTACCTGACATTATTGATGAGAACCTATCAGGAAATTTGCATATAATAGAAATTTCACAAACTTCTCTTCACACCTTATGATCTCTGGGTAAGTGCATTTTTTGCTTCTGGCTAAGGCCTTATATGTTTATCTTGAAAGTCTCCAAAGCTTCAATGCTTACTTGGAATATAAATTAACATAGGATTCTCAATAGATAACTACCTGAGGAACAAGAGCTATTTTACTTTTCTTAATCTAAGTAAATATGGTTTATATTCCACTAGGTTTGTTGTAGGCCAGAGAAATGTTACAAAACTTTTCCCATATTGTTCTAGCTGCCCTTCAGAAATACACTATCATTACTTTAATTGATTTGTCTAAACTAATTTAAACAAAACAGCAATTTATAAAAACATAGCCTAAAGCAAACTCCTATGGAATCTTCCCCCGAATTCTTCCTATCTTGGCAACAGTTGGACCTAGGATTCAGCACATTCTTTCTAAAAAATAAGCAAATACTGAATTAAAATATATTGAAAGGTTGGGGGGCCTGGCATGCTACCCTTGATGTCTAGGTCTTGAGTTCAAGCCCCACATTGAGTGTGGAGCCTACTTAGTAGAAAAAAAAGTAAAAAACAAAAAAAACAAATAAAATGCATTGAAAAGGAAATGGAAGCCTCATTAGTATTTGCCACTGAAGACTAGGTCACTCAGGTGTGTCTGACAACCATGGATGGATTTTTTTTAGCTTTCTTGTGGGACACAAAAAGATGGATATAATAGATACTGTTATGCTACACACTGGAAGACAGAGAATCAAGAGAAAATCACCCCCATCATCATTCAGGTAATTAGAGTAAAAGCTAATTTCATTTTGTCAAATTCCAGCTTTCTACCTGGAAAATGTTTGACAAGCAAACTTCTCTTTGTAAAGGTTGAAACAGTCTGGATTATTATTCTCATTATTTTGTTATGTTGCATCGTTCCAATAGGTGTTTGCTATCATAGATCTTTGATTTCCCAAATTGCATACAAATGCCACTGTCACCAACCTCAGTTTTTGTTTTTTGGCCTCTAGAGGCTGCAGGCAGCAAGGTTTAAAGGGAAGACAAGCCTCCTCTTTCCCTCCCGGATTATTCAGCTACTGCAGGTTTAGGTCCAAATGTAGCCTGAGGCTTAGTCCGTACTCCCCACTACAGTTTTAGGTGACAGTCAGCAAAATGCCTTCTTCTACTCCTGAGAACAGTCGTGAGGCAGATGGCTGGGAACCAGCCCCTGGAGAACACCAGCAAAGGATTGTGGGGCTTTTCTGCAAAACCTTACTTCTTTTCAGGGCTGTGAGGGTAAGGCGCTTCATCTCTCTGAGGTAGCACAAACCCTGAATATAGGCCATGGACAGAGACCTCACCCAGAGGAAAGTAGCTGGGGCTTATCCTCCCAAAACTTGATGGCATCTATCCTTTGTAGCCTAACTGGCTGCAGATATAGAGGAAGAGAGAAACTGTCTGATCGAGCTTATTTTCTACATAGATTATATTGTCCCATGGTCCTAAGTGCTTTTAAAATGGAATTTAATTAAGGAGCATAATTAAGGTATATAGTTCTCTGGTGGTGACAAGTTACTGAGATGTACTCATTAGCAAGGCCTTACCAGCACTCACAAGTGTTCTGTGCTTCCTTCAGCTGGTGGTATCCCCAGATACAGCTACCAAAGTCCACCCAGGGAGCTTCTTAAAAGATACCAAAGTGCGGGTCTGACTCCAAAGATCCTGATTTAATTACTTTGGTATAGGTCCAAAACATTAGTATTTTTTAAATGGTACCTATTCAATTTAAATGCAACCAGGGAGTTGGGTATGTGCCCCTAGTGCCAAGAAGTAACACCTAACTACCATGTCTGCTATCCTTCCCAGAAAAAGAGAATGAAGAACTTAGCATTTCCCCCAAGAACTTCTGTAGAACCTGAGTTTCATGGGATGTGAATAGTTATTCTGAGAAAAAAAGAGTTCCTGTGATCGCGTTTTGGAAACATGGGGCTAAGCATTTCTTCCATTCATAAAGGGTTCTGGGAGCTTTTGATATGCTAATGTGTAACTGGCATACTTCAAGGAGAGTATAATAGGCAGGGTTTCCTGAACCATAAAACACTTGACCATGAGACACTTTCAAGGAGCATCTCATGAGGCTAATGTTCTACAAAACTCACTTTGGAGAAGTGTATTTATGACATCCCTGAATCTCTGCCAGACTGGGTGATGTGTTGCCCATCTACCATCATAAGGTCTCATTCTTCCTGCTCTTCTCAGCCACTTACTCAGGTCCCAAAGGGGATTGAGTCCTTGTGATTCCATTTTACTTCAATCCAGCTCATTAGCAAAGGAGGCTAAGGATATGATCATTGCATGTGCATTAGGAAAGACCCAAGTCAGTCACATTCTAGTCAACTCTTTGAAGGTGAAGATATTTTTGACATCTGCACCCTATTTTTGCATATAAGAATAGAGTTTTTAGGAATAAATTAACCATCTCCTTATATTTCTCCCTACCAGGCAATTTATATTTTCTATTTAGAATAAGGGAATGGAAATGCTAAGCTTAGGGCTCTGTGCTTTCTTAGATGAATTTTATTCAATTGTCAACTTTTTAAAATGAACAATTTTCTGAAACATAAAGAGAAAAAAATGAGATCATATGGTAACACAGAATAGAATAATGATTTAACAGGGAGCAGGAAATGGAGAATAGGGTAAAAGATCATTGGTGTAGAATGAACCTTAGGGATCATCCAACTTAAACGTATTAATTTATAGATGAACATGCAGAGGCCAGACTGGTAAAATGTCACTTCTAAAACCATACTATCAGCTGGAAACAAGACGAGACAGAGTTAGGTCCCTGAAACCCATCCTGAGTGCTTCCCACAATCCTGTGTTGTCTCCCCAGACCCTCCCCAAATCCAGAGCTCAACAAAGATAGAAATTATTGAAATAAAAATGTATCCAACTTCTTTACCAACTATGCACTCCTGAGGCAATAATTCACATGTGTTGTTTTTACAGGGCCATGTTTGCGACTTGCAGTTGCCTCAGGGGGTGCCTGGGTGGCTCAGTTGGTTGAGTGTTGGACTTCAGCTCCCGTCATGATCTTGCAGTTTGTGGGTTCGAGCCTCGCATTGGGCTCTGTGCTGACAGCTGAGAGCCTGGAGCCTGCTTCAGATTCTGTGTCCCCCTCCCCTGCTCATGCTTTGTCACTCTCTCAAGAATAAATAAACATTAAAAAAAATTTTTGAAATAAAAAGGAAACAATTTCTTCTGGTTTCTATTGTTTGAATTACTAGTTTCCTATGTGCTGACCCTAAAAATCCATTAAATTGCCATCAAGTGACCTTCAAGGGATGCTTTTATATGTGTATCTCCTGCGGCATTTGCTTTGGTGCCATGCAGCTTGTGAAGTATGATAAATATTGGCAACTGATTTAACTCTTAAATTTCTTGCCCAATGTTAAGTTAATCTAAGTAATTTAATGTAGGTTCCTACAAGAAGTTCATCATGGTTCCACCTGTTTGCTAAGGAAGTGAAATTGTTTACTTTTTACTCTACATTTTATTTTTACTCTACATTTTTACTAGGAAATTTTTTACTTCAAAGGAGACTATTTTTACTCTTATGTAAATAGAAACTGTCCTTATTTAACTAGTGAATAAAAGGTGACCACCTACAGTTATGTGTTGCTTTCTTTGCACATGGGAATTGTACTCAGTTTCTTGAAGTTTAAGCTAAAGTTTTAAAGTTTAATTTCAACCTTACATAAAGGAGCTTAAGTTTGGGAAATATAGGACTTTTATTCTTCACAATTCGGGCCCATTATTTTGAATATTCTTAATTTTTTTTAGTTTTTTAAAATGTTTATTCATTTTTGAGAGAGAGAGAGAGTGAGTGCAAGCAGGGGAAGGACAGAGAGAGAGGGAGACACAGAATCTGAAGCAGGCTCCAGGCTGAATACTAAATCAGCACAGAGCCCAAAGTGGGGCTTGAACCCATGAACCGTAAGATCATGACCGGAGCTGAAGGCAGGGGCTTAACTGATTGAGCCACCCATGCATCCTTCATTATTTTGAATACTCTTAAATAAAATGGTCTTGAAAGACCCCTTGAACTGGCAGAACATCCTGAAGAAGGCTTAATAATTTAACTTCTTAAATGCCAATCCTAGTTGTATAATTTCATGGCGTTTTCTCTTTTGAAATTAGACATTTAATTGAAATGCCTTCATTTCTCTTGTGACATGCAAGAATGCTTTCACAAGATTAATAAAATCATCCAATGCTGATTACCTTCCCTAACACTTTTCCATCCCCCCCTGCCTACAAAATGAGAAAAATAAAAACAAGAAACAAAACATACACACTTTGGGAGTTTCGGTTTCTGGAGAAAACCAAACATGTCATGTTTAAGTAGAGACACACATCCTCTCTTGAGGGTGTTGCGGAGAAGGTAGTCGAGCTGACTGGAATTCATGTCATATGTGGAATACTAAAGCAAAGGGGGATGAACAGCCCAGAAAGAGAAAACTCAGACACCAGAGCTGTCTTTAGAAATTGGGAGGGAAACAGAACTAAACTGACTCTGGAAGGCCCCCAAGGAGTGGGATGTTAGGGAGACAGACGTTGCCTCCATGGAAGGAAGGCATTTCAAATAGAGTTGGTGGAGATAGAAGGGATGTCTAGGAATTAAAAGAGCAGTCTATCATTGAAAGTTTTTAAGCCCGGAATGGGTGACAACCTGACAAGGATGTTGAAGAGAAGGTCCAAATGTTGAGGGAGAGTGGGAAATGTAAGGGGCCTTCCAACATTGAGAATCAATGAAGAAAATGTAATCACAAGCAAAATACAGTTATCTGGGACTGCCTATACATTTCTTATTTCCAGGAACTATGGGAGTAGTAGAAAGGTCTATTTCTGAGAAGGTGTGATGTCAATACACTTTTTGACTCAAACAGAAGAATTAAGCACATTGATCATTTCACTTCCCCAGCCCATGGTTCAATTAAAACACCATGGCCCTGGGAATAAGCCAGTGGAGAATACATCCAAGACCTAATAGAGATATTATCATAATCTACATTGATTAACATATTTATTGGGTACATACTATGTGCTAAATACTATGGATAGATAGATGAAAGCCTTTCCTAATCACCCCAGGTAATTACCTCTACTGTGCTTAATCCTTCATTACAAAATTTCTCATATATTGCAAGTCTTTGTAAGTAATTTTCCTCCACATTACAAGTTCCCAAGGAATGGGACAATCCTTTAGTTCCAATCTTTGTACCACTGGCCATTACCGCAGTAAAATACAAGAAACAATAAAATTTCAGGCAAGGTGGGAAAGAAAATTTCCTCATTTTTCTAATAGGCTTCTCTTTCAGAACTGAGCTTTAAAGATAGTCTAACTTCCTCCCCTTATTTACGTTGTTAGACACACTTTTACTGGACCTTAGATTCAAGGCAATTATGAGAATGTAAGAGACAAAGAAGGGAAAAGTTGTTAAGATTTCCTAAGATTGCAAAGAGGGGAATTCCTAACATTTCAGAAAATTAGGCATCTGGGTTTCTGTCTGAGCTGAGTGTGTTCTGTCCAGAGGCCCAATGCCACCTTGGTCTAATTGCCACCACTCTTTCTGGGAATTGTATTTGCAGGGTCTTCTGCAGATTTCAATCAATTCTCGTCCCCCTTCCAGTAGGTATTATGGTGTCTGCTGTCTTCTCCACACTTTTGATGGTATTCAGTAAACTATAAATAATGAATAAATCTGCCTCCTGTCATTTTGATGGAAACAAGCAGCTTTCCAGGGTATGAATTTGGAGAAGGGTCACTGCTATACAGTTACCCAGATCACACTAATATGTCAACTACCACAGAAAACTGGAAGTAGTTATCTGTGCTTTATAAGGTCAGATCATTCCCTAGTTTTACCTGGACACATTCAATGTGCTGAAAGTAAGCCACAGTTCTCAAGGTACCAAATCAGCCACTCTGCAAGGTGTAATTCAAGTGGTCTGCATTGGGAACAGTATTTTGACCAAGTAAAATAGCACAAGTTGATGTTACTAATTACAGCATTCTCTATGTCTATTCAACCATGCTGTATCCTTACTTCTTTTCCACCCAGAACTCAGCAAAAATAGTAGAAAATCAGACTACCAATGGACTGTTTTCAAAGTTGTGTTATGCTTCCTTTCTAATTCATTTTTCTCTTGAGCTTATACTACTATCAAAATTAAAGTTACTGCTGTCAGTTGGAAATTATGAAGGAGACACATTCTATGCGGACATATTTTTACCCAGATTATTAGAAGAATAATAAATGTAGAATCCTTTTAACACGTTAGTATACAAGATAGAGCTTTATACAATTCTCAGTGTCATTTTAAAAATGAATTAGAATTGTTTCTCTTTCAAAGTTAAAAAAAAAAGTTAATAGTCTAGAAACATCCTAGGGCTCTGTTTCTTAAAGATGTCTAACTATCAGAAACAACTTCAGAGCTTTGCAAACAACCCAGATGCCCAAGTTCAAGGCTAAACTTGACCTATTAAATTAGATCTTTTAAAATGTGTTTGTGTCCTTGAGATTTTTAAAAAGCTCCAAGAAAGATTTAAGGGCTTACTTAAAAAGCATGAAGTCTTTTTCAAGGTTAGGCAGCAAGCTGACCTTTACTGTCCTATTAAGCTATTCTACTGAGGTTTCTTTTAATAAATGCATAATAAAAAAATACATACATTTAAATTTGCTCTACATTGGGAGACTTCAACTTGGGTTTTAATTGGAAATGTCAACCACGTATCTTTTATTTAAAAGGACATAGTTTAAGACATGCAAAAAAATGGCCACTTATGTTATACCATGTGTAAAAATTAACTCAAAATGGATCAAACACCTAACTAAACTTAAGACCTACAACTATAAAACTCTTAGAAGAAAACATATGGGGGAAGCTTCATGACTTCGGATTTGGCAAGGATTTCCTGGATATGACAACAAAAGCACATGCAACAAAAGTAAAAACAGGCAAGTTGAACAACACAAAAATTTCTGTGTATTGAAGGACATAATCAGCACAATAAAAAAAGACAACCTACAGAATGAAAGAAAATATTTGCAAATTATATGTCTAAAAGGTGCTAACATTCAGAATATATAAAGAACTTCTACAACTCAACAACACAAAAGCAAATAACCAGAAAAATGGGCAAAAAAAACTTGAATAGGCATGTCTCCAAAAATGACACATAAATGGTCAACAAGCTTATGCAAAGATGCTTCACATCATTCATCACTGGAAAAATACAAGTCAAAACCAAAATGAGATATCACCTCATACCCATGAGGATAGCCGCTATCAAAAACAAAAACAAAAATAGTAAATAATAAGTATTGGCATGGATGTCGGGGAATTAGAACCCTTGTACACTGTTGGTGAGAATGTAAAATGGTGCACTCACTGTGAGAAAGAATTAACATATTTATTGGACATACTCTGTGTGCTAAGTACTGTGGATTGAAAGATGAAAGCATTTCCTAATTACCCCAGGTCATTACCCGTGCCCTGCTTAATCCTGTATGATAAAGTCTCTCTCATATATTATAAGTCTATGGCAGTTTCTCAAAAAATAAAAAAAAAATTAAAAATTACTATATCATATAGTAATTCTACTTCTGGGTTTATATCCCAAAGAATTGAAAGCAAGATCTCAAAGGGACAGTGGCATACCCATATTCATAGCAGTATAATTCACAACAGGCAAGAGGTAGAAGCAACCCAAGTATCCATTAATGAATGAATAGATAAGCAAAGTGTGGCATATACATACAATGGAGTATTATTCAGCCTCAAAAGGAAGGATATTTAACACACGGTACAACACAGATGAACCTTGAGAACATTATACTAAGTGAAATAAGCTAGTCACAAACAGACATACTGTATGATTCCACTTATATGAGGCATCTAGAATGACCAAAATCACAGAGACAGAAAGTAGAATGGTAGTTGCCAGGGACTAGTGGGAGAGGGAAATGGGGAGTTGTTTAATGGTTATAGAGTTTCAGATTTGCAAAATGAAAACATCCTGGAGATTTGTTGCACAACAATGTGCATATATTTAACATTGCTAAACCATACATTTAGAAATGGTTAAGATGGTAAATTTTACATTAAGTGCTTTTTTAAAAATATTTTTTACTGTTTATTTATTTTTGAGAGAGAGAGAGAAAGCATGAGTGGGAGAGGGTCAGAGAGAGAGAGGGAGACAGAGTCTAAAGCAGGCTCCAGGCTCTGAGCTGTCAGCGCAGAGCCTGATGCAGAGCTTGAACTCACAAACTGGGACATCACGACCTGAGCTGAAGCCAGACGCTTAACTGACTAAGCCACCCAGGTACCCCTATAATTATATGCATTTTACCACAATAAAAAATATACAATTTAGGAAGTTTGCTATAAAGCGAATTTTAGTTAAGTGATTTCTATCATCCTTCTACCTTCCATTATGAAATCAGAAGATGTCATTAAAATAAGTAATCTGGAATGTAGTAAAGCAAAGTAAATGAAAAATCTAACAAATATTAGAAAGGCATAATAAATAGGAAATCACAGGAGCACCTGGGTGGCTCACCTGGCTAAGTGTCTGACTCTTGATTTCGGCTTAGGTCATGACCTCACCGTTCGTGAGATGGATCGCTATTAGCATAGAGCCTCCTTGAGATTCTCTCTCTCTCTCTCTCTCTCTCTCTCTCTCTCCCCCCCAATAAATACATAAATAGGAAATCCCAACTTTATGATAACAAAATACTCAATATATAAATAATAATACCAAAATTTTATATATGATACCATGTGGTATTAAATTGTTTTAAGGTATGGTTGTGTGTTTCAAATTGTTGTGATTGAGAATCTGCAGCCATACATAATCTTAAGAGTTTTGCATTCAAAATATAATGCCTTTTTTGCTGAGGATGGGGAGAGCCATTTTCAATATATTTTGCTCTTCTCTGGCCAACACCAGACTAGCTTGTTACCATATTCTGCATGAGGAAAGATAAGCAAGAGCATGTAAAGCCCACATAGGAAACATTCAGCTCAAGTTTAGAAGTGAAAGTTTTCTCTAAGGAGTTCTGTGGCATTAAGTTGGCAACTAACTAAAGTATCAACAAATTAGCAGATTGTGCCTATGCTGAGCAAACAAATGGTTTGCCCATTTATTTCACACTGTCACTAATATTCAATTTACACATTGATGCTGTATTTTGTTTTGAGCCTGAAAAAGGACAGCTCACTGTCTGATGAAGGCTGTGGCACCTGTAACTGGAAATAACCTGGTAGCTATCATATAAAATCCGAGTTCTCCAAGTTTTAACAGTATGTTCTTCCTTATAGTATATTGGTAACTTAACAAACCTCCTTAAATTGAGAATTGAATTTGTATAAAAATTTTTATTAAGCTCTGAATTGAACTTGTATAAAAATTATACAAATACAAATAAAGTATATTTGTATTTTATACAAATAAAATATATAAAGTATATAAAATTTGTATTTTATACAAATAAAAATATGAAAAATATTGGGGCACCTGGGTGACTCAGTTGGTTAAGTGTTCGACTTTTGATTTCAGCTCAGGTAACCATCTCAGGGTTTGTTGGCTCAAGCCCTGCATCAGGCTCCACACCAACAGTGTGGAGACTGCTTGGGATTCTCTCTCCCCCCACCCCTCTCTCTGCCCCTTCCCCTCTCTCACTCTCTCTCTCAAAATAAATAAATAAACTTAAAAAAAATGAAAAAAAATATATCTGTATGGATATGACAGTGAAGCAAACCATACCTTTTAAGTCTGGATCAGTGGTAAACAGTACATTATTTACTAAATGCTTACTTTATATTCATTATCTTATTTTATCTTATTTTATTTTATTGTTTTTTTTTAAAGTAAGCTCTATGCCCAACGTGGGGCTTGAACTCATGACCCCAAAATCAAGCGTTGCATGCTCTACCAAGCCTGGTGCCTGTGTCTATAATCATTATCTCACTTTAGCTCACTACCACCATATAATACAGGGTCCTTATTCCATTTAAAGCTAGGGAAATCAAGGCTTGGAAAGAATGCATGTTACCTCAAAACAACCCAGCTCACATGTATCAGGGTCCAGATTTGAAGATGGTTCTACTCCAAAGCCTTTTTCTCTTAACTTCTGGGCATTGCCATTTCTACCAGTTTTATTACACTCACTTTCACTAATCCAACTAAGTGGTAGGAAAAAAGTCCTGTGAGATATATGTTTGGTACATCTGGTGCATTGTTAGAAGGTAAACCCTAAGTTTATTCTTCAAAGATGTATCTATTACATCTTGAGGAGCCTTGTGGCATTATACAAAATAAAATATTCTATTTAAAAGCCTCTGATGTTGAAGATAAAATTCCAACTCATTTAAATACCCATTATTTTAGGGGCGCCTGGGTGGCGCAGTTGGTTGAGTGACCGACTTTGGCTCAGGTCATGATCTTGCAGTTTGTGAGTTCTAGCCCCGCGTCGGGCTCTGTGCTTACAGCTCAGAGCCTGGAGCCTAATTCAGATTCTATGTCTCCCCCTCTCTCTACCCCTCCCCTGCTCACGCTCTGTGTCTCTCTGTCTCTCAATAATAAATAAACATTAAAAAAAATTTAAAAATAAATAAATAAATACCCATTATTTTATATAATGGAGTATCTTCCTCAACAGCATTATAATCAGTGAGAGGTACTGAAAACATTTTAAAATTTAATGTGTAATAGTCTTTGCTTAGCATTGTTTTTTAAACTAAATGATAATTATTAAAAGAGGATAACATATTTTTTACACTGATGAGAAATATCATGAAAGACATTAGAATTTTAGTCTTAAAACCAGAAATTACCTGAGTAGTTAATATATTCCTTTCCACATTGCATCTAGGGCATAAATTATCTAGAAAAAAAAAATTCTACTATCTTCCAAAGAACCTCAGAAAATAAAATTTGAATATGCTTTCAGTAACACATTCCAGAAGGTTTAAAATACACTTGTGTGGTCTAATTTAAGAACCATTTGCAATTTCTAATTGGGCAGAAATTAACACACGCCTGTAAAATCAGTGTATGATATCCCATTAATTTGTGTCATATCATCTGCCCATTCAACAATGTGCCTCACCAAGATAATGTACTATTTAAATGATTTCAGAATCCTCACTCAAAAGTACCATTATTTGAAATAATAGTGTTCACTTTCAAAGTCACAATTTCCTGAAGATCGCACAGACACTAGATTTTCTGATCTAAAATGCTTCATGCATTAGTTATTTTTATAATTTGACCTTAGATGTTTGCAATTTCAAAAGATTCAGTCAGTCACTATATGAATATATAAGTGATATCTCTAAACGGAACTGTGACATGAATATAAAAATGCCTGGGTTAATAAGGATGGTTTAACAATTTAAAAAGAGTCTGAGGAAATTGGAAAACCAGTCTTACCTGAAATGTGTTAAGTGTCTCTGGATGTCAAGGTCTAGGATTGGAGTGGGTCTGGAGGATCCCAGTGGTGATCTATCTTGGCTCAAGAGGTCTTGGAATTCTTTACAAATTTGTCTAGAATAAAAGATTCAACATTGAAGTTGAACTCAACATGGGGCTTTAATTTCACCCCGTGATATTTTACCAAAGGCTTGTTTTCTCATTTAAAAGAGGAGTAAACTTTCATAAAGCAACCTCCAAAGTTCCATCTATAACACACAGGTAAGGTTCACAATAGCAACTTTGTTTTCAAGCACTACAGGATGATTGTAAAATTTTTGACGTGACTCACAGCCCATGAGCACTGACAAAACCAGTGTTCATTTTTAAGGTGAATATTCATAGATTAACCTCAGCATAAGGAAAAATCTATATGAAAGGATCACACTTAATCATTGCTTTTTATAAAATTAAAATATGATTTTTGGAAGGATATCACATTTATAAATAAGTTTAAATCAAGTTGTATAGGCTTCTTTCAGAGCCATGATTCAAGTAGACTTTGGAAAATCCTGTTTCCCAGCATTTCATTATAATTCAGACTCCTGTGAACCGAATTTATATTTTAATATTTAAAGTATATATTTATTTGCCACAATTCAGCCCACTAGCCTCAAAAAAAAAAATGATTGCTATGTCCCATGTAAGATGGTTCCTTGCAAAAGGTACCCTTAATAGCATTTTCCTGCTACTTTTCTTAACATTAAACAATCGTGATTTCTGGTCACTGGTTTCACTTTTAATTACCACATTCCTGAGTATGTTGACTAACAGTAACGCTTTTGTGAAACATAATAGAAATGCTGTATTTCTAAAGAAGCAAAACATATGAAGAAAACAGTTCTTTTTTAAACAAACAACAAAACACTAGATTAATACAGTAGCTGAAGAATGAAGTAAAGGACAGCCAAGGAACTGTTCAAAAGAACACATCTAAAGTGATGCTACTCCATATTCAAGAGATAATGAGAGAGCGATTAGTCCTTTTCTTCTGGGTTTACAATGGGTAGTCATAAAATCTAACCACTGGCCCTGACTATAATTATCAATGTAGCCAAAGACAAGTACAAAAGAGTCCAATTATTCCAAGTGAATGTCCCTCCATGGACCCAGCCACTAATGCCTCTCCAAAGCATTTGTGTCATTAACAAATAACTACCAAAAAGTGACAAAATGTCTTGTGGCACAAATAATTATCACCGAGTTAAAACCAGTGGAGTTTTATTATTAGGTGCCTAAAATTTCTTCTGAAGATCATTTGTGATTTTTTTTATGAACAATAATCCTCAGGTTTATTGCCAGCATTATTTTCATATTGTGTTATTTCATAGAATTTGCCTCTTTCATTCTGATCACAGCTGAAAGTAAAAGGGGCCATAAGGAGACGAAAAACAAAAAAACATAGATAGCCCTTACCTGCTCTAAATCAAACAGGATTCTCTATATCCTCCAGCTAATGTTTTAGTTGAATCTCTGAGATGTAGCATCTAAATGCACGCTTTGAACAACTGCATGTATAACTTTCATTGAGGATACTTGATCTGAACTTCTCCCTTTTTCTGTTCTGAGTTAGACTTAGCTGATTGACTGTCAACTGTATTGCTTATGTTTTAATAGATGAATAGCAGTATTAGACTATTTTATGTTGATCGGTGGCATCAAAAAATGTCATTTGGTGGGGCATCATTATCTGTTATGCTTTGTGTTAGCTTTATTTTTAGGAAATTTCTAACTAAAATTTTAAATACAGACTCATGCTATCATTTCTCAGACTGGCAATAGAAATTACTATGTGGTAGATGATCAGTGTGATCCATTATTACAAAAAAAAAAAAATACTGGAGTTGTTTAAAGACAAGTATTTAATTTTATATCAGATTAAAATATATTTAAAACTAAAATAAAAGTTGAAACATTGCTTTAGTTCTTATAGTTAGGATTTAGGAATTATTTGGACAATTGAATAAATCAATTTATAAGTTGGTAAATAAACTTCCTTACCATATAAACATTATAGCAAGTTACAATAAACCAAAAGTCGATGAAGAAATGAGGAAGAGGCAAAGGGTGGAAAAATTTAACTCATGCTGAGCAATTCAGCTACACCACACAGGAAGCTGTATCTGGAGAAGTTCCAGAATTCTCAACCTCTGGTATTTGATTCTGCTGCTTAACTCACTGACTTAGGACAGCCTCTCGACTTAAAAACAGATGACAATTTTGTAGACTCCCCTTAGGCAATTATGATCATCATCTCATTATGACAGTTATGGGGCTATTATTTTTATGACTAGTTTCATCCTTATTTAAAATTTTATTTATAAAGCTACAATAAGAAATACTTCTCAAAACAAAATGTCACATTATGAATTATGTAACACGATCTTTGGTGAATCATAAATTCTAACTTTATCACTTACGTCATTGTCCTTAAGGACATAATTTTTAAGCTGATGTCTGAATTTCAAGTTCTGTGTTTCTCCTTTTGACGATTATTGTAACGGTAACAATTAAAACTTGTTAACAATTCTGCTTTACCCTAATGCAGATCAAATGTTAAGCATATTTAGTTATAAATTCAGTGAAGAAGTTTAAATGTGTTTTTCCATATATCAAATGTTTTGTCTGTACATGTTTGAATTAAAAAAATGTCTAATTCAGTTTCTATCCCTCCTATATATAATTGTCTAATTACACCAAAATATTTGGCTAATCAACAAAACATAAGAAATTAAGAGGAATTAGGAGGCTAGCCCCTTAGTCAATGGGCCCTTCATATAATTGTACAGTTGGCAACATAATTAAATAGAACTGAATTTGTTTATTCACAGAGGTAAAAAAGAAACATGTGAGCCAATCCAACAATGCAGATCAGCTATTGGATCTCTCATCCGAAGATTTTGAATTTCATATGAATTTTTGATGCAATTGTCATGGTCTTACGAACAAAGGTGAGCTAACTAGGATGTAATGAATACCCACGTAGTTGACCATTTCAATGTCGAGCATTTTAATTGAAAATATCCAATGAGTTACCTTTGGAAAACAAGAAACTGCTCAGAACACACGTTAGATGTATCTATACATTGCAGGAAAGGCATGTTATTCCTACACACCCCTTAACTCGTCTACTTCTATTGATGACTGCTTGTATTGTGTGTGCTTGTATGACTGCATTGTCTCTGATTCTTTAATTCTCATTTCACATTGTCTAATAGGAAGATGGGATGGATATAAACAACCAAAAAGACAAAAAAAAATTATACAGGCTATCTCCTAATTTCTAGATGCTTATGGCCTCTTTACACTTACATAAAATAAGTTATTTGGAATCAGTGAACTCAATTCTTGATATTTAATGGTTTGCAAATGTCCAGCTATGGGCAGAAGGATCAAAGGAAAGTACATGTCCTTGCAATATTGTATGAAACCACAATATCATCAAAAAAGAATTCACTACTCTAAAATAGACATCTCAGCATTACTTAGACAAATATGAAAGTATTTCTCCTAATCCCCGAAAGTGCTTCTAACACTGGACTTCTGTGAAAATGAAATCTCCACATCAGTTTGAATGCACGAACATTTAAACAGAGTTATGGGAATTCTCAAGAAAATAAGAACCTCTATTTCAAACGTTAATGGTGGCATTGCTGCAGGTGGCAAGGGTGGGCAGCTGTGGAAGCATTCCTGGGGGAAGGAGGACAAAAAGAAGGATTTCTCTAGATTAGGGAGTTAAGGTCTTAGAACATGCATGATGAGGGGAGCTTGGGTGGCTCAGCCAGTTAAACGTCTGACTTGGGCTCAGGTCAAGATCTCACGGTTTGTGAGTTCGAGCCCCGCATTGGGCTCTCTGCTGTCAGCACAGAGCCCACTTCAGATCCTCTGTCCCTGTCTGTCTCTGCCCCACCCCCCTCTAAAATAAATAAACATTAGAAAAAAAAAAAAGAATATGCATGATGAAACCTCAAGCAACTAATTTTGAGGTAGAAAATATAAAGGTGTTTTTTCTTAGATAATTTGTATTTGGGGATAACTGTCATTCAGAGGTGTCACATGAGTGCACATATTGGCAAAATCAGTATAATCCTGCCAGCCCGAATGATATTATGCTTTGGGAACACCTGGAGGATACTACGTAAATCCTAGCATTGTATTCTCTTTCAAAAAAATTTTTTTTGAATGTTTATTTATTTTTGATAGAGAGAGAGAGAGAGAGAGACAGAGCATGAGCGGGGGAGGGGCAGAGAGAGAGGGAGACACAGAATCTGAAGTAGGCTCCAGGCTCTGAGCTGTCAGCACAGAGCCTGACGCGGGACTCAAACTCACGAGCTGTGAGATCATGACCTGAGCTGAAGTTGGACGCTCAACTGACTGAGCCACCCAGACGCCCCTAGCATCGTATTCTCTTGATCTGTAACGTGTCTTTATATTTCTCCCAAGACTATATCAAGGATTCAAACTGACTACATGTACTTTCAGTTCCTTCTGGAGAAACTGAAATCTTACTGATGAAGACCCCTTTGGGTCTTCCCTTGGAAGAGGGCAAGAGTAGAAGCAAAACAGAAGTAAATATCCCCCAGGAGATACACCACACAAAATAATCCAGATCCAGCTCGTTCTACCAAGAAGTTTTTAGGAGCTTGCACAGAACAAGGTTTTCCCAAAATCTTAAGTCCACATTTTATAACTGCCTTATAATTTTCTTTCTCTGCTATTCCTTTCCCCTTCATTTCCTTGTTTTACCTTTTTTCTCCTTTGCCAGCACCTTTTGTTTTCCTTCTCTTTGGGGCGAGATGAATCATCTAAGTTACTGTCCTAAACAAATATATCCTAAACCCAAACAGTGCCAGCCACAAGCAGCACAAATCCCTAACAAGAGACTCAAGTATCTTGGGCTAGCCTGTTGGGTGGCAGGTGTCCCATTTAAACCCTTAAACTTGTAAAATAATAATAATAATAATAATAATAATAATAATAATAACTGTGTGACATTAGAAGTTGGTAGAAGAAGAAATATTTAGTTTTGGTTTTATGCATTTTGAGCCCATTTAAATTTTAGCCAATGTGATGGGAAGTCATGTTTCATCAGTTTCTAAGAAGCAATGTCTTTAACACTGTCTACCTTATACTATCTCTTCAGAAGTTTTCCCCAAGGGGCACCTGGGTGGCTTAGTCTGTTGATCGTTGGACTCTTGATTTTGGCTCAGGTCATGATCTGACAGTTCTGAGATCAAGCCCTGCACTGGGCTTTGCACTGACAGTGGCGAGCCTGCTTGGGATTCTCTTTCTCCCTCTTTCCCTCTCTGCCCCTCCCCCACATGCACACAAGTACATGCACTTTCTCTCTCAAAATAAATACTAAAAATATATATATAAGTTTTCCCCAAATAAGAGACTAATTTAGAAATAATTTAACCCACCTGGGACTATTAGTTCTAAAATCTGATCATAGAGTTAGGAAATTAGATAAAATTATTAATCATCTATTATGTACCAGAACTTAATTTAGTAAAGAAAAGAGCAAAAATTTGCTAATGCCTCAAAGATTATTCTCTAAAAATTTCAATTTACTGTTCTGTTCTGCTGGGCTTTCACACAATAAATGGCATTCTTCCATTCCTTATCAAGGAACATTTTTCAAGTTTGAGGGAATTTGAAGTCATCTTATGCATAAGCTTCCCTTTTCCTTCATCATCTCTGTCACTATTTTAATTCACATTTTTGTTGGGCTTCTTACAATTTTCAGAAGCTTTCTCATACATTATACTTTCCTTTTCAACAGTATCATTATTGTGGGTAGAGCAGTACAGGCATTATTTACCTAATTACACCCAAGAAAAGATGAGAGTACTGATGGTGATCCTTGGTCCCACAGATCTCCCTTTTACCTCTCACACATTTTGGTCCTCTTTTGTCACATTCTCCAAACATTCATAGTGTTTTGAGATCTTCCCCTCTTGTGTACTAAGGCACAGTGAGTGGTTTGGGCTAAATTACATAGCAGCTAATGACATACTTGCCTGGAATCTACATTTCCTAAACCTACTTTTCTCCTAGGAATTCCTGCGTATTCTGGAGATGTTTTCATCAGTGTCAATGATAGCTCCTAAACAGGGGCAGTTTGTAAGTCTTGCTACGGACACAAGGCCAGGAGTGGGGAATGTCCTTGTATAACTCATCTAGCTACTGAAGTGTGAGACACCCTGTTGTAAAGAGCTGATACTTACTAGACTCATTCAAAGAAAATGAAAAAATGGAGATAAGGCACATAGGGACTTCCCATTCTGCTTACTTGGTCGCTAGGATCATCTTTTTTCTTGCTGTCTGTTCTTTCTGTTCCATATGTTGTCTGGCAAGATGTTCTCCTACAGCTTTGGCTGGAAACTCTGTTTCACAAGTGTAGCCAAAATCCCGAGCCAAGTGCAAAGCTTCCCCTGTTGGCAGAAAATAAAAGTCAGTTTTCCACAAATGTCTAAACTCAGTAAGAGTAACACTTTATATTTTCCTCAAGCCTCATTCCTGGTTGTGGTCTGATGGATCACGGTTTCTATTTATTCTAAACAATCTTAGGGAAAGGACTCTTGGGGGTGGAGTGGGAATGGGGTAGGATGAAGAGAAACTGAGAAACAGAAGCTACTTACCAGGCAGGTGTATGTGAAAAAGTAAGGGGGAAAACCAGAACCACAATCTGGGAGTTTTGACTCCCCTAGGGGTTCTGGCCATTAGACCAGACTGGCTTCTCAGATCCTACACGTCAATGCCCTAAGGAAAAAGCTCCGTGGGCTTGCAATTCTGTTGTTGTTCACCCTCCCATCTATTCTTAGTATATCCGACATATTCAGATATCTTTCCCATGAGATCTATCAAAATATTGGCAAAAGGTCCACGTAACTTTTCAAAGAACCTGAAACACGTTGGAAAGGGGAGATAAATGGATTTTATCAACTTCCTACCATGATGTTGCCAAAGACACTATATTGTGTGATTATACTAACAACATTATTGGGCTTTCCGGCAGGCTTCAGTACCTTTTAGTGTATGCACAATGCTTCTTAAGTACATTGTTAAAAATACAATCCTTTTAAGTATAATAAAATCATAAAGAAATTTTGTTCTTTCACAAAAATCTTAACCTGAGTAAATTTTTGAGAAATGAGGTAAAAATGGCTTATCAGCAAAGTAAGGTTTGGCAATGTATTTCAACCTCGAAAACAATAGTACTTTCAAAGCTCAAGCCAAATTTTACCTGAGCAATAAACTAAAAAAAAAAAAAAAAAAAGTGAGCTTTCATTGCGCGTATACTGAGCACATATTTTGTTTAAGGTGCAGTGCTATGTAGGAGTAATGAGGGATTTAAAGAGCCATCCCTGTTCCTAGGAGGATGGCAATTGTCCCAATAATAGTAGCAAAAACACCTTAATAGTACTTTATAATTTATATTGCAACCTATATAAACACTATAATCTGCTCATGTTTACTGCCTTTACATTGGTATTATATATAACACAAGCTTCTGTACTGCAAGTACCAAATGAGTGTTACAGATAAAATGTTTTACAGAAGTTCAAAGGAGAAGGTGGTAATTATAGGGAATTAGATCACATTTTGTGAATTACTGATCATGACTTCCATCCCCCCCCCCCCCCCGCCACTCACACACTGTTTCAAAGCAGTAGCAGGTTTTTAGTTAAGATTTTTATATTCACTCAGTAGGAAACATTCTAAATAGGAAGATGACATAACTAAATGGAAAGGGTCTCTTTACTGATTAGTCTGAATAGTGCTAGTTGGTGAAGGGTGACAGTTTTAGATAAAGTTGCAATGTAAAAGCAATATTTTTAAAGTGCTGGTTACCAGTGGCTTATGACGCTAACTGATTAGGAAAGAAAACGTGTGCATATTTGGCAGAACAATGGCACCAAGTTTTTTTTTGTTGTTTTTTTTTTTTGTTTTTTTTTTTGTTTTTTTTAAGGATCTAGTAATGTCATATAGGATGGTCACTTTTGCTAGAAAAATGATAGAAGGGAGATAATTCAAGACCTTTCAAATTTCACGTATAAAGTCTAAAAGCCTGATGAAACAGTGGCAACAGCACGTGACAAAGGATACACTCATGTGAACTTAAGACTTATAAGCATCTAGCCTGGAACACAATGACCCATTCAGTATCATCTTTGTACACACAGCATGTTGAGTTATGTATCCTGATAAGTCTGTATATTGCAATATTATCACAGGAAGAGATATTTAGATACCATTCTCACAGAATGTTATATACAATATATATTTGTGCCCCCCCCTCCCCGCCAGTGCAGTAGTGGGAGAAGTGAAACAGCACAAACAGGAGGGTGGCAGCATGTCGCCTCAATTTTATGCTAAAACCTGATTCTGGCCCATTATATGCAAAGCTCTCACCGTGTGGTAGTTTTAAAAACAGTTTGAATGGAACAGCTGCTATTTACATTTACACTGACAGCCAGATCCCTCCTTGCCTTAGTTCTGTTTACTGCTTTCCCTCCCTTGCAATGTAACATTGTTACTGGATGTATAGCGATGCTACATCAAAAGAAATGGCAAGTGAAGACACTCTGATAAGTAGTTAAAATGTGTGTATCATGCCACAAAAGCTTTGTGTGTGAGGGCCCAAGAATGAATGAAAGAATCCATGAATTAACATACACATGATACTCAGTAAGGAGAACAAATCTATAGTTAAATCCTGTACGGGAGGTATTTTAGAGTCAACAAGTTTGAGAAAAATAGAAATTTTAGGATCAAAAAAGCATGTGAATAAGGCTCTCGGGGATCTGACTGATCCGTGAAGATAGAGATCAATGAGCTTCTCCGTCTCTGTGGAGGGACAAAATGCCCACGTGAACAGCAAGCAGGTACAGTAATCTGTGGTGGAACACTGATCCAGGAAGGGCCGGGAATGTGTTTCCTTCTGTTTCCATCTGGCAAATACTGCTGTGTCACCTCCTATCTTTGTAAGATGAGGGAGGACGCCCTAATTCTTTGTTTGCAAAACAGGTTTAAGCCTTTTTAAAAATTTCAATGCATTGTGCCTCTTGACAAACCAGTATCCCCTTCCCCCCATTCGTTTTTATACAACCACCAAAGCAACACCCCAACTTTGGCATGTGTGACCATTTTATGTCATGTCATTTCAAGAATATTTTAGAAGTAGGGCGGATGTTGGGGGATTAGGGTTATTGCTTGTGCAGGAGTATTTTAAGTACAAGGCTTTACGGTCTATAAGCCAAGTAGTGCTTACCCCCCTTCCAAAAGAGTAGAAACCACTAAAAGTATTCAGCTTTTCAAAAACAGCATCAGCAGTGGGTGACTCATACTGAGTAACTCTCAAAAAGCCAACACAGGTCAAATTTCAGAACCTGAGAAGAGCATAAAAAAGGAATTTGCTTCCGGTTTCAGGACATTCATTTTTCACAGTTGAAAGCAAAAAGTGAACAACTAGGGGAAAATATTAAGAAAAATTTCAGTGTCCATCACTGATGTAGCCTAGAAGTGGCAAGTTAATGGGAAAATGCTTTCTGGATCACTTGTTTTACTGAGTTTCTGGGCTCCCACATTATTTTACAAAAAGAAGCTCTAAATGTATTTTTAAAGAGAAATAAATACACCTGATTTTTAACTTTTATAAGTCAGTAAGGATTTTTCCTTCCTTTAGAATTATTGTTTTTTGGGGAAAATGTACTTTAGACAATTAAAAATCAACATCTAGTACACTAATTTGCACTAAAAGATACTTCTACATTGTTATCACTAGATAATTCTGGTCAACTGTCACTGTAACAATATTGCCTTAAAAACAATTTGTCTAACTTAGTATTGCAATACCTAATGTTATTAAATAAAAGCAACAATTCATACGTGTTAAATTCCAGTCACATAGCTATGATTGCAATTTTATTTATATATATGGAAAACTAGCACATTCAAATCTATCTTTGGGATTATTCCAAGAAGTACCGATTAGAAAGCAAATTTGAGGGGCACCTGGTTGGCTCAGTTGGTAGAGCACACAACTCTTGGTCTCGAGATTGTAAATTCAAGCCCCACACTGGGGGTTGTGATTACTTAAAAATAAATTCTTAAAAGAAAAAAAAGCAAAATTGAGAATATTTTCAAACCTGAATAAGATATTCTACTAAATAGGGGTGACTGGGTGGCTCAGTCGATTAAGCGTCCAACTTCCACTCAGGTCTTGATCTCACGGTTGGTGAGTTCAAGCCCTGAGTCACACTCTGTGCTGACAGCTCAGGGCCTGGAGCCTGCTTCGAATTCTGTGTCTCCCCCTCTGCTGGTCCCTGCTCGTGCTTTGTCTCGTTCTGTCTCTCAAAAATAAATAAACGTTAAAATATTTTTTAAAAATTTAAAAATTTAAAAAAGATATTCTATTAAATAAATTGTCTCATAATATCAAGCTATAGTAAACCCTAGAGCTGAAGGACAAAGTTAATATATTATAGGGTTCCCAAAGTATTCTGAAATGAATGTACTCTATATATGATATGATACGTACACTACATATCATATAATCTACGATATGAATAAAGGTCTTATAATGTGGTAGTTCCCTGGCTTAATGATAATTTTGTTTAAACACCAACACTTTGTTTTTTAAAGTGATAATTTTGTTACCTATTCCACACCTTACACTTAGCACAGCACCTGATTCATAATAAGTACTCAGTAAACATTTGTTAAATGAAAAATCTTTCAAATATCTTATTGGTTAATTATAACAATAGTTTTGTGAGGCACTCCTTTAAAGGAAATAATGAAAAACTAGAGCAAAAGAGAATTTCTAGAAAGAATAAACTGTATAGGAAATCCATAAAAATAGAGTATATCATTATATCAGCAGAGCCATTTTATAAAATAAGTCTACTTACACTTTGCAACACTTGCTGCTCCCATAACCTGGGTTTTTTTGTTTTTGTTTTTTTGTTTATTTTTTTAAATGTTTATTTACTTTTTGAGAGAAGGAGAGAGAGAGAGAGAGAGAGAGAGAGAGAGAGAGAGAGAGAAGTGGAGAGGCAGAGAGAGGGAGACAGAAGATCCACAACAGGCTCCATGCTGACAGTAGAGAGCCCTGTGTGGGCCTGGAATCACGAATCACAAGATCATGACCTGAGCTGAAGTTAGACACTTAACCTACTGAGCCACCCAGGTGCCCCTATTTTTGTTTTTAATGTATGGGTGTCACCCCATATCAATTAACCTCTAGGTATGTGAATGTTTTAAAGCTCCTAAAGTAATAAATATCAAGTCAACATTAAGAACTACTGTCTTAAGGTGAAGGGAAAGTATTATGTAGGGATGAATGATACATCTTCAGAAAATTCAAGAATTCTGTGGCTTATACGAAAGGAAGGCAATAAATTGCACTAAATAAATACATTTTAAATTGTAAAGACCTCTATCTGGGCTCTTGCATAAAGAGTTCTGCCTTATTTGGCTGATAACAGTATAAACTCTAAACACAAAAACAGAGGGGTGGATTAGTTGGTAGAGCTGGCTAGGTCATTAGAGATGCAACTCTTGATCTCCGGGTGGTGAGTTCAAGTCCTACTTGGGCATGGAGCCTACTTAAAATAAAAATAGAAATAAATTTTTAAAAACCCAAAACATAAAAAAGGAAATGTGGTGGCAGACGTAGAGACAGACAACATTGCTAGGGAAACAAAGTCATCAGTCTACTTAAAAAAAAGTCTATTTGTATAGAGAGATTTAGTATAAGATGAAGCCTGCTTTTCATACTGGTAGGGAAAAGATGGATTTTCAATAAAAGGTGTTGGGACAACTGGGTGGCCATCTGGAAAAAAAACAAATAAAATTGGATCTATACCATGCATCTAACAACAAAATAAGGTCCAGATGGATCAACGATTTAAACATAAAAAAACAGGACCGCAAAGTAATTGAACATGGGAGAATTCTTTTATAGTCTTGGGATAAAACATCTTTTAAAATATTACAATTAAAACTAAAAACCATGATATAAAATATATGAGACATATGATTATATTAATATCAAAAAGTCTGTATGGCATAGACCTAAACAAATAAGCAAACCAACAGAAATCTTATAACAGCAAACAGACAAACCAAAGCTAGTGGTGGGGAGGCTTTGCAACTCAGATCAGAGATATACAGCCAGTTTTCTGTTTTATAATGAGTACTTACCAATCAATAAGAAAACAATTTAAAATTACCCCATAAGGACAAAGTAAATGAACAGACAGCAAAGTTCATTAAATTCTTCTAGGAATACTCAACTCAACCCAACCTCCTTCATAACCGAGGTAGCCTTTTTGTTTGTTTGTTTGTTTGTTTGTTTGTTTAACCAATAAAATTAGCAAAGATCCAAAGTTGACAACACTCTGTTTGGGCTCAAGTTCAGGGAAGTACTGTCATATGCTCCTTATCCCCTTTGCTGATGGGATTATAACTGTATGACCACCTTGGAAAACAATCTTCCAATAATATGCTCAAATCACAAATGCTAATATCTTTAGACTTTGCAACATCCCTAGCAATTTATGAGTGGATGTACTTGCACATCTGCAAAATTATTTATGTAAATGTGAGGTTATTCATTGTAGCACTATTTATAATAGCTGAAGATTGAAAACATCTATATAATATTTAGCAGGGAACTGGTTAAATAAATTATGAAACACTCAAATAAGGGAATACCATGAGTGTTAAAAGAATGGAAGCACTTGTAAGCACTGAAAAAAAAAAAACACTATTATAAGGCATGGGGAAAAAACCCCAACATGCAGAATAGTGTGTAGAGAATACCATAATTTCTTTCAAAAATTAAAAAGCCCATGCATACATACATATATCCCTGGAATGAAACAGAGAAACCATTTGTTTAACAAAACAATTGCTTTCTTCCAGGAGGGGAACTGAACAGCTAGGGAATAAAGTGAAAAGGAGATATTTTACTCTATAGTCTTCTGTAGCTTTTAAATTTTTTACTATTTGAAGAAATTATCTATTTAAAATTATATTACTTCTAAAGTAAATTTACTCTCTGACTCTGTTCTCAGAGAGACTTTATTCTAAACTCAAATATTTGTTGTAAATTAAAACACAGGCAATATGAAAACTGCCATTGGTATTCTGTAGGATGTAGACATTGATAGGAATAACTACCATCCAGGGGTGCCTGGGTGGCTCAGTCAGTTAAGTGCCTGACTCAGGTCATGATCTCACGGCTCATGGGTTCAAGCCCTGCATCAGACTCTGTGCTGACAGCTCGGAGCCTGGAACCTACTTCAGATTCTGTGTCTTCCTCTCTCTCTGCCCCTACCCTGCTCATGCTCTTGCTCTCTCAAAAATAAACATTAAAAAAATTAAAAAAAAAATTTTTTTTAACGTTTATTTATTTTTGAGACAGAGAGAGACAGAGCATGAACGGGGGAGGGTCAGAGAGAGGGAGACACAGAATCTGAAACAGGCTCCAGGCTCTAAGCTGTCAGCACAGAGCCCGATGCAGGGCTCGAACTCACAGACCGCGAGATCATGACCTGAGCCGAAGTCGGCCGCTTAACTGACTGAGCCACCCAGGCGCCCCACCATTAAAAAAATTTTTAAAAGGAATAACTACCATCTGTAATTTTATTTAAATACCTACGAATTTTGTTAAATGGAAATAAAGCAAAAACTGAGTGTTTGAAAAGCACATTAGTCAAGGCATATATATTGGAAGAGAGAATAATGGAAAGAAGAAAATCAAATCACCAGTGAAGTCATGCAAAGACATGAGTTTTTTTTTTAATTTTTTTTAATGTTTATTTATTTTTGAGACAGAGAGAGAGCATGGATGGGGGAGGGTCAGAGAGAGGGAGACACAGAATCTGAAGCAGGCTCTAGGCTCTGAGCTGTCAGCACAGAGCCCGACGTGGGGCTCAAACTCACGGACTATGAGATCATGACCTGAGCCGAAGTCGGACACTTAACCGACTGAGCCACCCAGGCACCCCGAGACATGAGTTTTTAAGTGAGCCCAAAGTGGACAAGGACAGGACTGAGCCAAAAAGGCTTGGATACACTTGCTTTTTGCAATGAGTAAAAACAGTAATTTAAGGCCACTCCATACACATAGGCAGACACAAAGGCATATGGATAGTAGCCTATTTCCTCTGCCCCTACATGAAAAACAACTTTTTTCCCTGAAGGTGAATGAAATCATAAGCTGCAGATCAGGGAAGTAATATTAGGAAGTGTTAGTAAGCAAATAATTTAAAAGCCTATCCCCTAAGATGGGGTCTACTTGTCCATAACATTGTATGCTATAATCTCTGGGTCACTGAGATCAACTATTGAAATTCTGGTAAGTGCTAGTTCTCAGACACAATATCTAATTACCAGTTATCAAAGCAGAGTCTCTCAGAAACTCTTCCATAATTTAGAATAAGAAATTTACAGTTAAGATGATACTTATTAGTCTGAGAAAACAACAACAACAACAACAACTTTTCCAAGACAGAGCTTAAAATGAGTAACATAGGCTCTTCTAGCATTTACTTTTTTAGCTCATTTCCACTGTCAGTTCTGAAATGCAAAAACTGTGCCCAAGACATTGTCAAAGCCAGAGAGTTTGTGTGCAAAAGGGAACACCAGGGTCTCCTAGTGATTGCACTGTTCCATGTGACTGTCTGACCAAAGTGAGCACCAATTAGAGCTATTATTACAAAGGGACAACTTATTATCCTTTTTATATCACATACAGTTTTAGAAGAGAGCTGGAAACCTTTATCCTGAAGGAGGGACTAAAGTGGGAATGTGAGGTGTGGAATGGCCAGCAGAGGAGTTATTTGGGGATGAAGGTCCTTTCAGACTGATAATCGTGCCATGAGTCCCCAAAGGCTAGCCTTAAGTTCCACATTTCCACAGAAACCCACTGGGGTACCGTGTGAAGGCAATGAGAATATCAGTTTTGTCCTAAATTCCATGAGAAGAGCAACTAATACTAAGCATGCCCTGTGCATATATTATCACTAATACTTGGCAAAAGGATTTGGTGTTTGAATCTTATAAGCCTCAAGCAGTGAACAATACTTCTTCCTAAAATAAAAAGCCATTGACTAAACACATCAAGAAAACTTGATATACCTAAACTCACTCACTATACTTCATTTATAGGAAAGAGTTCATCGCCAAATCAGTTCTAGTCTATGCAAGTCTATTTAACCCAACAAAAGACATACAAGACAGATGCAGCAGAGATGAGTGAGGGACTTTATCCTTTCTTTATATATTATAGCATTGCTGCTGAGAAGACTGTGCCCAGCTAGAGACTACATTTTCCAGTATACCCCACACCCACCTCTGGAATTGAGTGTGGCCGTAGTTCTTAGAATGTGAACAGTAGCAACGTGGGTCACTTCCTGGCCACATAGGTAAGAAGCTGCTTACTTTTCCATCCTGTCTCTCCTCATGGTGAGCTGAATGAATAGGACTCCTAGGACCTACAGAAGGGCATAGCTACAGAGGGAAGGACTCTGGGCCCGTGAATGAAACTGTGAGAAAAGACCCCTGGTGAGGAACACCCACATCAGACTACAATGAGAAATAAGCTTCTATCATGTGAAGCTACTGAAAATTTAGGTATTAACTGCTGTAACAGCTAGCATTCTCTCAACCATTATAAGTATTATTATCTTTATTTATAAATTAAGAAAATGAAGCTAAGGGCCACCTGTCCCAACTCCTGATTTTGGCCCAAGTCATGATCTCACAGTTCATGAGTTTGAGCCCCATATCGGGCTCTGTGCTGACACTGCAGAGCCTGCATGGGATTCTCTCTCTCCCTCTCTCTCTTGCCCCTCCTATGCTCTCTCTCTCTCTCTCTCTCTTTCTCAAAAATAAAAAAAAGATACACTTAAAAAAAAAGAAAATGAGGGGCACCTGGGTGGCTCAGTTGGTTGGGTGGCTGACTACGGCTCAGGTCATGATCTCACAGTCTGTGAGTTCAAGCCCTGCATCGGGCTCTGTGCTGACAGCTCAGAGCCTGGAGCCTGCTTCCGATTCTATGTCTCTCTCTCTCTCTGCCCCTTCCCTGCTTGCTCTCTGTCTGTCACTCCCTCTCAAAAATAATAAACATTAAAAAAATTAAAAAAATAAAAAGAAAATGAAGCTGAGTCAGGTTAAGTAACCAGCTCAAAGTCTGACAAAATTTCAAAGGCGACATTATTGGGGGGCGGGGGAGGTGGTACTAGCCCAAGAGAGAATACATTTTGCAAGTGGGACAACTGTTCACATGAAGAGAGAAGTGCAGGGCAAGGTCTGGAAGTTTACAGTGTTTAAAACTAAAGAAGGAAACAACAGTGACAAAGGATTCAAACTTGAAAACTGAATGGAGATAATATATAACATTTGTAAATAGTCCCCTTTCTTTTCCTGATGTATATTCACATCCTTCTCTGCTCCACTGTTTTTAAATGCAAACACACACACACACACACACACACACAGAATTTGACTCCCTGTCACAGCAAACTACAAGCCAAGGTATTTATGTTTAAGGACTCAAACTGTGCTTCCAGAACTCCTGGTGTTGCCTGAGAATGTTATACCAACTTTTGCAAATTCAGCAGAACTGTCCCAGGAAAGCACCCTACCCCAGGGAACAAAACTACCCTGCAGCAACACTCTGTAACCTTGGCCATCTTGGAAAACCTCAAGTGAGGAGGGAGCAATGGGCGGGAACAACTAGATCATTGACTCCTCATGTTTAGCAGCTACCAACTCTGCAAAGATTGTTCTGGAATAAAATACAGAGGAGGCTACTAACAGAAGCTGCTGATTCATAAATAATAAATATATAGTAAGAGTATTAGAATGAGAACAATAATATTGGCCAAATTCTCTGAATCTCCAGAGATAGAATTATTTCCACTATAGAAGAGTCTGGGATTATCCTAGGATCTCCTCAAGAAGATCAGGGTATTGGGTTAAACAACCCTAATCCACTATATTTTCCAGAGAGTAACATCTCTCTGATGTCATAGATACCAAGGTGAGACAATTAAAGGGAATAGAATATCAAGTTTATGATAAAGTGGGGTACAAGAAATCATTATCAACCACTAGTTATATATCTAAAACTTATTAGATGAAGACATGTAGATAAAAGTGGGATATGATCTGCTATTACATTCTGGGGACTCTGGATTCAAAAATTCATATCTCACTCTAGGCCAGATATATGTTATATGGACCAAAAAAATCCCCACTCAACATCTGCCCTACCAAAATGTTCACTTTTCAAACAGCTTTGTGAGGTGAAAAGATATCAGTCTCAAGTTCTTCATCTCATTGGTTACTAGTTGCAATGATATTTGTAACAGAAATGTTGTGAATTATACAAATATATTACAAATTTGTATTAAATAGCCCTCTCCTTTAAATTCCTAAAATAATCCCTAAAATAATGACTTTAATATGTTGATTTGAGAACAATGTTAGGAAGGCACTATTAATTGAGTGACTCAATTTAAAAGAAATAGAGGGGAAAATTATTATAAAAAAATACAAACAGAATGATTGAAAGCCCAGGACAAGCATGGAAACTTGGAATATCCTGATGAAACTACCATTATGTCAGTGACAGGTGTAGTTTTTGAAAAACAAATGTTCATTTGCTGATTTCAATCCCCATTATAAGGCACCTTGCTCTTCACTGATTGGACCTTTACAAAGGTTATATCATCTCTACATGGAATGCCTACAAGGGTTTCCATATGCTACTTTTTTTTTTTTTTTTGGAATTTCTATCAAAATAGAAACAATGGCAAGGCTATATTCAAATCTGTCCCCGGGAAGGGACAGATACAAGTACTATAACATGATGGAAAGTTGACCTTCGTGAAATTTATTACTAAATCTGGCCTATGAGGAATAAAGCCAGTTAAATATTATCTCACTTGTGCTTAAGGGTGTGTTATTGAATGCCAATAATATATTGAACCATCAGGATGTTTGAGAAATAACTATATAAAAGTCTCAATCAACAGTCTTAAGAGACATTTAAGATATTTCAAAATAAAAAGCTTTTGCACAGCAAAAGAAACAATCAAGTATACTAAAAGGCAACCTACAGAATGGGAAAAGATATTTGCAAATGATATATCCAATAAATTGTCAGTATACAAAATACATAAAGAACTTATAAAACTCAACACCCAAAAAAGAAATAATCCAATTAAAAAGTGGGCAGAGAATCTGAATAGACATTTTTCTAAAGACATTCAGATGACTAACAGATACATGAAAAAATGTTCATCATTTAGCATCAGGAAAATGCAAATCAAAAGTACAATGATATATCACCTCACATCTGTCAAAATGGCTAAAATCAACAATTTAAGAAACAACAAGTATTGGAATGTAGAGAAAAAGGAACACTCATGCAGTGTTAGTGGGAATGTAAACTGGTAGAGCTACTGGGGAAAACAGTATGGAGGTTACTCTAAAAACAGAACTGCCCTATGATCCAACAATCATGATACTAGGTATTTACCCTAATTCAAAGGGATATATGCATCCCTATGTTTATAGCAGTATTATTTACAATAGCCAAGATATGGAAACAGTCCAAGCGTCCTTCAATTGATGAGTAGATAAAAAAAGATGTGGTATGTGTGTGTATATATATATATATATATATATATATATATATAATGAAATATTATTCAGCCATAAAAAAGAATGAAAATCTTCCCATTTGCAATGACATGGAAGAAGCTAGAGAGTACAATGCTAAGGGAAATAAGTCAGTCAGAGAAAAACAAATACCATATGATTTCACTCCTATGTGGAATTTAGGAAACAAAACAAATGAGCAAAGGGAGAAAAGGAGAGAAAAAACCAAGAAACAGATTCTTAACTATAGAGAACAAACTGATGGTTACTAGAGATGAGGGGTTGGGGGGGATGGGTAAAATAGCTGAAGGGTATTAAAGAGTGCACTTGTCATGATAAGTGCCAAGTATTGTATGGAAGTGTTGATCGCTATGTTGTATACCTGAAACTGATATTGCACTGTATGTTAACTATCTGGAATTAAAATAAAAACTTGAAAAAATAAGCCACTTAAGAGAAACTAAATTACTAGGTATTGTTTTTCAAATATACTGTGGGTTATTGTAGAAAATCTGGAAGATAAAGGGGAGATATCAATAAAAATGGTAAGAAAAATACTATTCCTCCCCACAAGACTAGAGATTTATAAGAAAGCTGATGGACCATTTTTGATGACTAATCTGAAATGTTGCTGGCACTTGCAAAAAATGTTTGATGGAAGGAGTAAAGTATCACCCAAAGACATGGTCAATTCAAAGTCTTACCAACACCAATTGTAGATATGGTGGAGTTTTAATTTACCACTTAAAACTGGAAAATCAAAACAAACCTGAAAGAACTGAATCAGATCCATGTTAGCTCAAAAATAATCAAGGTCCCAAATGTACTGAAGAGAAGCATTCACTATGTAAATGTTCCAGGAGCTTGATAAATCAGAATTGAGGCACTATTATTTTGTATCCTATAGCATCATCTATAGGATTCCCAACACTCTGAGCCTAATGTAGAAAATGGCATCTTGTTGGCTGGAAAGAGTCATCAACTGTCATCACCAACCCAACTAAAATGTGGGAATAAAATATACAGTAGAGTCCTCAACAATGAAACTGCTGCTCTGCTTGTCAGCTCAGGAATAAAAGGAAGCCTATTTTAATTTAGATTGGCATGTCCTTGTTCTTCAACTATTAGGTCCTCTTCATATCCTAAGGCAACTTGTACTTTTTAAAATTTCCTTACTTATTTTTAAATGTTTATTTATTTATTTTGAGAAAGAGAGAGAGAGAGAGATAAAAAGAGAGAGAGAGAGATAAAGAGAGAGAGAGAGAGAGAGAGAGAGAGAGAGAGCATGCATAAGCCAGGGAGGGGCAGTGGGAGAGGGAGAGAGAATCTTAAACAGGCTCCATGCTCACTGTGAAGCCTGATGCAGGGCTCAATCCTACAACCCTGAGGTCATGACCTGAGTAAAAATCAAGAGTTGGGCATGCAACTGACTGAGCCACCAGGCGCCCCTAACTTGTAATTTTTTTAAACTGTGGGTCATGACTCATGATCCAGCATGAGTCCTGAAGTAAATTCAGTAGGTCTATAATCAGCATTTAAAAAGAACACAAAAATAGGGAGTAGAATAAAAATCAGAGAACACATGGTAATGAAACTTCTAATGTGTGTGTGTGTGTGTGTGTGTGTGTGTGTGTGAAAGAAAGAGAGAGAGAGAGAAAGGGGAAGTATGCATATGTAGTTTGTGGGTTATAATATGTGAGGGGTTGAGGGATATAAAACGTCCCTTTGCCTCTAAATACCTTTTCCTCAGTTCCATCACAGTGCCTGGAATTCAACAATAAAAGATTTATTTCTCTACAGCACAAAGATTTGGGGGATTTCAAAAGCAGCCAATTAAAGTATCTGGAAAGAATAAAATCTTATGTTTCATCAGCCAAGGCTGATGTGACTCCTCCATGAACACAAACCAAATGAATAGAACACAGTTAGATACTCCTATGGTAGGACAGTATGTTGAAAGAGTAGATGGCAAAACCACAAAGATCATCCTAGGAGTTCACATACTTAACCTGCAATCCTTCTGTTAGTACCGTTGACGATTCCCACACAGAATACTTCAGTGGTTGGCCACCATAAAAAGCAGTAAGAAAAATTGTGAATATACCCTTTTATGTATGGCTCTTCAGTTCAAATTAGCCAGTATATTCACAGACACCACAGGAAAAGGTGTCTTTCATAGGGCCTTTAATTTTCACACCAGTTATAAATTTCATGAGCATTCATAGTCAGTCCTTCAAAGAAGTGGAAAGAATCTAAAGAAACATTTAGACCAATGATCCCTTAAGCCTCATTATACATCAGAATCACTGGGGATGTTTAAAAAATATATATGTACCTAGATCATATCCCCAGAGACTGAGTTCTAATTGGTTTAGGGAAGGGGCCCAGACATTTTTTAATAAACCTCCTGAGTTGATTCTCCTGCAGAATTGAGTTTAAGAACTAATCAAGTCCTACCACCCATATGATTCTTTAAAAAAATTTTTTAATGTTTATTTATTTTTGAGAGAGAGAGAGACAGAGTGTGAGCTGGGAGGGTCAGAGAGAGAGAGAGACACAGAATCCGAGGCAGCCTCCAGGCTCTGTCAGCACAGAGCCCAACATGGGGCTTGAACTCATGAACCATGAGATCATGACCTGAGCCGAAGTTGGATGCCTGACTGAGCCACCCAGGTGCCCACACTCATATGACTCTTGAATCCACTTCATTATATTCTGAACAAGTGTTTTGTTCTATTACTAAATAGCTATAATTACAATTATCTTCTTACTTAAATTGAGCAGCAATCTGTCTCCCTTTAGAATCAACCCATTAGTCATTTTTTTTCTACTTTGTCCTTTTCCCAGTACCCTCAACCCATATGTGTAGATGACAGGTCAACCTCCTCTATGATATGTCAGTTCTCAGTAACAGCACACCCAAGCAAACACATCACAAAACACAGAACATAGTAACAGTAACACTTACTAAATGTTGGTGACCAATAATATTATTGTTGTTGTTATCATTATCACAATTAGGGAACAAAGCAAAGGTAACTATTAGTAGCAAAATTAGCCAAGCAATTTTGCTAAAACAAATGTCTAGAACATACTGCTTCACAAAATTGTATGGTAAATGGTATGAAATGATGATCTGGAAAGAGGCAAAATGTTTGTTTTTGTGTTTCCCTTACTTTTCACTTCCTACAGTGCCTTATAAAGAAGAAAGTAACAAGTGCAAGAAAAGTGTCACAGGTATGTTCAGGTGAGTCTTGGTAACAAGGCCTCTTTATTCATATTTAAGACAATAGCATTTGACATTCAAAAGCTCTCCCACAAAGTTAAAAATAAGTCTCTAGTAATACCTCTTCTTAAAAGAAGTTTGAATAAGAATATGTAATTTTGTCCTTAAAGAAGAAACAAAAAGGAAAAGGTAAATTGGAAAACAATAACTTCTGGGAATATATTTTTACTTCTGTCTCTATACCACTGGTTAGCCTTAACCCTTCTGTAACTCATTTTATCCACCCATAAAGCCATGGAACTTCGCTGTACTTTAAGAGATGTCTACTAGGATTAATACAATATGCTCTCAGGCTTGGTATCATGTCTCAACTCCTGTGAACCCTCTATAAAGGATTACTATTTATCCTGTAGATCATGTTGCACTGAATTATAATGAGGTAAGCCAGATTTATCTGAGCTCTAAAATAAACAATAATAAAAATGACAATAGCACAGCCCGTTTTTTTGTTGCTGTTACTTAGGAAGTACCAGTGAAATACTTAAATCTTGCATTGTCTTCTGTATTTTTGCCAAGATCAGTAAATTAAACAACATTTTATGAATTACCTAAGCCTTATGTTGTCTAATTTAATCATGTATGTCATGATTAATTGGGAAATTCACCTGTAACTGTTAACTGTCTTGCTTAATACTATAGACAAAACATGAAACAGCATAATCTAACAAACCTGAGTTCCAGAGGATTGCTAACTTCCCATCATTACTTTGCAGAGCTGAAAAATCATACCTTCAACTAAGGAAGTAAGGAGGGTAACATTGGCTGCTTTCCGTCTTCCTGCTGGTAAATTCAGGCCAAGCCTATCCAGTTTCTCTCTCAGGCAGCGACCCCCATTCTTGGATTTTGCTCTGTCCAGAAACAAATAAAAACTAGGTTTTGAAAGTTCACATTCTGAGGGAAATGATGAGGCGATTTGACCAGATGGGGAATTCAACATGAGATAGGAGGTCTACGGACTGAGGGTTGAGGAATATGGTATCAGTACAGCCAGAAAACAATGTCTTACCTTCTCAAAATGCCTCCCAACAGTGAAGCATTGAGGCATTCGGGTGGTGAGAGGCGCCTCTTCACCTCAGCAATGGTCACCTTGTATTTGGAAGTTGAACTGAGAAGGGACAAACGGCCAGGGACAGAGCAAAACAAGTCTGTGGGGTTGACCACACAGGTGCCACCTTGGAGGGGGGGGAAGTATATCACATATTAGTGACAGTGAGAGGAGATCATTGAAAGACAGTTAATATCAAGCCACTATTGGGATTTGGGAATACATGGCAACAATTGCTCCCATACATACACCACCAGGATCATCTCAGAAAGCTGCTCTGAAGATGTCCTTTCAAATAACAAGGCTTCATCTTTCAAATATCATACAGTACATGTTTGTGGGGGCACTATTTTTTAATTTTAACAAAAACCAGCATTCTATAGAGTGTTTACTGGCCCACCAGTGCTAATGTTGACATCATACACACCAAGAAACACTTCAATTAATAGAAAAACCCCAAATCCATCCGTGAACCCCACAGAGGGTATGTACTGTTTTTCCATGGCTCTGTGTATGTGTGTGCATAGATGTGCACATACATACAATGGATGGATATATTTTGTCTGTAACTTGTTATATAGACAAAAGTTTGAAAGCTCTTTTCTAAATTATTTGAAAACTTCCTTCTCTTTTCCCTCATCCACCTGCCAACTATAGGTACTTGAGTCACTCAGTTCCCAGGTACCACCAAAAATAATTTTCCTATTGTCATAAACTTTCAACTCATGTCGGGGGATGATGGGTCACAGCCCTCTACCATATGTCAGCTGTCAGGATTGGCACACACAAATACAGTGCAAGACTTAGAATATAGTAACAGTCACATTAAATGTTGGTGGCCAATAATATTGTTTTTGTTGTTGTTATCATTATTACTATTAGAGAACAAAGCAAAGATAACTGCTGATGGCAAAATCACCAAAGCAATCTTGCCATACTGGGGCTCCTGGAGCAGAAGACTTTGTCTCCAAGCTCCAGAAAGACCCTTGAACTTTGCTCTCCTCCAGGACACCAGAGTACATTCCCCAACCTCAGGCACCTGAAGTAGACTTGAGGACCCAAGATGGTCATCGCTGAGGAGAGTTTCCCTCTGCCCAATCCTCCCTTACGGCAAAAATCCTGAGCTAATATCCATATTACTAACACTGTGCTAAATAGCATTGGGGTCCAAGGCTGCCTCCTTGTGCTTTGAGCAATCTGAGGACATAGTTTTTAAGGTTCACTGGCAAATTCAAATTCAAGCTTTGCTTTCCTGAGCATAAATTTGATTTCTTCAGCTATGGGAGATCTTAAGACTCATCTCCCCAAAAGTCAAGCTCTATGAGAGAAAAGAGAAAGAAGTAGGTGGAAGAAGACAAACAGGCAGGGGAGCATTATCCAAAATCTTCCTACTTGAAGGGTGTTCCTCAACTGGCATCACTGGCATCTCCTAGGGGCTTGTTAGAAATGCACACTCTCAGGCCCAACTCCAGACCTTCTGAGTCAGAATCTGCATTTTAACAAGATCCCCAGGTGGCTAACGTGCATGTTAAGGCTTGAGAAGACCTGGTCTAGGACTCACCATTTGCCTCCTACATAGGTCCTCACCTCCTTTACTAAGCTGCTCAGGTGAAATGCTGTGTTGCTAGAGTCTCTGGCATTCAGATTTGGGTGTGTTCTCTGAGCACAGTGGCTAAGGAACCTGGGAGGATGTTTAAAAAGGCAAAGGGGTCCTGGACCTGGGTGCAAAGAACAAGTTAACTTTACCCTACTCATAAAGTGTTTCTACCCTTGTACTACCTGGAATTCTTCCTGGTTGTCTTATTGTCATCCAAGCTTCCCCTGAGAGTACTGGGATCAATGTCTTTCTCCTTAAGCATTCTGAGGCTGGTGATCATTCTTAATGACCCCCCCCAAACAGAAGACAGGATATTGAGAATATTAAAGTAGCCAGACCTCTCCAGACTTGGAAATGAGTCCTGTATGCTTGGCTAAATTTCCAACTCTAGTGCCTGGAAGCTGGCCCTTAGTTTGAAATCTGAGACGTCACAGTCTTAACTGTCAAATTGAAATCCTTTTCCTGGGGGCACCTGGGTGACTCAGTCAATTAAGCATCCAACTCTTGATTTCTGCTCAGGTCAGGATCTCATGGTTGTGACATTGAGCCCCATGTTGGGCTCCACTCTGATAGCTCGGAACCTGCTTGGGATTCTCTCTCTCTCTCTCTCTCTCTCTCTCTCTCTGCCCCTCCCCATAGCATGCTCTCTCTCTCTCAAAATGCATACATACATATATACACACAAAGTCCTTTTCCTGGCATAAACCTTGTGGTCAACATTGTGGAAATCATGCAAATGCTTGCCTCAGGAGCTCGAAACACAAACTCACCTGTGCTTCCCCACCTTGCATTGTCATAGAGAATTTTATTTTATTTAATTTTTAAATATTTCATTTTTAAGTAGTCTCTACACCCAATGCAGGGCTCGAACTCATAACCCTGAGATAAAGAGTTGATTGCTCTGCTGACTGAGCCAGGCAGCTGTCCCTGTCATAGAGAATTTTTAAAACTAATCATCATCATCATCATTTTCCCCAGATTTGGGGTCCCAAAACTACCATCATCCTTTCATTGATGCTGTCTCCTTTTATATCTATAGATGCAAAATGCATTTTACAAACAAACTCTTAAGTGACTTCTCAAATGTTGAGATGAACAGGATATCAATGAAGCTGGCTTTTAGCATCATACTGTGAGAATCAGGATCCCCAAAACTTTAGAATTTAGGCCATTATGAGGTCATCCAAAGCAAAAAATATTAAGAAATCATAATATCTACATTCAAAATTCACAGAGCTCTCTCCCAAAAATAGGCCTCCACCCATGGTCATGGAATCATAAGTAAATTTACATTCTTACATAAACTCCCTCCTCTTGTAAAATAGCCAATACACAACTGAGGACACAAGGAATCTCACCCAATAGGTCTCAAGTCAATTATGAGAGAAGAGTGTTTGTGCATGTGTTACTTTCCCAGCCGGTCAAGGGAAAAGAAGGACAAAATTTTAGACCTTTCCTATCTTTACTAGTCTACAGTGGGTTAGAAACCTATTTTAGGGAGATGCAGAAGACTCTAAAAGATTGTTTAAAAAAAAAGTTAAATCAGCCTTTCTCCACTTGGAAAATCACCCCCTTTTAGCAAAATGAACCCCATGCACTGAAAGCCAGCTGCTCCCAGAGAAGTCACTAGATCTGCTATGTGGCCAAGTGCTATCTTCCTGGGCTCTGGGTCTTTCTCTCCTGCATCCAGCCCAGGTTGGGCTTCTGGCTTATGCTCAAATAAGCATTTATTAGGTAAGTTACACAGGCTGCATATTAAGAGTATTCTTTATGCACACACAAACTGCCTGGAGGATTTATTTTGTATTCAGGATTAGCCATCAACTCTAGAGTCTTTTATTTTTTATGTCACAGCATCTTTAAAGGGAATTTCTGTTGCTTTGATAGTTGGCATTGCTGCAGCCTTGGGGAACTCTCTCGTCCTGGCTAAAGATTTGGCAACTTGTAGAGTTTACAGCAGCATGGGGAACCTGCTATCTTTCTTCCCAGTGGTTTATTTGGGGAGGGGGGAGGAAGAAAAGGGTGATAGGTCAACATAACAGATGTTTGCATTTAGAATGAAGAACCAAGGAGGTGGGGTTTCATTCTGGAGATCCAGACTACAGATAGCAATGATGAGATTTCAGAGGAAAGTCATGAGAGTCAACCATACCAAGCCATTTACAGTATTCATCCCCAGTATTACCAGTTGAAGTTCCTCATGGTGCCTGTGTTGCATGTCAGCTCTTATTGAAATGATGTAACATTCATTCTAGATCCAGCACTCCAGTTAGAGGTGTCTCTGGTGCCACAACCAAGGTATTCATGCAGAACTTCTCTAGAGTACATCTCTTTTCCATTCATAGTGCACAGAAGCAATACTTCCATGGAGGGCACTATTTTTAAAATTGAAATTTGGAGATGGGGCTTCCTATTTCCAGTGATGCTCAAACTCAGATCTGTAGCTATAGAAACAGCATAAGAAATCAGGGACTATCTATTTAAGGTCACTTGTCTAGAACATGACTATCATAAAAGGGATAACTTTGCCACAGCTACAGGGAAGTCAGCCAAAGAATTACTGTGCTGGGGACAAAACCAGGCATGAGACACACAGACACAGATTCTTCGGCTGCCAGACCTTGTTGGATCCCATGAGGCAAGAAGAAAAATGGGGTTGGGCTGCGCCATTCCTGGTATGCCTGGAGACCTTTGGCCCCGTGTGTGCAAGCACCGCGTGGGGGGAGTGGAAAAAGTACGGGGCTGCAAGTAAGAAGTTGGCCAACTAGCCACCCATGCAACCTTAGATGAGTAACAACTCTGGGCCTTGATCTGTCCATCTGAAAAATGGGGATGTTCACGCCTGCTCAACTTATTTCCCCAGCTCGTCAGGAGGTGCAACAGGAAATGGATGCACATGTGCTCCACAACCTAAGTAAAGCCCACCCAACTCCACCACTGTGTCGAGCAACTACCGCGTCTCAGGGCGCTACCTGTGCAGCACAAGACCCCCACCCACCTTTTGCCGGGCTATGGGAGAGAAAGGCTGAGGTCTGAATGCGCTTTTTCCCTTCTCATCCAAGGCAATTAGGGCAGAGGAAACAGCCTCGGCAGTCTCCAAGGAACTGTGGCTCTCCTGGAGCCCCCAAAGCTGCCTCTAAGCCACGCGCCCCCTCTGGGTGCCTTCCTCTCTAAGAACAGAGCTGCTGATGGCTAGAGGCCCTGTGCGCTCTCCAGGTGCGATCAATACTTCCTGGCTGGCTTCTGGGCGCGGGGCCCCTGCGCTCAGCCTCTCCAAAGCCGCAGCGCCGCCCCACTCCCTGCCGCTTCGGTGTTGACATAATTAGACCAAATCTTGAGAGCAAAATAAATGTTCTGTTCGCCTTACAGCCAAACAGATGTTTACAATTCAAATGAAAGAAATACAAACGGCAGGGATTTTTTTTCTCCCCTTCTTCATCTCCAGTGATCGCTCGTTTTTTCTGACACATTAAAAATGTGTAAGCGATTATAGGAGTTTCCTGTCCCTGTTTGTTCTGCGGGTGCATTTCTGCGAGGTGCGCGTGGAAGCTGGGTGGGGTAGGATCATTCTCGGCTGCTTCCTCTCTAGCCCCTCGCCCTTCTCAATCCCAAATCCCTGGTGTAATACCCTCCTCGCTCCTCTCCTCCCACAGCAGATATTAATTGTAATCAAACGGCAAAGGGATAGTGGTTTAATTGCAATCAAATAGGCCTCAGATGAGGCATCAGCTGCTAACTGCCCTATTTCAGGGAAGGATATACCCTTGCAGGTATAAATGGATTACCAGGTTTGAAAGCGCTTCTTCCCGTGCAGATTCGAGGCAGAACAAAAGAAAGGGATGTCTGAGCGGGGAGACCTACTGGTTTAATGTGGCTGTGTGTGTGTGTGTGTGTGTGTGTGTGTGTGAGAGAGAGAGAGAGAGAGAGACACGGAAAGAGAGAGAGAGAGAGAGAGAGAGACGGAAAGAGAGAGAGAGAGAGAGAGAGAATTAATCCCCATTTCCCAATGCAGGGAGTGCTCTGGCTTTTGGTGATTTTCAAAGCAATAAAGAAATTAGAGAGAAGACAGTAGGCTATGGAAAAAGATCTCCCCTTGCCAGCAAAAAAAGATTTCCAATAAACCATGCCTATAGACCCTTTACTATATGAGTTTTAGACTTCATATAAAGGAGACTGGATTTCGACTCTCCAGCGTCTGTATTTGGGGACTAAAGAGGCAGGCAAGGCTCCAGGTGTGTTTCTGGCTCTGTTTTCAAAATGGATGAGCTATAGAGATGAGTTTGGGCAATTCTCATAAAGAGAGATTCTGGGGGTTCTGACAAAAGAGAAGCAAGGCTTTCCACCCCACTCCAATCTTAACGCGTTCTGGGAGCTGCTGAAAGAGCCTTTGGCTCTTCCAAAGTCGAGTTCCAAAGCTCAGGGCTCTCACAAAACTGAAGGAGCAGAAGCAGCTCATCCTCCTGGCCCAGGCAGACTGTAGGCAGCCAGGTGGTGGGGGGGCGGGGGGGCTGTAGAAGGGGACAGCAGGCAGGTTCATCTACCCCATTATTGGCAGGCTGGATGATTGATGCTAAACTCCATTTCACAGAAGCATTTTTAAAAAATTAAATCCGATCTGACAATGTTTGTACCACAGCGTAACTGCCTCCTCCTTGGCGTGCCAGTCACCTCTAAGCGATCTGACAAACTCCAGCTCTCTTAAAACGTGCAGAGTTCAGATCATATTAATTCCCCAAAAATGTTTTGATTCAAAGTAGTTTGTATTTTGTGTAGCCACGGGCAATCCAGAAAGCGCTCCTGCCTGCCCGTGGCCTGGTCCGCTCCCTCTCCGCGTGGCCCAGAGGCTATGGCGGTATTTAAGCGTCTGAAATTAGCCTGGGGCTGCAAGGCAGAGTGATCACAAAGCGAAACAAGGGCGCTTCCCCCTCTTCACTTTTTTTCATTTTTTTCTTTCTTCCTTTTTTTTTTTTTTTTTTTTTTGAGTTTGCCATCCTGATTTCTCAAAAAAGACCAGGGCCAAAATGTCACTTTCCACCCAAATATGGGAAAGCTGGGTCTTCTCATCTCCCCTCCATCCTCTTCTCAAGGCCATAGCCCCCTACCCAATTGAACCCCTAACCCCTCAATTCCAATCTGGATCCACTCATTATTAGCATCATCATCATAGTCGTCGTCATCATCAACATTGTTCTCCTACTATTAAATTCTCAGAGCAAGAAATGAAAGGGACCAGCACCTGACAAAGGGGAGGGGGCCATGAGGGAGCCTCAGAAGATTCTTGGGGAAAAGAAGAGTGGGCTTTCCTTTCTTTTTAATGATTAAAAACACAGACGACTCCTGTAAATAGAAGCCTCATTTCTTCAAGATGCCTTTTGAAACCCAGTATCTGAATATTCAACGAAGGCAAAGCCCCACTCTGTACGTACAACATTAATATGATCTCTGCAGAATTTGCTACTCAGAAATATTAACATATCAAAGCCCAAGCCGGAGGCGAGAGAAGCTATCGATACTCAAGCACAGGGTAAAGTAAAGATTATTGGTTCTGATGGTTGGAGTAGCGGAGCTGCGGGCAAAATCGAGCACACCATTAAGCGAGAGTGAGCGTGCGGGAGCGGCACCTCCGAGGCGGTGGCAAATATTTTATCTAGGTGGTAATTACCTCGTTGGTGCCCCTCTTCCGGGCTTTCTTTGGCTATCCGGCCTTCATTATAGGCAAAAACAATGTAACTACCACTTACTGAAGTGAGTCAGAGAAATGGTATTTTGTTCTTTGCTAATAGAAGTGGCCAAATTTAAAGAACTGAGTGCTCTTCCGTCCTCCAACACACACACACACACACACACACACACACACACACTCACTCACACACACACACACACAGCAAACCAGGACAATCTCTCCCTGGTGAACTCATGTGGGGCACTTAGGGATCTTTCTTCTAGAAGAGCACTTAGGAGTCTTTGGAAATGAAATCTGTTTTGTTCCTCCCACAGTAAATTCTGGAAATTGTCAGAAATGTAAGTTTATCAGAGAACTTAGCAGGGGAGGAAAAATGGCAAAAAGTTGTGCTTTTCAAGAAATCATGTTTCCTGTGGAGAGTCACCTCGAAAGTATGGATTAAAAGAGAAACAGGCATTCCTATCTAAACAAAACCATTACAGAATATGGCAGAGTGCTTGACTTAGTGTCCTCCTGATTTATGATGAACAAAGGTAACTTGAGTTGTTTATATTAAGAATCCAATGCACTACCATGACAACAGAGAGAAGGGGCTTCCTTAACTTTTCTTCAAAAATGGGGAGTCCTGAGATTTAGGGCTGTGTGGGATCCAGCACGATGTACACAACCTTTAGGCAAAACTTCCTTGCTATCCATTTGTAAATTGTCATGAACATTGATTGTTTCAGAGTAACACACGCACACAGACACACACTTGGTCTCCTGGGCTCAAACAATTTAACTGGCTTTTCTCTTAAACATGTGGAAATGGAATAAACTCAGCAGCTAAATTCTGAATTCCTTCGCAGGGGTTGAGGGAGGGAGGACTAGGGTTTAGTCACACAATACAGACAGAAACCCCAAGTTACCTCCCCTTCCTCTTTGGAGCCATGCTATTCTCCTAAAAGATCAATATTTGATTTAAAATAGCAGGCTCCACCTGATTTTCAGGTGATACGGAGTGACACCAAATTCTACAACAACAATAAAACATCACCTAAGGAAGACCATTTATGTGCCTGTAATAGGACCGGACCGCAGTTCTCATTTTATAGTTACCCAAGAGCGTTGACCTTTCTTTGGGGCATGCTGCGGGGGTGTCCCTTAAATCTCTCTCCAAAAATTCAACTAATTACACAGCCACCTCCCTTCCAGCTCCCGCCCTCGATCTCAAATAATTCCCACCCTCTGGCAGCTATTGTAAGATCTGATGCAATTTCCAGGCATTTGAGAAGGTGATCTTGGAACAAGTGCGGAACTGAACGCGTCGACCGCAGTAGCGCCAGCCGGACTCTGGGAGGAGCCGGCTCTGGGCGCTAATTAGTGGCGCTGTCCTTCAGCACCACCGACGTCTCCATGCGCCCTCAGTGTTCAGCCTCACCTTTAGTGTGACCGCCCCAACAGACCCAGATCAGCACACCTCACCTGATTCCTCTTTCATCGTGCATTTTTAATCCCTCCCTTCAACAGTATGTGTATTTTATTTCAATTTTTTCTAGTCTGGGCCTATTTCATGTCACTTCAATATGGCTGAATATTAGCCTGGCTGGTAAGCATAATATTGCTCATTTTAAGAACTCCTCATCGAGCAACACTAGTAATTTTTTGAAAAACCTCTATGGGGTGAAACAACAGAGTTGAATGGCTATTTTGCATTTAATGGAAGTTCCAAGTACCCACTATGACAATCGTCAAGTTCCAAAAAAAAAAAAAAAAAGCAATCTTTGTTTTCTTTCTTCCTCAATTTAAATGGAATTTCACATTGGACATTGGGTTCTAAAGCCTGCCGTTTAAACATGAAAGAATCCATTGCTTTCTTTGGAAAAGCACTGGAATCTTTCAACAAGCTTTGAAAGAGATGGACAGGGACTGAAGGACATTTATTTGGTGCCATCAGAAGTGACTCAGTCTTTAGCAGTTCAGTTACTAAAGACAACTGTGACCCTGGAGCTGGAATTAGTCCTGGTGAATAGGCCACATCTTATTAATTCGTATGAAGTTGGGATAACAGCTGGTCCCCTTGCCTTGTGTGCTCCTCGGGTTACTCAGCTTGCTGGGAAAATGAGCTTCAGAGGCTCTGGGTACAGTTAAGTGGGGAGGCCAGCAAAATCTGCACTGCCTTGAGGCCCTTAAAATGCCATAGTTCAAAACCTTTTGTCAGAATGGAACATCTGAGATGCAGCCCCCTTCAGTGTCTGAGCCAAAATCAACAGCTCTCAACTCTGGCTTTCCCCCCCCCCCCCCACCTTCCGATTCCATGGGTAACTCTGGATTCAGATGTTTTCCTCAACAGATGGGAACAAGAAAGCTTTATCCGGTACAGTTAACACCACCTCCTCCTCCCACCTCCCTTAAAGAAAGAAATGTTCTGGACACTTAGAAAAATAAGGGCAGCTACAATATTGGTGTTTCATTAGCCTTCCCTGAAGCCTCAACGAATCTAGCCTTTCACAGTATCCTTCAAAGCCTCAAGCTAACACCATCACCTCAATCACCCAGGCGGTGGCTGGCACATTTGGGGCTAAAAGAGACCAGAAATTCTGCTTGAGGATGTGGTGATGGGGAAAGGAGGTGTGACAAGGATTTTTTCCCTTTCTTTTCTTTTTTTCTTTTTTCCCCCTTCTAACTTTGATTCTGTCATTGTTCCATGAGAAACAGCAAATCTCTTCTTTTGTAGGTCTTTTGGGAAGAGGCTAGATCCAAGCCTCAATGGAGGAAGGGACTATGCCTGTGTTGGACAAAAGTAATTGACCAAGAGTACTTGTTTTCTTAATCATCAGACAAGTGTCTGATGGTTACAAGCACCACCAGATCTTCAAAACAAAGTATCAGATGAGAGAAGAATGTTTCATTTTAACATGTCACTTACCTCTTCTTATCACTCCACCTTGACCATTGAGAACAAGCCCACACTGGGCTTCCACGGAGCCCTTAATAAAAGAAAAAGAAATAAAAGCACTCAAATAGATACTAATAGGTGTGAACACATGAGTTAAGTCTTTCAATCTGCCCCATTCCTTGAACCCCCATATCCCAATAACCCTGTAGTAGACATTTAAAAGCAACCATTGAGCTGGAGCAAGTTTGGCAGCACACGTGATTTCAAGGGGGAAAAAAGTGCCAGAAAAACCACAGTCTAAAAGTTGTATAAATCTTAAGGTATGCATTTTGCAGCACCATACAATATTGCACTTCAAAGCACCTGAGTGCCTTTCATCTTGGCATAAGGGAATGAGAAGCCCTTTGAGTCCCCATCAAGGCACATAGCATATATACAGACAGTTTCCACGGCACTTTCTGCATGGAGCAAATTACACTGAAAGTGTCAAGTCTGGCACTGTGGGTTTCTTGGGAGCTCAGAGGAGCCATTTCAAGTGCAGGCTTCAAGATATCTGATGTTGGTTCTGCTTTACCACAGAGTAGGAGTATCCTACCCAAAATATGCCTTAGAGAGGAAACACCTTCAGGTTCACTCACTGTAGGTCTTCAGGCTCCTAATGGATTGAGGGATCATTTGAGCTGGGAAGAAGGAAAGGGTTTGCTGATTTTTTATTAAGAAAAATAAAAAATTTCTCTCTCTGTCTTTTTTCTCCTGAGTTGAAATGTGTTAAAGGCTCATTTTCCTTTACAAACAAACGAGGTATTGGACATGAAAGAGGCCTTGAAGGGTGTTAACC